>NC_059073.1:107901182-108501182 GCF_020497125.1 Mauremys mutica
TATAGAGCTAGACGTGTGCGTTTCTATTTCAAATGAGAGTAGCATTAATAGTGAGAACTCCCCTGGAGTTGTTATAATGGAATCATACTACTGCTGTTTTATAGTATGAACTGTTAGTAGGTAGTTACTGATGTTAGTGGCAAACAAATGGGTAGTAAGGATACATGCTCTTGTTTGTGTCTGACCTTGAACAAGCAATTAGTAAATCAGCATGTACATAGGATGGGGCATGACATCCCAGCTACTCATAGTCTGAAGAACGTTGTTTCTAGCAGTTATTGCTATTTTGAGAATCAAGCTAGCGGCAGAAGAGTCCAAAACTGGAGAAATGGTCTGAAGTAAATTAGGATGAAATTCAAATAAAGGGACAAATGCCAAAGTACTTCATTTAGGAAGGAACAATCAGTTGCACACCTACAAAAATTGGGAAATGACTGCATAGGGAAAGGGTACTGTGGCGAAAGAGAGTATGGGGGTCATAGTTTTATCACAAGCTAATATATGTGTCAACAGTGTAACACTGTTTGAAAAAAAATAAAAACAAAAAAAAAACTAAAACATCATTCTGGGATGTATGAGGAGTGTTGTAAGCAAGACATGAGAAGTAATTCTTCTGCTCTACTCTACGCTGATCAGGCCTCACATGGAGTATTTGTTTCCAGTTCTGGGTGCCAAACTTCAGGAAAGATGTGGAACATATTGGAGAAAGTCCAGAGGAGAGCAACAAAAATAATTTAAAGGTCTAGAAATCAGAAATCAAGGTCTGGCACAAATTAAAGACTGCTTCCGAGCCCTATGATTATATGAACAAAAAGAAACTTGATACTGCAAAGTGTCTTGATAACTGCACAGCAGGGTGAAGTGATTTTTGGCTAGTTTTTCCTAGTGTTTCCTTCCTCCCACTAACATCATGTATTTCTTGGTGGGGTCTGACCTAGTTGTATTTCTTACAGGCACTGTGCTTACTCAAATAATGGGTACAGCATTTGATGTGACAGAGTTGAGTGTTGTCTGCACAGATCAAAGTGTTATGTTGAATAAGGATTGGAGAAATAATTCTTTGTGGTTCTTCTATTAGTGAGGGCAGTGGAGGATGTGAAGGAGAAAATTTGAATCAAGGCAGTAAATTGGTGAAATCAGTTACACTGAGCAAAAGCTACTGCTCTCATTTTATGGCATGCTTTAGTGTGGTGGAAGTTTGCCATTCATAACTGGATTGTGTTGACAGTTTTTGTTTGAACGGGTGAAGACACTCATAAATGGCTATCTCTCTGCAGCCAATGTTTGCTATGGATGTGATTCATATGTGGTTGTTTCACGATCATTCAGGTGTTTCGTGTAGCATTTAAAGGGCTGATAATCCTGAGTAGGTGGCAATTGATTGTGTATCCCGTGAGAACAGCCTGATTTTGGGAGATGTTGTCTATAAAGGAGGCTATCCGTTCCTCCCAGGAAATAGTGTGAGGGTGCAGGGTCTGGGGTCTGAGTTGTTGCTTTCTGCGTTTTACAAACCAGTGCACAGTCTGGGAATGCTTTGGGGAGCATGGAATTCAATAGTCGCTTGAGACAGTGGAGAAAGATCTCTTGGCTCCATTTGTGGCTTTGGTGTAGGCTTGTAGGATCCTTGTACTATAAGCCTGTTTATGAGTTATGCTTGCATTTTTCATCACGGATTCATAATGGAATCATAGGGTTAGATGGGCCTGAAAGGTGTCATCTTGTCTAACCCCCTGGATTTGATGTGTCTAAACATCCACAGACAGATGGTTATCCAGCCATCCTTTTGAAAATCTCCAGTGAAGGAGCTTCAGCCTCCTTTCTTTATTCTTCTTCTGTCTTAGATTATATGAGAATCAGTATAATTATAAAGGGGCAGTGTGGAAGAGGATACACATTGGTAATCAGTGAGTTGATAGATTACCATGAGTTTTCCGTTAGCATGCATTGGACTTCTCTAGGACTAGATGATCCTTGTTGGACCCTCTTAATCACTGACTTCAATCCACAAACAGGGATGGTTCATGTGCCTTCTGTAACTTGTGATTCAGGGCTAGCATGTGCCTTACTTTGTTTGTGTTAGGGAGCAGCAGAGTTCAAGTGCCTGCATGTGTCTCCAGGATATGGTAATGCATACCAGCTCTGAGGTCTCATCAGAGATCAGTCACAGCTATTGAAAGGCTTATTGACAATGCACCTATGAAGAGAGTAGAAGTTGTGGTTGGTGAGTCCACGTTAGGGCAACCTTTGATGGTCCTCCAGAAGCCTGGGAATGGTGGCAAAGTGTTTAACTCTCCCTGCCACTGTGTTGGGATAGAGCAGTTGGTTTCCATAATTCGGGGTTCAAAATGTTACAGTGGGTTCTTGGGACAAAAATTCCCTAATGGCAGACAGGGCTTTCTCTCTGGACACGGGCACGGGACCAGCAAACCGGAGCCCCTGGACTTCCAAGAGCTATAGCAGATCAAAGCAAACATATCTATCACACTGAGGAGATTTAAACTTCAAGACTCCTTATATGAAATGGAAAGGGAGGTGGTATATATTTTGCTGTTTTTAATATATAAATAGGCAGCTAGTATTGTTTTTAAAATATTATGAAGAACAAAGTTTAAGCTTTGTTGTAACTTGCGTTGTTTGGCTGGACTGCTCAAGACCTGAATGCTTGTGTAGGAGGAACTCTTTGAGTTGGCTTCTTAAATACCTTTCAAAGCTGTCTCACATCTCATACTCCTTGATTAAAAACTTAGGGGAGCCTTGTCTTTATAATAGGCTTATTCAAAGTGATACAAGCTATGAAAGTGAGATCTTGGAAGAGTGTTGCCATTTTCATTAATGTAATAAAAATACTGTAATGATAACTAATAATTAATAATAAATTGTGATGTGTAATATGCATGTAATAAAAACAAATTCCATATTTCCCAGATCACGGCTTTTATAATCTTATACTCAGGTAAAGGAGAAAATCCCTGGAAAAATTCATTTTTAGGTGAGGGTTCACGAGACTTGACCATTTTAGTGTGAAAGGGGTTCACAGGTTGTTAAAGTTTGGGAACCACTGGGATAGAGCAGTGAAAAGGGGCAAAAGTTGATGTAGCTGTGGTGCTGTTTAGTAGGGTGGATGCTGGGGTTTTTGTTTGTTTTTGGGGAGGAAATGAGTGTGTGAGGGAAGAGTAGGTAAACAGATGGGTGGAGAGGTTGATTGCTTTCCTTTAGGTGTCTGTGTGGTGATGGGGTGATGTCCCTGGCATAGGTTCTGAATGGGTTAATGTGGGCCTGAGAGGCTTGTTATGTTATCTGGCCAGCACCTGGAGGGAGAGCCAGGCCTTAAACTGATCATGAAGCCCTGATGGACAAGAGCAGTCTGTTTAGTTTAAAGAGAGAAAGTTTGTAGTGGGAGGGAGCTGCTGGCAGGGCCTGAATGTCTGGTGAGTGGGCTGCTGGGCTGAGAAGGAAGATTTTCTCATCTCTGGAAAATGAAGAAGAGCTTAGTATGCGAAGGAGGATGGGTACAAAGTAGAAAAAAAGAAAGGAGTAAAAGTAAGACTCAGATGATGATGATGATATAGGAAAAAAAGCAAACCTGAGGCAAATAAATAAAACCAAAATGTTATAATTGTAAGATCACTAGCAAAGGAAATAAGAACAGGTGATGTTAACCCTGTGAAAGTAGCTGACTGGATTAAAAAAAAGCATTGGGGACATAGTAAGAGCCTGAAGGTTGCAAGATGGGGATCTTTTAGTTGAATTTTAAAAAACAAAGTGCAGGCTGTAAAACTACTGAAAACTAAAACTTTAGAGAAAAGATAAAAATCAGTTGTCAGCTATCAAAGTACTTGACCAAAAGGAATGAGGTACTATATGGGGTCCTTGACCAATGATGAGATAAACAAAAGTAAGGGGATAAAATAGTTAAATAAAAAAAGAGGTGAAAAAAAGCCATCAACAGCTGTCTTGATTGCATTTAAAGGAGGGCCGTTACCTGAGGAACGTTATATTAGGGTATCAGATGTTTAGACATATATCCTCATTCTCATTAAGGTGGTGTAAGTGCCAGTGAAATGGGCATGTACCAAAATGTTCTGTAAAGGGAAAACGAGATGCAGTAAATATGGGATGAAAACATTCCTATGATTATTGTATAGTATGGGCAGGGGTCAAGTGTTGTTCCTGTTTGGTGGGAATCACCTCTAGCACATAGAGGATGTATTGCAGCAAGACAAACTAATGAGAGATAAAAGGCATAAAAATTGTTAATAACATATTTTTATGCAAAATCCTGTAAGGAGACTCCCAACCATCAGATGGGTAAAGGAAGAGAAAATTAGCACAGGAAAAGGGGAACTACAGATACAGCTTCATGCTATAAAGAATATGATCAACACTGCAGAAGGAACGGATGATATATTAACTGTGAAAAAAAGAAGTTTATTGCACTGAAGATAGAAATGATAAATTGCACATTGTAAACAAGGAGAAATCTGAAAAAAATGAAAAATTTATAGTATGGGGCAGTGGAAAAATACGTGTATGGTATAAATCTGTCAGTGGAACTGTATTCATTGAATATTGAATGAGGGTAATGGTGAAATATGATTTAGAATGGGAATCACAATCTTTTTTTTGAATGCCAGAAAAAGCTAAAAGAATAATAAATGGGGAAACGAGAACGGAACCAGATATCTCATGTATCTAAGGGCTAGTCTACACTTACACACCGGGTCGACCCGGTGAGTTCCGACTTCTGGGAGGTCTAATCTGGACGCGATAGTTCGAAACTCCGGACAGCGACGCGGTCGACTTCGGTACTCCACCACTGCAAAATGGCGGTGGCGGAGTGTGACCTTTGAGCCGCGGACTTCGGATTCTGCGGGGTATGGGCGGGTGAGTTGTTCGAACTAGGGGGTACTTGGAATTCAGCTACGCTATTCACGTAGCTGAATTTGCGTACCCTAGTTCGACCCCGCTTCTTAGTGTGGACCAGCCCTAAGAAGCATGGTTGGTCAAAAAATCTTGTTATTAAAATTTTAGGGTATATACTGCATTTAGGCAAGACCGAAAACTAGGTAGTGGAGGATGTGTTTGAACTTTCATAAAGGAAGGTTTTAAACTTACATAGAAATAGTGAATGAAAAAGTAAATCTCTGACATAATGCTGTTGAGGATTCCTAATGCAAGAGAGACATATTTCTTGAAGGGATTTATTTTTATCTATAACCAAGGTGGGAAATTAGAAAGCTTGGAATGACAAGAAATAGTGGATGAACTCCAAAAGATCACATATTATAGGTGGTGACCTAAACAGTCATAATAAGTTGTGGGGATAAGTAGGACAACTGATTGTAATGGCACTTGCCTATAAAGGTTCATTGATGAAAACAATCTAGTGGTTTTAAATGATGGGTTCCAATTTAGATTTTATGCAGCAGATGATAGGTTTTCTTGCTTTAGACTCTGGGAAGTTATGGACAGCTGATTTAGCAAGCAAATGAAGCTGGGAATTATGTAAGGAAGAAGGAATATGAAGTGTGCTCCCCACACTGGCTCATGCAAGATCTGAAATAGGTCAGGTGGGCCCAATTAGCTAATTAGTCTGAAAATGGGGGAGCTTTTGGCTGGAGGCAGTTAATTAAAGAGAATCTCACTGGTGAGGGACAGGCAGGGCTTCTACAAAAGACAGCCAGGGAAGCTAGGGAGGGGCTGCAGGGAAGGGCAGGCTGTAGTCACTCCCTGAGAGGAGGAAGTTGGGAGGCTGGCAAAACCAGAGAAGGGAGGAAGCCAAGAAGGCAGCAAAAAGATCAGGGAGAAAGCAGCAAGGTAGGACAATGCAGGCCTTGGCTGCCAACTGGAGGGCCCTTGAGCTGGAACCTGGTGTAGAGGCCAGGCATGGGTTCCCCTACCAGCCACTGGAGATGTGGAACAGGCCAGGTAGAAAGACAGTGGATTGCCTGGTTGGTTTGTCTGGGAAAGACTTTGTTACATCACCCCCGGAAGGGGAATAACTTATGGTAGGGCTTAATCACAAAGAGGATGCTGCAGCTCCTGGAAGCAAGAGAGAGGCTGCAGAGGGTGAATAAAAACTGTTGGGTGTAACTTCTGAAAGGGGTCATCAGAGTTGTCCAAGCTAGTCCCCAGAATTGAACAGGAGGTGGCACAATCCAGCTGTGAGTAGAGCAACCCCCATTACACAGAGCGATCATTTCTCTATACATATTACTTTTCAATGACAAGGTAAGATTGAAGGTAATGGAAAATGACCCACCTGGAATTTTAAGAAAGCTAGTGGGGGAGGTGTGTTGCATAGTACCTGTGAGGAAGATTGGTGCCTCGTCCCAGACCTCCTCACTCCCCACATCAATTTCGTCTCTAATAATTACTTTCCTAGCAAATTAGCATTAGATGTTGTAATAAATGTTTAAATTAACCCCTGAATAAACTTCAAACTGTTGGCTGTGGATTCCAATGAAAAAAGGAGAGGCAACAAAAGGACCTACACCTGACATCTCCTAAGCAGCTGGAAGGGGGAGACTGTAAAGCCACAGTAGAACCTAGCCCAGGATATTGTGTCATTACCTGCATCCAGTCGGTCTGTGAGGAATTCTGTCTCAAAAGATATATGGAAAAAATTAATTTCTACACAAGACTGCCACTGAAGCCTGTGAAATTAAAGAAGAAATTCCCTTCTTAACGCTTAGATTAAAACTGGAAGGAAAAACAGGAGGACTTAAAAAACAGGTTTCAAAGAAGGCAACTTCACCTCTTGGGTTTTACTGCAGAATCTAGAATGGAAGGATATTATAAGTTTTTCTTCAGAAGTTGCTCCGTGACACATTTAAATTGGACCCCTAGCTGCCTCCACTTAGATATTGCAAAGGGCTCATTTGAATGCCTTGTACTAGAAGCCAGGTGTCTGACAAGCTAATCATCTTCAAGATGCTGAAGGTTCAATGATAAATTTAATATTAATGAATGCTGCCAGAAATGCTGAAACCCTGACGTACAAAGATCACAAAATTTCTTTTTCCTGGACTTCTCTGTTTACCCGCACATTCTAGGGCACCCACCTTTGCCTAGTTCTCTGGGCACAAGATGTAAGTCGGTTCATTTAAGAACCTCACCACCTTACCCAATTTCCAGGGCTCAGGGCAGACTTTTCTGTGGGGTTTTGCAAGACCTTCTACCAGTGAAAGAGCCTTACACAGTAATTTCTTTCACCTCTGTTTATTAACAATGACCAAGCACAATACACACACCAAGCATACAATGCTGTGCTCTCAAATCCTGATCATGGAGGCGAGTCTCTACCCCCCCCCCCTGTTGGCCAGGCAAGGGTCAGTCTCATCTGGGTTTCTTTTGCTGCAGTTCACAGTTGTGCCCATAGGATTCTAGCAGCTCTGATTGTTTGGCTGTGTCTTGGGGGGGTCCCCCCCCCCCCCGAGGCTGGAGTAGTTCTTCTTCCAGGTCTTTTTTATTCTTTCTTTTCATTTTCTTTTTTTTTCCCAGCTGGCTCTTCTTCTGGGATCCCCAGTTTATATAGTGAAACGAGTCCTGCTGAGCTAAACCTTAACCAATCATTTTACTAAAATATTACAAAATAATTCTTTGACCCAATCCAAAACATATTGCCAAAAATAATTCATTTTAACCAATCATACCTCACCACCCTAGTTGATTCTAAAAATTGCAAAATTACTTGCACAACAGACAGAAACAATAAAAGTACTGGACAGAAAAAAACCATGCAGATAAACAATAGAGAAGTGGGGACCAAAAAGGCAAAACAATACAGAAGTACAGATTACATAATCCCAGCTGTTGTTAAGTGATTCCTTCGCCCAAGACAGGGTGCGGTCAATCAGTTTTCTTTAAACTTCTTAAGATCTGTTTCTTTATATGGTGGCGGTGTGTTACTCTTAGGGACAGGAACACCTTCTTAACAGTCCTGATATAGATGTTGTTTTAATGTAATTCTAGTTGGAATGTGAGCATGTGAATTTCTGCTGCATATCTCATCGGCTGCTCTCTCATAATATGGCTGCAGAAAAAGATCCTCGGACTTAGCATCTCAGCTTAAACAAAAGAGGGCTGCATTCAGTGGAATAAAGCAAATCCTGAGGGGGATCAATGTCAGAACATCATCAAGTATCCATATAGCTTCACTGTGGATTTAGCAGGCTCCACAAGATTTTGCATAATCCCGTATTGAAGATGGCAGTTACTTCAAAGACTTGAGACCAAGATTTGACCAATAATAGCATGATTTTTTTTTCTATCAAAATAATCCTTAATCTCAACAAGTTTATATAAATCAGTTTGTTTTTGGATGTATCCTTGTATATAGGGTAATAGTCACTTACATGGTCTTCTAACACCTAGGATAATATCCTGCTAGGTTAAACTCTTCTGGTTGTTCTCCTTTGGAACTGAGCAATAACAACTATTCTATAGGTCACTGCAATGCTAGATTAACAGTTTAATGCTAAACTGGGGGAGATAGGCACCACCTACTGACTGGAAGTACTTAAAAGGAAAGCAAAGGGAACATAAGAATGGCCATACTAGGTCCGGGACCTATGGTGCATCTAGCCCAGTGGTCCTGCTCTTGCTAATAGTGGCCCATTGCCAGATACATTAAAAAGGAATGAACAGAACAGGACAATTACCATCCCCTGTCTCCAGTTCCAGGCTTCTGGAAGTTAGAGATTTAGGGACTTCCAGGGGATGGGGTTGCATCCCTGACTATCTTGGGTAACATAGCCATTAATGGAACCTATTCTCCATGAATTTATCCTAATTTCTGTTTTTAATCCACTTATTGTTTTTGGCCTTCGACGTGCCCCAGGCAACAAGTTTCCACAGGATTGAACTGTGCGTTGTGCTGAAGTTCTTCCTTTTGTTTTGTTTTTAAAACTTACTACCTATTAATTTTTAATCAGGTGACCACTGGTTCATGTGTTATGTGAAAGTATAAATAAACACTTCCTCAATTTACTTTCCCCCACATCATTCATAATTTTATAGTCATCTATCAAATCCCCCCTTAGTCACCTCTTTTTGAAAGCTGAACAGTCAGTTCTTTTTAATCTCTCCCTCATATGGAAAGCTATTCTACATACTCCCAATCAAATTTTTTTGTTTGCCCTTCTCTGTTACCTTTTTCCAGTTCTAATATAACTTTTTTTAGATGGGGTGATCAGAACTGGATGCAGAATTCCATGTGTGAGATTACCATGGATTTTATTAGAATGACATGACTGTTTTATGCTCTATCCCTTTCCTAACATTCTGTTAGCTTTTTTGACTGCCACTGCAAGTGAACAGATGTTCTCAGAGAACTATCCATAATGACTCCAAGATCTTTTTTGAGTGGGAACAGCTAATTTAGATCCCATTATTTTGTATGTGTAGTTGGGATTATGTTTTCCAACATGCATTACTTTGCATTTATCAACATTGAATTTATCTGCCATTTTGTTGTCCAGTCACCCAGGTTTGTGAGATCCCTTTGTAACTCTTCGCAGTCTGCACAGACTTTGCAGACTTAACTATCTTGAATAATTTTGTATAGTCTGCAAAGGTTTTCCACCTCACTGTTAACACCTTTTCCCAGATCATTTATGAATATGTTAAATAGCCCTCATTCCAGTGCAGATACTTGGGATTCCCTGCTATTTACCTCTCTCCATTCTAAAAACTGACCATTTATTCCTGTCCTTTGTTTCTGATCTTTTAACCAGTTACTAATCCATGATAGGATCTTTCCTCTTCTCCCATGACTGCTTACTTTGTATAAGAGCTTTGGTGAGGGACCTTGTCAAAGACTTACGGAAAGGTCCAAGTACACTATATCCACTGAATCACCCTTGTCCACCTGTTTTGTTTGAGCCCTTCAAAGAATTATAATAAATTGGTGAGGCATGATTTCCCTTTGCAAAAGCTTTGTTGACTCTGACCAACAAATCCTGATAATTCTGTTCTTTACTATACTTTCAACCAGTTTGCCTGGTCCTGAAGTTAGGCTTATTGGCCTTTAATAACCTCTTTTAAAAATCAACAGTATATTAGCTAGCATTCCAGTCATCTGGTTACTCCCAGGGGAATTCTGTGCCAAAACAATTAAAAATTCTGAGCACAGTATTTTAAAATTCTGCACATCTTATTTGTCAAAATAACACAATATAATTTCAGTTATTTTGGTAATTTATTTCAAAATGCCTGTCAACAAGTAGTCTGTAGCAATACAGACTATACAAATATTCAGGAAATGTTTTTGATAAATAGATTTCTTACTAGGCATATTAATACAGAACTTTGTGTCATTAATTTTAATCTACAATACAGAAATGTATTTCCTTCATCTCTGAGAAGCAGTGCAGAGGCTTGGTGGAGTCAGAGGTATCAGAGAAGCTGAAGGAGAAAGAAAATAATTGCTGGGAAGGCCTGGGAGTGAACCTGGAGGTTTGTTGGGTGTGGGTGGGAAAAGTATGGAACAGTTTGGGTTTTTTGTTTTGTTTTTGTCGAGGGATTGTTAGGGAGTTGGGGAACCTCCCATGTGGACCCTGGCTGACCCCTAGCTTCTCCATTCAGTCAGGCACATCTGCCCCTGTTTCCATGTGTCCTTGCACGCCTACTCAGTCACCCCTCACCTACTGCCCTGTCCTCATGTGGCTCTGCACCCCCCAGCCCTCACTGGTGTCCCGACACCCCGACTCCCATTCAGCCCCCACCCTAGTCTATCCCCCCACTAGCCCAGTCTGAACTCCAGTCTGTGACCCCAAGCAGCCCCCTGTATCTCGATCTGTCTGTCTATCCCATATCCCATGCCTCCCTCACCTGGCCCTGCAAGGCACATTTCTGTGAGAAAAGCAGCCTCTGTGCTCGTCCTATCAGCTGCTGGCTGCTACAGTGAGCCAGCTGCCCTTTCATCTGGCACCACAGCAGCCCCTGGTGGTGAAAGGCATAATTGCAGCGCCTCTCTGGCAGAATGTATTTTCTGGGGAGAAAAAAAATCTGCCGGGGACATGAATTCTGTGCATGCACAGTGGCACAGAATTCCCCCAAGAGTATTTTGTACAGAGGCTGATTTAAGTGATAGGTTACATATCACAGTTAGTAGTTCTGCAGTTTCATATTTGAGTTCCTTCAGAATTCATGGGTGAATAGCACCTGGTCCTGGTGACTTATTAATGTTTAATTGATCTTTTTTTTTCTAAAACCTCTTCTATTGACACTTCAATCTGGGACAGTTCCTCATATTTGTCTCTTAAAATGAATGGCTCAGGTGTGGGAATCTCCATCACATCCTCTGCAGTGAAGACCCAGGAAAATAATTCATTTCTGCAATGGCCTTATCTTCCTTGAGTGCTTCTCAATCATCCAGTAGCCCCAGTGATTGTTGGCAGGCTTCCTGCTTCTGATGCACTTAATATATATATATTTGGCTGCTTTTGTGTCTTTTGCTCTTGCCAGCAGTATCTTCAGAAATGCAAGGCCAAACTCTTTGCTGGTAAAAATTGCCACTGCTCCATTGACAGCCCCAGTATTGCCTACTCCAAACATTCAAAATCTGAGTCAGGCCTGCAAAAATCATGAGATTGGCTTGAAAATCACAAGATTTTTTTTAAATGTTCCTTTTATTTGCATCTGGTTTTGAGACTTTATGTCATATTCAGATCACATTTTTAAACTTTTCTCTATGAGGATTAGATATGTCCTTTTTTTTAAATTAAAGCTGAAATTCTTATGTAATCACTTGACTTCAGGAGCTGGGCCTTCAAGTAAAATACCCAATACCACAAAACTCTTCACTTCAGTGGAACTGTGGCAATTTAAATCAGCAGAGAATTTTGTCTGCAAAATGTAAATGATCTTAGAGATAAGCTTGAGCTACAGAGTTGAGATCCAAATCAGCACTTTCTCCATGGCATTCCACTCTGGGGTTTGATCTGGCACATTACAGATTGGGTAATTATTATGTATTGTTTGCACCATGGTAGACAAGGGTGTCTGATGTGCTTTTCATTCACAGCCCCTGAGAGTGTATAATCTTTAAACAAACAAACTCTGGTTCTTATTCAGGATCCAACTCTTCCAAACGTCAGACTAACCCATATCTCACATTTGGCACTAACAGAAATTTTACACAATACCTTTCATGGTTAAATATACTTTTCTCACAGTGAACAGGCTATGAAATGTTTTGTTATTCTGTGATCTTTTCAAATGCTGAGCATAATGGATGTAATTTTTGTTTTAAAACAATGAGTAATGTCTCCTAATCAGCAACCTTAAAGTAGCCTGCAGTGCCCTCTGCTGTCTTCTTCAACAATACACCTCAATAACACACAAGGATTCAAAACCAACAAAATCTTTTACCCTTGACATTTCTGTGGTTCAGGCTATTATATAAAGGATACCAGGGTAACTCCAGAAGCACAGAAATGTCTCACTATAAAAAAATAGTATATTAACTGGAAAAGATGGGTGTACTGATATTTACTTTATTTCAGAGCTCACTTAAAGTGAGTAACTCGTGATCTATCAAGGGCATGTTCCTGATCTTCAAGGTCTTCATTTATGGTAATTGGCTAAATTTCTATAGCTGATTAAAAGTAAGGCTAATAGAGTACTATTGTGACATCCCCCAGGGTTCACTCTGGATTGTAGGATAGTTGTGCCCCCTTAATTCTCCAGTCTGGTGTACACTATACCCTGCTTTGCTGTATGAGCTGCCACTTTGCCCATTCTCCCCAGCCTCTAGGGTGTGTGACAGACCCAGACCAGTGGGGTACAGGAGTCTGGTAGAGGGCAAATATACTGGTCACTGGATGAGTAGTTTTCTGTTCCCTGAGTGACCAGAGCAGGGGCTGCCACTAGAGTAATCAGGAACCTGCTAGAAACCAATTAAGACAGGCAGGATAATTAAGACACCTGGAGCCAATTAAGAAACTGCTAGAATCAATTAGGACAGGCTAGCTAATCAGGGCACCTGAGTTTAAAAAAGGACCTCACTTCAGTTTGTGGTGTGCATTGGCGAGGAGCTGGGAGCAAGAGGCACGAGGAGCTGAGAGTGAGATGACATATTGCTGGAAGACTGAGGAGTACAAGCATTATCAGGCACCAAGAGAAAGGTCTTGTTGGTGAGGATAAAGAAGGTGTTGGGAGGAGGCCATGGGGAAGTAGCCCAGGGAGTTGTAGCTGTTGCGCAGATGTACCAGGAGGCACTCTAGGCAGCTGTAGTCCACAGGGCCCTGGGCTGGAACCTGGAGTAGCTGGCAGGCCCAGGTTCCCCTCAAACCTCCCAACTCCTGATCAGACACAGGAGGAATTGACCGGGACTGTGGCTTCTACCAGAGGGGATGGTCTCTGGGCTGTTTTCCAACCCACATGGTGAATCTGTGAGGCGAGCAAATCCACCAATAAGCGCAGGACCCACCAAGGTAGAGGAGGAACTTTGTCACAGATGCAAGTCACTCCCAGACATATACCAGAATGCTATGCCCAGCTACTCTTGAATTACATATAGGGCAACACCCGCATATCCCTAGTCCCAGCCTCGCACCCCAGAAATGTAGGGTTTGTATTGCTCAGTTACTTAGGCCTGGTCTACACTAGGGGGTGTGTCGATGTAAGATATGCAACTTCAGCTACGGTTCCCATAGCTGAAGTCGAGACGTATCTTATTCTGACTTACCTCCCGTCCTCACGGCGCGGGATCGATGGCCGTGGATCCCCCGTAGACTCCGCTACCGCCGCTTGCTCTGGTGGAGTTCCAGAGTCGACAGGAGTGCGTTCGGGGATCGATATATCGCATCTAGATGAGACACGATATATCGATCCCTGATAAATTGATTTCTGCCCGCCGATACGGCGGGTTAGTCTGGATGTACTCTTACTGAGCAATACAAGGTCATAGTCTGTCCTTTTAACAAAGAAATTATCATGCAGCAGCCTAAGTAACCTGAGTAGATTCCCCACCCCTTCAGTCAAAACCACACTGGTTTAGATAAAACATTAAAACAAGTTTATTAACTACAGAAAGATATATTTAAAGTGATTATAAGTGGTATAAGCATAGAAGATCAGAATTGCTTATAAAGAAGAAATAAAAGATAAAATTGCAAGGTTGTTTCCTAAAGTTTACCAAACTAAGATTTGAAGCAAACAGCTTTTTCTCCACCCCTGGATATTGTAGGCAATTCACAGGTTTTAATACACAGGCCAGTGTTGTAGGAGCAGCACTGATCTGTATGACTATGATCTGTATAACCTGTAGGTTGAAAAGGTCTGTTACATCCCCCTCCTCCTTTTTTGTCTCCTCTCCCTCTTTGAGTACCTGTGAAGTGGCCCCCCCGCCCCCCTCGGAATGCTTGTGGGATGAATGGGCTGCTTGAGCAGCTGGAAGATCAGAAGAGCTCCCAGGTAGACAAGGTGTGTGGGAGTCTGAGTAGGCAAGCAAATTCACATGCCCAATGCGCAGATGGACACTGCCTGAATGGTGAGGTTAATTTTTGTGTGTGACCAACCAGACGAGATCCCAAAGTCATCTCTAGTCGCAGGCCATGAGGAGCAGGATCCTTAAAAGGGGAAGGGCCCATGTGCTCGGGAGTGCACTCACAAGATTGTACCTCCCATGTAGGCCCTATGCCTGGACCACCTGGCCAGTGGTTCGCCGCATTGCATTTCCAATGTGCTTCAGGAAGACTTATCTTAATATGCACCCATCACATCGCTGTGCTGTGGAACACTTACCTTGAAGGATCCTGACATCTCCAGTGCCGTGCCTGTCCTGGGAGTTGTGAAGTAATCGAGTTGTGAGTGTGGGACACACAACACACACGTTCTTTTGAACTTAGCTATAAATATAATAAATGTGCTGCTTTCTGCCAAACTCGGGTGGGTTCATTAGTCCTCACTCTAAGCTTTCTAGCTGGCCCCAATTTCAGGTAATAGGCCAGATACCCTTCCCAGCTTGAGGGCCTGTCTCCCCAGTTGTGTAAGTCTTTCAAGGCAATCATTGTTTTCCGTAGACATGGAGGAGGCAGAAACGGGTGGACAGGGTCTTTGTTCTCTTTTTATATTCTCGGCTCTTTTTAATGGAAAAGTACTTGAAGTGTCATGGAGTTAGCTGTTCCATGGGCATAGGTTGAGCTGCCGATTGGTCCTTCAGGGTAAATTTTAAATTTCTATGTGTCGATTACAAACTCCACTGATGCGTGAATGGCCGAATTAAAAACACACTAGTCTCTTAGCAGCTGGCTGGGTGTTGGCCACCCCTTCATCTCTGGAAGAAACTAGGTCTGTGGAGCGTTCCCTTAGAATTAAAAACATGCTTCAGCAACAAACATTTAGCAAATAATCTCATAACTCGATACACAATCGACGATACCCGCCTTTTAACAGGGACAATAAACAATTTTCATAATCTTATGACATTTCAAATGATTAACCATAAGGCATATTTTGTACTAAACATATCATAATTAAGGCTGTGAGTCGGTCACGGTAGGTCATGGATTCCATGACTTTCCATAACTTTCCTGTGGTCTTCTGCAGAGGCTGGGCAGCCCCTGGGCATGCAGCAGCAGTTTGGGTGTGTGGGAAGGGGCTCAGGGCTAGAGGCAGGTGGGGTTAGGAAGGTGTGGGGGGGTGCTTACCTAGGGTTGGGGGGGGGGCTCCGTGGCGCCCCCTCTATGGCCTGGCCCTGACCTAGCTCCTAGGTGGAGGGGGCTCCGCACCACTGCCCGTGCCCGCAGGCCCCACCCTCCACAGCTCCCATTGGTTGCAGTTCCCAGCCAAATGGGAGCTGTGCAGCTGGTGCTTGTGGCGGGTGCAGCACGTGAAAGCCCCCTGACCTCACTGTTCACCTAGGAGCTGCAGGGCCAGGCCAGAGGGAGCCACGGAGCCCCCCCCCCAACCCTAGGTAAGCACCCCCCCACACCTTCTAACCCACTGCCTCTAGCCCTGAGCCCCTTCCCACACACCCAAACTGCTGCTGCTGGCCCAGGGGCTGCCCAGCCGCTGCAGAAGTCACAGAAGTTATGGAAAGTCATGGAATCCATGACTTCCGTGACCGACTCACAGCCTTAATTATGATATGTTTTGTACAAAATATGCCTTATGGTGTATCATTTGAAATGTCATAAGATTATGAAAATTGTTGTCCTGTTAAAATGCGGGTATCGTCGTTGTGTATCGAGTTATGAGATTTTGCTAAATGTTTGTTGCTGAAGCATGTTGTAATTCTAGGGAACGCTCACAGTCTAGTTCTTCAGAGATGAAGGGGTGGCCAACACCCAGCCAGCTGCTAAGAGACTAGTGTGTTTAATCGGCCATTCACCATCAGGGGAGTTGTAATCAAGAAATTTAAAATTTACCTGAAGGACAATCGGCAGCTCACCTATGCCATGGAACAGCTAACTCCATGACACTTCAAGGACTTTTCCAGTAAAAAGAGCCAGAATATAAAAAGAGAACAAAGACCCTGTCCACCTTTCTCCTCCTCCATGTCTACTGAAACAAGATTGCTTGAAAGACTTACAACTGGGGAGACTGGCCTCAAGCTGGGAAGGGTATCTGGCTATTACCTGAAATTGGGCCAGCTAGAAAGCTTAGGGAGGACTAATGACCCACCCGAGTTTGGCAGAAAGCAGCACATTTATTATATTGATAGCTAAGTTCAAAAGAACGTGTGTGTGTGTGTCACACTCACACTCGATTACTCACTCCCAGGACAGGCACGGCACTGGAGATGTCAGGATCCTTCAAGGTAAGTGTTCCACAGCACAGCGATGGATGGTGCAATGAAGATAAGTCTTCCTGAAGCACATTGAAATGCAATGCGGCGAACCACTGGCCAGGTGGTCCAGGCAAAGGGCCTACATGGGAGGTACAATCTTGTGAGTGCACTCCCGAGCACATGGGCCCTTCCCCTTTTAAGGACCTGCTCCTCATGGCCTGCGACTAGAGATGACTTGGGCTCGTCTGGTTGGTCACACTCCACTTCAGGCAGTGTCCATGCATTGGGCATGTGATTGCTGCCTAATCAGAGTCCCAGACACCTTGTCTACCTGGGAGCTCTTCTGATCTTCCAGCTGCTCAAGCAGCCCATTCATCCCACAAGCATTCCGAGGGGGGCGGGGGGGCCACTTCACAGTACTCAAAGAGGGAGAGGAGACAAAAAAGGAGGAGGGGGATGTAACAGACCTTTTCAACCTACAGGTTATACAGATCATAGTCATACAGATCAGTGCTGCTCCTACAACACTGGCCTGTGTATTAAAACCTGTGAATTGCCTGCAACATCCAGGGGTGGAGAAAAGCTGTTTGCTTCAAATCTTAGTTTGGTAAACTTTAGGAAACAACTTGCAATTTTATCTTTTATTTCTTCTTTATAAGCAATTCTGATCTTCTATGCTTATACCACTTATAATCACTTTAAATATATCTTTCTGTAGTTAATAAACTTGTTTTAATGTTTTATCTAAACCAGTGTGGTTTTGACTGAAGGGTTGGGGAATCTACTCAGGTTACTAAGGCTGCTGCATGATAATTTCTTTGTTAAAAGGACAGACTATGACCTTGTATTGCTCAGTAAGAGTACATCCAGACTACCCGCCGTATCGGCGGGCAGAAATCAATTTATCAGGGATCGATATATCGTGTCTCATCTAGATGCGATATATCGATCCCCGAACGCACTCCTGTCGACTCTGGAACTCCACCAGAGCAAGCGGCGGTAGCGGAGTCTACGGGGGATCCACGGCCATCGATCCCGCGCCGTGGAGGACGGGAGGTAAGTCAGAATAAGATACGTCGACTTCAGCTATGGGAACCGTAGCTGAAGTTGCATATCTTACATCGACACCACCCCCTAGTGTAGACCAGGCTCTAAGTAACTGAGCAATACAAGACCCTACATTTCTGGGGTGCGAGGCTGGGACTAGGGATATGCGGGTGTTGCCCTATATGTAATTCAAGAGTAGCTGGGCATAGCATTCTGGTATATGTCTGGGAGTGACTTGCATCTGTGACAAAGTTCCTCCTCTACCTTGGTGGGTCCTGCGCTTATTGGTGGATTTGCTCGCCTCACAGATTCACCATGTGGGTTGGAAAACAGCCCAGAGACCATCCCCTCTGGTAGAAGCCACAGTCCCGGTCAATTCCTCCTGTGTCTGATCAGGAGTTGGGAGGTTTGAGGGGAACCTGGGCCTGCCAGCTACTCCAGGTTCCAGCCCAGGGCCCTGTGGACTACAGCTGCCTAGAGTGCCTCCTGGTACATCTGCGCAACAGCTACAACTCCCTGGGCTACTTCCCCATGGCCTCCTCCCAACACCTTCTTTATCCTCACCACAAGACCTTTCTCTTGGTGCCTGATAATGCTTGTACTCCTCAGTCTTCCAGCAATATGTCATCTCACTCTCAGCTCCTCGTGCCTCTTGCTCCCAGCTCCTCGCATGCACACCACAAACTGAAGTGAGGTCCTTTTTAAACTCAGGTGCCCTGATTAGCTAGCCTGTCCTAATTGATTCTAGCAGTTTCTTAATTGGCTCCAGGTGTCTTAATTATCCTGCCTGTCTTAATTGGTTCTAGCAGGTTCCTGATTACTCTAGTGCAGCCCCTGCTCTGGTCACTCAGGGAACAGAAAACTACTCATCCAGTGACCAGTATATTTGCCCTCTACCAGACGCCTGTACCCCACTGGTCTGGGTCTGTCACACACCCTAGAGGCTGGGGAGAATGGGCAAAGTGGCAGCTCATACAGCAAAGCAGGGTTTAGTGTACACCAGACTGGAGAATTAAGGGGGCACAACTATCCTACAATCCAGAGTGAACCCTGGGGGATGTCACAATAGTACTCTATTAGCCTTACTTTTAATCAGCTATAGAAATTTAGCCAATTACCATAAATGAAGACCTTGAAGATCAGGAACATGCCCTTGATAGATCACGAGTTACTCACTTTAAGCGAGCTCTGAAATAAAGTAAATATCAGTACACCCATCTTTTCCAGTTAATATACTATTTTTATAGTGAGACATTTCTGTGCTTCTGGAGTTACCCTGGTATCCTTTATATAATAGCCTGAACCACAGAAATGTCAAGGGTAAAAGATTTTGTTGGTTTTGAATCCTGTGTGTGTTATTGAGGTGTATTGTTGAAGAAGACAGCAGAGGGCACTGCAGGCTACTTTAAGGTTGCTGATTAGGAGACATTACTCATTGTTTAAAACAAAAATTACATCCATTATGCTCAGCATTTGAAAAGATCACAGAATAACAAACATTTCATAGCCTGTTCACTGTGAGAAAAGTATATTTAACCATGAAAGGTATTGTGTAAAATTTCTGTTAGTGCCAAATGTGAGATATGGGTTAGTCTGACGTTTGGAAGAGTTGGATCCTGAATAAGAACCAGAGTTTGTTTGTTTAAAGATTATACACTCTCAGGGGCTGTGAATGAAAAGCACCTCAGACACCCGTGTCTACCATGGTGCAAACAATACATAATAATTACCCAATCTGTAATATGCCAGATCAAACCCCAGAGTGGAATGCCATGGAGAAAGTGCTGATTTGGATCTCAACTCTGTAGCTCAAGCTTATCTCTAAGATCATTTACATTTTGCAGACAAAATTCTCTGCTGATTTAAATTGCCACAGTTCCACTGAAGTGAAGAGTTTTGTGGTATTGGGTATTTTACTTGAAGGCCCAGCTCCTGAAGTCAAGTGATTACATAAGAATTTCAGCTTTAATTTAAAAAAAAGGACACATCTAATCCTCATAGAGAAAAGTTTAAAAATGTGATCTGAATATGACGTAAAGTCTCAAAACCAGATGCAAATAAAAGGAACATTTAAAAAAAAAATCTTGTGATTTTCAAGCCAATCTCATGATTTTTGCAGGCCTGACTCAGATTTTGAATGTTTGGGGTAGGCAATACTGGGGCTGTCAATGGAGCAGTGGCAATTTTTACCAGCAAAGAGTTTGGCCTTGCATTTCTGAAGATACTGCTGGCAAGAGCAAAAGACACAAAAGCAGCCAAATATATATATATTAAGTGCATCAGAAGCAGGAAGCCTGCCAACAATCACTGGGGCTACTGGATGATTGAGGTGCTAAAGAGGCACTCAAGGAAGATAAGGCCATTGCAGAAATGAATTATTTTCCTGGGTCTTCACTGCAGAGGATGTGATGGAGATTCCCACACCTGAGCCATTTGTTTTAAGAGACAAATATGAGGAACTGTCCCAGACTGAAGTGTCAATAGAAGAGGTTTTAGAAAAAAAAAGATCAATTAAACATTAATAAGTCACCAGGACCAGGTGCTATTCACCCATGAATTCTGAAGGAACTCAAATATGAAACTGCAGAACTACTAACTGTGATATGTAACCTATCACTTAAATCAGCCTCTGTACAAAATACTCTTGGGGGAATTCTGTGCCACTGTGCATGCACAGAATTCATGTCCCCTGCAGATTTTTTTTCTCCCCAGAAAATACATTCTGCCAGAGAGGCGCTGCAATTATGCCTTCTGGCACCACCAGGGGCTGCTGTGGTGCCAGAAGAAAGGGCAGCTGGCTCACTGTAGCAGCCAGCAGCTGATAGGAAGAGCACAGAGGCTGCTTTTCTCACAGAAATGTGCCTGCAGGGCCAGGTGAGGGAGGCATGGGATATGGGATAGACAGACAGATCGAGATACAGGGGGCTGCTTGGGGTCACAGACTGGATTCAGACTGGGCTAGTGGGGGGATAGACTAGGGTGGGGGCTGAATGGGAGTCGGGGTGTCGGGACACCAGTGAGGGCTGGGGGGGTGCAGAGCCACATGAGAACAGGGCAGTGGGTGAGGGGTGGCTGAGTAGGCGTGCAAGGACACATGGAAACAGGGGCAGATGTGCCTGACTGAATGGGAGAAGCTAGGGGTCAGCCAGGGTCCACATGGAGAGGTTCCCCAACTCCCTAATAATCCCTCGACAAAAACAAAACAAAACAAAAAACCCAAACTGTTCCATACTTTTCCCACCCACACCCAACAAACCTCCAGGTTCACTCCCAGGCCTTCCCAGCAATTATTTTCTTTCTCCTTCAGCTTCTCTGATACCTCTGACTCCACCAAGCCTCTGCACTGCTTCTCAGAGATGAAGGAAATACATTTCTGTATTGTAGATTAAATTAATGACACAAAGTTCTGTATTAATATGCCTAGTAAGAAATCTATTTATCAAAAACATTTCCTGAATATTTGTATAGTCTGTATTGCTACAGACTACTTGTTGACAGGCATTTTGAAATAAATTACCAAAATAACTGAAATTATATTGTGTTATTTTGACAAATAAGATGTGCAGAATTTTAAAATACTGTGCTCAGAATTTTTAATTGTTTTGGCACAGAATTCCCCTGGGAGTAACCAGATGACTGGATGCTAGCTAATATACTGTTGATTTTTAAAAGAGGTTATTAAAGGCCAATAAGCCTAACTTCAGGACCAGGCAAACTGGTTGAAAGTATAGTAAAGAACAGAATTATCAGGATTTGTTGGTCAGAGTCAACACAGCTTTTGCAAAGGGAAATCATGCCTCACCAATTTATTATAATTCTTTGAAGGGCTCAAACAAACAGGTGGACAAGGGTGATTCAGTGGATATAGTGTACTTGGACCTTTCCGTAAGTCTTTGACAAGGTCCCTCACCAAAGCTCTTATACAAAGTAAGCAGTCATGGGAGAAGAGGAAAGATCCTATCATGGATTAGTAACTGGTTAAAAGATCAGAAACAAAGGACAGGAATAAATGGTCAGTTTTTAGAATGGAGAGAGGTAAATAGCAGGGAATCCCAAGTATCTGCACTGGAATGAGGGCTATTTAACATATTCATAAATGATCTGGGAAAAGGTGTTAACAGTGAGGTGGAAACCTTTGCAGACTATACAAAATTACTCAAGATAGTTAAGTCCAAAGCAGACTGCGAAGAGTTCCAAAGGGATCTCACAAAACTGGGTGACTGGACAACAAAATGGCAGGTGAAATTCAATGTTGATAAATGCAAAGTAATGCATGTTGGAAAACATAATCCCAACTACACATACAAAATAATGGGATCTAAATTAGCTGTTCCCACTCAAAAAAGATCTTGGAGTCATTATGGATAGTTCTCTGAGAACATCTGTTCACTTGCAGTGGCAGTCAAAAAAGCTAACAGAATGTTAGGAAAGGGATAGAGCATAAAACAGTCATGTCATTCTATAAATCCATGGTAATCTCACACATGGAATTCTGCATCCAGTTCTGATCACCCCATCTAAAAAAAGTTATATTAGAACTGGAAAAGGTACAGAGAAGGGCAACAAAAATGATTGGGAGTATGGAATAGCTTCCATATGAGGAGAGATTAAAAAGACTGACTGTTCAGCTTCAAAAAGAGGTGACTAAGGGGGGATTTGATAGAGGACTATAAAATTATGAATGATGTGGGGAAAGTAAATGAGGAAGTGTTATTTATACTTTCACATAACACATGAACCAGTGGTCACCTGATAAAATTAATAGGTAGTAAGTTTAAAACAAACAAAAGGAAGAACTTCACACAACGCACAGTCAACCTGTGGAACTTGTTGCCTGGGCACGTCGAAGGCCAAAACTATAAGTGGATTAAAAACAGAATTAGATAAATTCATGGAGAATAGGTCCATTAATGGCTATTACCCAAGATAGTCAGGGATGCAACCCCATCCCCTGGAAGTCCCTAAATCTCTAACTTCCAGAAGCTGGAACTGGAGACAGGGGATGGTAATTGTCCTGTTCTGTTCATTCCTTTTTAAGTATCTGGCAATGGCCACTATTAGAAGACAGGACACTGGGCTAGATGCACCATAGGTCTGACCTAGTATGGCCATTCTTATGTTCCTTTGTTCTTAGTACTTCAGTCAGTAGGTGGTGCTATCTCCCCCAGTTTAGCATTAAACTGTTAATCTAGCATTGCAGTGCTATAGAATTGTTGTTATTGCTCAGTTCCAAAGGAGATCAACAGAAGAGTTTAACCTAGCTGGTTATTTCCTAGGTGTTAGAAGACCATGTAAGTGACTATTACCCTATATACAAGGATACATCCAAAAACAAACTGATTATTTAAACTTGTTGAGATATGGATTATTTTGATAGAAAAAAAATTCTGCTATTTTTGGTCAAATCTTGTCTCAGTCTTTGAAGTAACTGCCAAGCTTCAGACGGGATTATGCAAAATCTTGTGGAGCCTGCTAAATCCACAGTGAAGCTATATGGATACTTGATGATGTTCTGACATTGATCCCCCTCAGGATTTGCTTTATTCCACTGAATGCAGCCCTCTTTTTTTAAGCTGAGATGCAAAGTCCGAGGATCTTTTTCTGCAGCCATATTATGAGAGAGCAGCCATGAGATAAGCAGCAGAAAGTCACATCCTCACATTCCATCTAAATTACATTAAAACAATATTATATCAGACTGTTAAGAAGGTGTTCCTGTCCTAAGAGTACCCACCGCCACCAGATAAAGAAACAGATCTTAAGATGTTTAAAGAAAACTGATTGACAGCACCCTGTCTGGCAAGGAATCACTTATCAACAGCTGGGATTATGAAATCTGTACTTCTGTATTGTTTTGCCTTTTTGGTCCCCACTTCTCTATTGTTTATCTGCATGGTTTCTGTCCAGTTCTTTTATTGTTTCTGTCTGTTGTGCAAGTAATTTTGCAAGTTTTAAATCAACTAGGGTGGTGAGGTATGATTGGTTAAAGAATTATTTTTGCAATATGTTAGGATTGGTCAAAGAATTATTTTGTAATATTTTAGTAAAATGATTGGTTAAGGTTTAGCTCAGCAGGACTCGTTTCACTATATAAACTGGGGATCCAAGAAGAAGACCAGCTGGGAAAAGAAAGGAAAAGGAAAAGAAAGAATAAAAAAGACCTGGAAGAAGAACTACTCACCTCCAAGACACAGCCCAACATCAGAGCTGCTAGAATCCTATGCACAACTGTGACATGCAGCAACCAGAACCCAGATGAGACTGACCTTGCCTGGCCAACAAGACCGCCTCCATGATCAGGATTTGTGAGCACAGCATTGTATGCTTGGTGTGTGTATTGTGCTTGGTCATTGTTAATAAACAGAGGTGAAAGATATTACTGTGTAAGGCTCTTTCACTGGTAGAAGGTCTTGCAAACCCACAGAAGAGTATGCCCTGAGCCCTGGGAATTGGGTAAGGTGGTGAGTTCTTAAATGAACCGACTTACAGCTTGTGCCCTGAGAACTAGGCAAAGGTGGGTGCCCTAGAATGTGCGGGTAACAGAGAAGTCAGGAAAAAGAAATTTTGTGATCTTTGTACGTCAGGGTTTCAGCTTTTCTGGCAGCATTCATTAATATTAAATTTATCATTGAACTTCAGCAGCTTGAAGATGATGAGCTTGTCAGACTCCTGGCTTCTAGTACAAGGCATTCAATGAGCCCTTTCAATATCTAATGGAGGCAGCTAGGGGTCCAATTTAAATGTGTCACGGAGCAACTTCTGAAGAAAACTGATAATATCCTTCCATTCTAGATTCTCAGTAATACCCAAGAGGTGAAGTTGCTTCTTTGAAACCTGTTTTTTAAGTCCTCCTGTTTTTCTTCCAGTTTTAATCTAAGCGTTAAGAAGGGAATTTCTTCTTTAATTTCACTGGCTTCAGTGGCAGTCTTGTGTAGATTATTTTTCCATATATCTTTTGAGACAGAATTCCTCACAGACCGACTGGATGCAGGTAATGACACAATATCCTGGGCTAGGTTCTACTGTGGCTTTACAGTCTCCCCCTTCAGCTGCTTAGGAGATTCAGGTGTAGGTCTTTTGTTGCCTCTCCTTTTTTCATTGGAATCCACAGCCAACAGTTTGAAGTTTATTCAGGGGTTAATTTAAACTTTTATGACAGACATCTATTGCTAATTTGCTAGGAAAGTAATTATTAGAGACGAATTGATGTGGGGAGTGAGGAGGTCTGGGACTAGGCACCAATCTTCCTCACAGGTACTATGCAACACTCCTCCCCCACTAGCTTTCTTAAAATTCCAGGTGGGTCATTTTCCATTACCTTCAATCTTACCTTGTCCTTGAAAAGTAATATGTATAGAGAAATGATCGCTCTGTGATGGGGTTGCTCTACTCACAGCTGGATGGTGCCACCTCCTGTCAATTCTGGGGACTAGCTTGGTCAATCTGATGACCCTTTCAGAAGTTACACCCATCAGTTTCTCCTCTGCAGCCTCTCTCTTGCTTCCAGGAGCTGCAGCATCCTCTTTGTGATTAAGCCCTACCATAAGTATTCCCCTTCCGGGGGTGATGTAACAAAGTCTTTCCCAGACAAACCAACCAGGCAATCCACTGTCTTCTACCTGGCCTGTGCCACATCTCCAGTGGCTGGTAGGGGAACCCATGCCTGGCCTCTACTCCAGGTTCCAGCTCAAGGGCCCTCCAGTTGGCAGCCAAGGCCTGCATTGTCCTACCTTGCTGCTTTCTCCCTGATCTTTTTCCTGCCTTCTTGGCTTCTCCCTTCTCTGGGTTTGCCAGCCTCCCAACTTCCTCCTCTCAGGGAGTGACTACAGCCTGCCTTCCTGCAGCCCCTCCCTAGCTTCCCTGGCTGTCTTTTGTAGAAGCCCTGCCTGTCCCTCACCAGTGAGATTCTCTTTAATTAACTGCCTCCAGCCAAAAGCTCCCCCATTTTCAGACTAATTAGCTAATTGGGCCCACCTGACCTAATTCAGATCTTGCAGAGCCAGTGTGGGGGGCACACTTCATATTCCTTCTTCCTTACATATTTCCCAGCTTCATTTGCTTGCAATATCTGCTGTCATAACTCCCAGGTCTAAGCAAGAAAACCTATCATCTGCTGCATAAAATCTAAATGGGATCCCATCATTTAAAACCACTAGATTGTTTTCATCTATGAACCTTTATAGGCAAGTGCCATTACTATCAGTTGTCCTACTTCCCCACAACTTATTATGACTGTTTAGGTCACCACCTATAATATGTGATCTTTTGGAGTTCATCACTATTTCTTGTCATTCCAAGCTTTCTAATTTCCCACATTGGTTATAGATATTATAAATCCTTCAAGAAATATTTCTCTTCTGCATTAGGATCTCAACAGCATTATGTCAGAGATTTACTTTTTCATTCTCTATTTCTATGTAGTTTAAACCTTCCTTTATGAAAGTTCAAACACTTCCTCCACTACCTAGTTTTCGGTCTTGCCTAAATGCAATATACCCTAAAATTTTAAAAACAAGATTTTTGACCAACCATGCTTCTTAGGGCTGGTCCACACTAAGAAGCGGGGTCGAACTAGGGTACGCAAATTCAGCTACGTGAATAGCGTAGCTGAATTCCAAGTACCCTAGTTCGAACTACTCACCCGTCCAGACGCCGCAGAATCGAAGTCCGCGGCTCCAAGGTCAACTCCGCCACCGCCATTTGCAGTGGTGGAGTACCGAAGTCGACCGCGGCGCTTCCGGAGT
This sequence comes from Mauremys mutica, assembly GCF_020497125.1. Lineage (NCBI taxonomy): Eukaryota > Metazoa > Chordata > Testudines > Geoemydidae > Mauremys > Mauremys mutica. Next base: position 107,927,712 of record NC_059073.1, read on the forward strand.
TCGAACTATCGCGTCCAGATTAGACTCCGAGAAGTCGAACTCACCGGGTCGACCCGGTTGGTAAGTGTAGACTAGCCCTTAGATACATGAGATATCTGGTTCCGTTCTCGTTTCCCATTTATTTTCTTTTAGTTCTGGCATTCCAACAAAAGATTGTGATTCCCATTCTAATCATATTTCACCATTACCCTCATTCAATATTTCATGAATACAGTCCACTGACAGATTTATAACATACACGTATTTTTCCACTGCCCTTACTATATTTTTTTCATTTTTTTCAGATTTCTCCTTGTTTACAATGTGCAATTTATCATTTCTATCTTCAGTGCAATAAACTTCTTTTTTTCACAGTTAATATATCATCCGTTCCTTCTGCAGTGTTGATCATATTCTTTATAGCATGAAGCTGTATCTGTAGTTCCCCTTTTCCTGTGCTAATTTTCTCTTCCTTTTCCATCTGATGGTTGGGAGTCTCCTTACAGATTTTGCATAAAATATGTTATTAACAATTTTTGCCTTTTATCTCTCTTTAGTTTGTCTTGCTGCAATACATCCTCTATGTGCTAGAGGGTGATTCCCACCACAGGAACTACACTTGACCCCTGCCCATTCTATACAATAATCATAGGAATGTTCATCCCCATATTTACTGCATCTCGTTTTCCCTTTACAAACATTTGGTACATGCCCATTTCACTGGCACTTACACCACCTTATGAGAATGAGGATATATGGCTAAACATCTGATACCCTAATATTACTTTCTCAGGTAACGGCCCTCCCTTAAATGCAATCAGGACAGCTGTTGATGGCTTTTTTTCACCTCTTTTTTTTTTTAACTATTTATCCCCTTACTTTTGTTATCTCATCATTGGTCAAGGACCCCATATAGTACCTCATTCCTTTTGGTCAAGTACTTTGATAGCTGACAACTGATTTTAACTTTCTCTAAAGTTTTAGTTTTCAGTAGTTTATCAGCCTGCTCTTTGTTTTTAAATTCAACTAAAAGATCCCCATCTTGCAACCTTCAGGCTCTTACTATGTCCCCTATGCTTTTTTTTAATCCAGTCAGCTACTTTCACAGGGTTAACATCACCTGTTCTTATTTCCTTTGCTAGTGATCTTACAATTATAACATTTTGGTTTTATTTATTTGCTCAGGTTTGCTTTTTTCCTATATCATCATCATCATCTGAGTCTTACTTTTACTCTTTTCTTTTTTTCTACTTTGTACCCATCCTCCTTCGCTACTAAGCTCTTCTTCATTTTCCAGAGATGAGAAAATCTTCCTTCTCAGCCCAGCAGCCCCTCACCAGACCTTCAGGCCCTGCCATCAGCTCCCTCCCACTACAAACTTTCTCTCTTTAAACTAAACAGCCTGCTCTTGTCCATCTGGGCTTCATGATCAGTTAAGCCTGGCTCTCCCTCCAGGTGCTGCCAGATAACATAACAAGCCTCTCAGGCCCACATTAACCCATTCAGAACCTATGCAGGGACACACCCCATCACCACACAGACACCTAAAGGAAAGCATCAACCTCTCCACCCATCTGTTACCTTCTCTTCCCTCCCACACTCATTCCTCCCCAAAAACAAACAAAAACCCAGCATCCACCTACTATACAGCACCACAGCTACATCAACTTTGCCCCTTTTCACTGCTCTATCCCAGTGGTTCCCAAACTTTAACAACCTGTGAACCCCTTTCACTAAAATGTCAAGTCTCGTGAACCCTCTCCTAAAAATGAATTTTTCCAGGGATTTTCTCCTTTACCTGAGTATAAATTATAAAAGCAGTGATCTTGGAAATATGGAATTTGTTTTTATTACATGCTTATTACACACAATTTATTATTAATTATTATTTATCATTACAGTATTTTTATTACATTATGAAAATGGCAACACTCTTCCAAGATCTCACTTTCATAGCTTGTATCACTTTGAATAAGCCTATTATAAGACAAGGCTCCTATGTTTTAATCAAGGAGTATGAGATGTGAGACAGCTTGAAGGTATTTAAGAAGCCAACTCAAAGAGTTCCTCCTACACAAGCATTCAGGTCTTGAGCAGTCCAGGCAAACAACGCAAGTTACAACAAAGCTTAAACTTGTTCTTCATAATATTTTAAAAACAATACTAGCTGCCTATTTAATTTTAAAAACAGCAAAATATATCCACCTCCCTTTCCATTTCTTATAAGGAGTCTTGAAGTTTAAATCTCCTCAGTGTGATAGATATGTTTGCTTTGATCTGCTTAGCTCTTGGAAGTCCAGGGGCTCCGGGTTGCTGGTCCCGTGCCGGTGTCCCTAGAGAAAGCTCTGTCTGCCATTAGGGAATTTTTTCCCAAGAACCCTCTGTAACATTGTGAACCCCAATTTGGAAACCACTGCTCTATCCCAACACAGTGGCAGGGAGAGTTAAACACTTGCCACCTCCCAGGCTTCTGGAGGACCATCAAAGGTTGCCCTAACGTGGACTCACCATCCACAACTTTATCTCTTCATAGGTCATTGTCAATAAGCCTTTCATTAGCTGTGACTGATCTCTGATGAGACCTCTGATCTGGTCTGCATTACCATATCCTGGAGACACTGCAGGCCCTGAACTCTGCTGCTCCCTAACACAACAAAGTAAGGCACATGCTAGCCCTGATCTTCAGTTACAGAAGGCACATGAACCATCCCTGTTTGTGGATTGAAGTCAGTGATAAGAGGGTCCAACATGGATCATCTATCCTAGAGTAGTCCAATGCATGCTAATGGAAAACTCATGGTATCTATCAACACACTGATACCAATGTGTATCCTCTTCCACACTGCCCCTTTATATTATATGTTTCTCAGATAATCTATGACAGAAGAAGAATAAAGAAAGGAGGCTGAAGCTCCTTCACTGGAGATTTTCAAAAGGAGGCTGGATAACCATCTGTCTTGGATGGTTTAGACACATCAAATCCAGGGGGTTAGACTAGATGACCCTTGCAGGCCCTTCTAACCCTATGATTCCATATGAATCCGTGATGAAAAATGCAAGCAGACTCAAACAGGCTATAGTACAAGGATCCTACAAGCCTACACCACAGCCACAAAGGGAGCCATGAGATCTTTCTCCACTGTCTCAGCGACTATGAATTCATGCTCCCCAAAGCATTTCCAGACTGTGAACTGGTTTGTAAAACCAGAATGCCTCAACTCAGACCCCAGAACTGCTCCCTCACACTATTTCCTGGGAGGAACGGTTAGCCTCCTTTATAGACAACATCTCCCAAAATCAGGATTGTCTCTCGGGATACACAATCAATTGCCTCCTTATCAGGATTTCAGCCCTTTAATGCTACAGGAAACACTGAATGATAGTGAAACATCCACATATGACTCACATCCATGCCAATCTTGGCTGCAGAGAGATAGCCATTATGAGTGTCTTCACCCGGTGCTAACAAAAACTGTCAACACTTCAGTTATGAATGGCAAACTTCCACCCACTCTAAAGCATGCAATAATTGAGAGCAGTAGCTGTTGCTCAGTGTAACTGATGTCACCAATTTACTGCCTTGTTTCTAATTTTCTCTCTCTTCCTCCACTGCCCTCACTTATAGAAGACCACAAAGAATTATTTCTCCTATCTTATTCAACATAACACTTGATCTGTGCAGACAACACTCAACTCTGTCACATCAAATGCTGTCCCAGTATTTGAGTAAGCTCAGTGCCTGGATGAAATACAACTAGGTCAGACCAACCAAGAAAGACATGATGTTAGTGGGAGGAAGGAAACACTAGGAAAATCTAGCCAAAACCACTTCACCCTGCTGTGCAGTTATCAAGACACTTTGCAGTATCAAGTTTCTTTTTTTCATATAATCATAGGGCTGGAAGCAGTGCTTAATTTGTGCCAGGACTTGATTTCTGATTTCTAGACCTTTAATTATTTTTGTTGCTCTCCTCTGGACTTTCTCCAATTTGTCCACATCTTTCCTGAAGTTTGGCACCCAGAACTGGAAACAATACTCCAGTTGAGGCCTGATCAGCGCAGAGTAGAGCAGAAGAATTACTTCTCATGTCTTGCTTACAACACTCCTCATACATCCCAGAATGATGTTTGTTTTTTTTTGTTTTTTTTTTTTTCAACAGTGTTACACTGTTGACTCATATTTAGCTTGTGATAAAACTATGACCCCCAGACTCTTTTCCACAGTACTCCTTCCTAGGCAGTCATTTCCAATTTTGTATGTGTGCAACTGATTGTTCCTTCCTAAATGAAGTACTTTGCATTTGTCCTTATTGAATTTCATCCTATTTACTTCAGACCATTTCTCCAGTTTGGACTCTTCTGCAGCTAGCTGGATTCTCAAAATAGCAAGAACTGCTAGAAACAACGTCTTCAGTCTATGAGTAGCTGGGATGTCATGCCCCATCCTATTTACATGCTGATTTACTAATTGCTTGTTCAAGGTCACACAAACAAGAGGCATGTATCCTTACTACCCTTTTGTTTGCCACTAACATCAGTAACTACCTACTATCAGTTCATACTATAAACAGCAGTAGTATGATTCCATTATAACAACTCCAGGGGAGTTCTCTATTAATGCTACTCTCATTTGAAATTGAAACGCACAAGCTAGCTCTATTACAATGCAATTCTTCCCCCCCCCCCCCCCGCATCTTCTATCAATTCTCTTCTTGTGTCTTGACTGGCTCTTTTATTCTCTCTAAAGTGTGTGGGTGAAGAGTCACAGTTATGAGGATAATTACTTTAAACTTTTCTTCATGTCATCTATGTTACACAAAGTTACATCAATGCTGGACCTACTAATCATTGCTGGGACCACCCTTTCCAAAGAATGACACTCACATAATGAAGCTAGTCTGCTAATCAATGCTCTACTTATTGTATCTATCAGGGATAGGCTTGCACAGGATAGTTCAGATGTAGATCTGAAATGTATGGCTTGGAACCATCCCTTGTACCTACATATGGTTTTCATTTTTTAAAATCACATCACAAGTGCAACAGGCCTGCCTGACACAAACCACAATTTAGCAATTGCCCTGATATTTTTACAACAAAACCAAACCCATTTTCTTGATTGTACAGGGTACAGCCTGGTAACAACTTTGTGATTTCAGTTCAGTTCATTAAAACTGAAAGGAAGAACCTAGTGAATTACCAGGCCCAGATGGTGAAAGACATGAAGCCAAAATTCTATCTTACTTTTTTGTTGGATAGTTCATTGAAGCCCATCCATTAGACAGGTACTGTTTTATATTTTACTCACTACTATATATTTGTTTTAGAGCAGCTATTTGCAACATAAAGGGCTAGAGGGTTATTGGTGCATCATGTCCATGTCAAGTGCCAGGAACAGCCTTGATTCTGGTTAGCTGTCAAATCTTCATTATTTTATTTCACGGCTACATCATCCATCCATATCTGAAAATACTGTGAATGGCCAAAAACTTGGCAGACGTAACTCATGCAATAGGTGAGGAACTATATTGCTGAAGAATTATCAACAGTGGCAGAGAAAGATTACAGTTGCCCAGGTTTGTTATAACTTTTCACAACAGCTCCATTAGAGCTTCTTGACATTAAACTAACATCACGTCAGGAAATTTAAATGCACTCCACATAACATCCATAGATCATTTGGTATAATAACATTACAATAGCTTTGATATTTGTCTCCAAAATAACAACAGAATGAAAGAGGGAAGGGAGATGTTCTCAATCACACCTTACTGAAGCTTCAAAAATGAGAGTATACCCCCTACAGTTTAGTAGAGACCAACCCAAAGCTCCTTAGGGTCATAATTTGACAGTGGATGTGTTAGTTCAGGGGTGGGCAAACTTTTTGGCCTGAGGGCCACATCTGGGTGGGAAAATTGCATGCAGGGCCATGAACACAGGGCTGGGGCAGGGGGTTGGGGTGCGGACAGGGTCGGCTCCAGGCACCAGCTAAGGAAGCAGGTGCTTGGGGCGGCCAACAAAAAGGGGAAGCACTCCGTCTGCTATTGGGGCGGCACGTCGTGGTCTTTCATGGGAATTCGGCGGAGGGTCCCTCAATCCCTCTCTTCCTCTTTGAGCTGTCCCCGAACTGCCACCGAAGATGAAGAGAGGGAATGACGGATCCACCGCCGAACTCCCACCGAAGAATGGAGTGATGCGATTGAGCTGCTGCCGAAGTGCCACCGATCAGCCTTTTTTTTGTTTTTTTTGTCGCTTGGGGTGGCAGAAAAACCGGAGCCGGCCCTGGGTGCAGGAGGGAGTGCAGGGTGTGGGAGGGGGTTCGGTGTGCAGAAAGGAGCTCAGGACACGGAGCTGGGGCACAGGAGGGGTGCGGGGTGTACAAGGGGGCTCAGGGCAGGGCATTGGGGCACGGGGGGTGCGGGGTGTAAGAGGGGGCTCAGGGCAGGGCATTGGAGTGCAGGGAGAGGTGAGGAGCACAGGAGGGGGCTTAGGGCAGGGGGCTGGGGACTCAGGACAGGGGGGTTGGGTGCAGGAGGTACGTTTTTGTTTAACAATTGATTTCTCCCCAAATTTATCATTTTGAGATTTTTTGATTGTCACATTATTTTAAATAAAATAATTCATTTTTGAAAAAATCCCACTTTTCTATGATAAAACTTTTTCAATAAATAAAATTCAACCAGCACTAGATCAGTCTGGCTGACAGTCTTTGTTATGGCAAATGAATGGATCCCAGCCCATTGGTTCATAGTCCAATTCTTTGAGTTAATTTTCTGTTCAGCCTTTCTTTTTAGGTTTTGGGATCGTTTTCAAATAAAAACTTTCTGACTGGAAATCATTCTTGAAACATTGTAAACACATCTAAGGTAAGTTATTTTACCAGAAAAAGCTATTACACACGCGGCAAACTCACTGCCCACACCGACTGAGGAGCCCGAGGACCAGCAGCCGACGGTTAGGCCAGCCACGCTTTGGCAGGCCACCTGGATTGAGGAGCTCCAAGTGGCAGCCTTCTTTGAGGAATTTGACGCGCTCATTGACAGGCTCACCCATGAGCTATCTGCAGAGATTGCCTCCAAGAGGACACCAAACCAGGAGATCATCCAGCCTGCCCGCAGATGGCCAGTCCCGAATCGCGACACCACCACCAGAGAAGCTGGAAGAAGGAACGCCAGCCACCGCTACGACCCGGCAGCAGCTTCAAGGATCCAGAAGCTGTACCGAACGAACTGCCTCAAGGCCGTAAGAGAGGTCTTCGATGGTCTCCCATCCTACTGCACGATCCCACCCGAGCACCTCTACAACTACTTTCTCGGAGTGTTCAGCGGCGTGCCCAGGAACGACATGCAGCGCCCAGAGTGCCTCCGCCCCCTGCCCCGTGTTACCAATGCAGACGACCTAGAGGCCGACTTCACGCCTAAAGAAGTGACGGCCAGGCTCTCCAGAACCAAGAACACCGCGTCCGGAAAAGACGGCATACCCTACAGCCTCCTCAAGAAGCGAGACCCCGGCTGCCTCGTGCTCTCCGGCATCTTCAACTTGTGCAGGCGCTTTGGCCGGTCTCCCATCTCCTGGAAGAAGGCCATGACTGTCCTGATCCACAAGAGGGGTGAGCGAGATGACCCCAGCAACTGGAGACCCATCTCCCTCTGCTCCACGATGTACAAACTGTATGCCAGCTGCCTGGCAGCCAGGATCACGGAGTGGACGACGACCGGGGGAACCATCAGCCCGGCCCAGAAGGGCTTCATGCCGTCGGAGGGGTGCTACAAGCACAACTTCCTGCTCCAGACCATCATCCAGATGACCAGGAGGGTGCAGAAGCAGTGCGCGGTAGCGTGGCTCAACCTGGCCAACGCCTTCAGGTCCATCCCCCACCACCACATCTTCAACACACTCCAGGAGTTTGGGATGCCGGAGACGTTCCTTCGCCTGATCTGGGAACTCTATGAGGGCTGCAGCACCACCGTCCGCTCGGTGGAAGGGGAGACCACCGAGATTCCGATCTGCAGTGGCGTGAAGCAGGGCTGCCCCCTCAGCCCGATCGTCTTCAACCTTGCCATGAAGCCGCTCCTGCAGGCTATCTCCAACGGCCAGGGCCAGCTCCAGGCACCAGCATTCCAAGCTGGTGCTTGGGGCGGCATTCTGCAAGGAGCGGCAGTCCCTGTTGTTTTGCCCCCAAGCAGCGCGCCGAATTGCCGCCGCAGACGGCGGGGGCAGTCCATGTGCCCTTAGGGTGGCATGTGCATTTCCACGGCGGTGGCAATTCGGCAGCAGCTTCTATATTTAGTTGTCCGCGGTGGCTTCAGCTAAACATAGAAGCTGCCGCTGAATTGCCACCGCCGCGGAAACGCACCTGCCGCCCTAAGGACACACGGACTGCCCCCGCCATCCGCGGCGGCAATTCGGTGCGCTGCTTGGGGCAGCGAAAATTGTAGAGCCGGTCCTGCCGACAGCGCTGATGGCTTCGACCTTCACGACGAGAGGGTGAGCGTCTTGGCCTACGCAGACAACCTGGTCCTGATCGCAGATGACCCCGAGAGGCTCCAGGGCATGCTCGACAACATCGAGAGAGCCGTGGACTGGACGGGACTCCACTTCAAAGCCAAGAAGTGCACGTCCCTCCACGTCAACGGGTGCAAGAGGGACTCGGTGCTGACGACAGAGTTCCTTATCCAGGGCGAGTCCATCGTTCCCCTGGCGGAGGGGCAGACGTACCAGCACCTCAACACGCTGAAGGGCTTCCGTGTCCGGCAGACCCCTGAGGACACCATCCGGAAGAGCCTGCAGGATGCCGCCAAGATCGACGCATCCCTGCTGGCGCCGTGGCAGAAAATCAACGCCCTCAACACCTTCCTGATCCCCTGCATCGCCTTCGTCCTGAGAGGATCCGCCGTGGCAAAGGTGCCCCTCAATAAGGTGGACAACACCATCCAGCAGCTGGTCAAGAAATGGATGTCTCTGCCCCAGAGAGCCAGCAACGAACTCGTGTACATCACGCACAGACACGGCAGTGCCAACGTCCCCCGCATGGGAGACCTGTGTGACATCGTGGTCATCATGCACGCCTTCCGCCTCCTGTCCTGCCCGGACACCAAGGTGAAGAACGTTGTGACAGCTGCCCTGCGCGCCACCACCGCGAAACGAATCGGCAGAGCTCCCTCTGACCGAGATGTAGCCACCTTCCTGAGTGGCTCCCTGGACAGCGAATTCACCCGGGATGGGGGCGACATTACCTCGCTGTGGTCGCGCGCCCACAACGCCACGCGCCGACTGGGAAAGCGACTGGGCTGCCGCTGGGTGTGGAGCGAGGAACGGCGGGAGCTGGGAGTCCTGGTGCCACGGATCGGGACGGAGGGCAACACCATCATCAGCCCCGGAGCCAGAGGCATGCTGGAGAAGTCCCTGAAGGCCGCCGTCCACACGCTCTATGTGGACACCCTGAGGAAAAAACCTGACCAGGGCAAGGCCTTCGAGGTGACCAGCAAATGAGACTCCAGCAACCACTTTCTCCCTGCGGGCAGCTTCACCCGATTTGCCGACTGGCGGTTCATACACCGTGCCCGACTGAACTGCGTCCCTCTCAATGGAGCTGTCTGCCACAGGAACCGGGACAAGCGCTGCAGGAAGTGGGGGTACACCATGGAGACCTTGCCCCACGTCCTGTGCAGCTACAGGCCCCACGCCAGAGCCTGGCAGCTGTGCCACAACGCCGTCCAGGACCGCCTAGTGAAGGCCATTGCCCCACACCTGGGAGAGATTGCCGTCAATCGCGCCATCTCCGACACCGACAGCCTGCTGCGCCCGGACATAGTCGTCACGGATGAGGATCGGAAAAAGGTCATCCTCGTCGACGTGATGATCCCGTTCAAGAATAGGACCCCGGCCCGCAAACTCGAAAAGTACACTTCCTTGGCTGACACCCTGCGGACAAAGGGCTACGAGGTTTACACCGATGCTCTGATCGTTGGGGCCCTGGGTGCCTGGGACCCCTGTAATGAATGTGTTCTGAGGACCTGTGGGGTGGGCCGTCGCTACGCGCAGCTCATGACACGCCTAATGGTCTCGGACACTATTCGATGGTCTAGAGACATTTACACAGAGCACATCACCGGCCACCGCCAATACCAAGAGTGAGCCGGCGTGACTTCATGCACCCACAAGGGGGAAGAGACCTGTAAACCTCCCCTGTTGAACTTTATCCCCTGAGCCCGGAACCCACCAAACTGAACTCCACCATGTGAGGGTCATCCTATCCCCATTACCCGGCCCGCTTATTTATACCCATGACTGTCTGTAACTTTTTGTATGAGTGATGTACCCTCACTGCTTGCTGACTGTATCTTGATCTCACCCACCGTATACCCCCCCATTGGGGACATTGCAGACTGTATATGTTATGTGCTGTCCAATACCAAAATACTAGCATCCCCCTATACTCTGTACGTTACCCCCGATGACCAATAACTGATGTTTCAAACTCTCTGTATCATCTATTTTTAAACATTTTCTAATAAACTTTTATATCCTGTTAGCATAGCAAAGCCTTAGCTCATCTTAGCTCCACTTTGGAATGTAACAAGAATGATTTTTGCTACTGATGAAGGAATAAATCTGTCATGTTTGTGGCAGTTAAGACAAAAATTGAAATTTTGCAATTTTCCAAGAAAAGTCTTAATATATGGCAAGGCATATTGTCAATCTGAGCATAATTTTTGTAGCACCTTGCTAATGCCAACCTTATAAGCTGGTGGTGGGGGGACAGGGACGTGTGATAGCAAAATATATAAAATGTTTTTGTTTCCCTCACAGTAATTTCATGGAGACTGGCAATGCCACACTCAAAATTCTGCATGCAGCATAGTTGGCACTAGGATTTACAAAAATAGCTGCATGAAAAGGAACACTTTCAACTTACAGTACTCTCTAGCTGCTTCATTATATCTAAGCACCATCAGGTTTATAAAACAGAGCTATGAATTGATTTACACTGACTTCTGAGATTGATTTACACTGTATTTCTTTCTCCTGTAGAATGCAGGACCAAGGCATTTTATTTTGAGACTTGAATATATTTCAGATAAAGACGTGGGTGAATTCAGTGTTCTTAAAAGGCGCAAGTCGATTTGAACCTTGGGTTGGTGAGCAGAGCCTGTCAAAACAGTGAAAGTCTGTGCCTGAGTTTATCCACAGAACAAGACAGCAGTTGTTCAATTTTTGCCACACTAACACATCAATTAGTCCCAGTTTTGATCTGAAGAGACCAACCCTGACCATGGCTCAGTCTCCATGCCCATGCAATCACAGAGTTCTCTGCTGATACTGCCATCAATGGTGCCATAGTGCCACTATAGTGGTGGTTTCTCAGATATAGACACCTGCCCACTGGCATTTAGACTTGGACCATCAAGACATTTTATGAATTGTTATATCTAAATCATATATTGTTTGTTCTATGTCATATGTAAAAGTTTCACTAGTTTAACTTACATTACTTTTTAAACCAATATAGTTAAACTTGTGCAAATTCCTGTGTGGACACTTATTTCTGTTGAAGAGTCGCTTATTTTTGTTTAACTTAAACTTGTTCCCAGTTGACTTAAACTAAAACCAAAAAAAGGCCACTTTTAAAGTGTCTGCATAAGGGATTGTGTTGGTTTAACTCATATCAGTTTAAATTCACAACTTCAGTAATACTGGTGCAACTTTTCAATATAGATAAGGCCAAATAATCATTTACTATGTCCCAAATAAGCTATGTCTATGTTTGTTATGTTTGTCAGAGAACTGGTAAAAAGTGAAAATTACAGTACAGATTTGAAATACTCAATGGGTGTTTTATCCTGCAGCAGGTTTAAATTCAGCCTTAAATCTGACTTTTTTACAAGTATGTGGGGATATGAGCTCTTTTCATGTTACATTTGAAAGTGTCATGTCTGAAAAACAGTATTTCTAGTAGCCAGGTCACATTGTCAGCCAATTGGCTTTGGTCTTCTCTTTGATAGTTCTGTAAAGGACTGCTATTAGGTACAGTACTTCCAGAAACCATCATATGGGGGAAGATTGGGAGGACAATACACTTCACTTATAAAAAGACTTACAACAATACATTCATTAGTACAGGATATGAATCAAATTGAATTGCTCCAACTCTAGTTGGTACTTCCTTAAAAATGTAAGTGGAAATAAACAAAAAGATAAACGATGTTTATGACTGCCATCTTACTTTGCACAGGGTCTGAACATCTCATGAGCTTGTAACTGTAGCTGGATAGAGTGCTACAATGGCTTCAGACAGAGAAAACAGAATGCCAACTATACTGTACAACTTAAGACATAGAGAGGAAAGATAGCCTTGTGGCTAAGATAATGTATTAGATTTGAGGAGACCTGGGTTGTGTTCCTGGCTCTGCCACAGAATCCTGTGTAAGCTTGGATGAGGCACCGTCTCTCTGTTACTTAGTTCCCCGTATGTAAAATGAGGATGCTAATGCTTTCCCTCCTCGCAGGGGTATGAGATGTTCAGAACAATGGCAATGGGAGCCAGAGAGATACAGGGAAGCATGGAGAATGATGAACACCACCCTTTGTTAGACCTGTCATATTTCCCCAACCACAGAGAAGAATGGAGCCTCCTTCCGATCTTAAAGGAAAAATGTCTCTCAGCAGTTAGGAGGAAGAGGAGATAGAAGAAACTATCACTTCATTCTTCCATGATGTCATATTGATAGATGAGGACATTGATTCTCAGTGATTCAATAACTATATTAAATTGTTGTAACTCATTTGCAATTTTCTGGTAAAATATTTTAAATAGGTGACTTCCGTCTTTCACATTTGATTACTTGTTTCACCACAAGAAAGAGAATTAACGTCAAATATAATGAGTAACTTGCCTTCTTTCATAAGTTTTAACATGCACATAATCAGTCACTTACAGGTATGGCATAACATATGTGATTTCATCCCTTTTGAAAGCAGTGAATAACCATTATTTCTTCTCTTTGACCTTCAAATATATATGTGAGTCAGGGATAATTGTCTCCCTTGTTCTCCCAAATGCAACAATGACGCAAGCTCCCTCTCCCACATGTTTTAGAAGTGCACATTAACCCTCCAGTCTTGGCAGTCCACAACTCTGAGATACAGCATACATCCAGTTTATTTCCTGGGTCTACATCATTTGCCTTGTTTGGTTTCAAAGTCAGCAGAACCCATTCTAAACAACTTTTTTTTTGGAATACAAATTCTACATATCTGGAAGGATCACAGCTTCTCTACAATGGTCCTTTTGGTCCCAGTTTATTCAGCAAATGATTTCCTTGAGTATCTCATGTTTACATTAAGAGACAAAACTAAGGTGTTCCTTAATACACAAGGTTTCTGTCTCATCCTCAGTGACTTTCCAGCACAGGACATGTATGGTAGTTCAGCTATTGAGAGGCCTGACCAGCTTCCTGGATTCGGCCTGTAGATTCACACCTACTTTCCCCCCAGAATCATATCCATTGTTTTCACTGGGATAGATCCATTAACATAGATTAATCTCCCTCCCATCAATACAGATAATATCACATCTTGAATGAAGCAATTAGTAGGTCCTGTCTGTCTTGCAACCATTATTTTCCAGGACTTGTGCATTTGTTATCATTTGAATGGTCGAGTCAACATAAGTGTTGACATATAGAACCTATAAAACCCAATCAGTATATTACAAAAATAAATCAATCAATCAGCTGAGCAAATAAATCTAGTCCAGAATTTAGAGTATAATTAATTATTTATCCAGATAATTACACACTGACGGGCTCTCTAGGTGTTCTATAAAAGTAGTGTAACGACTGTGTAGGCAAGCGCAGCAGATATCAGTTTACCAACAGCTCACACAGATATTAGAATCTATTTTTTAAAAAAGAAGTAATGCAGGCCTTTCGACTTGGGCAATCATCAAAAAGACCTAGGTGGCTGGGGCTAAACTTGCTCACCTCTTAACCTCCCCTTCTGGGTTACTTAGGATTCTCTTTCCTCATCCCCCTGCTATCCCGAGATCTCCTCTGTGACATTGCAATCTATATGATTTTATGAAAGTATGCTGATGAGTGTGAACATAATGTAACTAAAATATGCTTCATGCAGAAGGTCTCTTGTAAGGTATCATTACCAAACTTATAATCTATTGAGTGTGGTCATTCTATTTGTATAAATGTATCATTCTTGTATCTGAAACTAGAAATATGAAATATAACTGTGAGGTCCTATTGTAGTTATGCAAAGTGTGGGCCATTAATGGTGGTTTGGAATCTTAATGGCTCCCATTAACCAGGACAATTAACTGTAGATGGCTCCGTTTTACTTGTAAGTCTTCCTGTATATGTGTGTGTGTGAGTGCGCTGGCAAGTGGGTAATGAAGTCTTACAGGGACATGTGATCATGTCACCTGAACTGGAATCCATCTTTAGCCTGGTGCTTTTCCATTGAGAAGGAGGGGTGGGAACCCAGAGGGACAAAGGATTCCTGCCTTATGCAAAAGATATATGTAAGTGGGTGGAACAGAACAAATTGGGTGGCAATCATGAGGAATCCCCTAGCTACCACCTGAGCTGGAACAAGGGCTGTACCAGGGGAAAGGATTGTGCCCAGACTAGGAAGGTGTCCAGTCTGTGAAAGAGACTTATTGAAACATCTCTGAGGGTGAGGGGGAGGAGTGGCACTATATGTGAAAGAAAGTGTAGATTCAAATGAAGTAAAAATCTTAAGCGAATCCACATGTTCCATAGAGTCTCTACGGATAGAAATTTCATGCTCTAGTAAAAATATAACATTAGGGATCTATTATCGACCACCTGACCAGGACAGTAATAGTGATGATGAAATGCTAAGGGAAATTAGAGAGGCTATCAAAATTAAGAAGCCAATAATAGTGGGGGATTTCAATTATCCCCATATTGACTGGGAACATTTCACTTCAGGACGAAATGCAGAGATAAAATTTCTCGATACTTTAAATGACTGCTTCATGGAGCAGCTGGTAAGGGAACCCACAAGGGGAGAGGCAACTCTAGATTTAATTCTGAGCGGAGTGCAGGAGCTGGTCCAAGAGGTAACTATAGCAGGACCGCTTGGAAATAGTGACCATAATACAATAGCATTCAACATCCCTGTGGTGGGAAGAACATCTCAACTGCCCAACACTGTGGCATTTAATTTCAAAAGGGGGAACTATACAAAAATGAGGGGGTTAGTTAGACAAAATTTAAAAGGTACAGTGACTAAAGTGAAATCCCTGCAAGTTGCGTGGGCCCTTTTTAAAGACACCATAATAGAGGCCCAACTTCAATGTATACCCCAAATTAAGAAAAACAGTAAAAGAACTAAAAAAGAGCCACCGTGGCTTAACAACCATGTAAAAGAAGCAGTGAGAGATAAAAAGACTTCCTTTAAAAAGTGGAAGTCAAATCCTAGTGAGGCAAATAGAAAGGAGCACAAACACTGCCAACTTAAGTGCAAGAGTGTAATAAGAAAAGCCAAAGAGGAGTTTGAAGAACAGCTAGCCAAAAACTCTAAAGGTAATAACAAAATGTTTTTTAAGTACATCAGAAGCAGGAAGCCTGCTAAACAACGAGTGGGGTCCCTTGATGATCAAAATACAAAAGGAGTGCTTAAAGATGATAAAGTCATTGCGGAGAAACTGAATGGATTCTTTGCTTCAGTCTTCACGGCTGAGGATGTTAGGGAGATTCCCAAACCTGAGCTGGCTTTTGTAGGTGACAAATCTGAGGAACTGTCACAGATTGAAGTGTCACTAGAGGAGGTTTTGGAATTAATTGATAAACTCAACATTAACAAGTCACCGGGACCAGATGGCATTCACCCGAGAGTTCTGAAAGAACTCAAATCTGAAGTTGCGGAACTATTAACTAAGGTTTGTAAGCTGTCCTTTAAATCGGCTTCGGTACCCAATGACTGGAAGTTAGCTAATGTAACGCCAATATTTAAAAAGGGCTCTAGGGGTGATCCCGGCAATTACAGACCGGTAAGTCTAACGTCGGTACCGGGCAAATTAGTTGAAACAATAGTAAAGAATAAAATTGTCAGACACATAGAAAAACATAAACTGTTGAGCAATAGTCAACATGGTTTCTGTAAAGGGAAATCGTGTCTTACTAATCTATTAGAGTTCTTTGAAGGGGTCAACAAACATGTGGACAAGGGGGATCCGGTGGACATAGTGTACTTAGATTTCCAGAAAGCCTTTGACAAGGTCCCTCACCAAAGGCTCTTACGTAAATTAAGCTGTCATGGGATAAAAGGGAAGGTCCTTTCATGGATTGAGAACTGGTTAAAGGACAGGGAACAAAGGGTAGGAATTAATGGTAAATTCTCAGAATGGAGAGGGGTAACTAGTGGTGTTCCCCAAGGGTCAGTCCTCGGACCAATCCTATTCAACTTATTCATAAATGATCTGGAGAAAGGGGTAAACAATGAGGTGGCAAAGTTTGCAGATGATACTAAACTACTCAAGATGGTTAAGACCAAAGCAGATGGGGGCTAATTTAGCTACAACGAGTCAGGAAAAAGATCTTGGAGTCATCGTGGATAGTTCTCTGAAGATGTCCACGCAGTGTGCAGAGGCGGTCAAAAAAGCAAACAGAATGTTAGGAATCATTAAAAAGGGGATAGAAAATAAGACTGAGACTGAGACTATATTATTGCCCTTATATAAATCCATGGTACGCCCACATCTCGAATACTGTGTACAGATGTGGTCTCCTCACCTCAAAAAAGATATTCTAGCACTAGAAAAGGTTCAGAAAAAGGCAACTAAAATGATTAGGGGTTTAGAGAGGGTCCCATATGAGGAAAGATTAAAGAGGCTAGGACTCTTCAGCTTGGAAAAGAGAAGACTAAGGGGGGATATGATAGAGGTATATAAAATCATGAGTGATGTTGAGAAAGTGGATAAGGAAAAGTTATTTACTTGTTCCCATAATACAAGAACTAGGGGTCACCAAATGAAATTAATAGGCAGCAGGTTTAAAACAAATAAAAGGAAGTTCTTCTTCACGCAGCGCACAGTCAACTTGTGGAACTCCTTACCTGAGGAGGTTGTGAAGGCTAGGACTATAACAATGTTTAAAAGGGGACTGGATAAATTCATGGTGGCTAAGTCCATAAATGGCTATTAGCCAGGATGGGTAAGAATGGTGTCCCTAGCCTCTGTTCGTCTGAGGATGGAGATGGATGGCAGGAGAGAGATCACTTGATCATTGTCTGTTAGGTTCACTCCCTCTGGGGCACCTGGCATTGGCCACTGTCGGTAGACAGATACTGGGCTAGATGGACCTTTGGTCTGACCCGGTACGGCCTTTCTTATGTTCTTATGTTCTTATTTTATCTGTATTCAGTTTTATTACTGTATTAGGCTTAGATTTGTGTGTTCTATTTTATTTTGCTTGGTAATTCACTTTGTTCTGTCTGTTACTACTTGGAACCACTTAAATCCTACTTTCTGTATTTAATAAAATCACTTATTAATTAGCCCAGAGTATGTATTAATACCGGGGGGCGGGGAACAGTTGTGCATATCTCTTTATCAGTGTTATAGAGGGCGAACAATTTATGAGTTTACCTACAGGGTAAAACAGATGTATTTGGGGTTTGGACCCCATCGGGAGTTGGTCATCTGAGTGTTAAAGACAGGAACACTTCTTAACCTGCTTTCAGTTAAGTCTGCAGCTTTGGGGCACGTGGGTCAGACCAGGGCTTTGGAGCAGAGCCTGGAGCTGGAGCGCAGAGCAGCTCCAGAGCGCACAGCAGGTTTTTGCCTGGAGCTGGAGTGGAGCCAGAGCACAGCTCCAAAGCCCTGGTTCAGACCCTGGGACTGTGTTGGAGCAGACTGGCGTGTCTGGTTCAACAAGACAGGGTGCTGGAGTCCCACGCTGGCAGGGAACGTGGTTCAGACCTGGGTCTGGGTTTTCAGCAGGCTAGCAGGTCTGGCTCAAACCAGGCAGGGCACTGAAGTCCCAAGCTGCCAGGGGGGTTCTGTGATCCTATCCGTCACATCCATGGGCGGCAGGTTATATATTTGTGTGGGGCCCGGGCCCCAGCAATATTCAGGGCTGGGCGCCCTGCTCCAGCAATAGTTGGAGCTGGGTCTCTCCCTCGGACCTGCCTGGATCGGGCCCCGGGCCCCGCAGGTCTCCCCCCGCCGCCGTGACCCTGCCTGGAGCAGATCTAGCCCCCGCCTACCCCCCCGCCCCCCCGCGTGTTCCGCCCCCCCCTCCGCTGTGTCGCGTCCCTGCCTGCTCCGTGCTGCTGGAGGGCTCCGAGCAGAACTGCTGTCTGCTGCCGCAGGGTCCTAGTGCCTGCCCAACACTAATGGCAAGGCAGGCTGCCCTTACCCTGAGCCTCTCCAACGCCCCAAACCCTCAGCCCCAGCCAGAGCCCCCGCACCCTAATCCTCAGCCCCAGCCCTGAGCACCCCCACATCATGAACCCCTCATCCCCCTGCACCCTAATCCTCAGCCCCAGCCAGAGCCCTCATCCCCCTGCACCCTAATCCTCAGCCCCAGCCAGAGCCCTCATCCCCCTGCACCCTAATCCTCTGCCCCAGCCCTGAGCGCCCCCACATCATGAACCCCTCATCCCCCTGCACCCTAATCCTCTGCCCCAGCCCTGAGCGCCCCCACATCATGAACCCCTCATCCCCCTGCACCCTAATCCTCAGCCCCAGCCCTGAGCACCCCCACATCATGAACCCCTCATCCCTCTGCACCCTAATCCTCAGCCCCAGCCAGAGCCCTCATCCCCCTGCACCCTAATCCTCAGCCCCAGCCCTGAGCACCTCCACAGCATGAACCCCTCATCCCCTGCACCCTAATCTTCAGCCCCAGCCCTGAGCGCCCCCACATCATGAACCCCTCATCCCCAGCCCCACAGCCCTCACCCCACACTCCAAACCTCTGCCCTAGCCCTGAGCCCCCTCCTGCATCATGAACCCCTCATCCACAGCCCAACCCTCTTCCCTAGCCCTGAGTCCCCCGCATCATGAACCCCTCATCCACAGCCCTCACCCCACAGCCCAACCCTCTTCCCAAGCCCGGCGCCCCCCCGCATCATGAACCCCTCATCCACAGCTCTCACCCCACAGCCCAACCCTCTTCCCTAGCCCTGAGCCCCCTCCTGCATCATGTACCCCTCATCCTCAGCCCCACAGTCCTCACCCTGCACTCCCTCCTATCCCCAAACTCCCTCCCACTTCCCACACACCCCTTCCCAACCCCAAACTCCATCCCAAAGCCTGCACCCTTCACCTCCTCCTGCACACCCACCCCCTGCCCCAGCCCAGAGCCTGCACCCAGCACCCTTCCTGCACCCTAATCCCCAGCCCAGGATCTGCACCCCAGACCTCCCCCGCCGAGCCCCCTCCCAGAGCCTTAGGCAGGTGGGGGCGGAGTTGGGGGCGGGTTCTGGGCCCCACCAAAATTTTTACAAACTTGCCACCCATGGTCACATCCCCCTTTTAGGGAAGCAGAGGATCACTTCAACCAGTTGTGGGGAGGAGGCAGAGGAAATACCAAAAGACAACAAATAATTTAGAGCAGAATTTGGCCTGAATTAACAGCTATACCATCCCATTGACTTCAGTGGGAATTCATAGATTTTAAGGCCAGAAAGGACCATTAGAACATCTAGTCTGAACTCACACAGACCACAGAATTTCATCCAGCTACCTGTGTATTCAGTCCAATATTTTGTGTGTTTAACTAAAGCACATCTTCCAGAAAGGCATCCCGTCTTGCCTGAACAGTACAGAATTGGGCTGGTCAAGCTCAAGAAGTTATCACCAGAAAAATCAAGATGGAGTTATACCCTTTTCATACACTAGTGATTATTTCATTCTGAAACATTAAATAAAGTTAACATTTAAAAATAAACCAGAACAATTCACTAATAACGATGACATAAATAAAGCAGTTGGTCAGTAGGTGGCACAAGAAGAGCACATCATGAATATACAGAAACTATATGCAGTTTTTTATCCTGAGCCATCATGGATTTTTTCTATACAGTATTTATGAACTCTGCTACTTAGTGATTTAACTGCCCCAGTGGATTATTGCCATTTCAACATGATGAGTTGTTGGATAAATGGAAATGGTCACTGGCATTTCTGACCCACAAATCACTCACACATACAGTATACTGTATATTACTGTTGCCCCTTTTTGACCCAAGTGGCTAGTCAAAGTTTGGAGTCCAGAAGATGTTCCAGTTGGAGATGAGAAATTGGTGACAGTCAGGTATATGATGCAGTTTTGTTTATATACAAAGAATGTACGAAGTCCTGTGTCTCTGAATGCAGAAGGAATCCAATAGCAGGAAACAGTTTCTGATGGATCCAGAAAAGGATAACTGAAACAGCAAGGAGTATGCAGGAGATCCTTGTGAGGGATAAAGTACAGTTTTCCAATGAGCAAAACCCTGCAGGTCAGCCCAGAAGGAAAGAGACATAAAAATCCATTAAGAAATCACTTATGGAGTCAGTCACTTGGTAAGACATTCCCAGCCGAACTGAAAGTATCCTGCTGAATTAAGACTTTCATTTTCTGGCATACAGGATAAGAAAAGCACTCCAGGACAAAAAGTAATTAGATCATATCTCTGACATTCTTTAAGTCACTTTTAAGCGCTGTGACTTAGAGGCTGATTGGTGGTTCACTGCACTATGTCAGCCACTCTTATCAGACCTGACAAACACCTTACACATTGCTGTCATAATATTAATCTATAGGGTCTTGTAAGGTATTGAATGAAAGTCGGTAACACAATGGTGATTAATATCATTGTAAAATGTGTGTATTAACACTACATAAGTAATTATGGATAATAAGTGATATTATGTTTTAAAGTCTGTAACAAATCAAAGGGAAAAACACATTTTCAACCAGACTGGAGGGACCATCACTATCTCTCTGTCTCTAATGTAAAATAAGCATTGTGGAACCAACACAAAGGAAGCCACATTTGCATATTAAGTCAACAGGAAAACAGGTTGATGGGGTGATGTGAGATCAGCTTGGGAGACTAAGGTCACAGGGGTTGACTTGTCTTTAGAATTAAAACAATAAGTTTTGGAGAAATATAAGGTGAAGCAAAAAGACAGTTAGTTATCCATTTCACTGAGGAGCACTCTTGGTGGAGGGGAGTGATTCCTGAAAAATCTGAATCCTTAATTGACTAAAAATCAGCAAGCTCTGCAAAAAGACTCTGAGGCTGAGAAACTGATTGAGACAAAGGAGTATAGCCTGCTGGAGTTATACATAGTCTCTTAGAAGCATTTATACTTTTATTTTACTTGTGACCAGTTCTGTTTCTATCATCTTTACTCAGTAATAAATGTCTGTTTATTTTATTATATGTAAATCTCAGCACTACAATATTAAGCTAAGGGCACATTGGAAAACATAATCCCAACTATACATATAAAATGATGGGGTCTGAATTAGCTGTTACCACTCAAGAAAGAGATCTTGGAGTCATTGCGGATAGTTCTCTGAAAACATCCACTCAATGTGCAGCGGCAGTCAAAACACTAACAGAATGTTGGGAATCATTAAGAAAGGGATAGATAATAAGACAGAAAATAAAATATTGCCTCTATATAAATCCATGGTACACCCACATCTTGAATACTGAACGCGGATGTGGTCACCCCCATCTCAAAAAGATATATTGGAATTGGAAAAGGTTCAGAAAAGGGCAACAAAAATGATTAGGAGTATGGAACAGCTTCCATATGAGGAGAGATGAATAAGACTGGGACTTTTCAGCTTGGAAAAGAGACGAGTAAGAGGGGATATGATAGAGGTCTATAAAATCATGACTGGTGTGGAGAAAGTAAATAAGGAAATGTTATTTACTCCTTCTCATAACACAAGAACTAGGGGTCACCAAATGAAATTAATACGCAGCAGTTTTAAAACAAACAAAAGGAAGTATTCTTCACATAACGTAGAGTCAACCTGTGGAACTCTTTGCTAGAGGATGCTGTGAAGGCCAAGACTAAAGCAGGGTTCAAAAAAGAATTAGATAAGTTCATGGAGGATAGGTCCATCAATGGCTATTAGCCAGGATGGGCAGGGATGGTGTCCCTAGCCTCTGTTTGCCAAAAGCTGGGAATGGGAGACAGGGATGGATCACTTGATGATTACCTGTTCTGTTCATTCCTTCTGGGGTACCTGGCATTGGCCACTAATGGAAGACAGGACACTGGGCTAGATGGACCTTTGGTCTGACCAAATATGACCATTCTTATGTTGTTAGATGTCCCGTTACTAGAGTTGCCAGTCTTGGTTGGACGTATTCCTGGAGGTGTCATCAGATGACATAATCTTTAATTAAAGATTAATCTTTAATTCCTGGAGACTCCAGGACAATCCTGGAGGATTCACAACCCTACCAGTGACAGGGGCTGGATGCTCCAGGGGATGCTCTTCCAGGGGGCTCGGGAACTGGGATGTACCAAGTGTTACCTACAAGGCAATGTAAGGGCTGGCAGAGTCCTGGGAAGTTTGTCTGGGATGGCTAACAGACTGTCACACAGTTTGGCCCCAGTAAGTCCCGCTGCAGGGTAACAAGGTCATCTATAGTTCTGGGTGCTCCAAGAAAGTGTCACAGGCACTCAATCTTACTTCCATTGATTTCAATAGGAGTTTTGCCATTAATTTCAATGGAAGGAGGATCATGATGCCACTAATGAGCATGACGTTGGGGATAATGGTGGTATGGAAGTGCATGCAGACACACACACTTCTACCAACATTCTCAAAAGTAGTCTCAATTCACACACCTGAATATTATAGCATTCTTTGTGACTGGGTACTACCTCCCTAAAAAACAAGAATGCCTTTTGATATCCTCTGTGAATTATAGTACAGTCACACCTCAGTAATTTGAATGGAATGGGAGACAAATTAAATTAGAGTATCAAGGTTTTGGTTAAGTAGGGAGTTCTTAAATGCAAAAGCTACATATCAGAGATGCTTTAGGCCAATTTTTTTAAGTGCTCACTGATTTGTGGTGCTTAAACTGAAACATGTTGGGCTTGACTTTCAGAAATGCTGAGCACTCACAAATCCAGTTGAAATCATCAGGAGCAAGAGGTGCTCAATAGCTTAGGAAATCAGTTGTTGATGTCTCAGACTGGGCACTTAAAAATGGAAGCATCCAAAATCAGAGGCTGCTCTTTAAATTTGGATAATGAGATTTTGGGTTAATTGAGGTTTGACTAGATATGTTGCTGAAACCCTGGAGAGTGGGATTTTCAAAAAGACTCAACTATTGGCCTACTCTGTTCCTGTTCATGTCAAAGGCAAAACTCCCATTGACTTTAGTGAGAGCAGAGTTAGACCAACACTCATTTTTGAAAATTCGATCCAGAGTGTTTTAGGAATTCGTCAGTAGGGAAAATGTGGCTTTGCATACAGCCTGACCCTAATTTTTAACCTTTGCTTTAGGAGAGTAGGTCTTTTTTTCTATATGAGTAGATCAGCAAAAAGTGTTGATATGCCTCATTATTTTACTGGAAAACTGAATAGTTAAGGATGTCCAGGGCTGAGTATATTATTGGTAGAGACAGGAAATATACTGCTTCCTAGCTAAAAAGAAAAATTCCTACCAAAAAAGAATGGATTGCCAGACTGCAGGAAATGTGAGAAATAGATAAACTTATTGCTGCTCTTCATAGCCAATTTGAAACTTTTATTTCTACAATAGTTGGATCCCTTGGAACACTGCTGTGACCACAGAAAATTTAAATCTCTTGATTGCTTTAAATGTTAGTATATAAGATATTGCTAAGCCTCTTATCTCTTTATTTTATATAGTATATGAAACATTTGATATTTCATTTGTTGTTTTATTTATTCTGCTGAAAGTTTCAGTTAAGAAAGATTTTTTTTAAAAAAGTGGTTATGTTTGATGCTGGAAACTTTGTGGAGTTTGACAGCCTTTACTTTTTAATGATCCAAAGTTTTTCTTGCTGATTTGAGATTCAAAGTAACACAACTGGGTGTGACTTGGCTCAGCAGTTTCCATTTTTACTGTGTAATTGAAGGTCTCTTTCTCCACAGTAATATTTCAAAGTAAAAAGCAGTGAGACACACATGCTGCTGCCCTTTCTTTTAATTCTGACATTTCACATTCATTTACAGAAAAATAAGATGGAGGGAGGGAAAAAAAGTCACACAATTAAGCTTTACTCAATTTCTTTTTGCACCTTGGTTCCAGATAATTTAATGCAAATCAGCCATCAAAATGCTACGTGTTATAAATAATAATACCAATGATTATTTGGAACCACTCAAGTGTAGAATTAATCTCTTCTGCCTACACTAAAGTAAAAAAATATATGTTCAAAATGCCTTATTCCAGGGTTTGATAAAGCTCTTTATGTTTAAAAAAAAAGAAAAGAAGAGGAGGAGGAACAGCAAATATGTGAGAAAATAATTTATCATCAGCACAAGCAAAATGTATTTGCTCTCTTAGGGTATTTTCCTTGAAACAGTACATAATTCATCTATCTTATTGTTCTTATATTCACCTTTCTTTATGATTATAATAAAAACATTAAAGGAAATATTTAGGTTTGAATATACAAAAATATACAAAAGAAGACAGCCATACCTGTCGACATCTCTCATTTCAGATCCAATTTTACCTCCAACCCACACATGACTACTGTTATTTATCATTTATTATTGTAAATTATGTACGTCAGAACAACTGTGCGTAGTTTGTGAAAAAGGTTATAGCAACCTAAAATTCTAAATAAAGTAGTTAAAGTTGCCTTAACCAGCGTTCCTTTTGTCCCTCAGTGAGGGCTTTTTTGTCCATGTTATATGGGTGTCTCAGCCGTTAAAAGCTAGGGAATGAGGCCAGGACGGATGTTGCTTGCCTTGAAGGGTTAGGGACATTTTTCCTCTATGTACTTTGCATGTGCAAACATACTGTAAACACAAAAGGTGAAATCCTGATGCCACTGATGTAAATGGGAGTTTTCCTGTTGACTTCAAAGGGGCCAAGATTTCACATTCAAAGTCTATTTTAAAAAGTAAGCAACTGAAATAGATAAGTGTGACAAGTCAGTCACATACGTTAGAGAGACATAAAAGACCTGCTAGGTCACCTCGTTCATATTATGAGAGCAGAGTTGTTCCCTACAATAATAGCTCTTGTGGAAAGGCTTCTCTGAGCTGCCTCAAGATATAAATATAGTCTAAATAGAAGTTCAAAAGTTTAATATGCCTCTCATTTTGTATTTCTTAAGTTTCATACCAAAATCCTTCATCACAAGGATAATATGTATTTTATTTATGGGTCATTTTATGTCACTCATCACCTTAGTTTCTGAGCACCTCTAAATTCAAATAAGTGAGTGAGATTTGGCAAAATTGGCTGTAGATCTATGCCTACTTGGGCTTACACCCTGAGTTTAGCCTTGACTTTCTGGGGTGAAAACTAGAATGGGCCTGGACTCAAATTCCAGATTCAACCACTACTCAGCTTCCTAGCTTTTGAAATCCAGTTATGGATTCACATCATGACTTAGGTCCATCTCTAGACTGAATGCCCAAAAATGACATGCGGTGAAACACTGCTGCATCCCATTTGGTGTTATGGTGAAAGCGCAAATTTTACTCAGTTACATAATGAAAACAAAAATCAGCCAATGGACCTTTTGATGAACCTGGTGTAAGTTTCAAGCTCCTAAGGAAACCTGAAACCAGGCAAGAGTCAGGTGGTCTGGAGTTTCAATGGCTACATTTTGTACAGCTCAGAATTCTACTGCCTAATTGTAAATGTTCAAGCAACAGAACATTAGATAGGGAACAACTTCACAGTTGATGCACCTGGGGGTGTAAGCTGCCTCCTTCACTTTCAGGGAGACTCGTTATTGATTCTTTCTTTTTAAGCTTCTCCCTCAGCTGATGAAGGAATAGGCTGCCTGCAGGATTAACTGCTTTGTCCTGTTATAGAGGGATATTTGCTGGTAACAACACACCCAAGTAAACATATTCATAGGCATAGACAATTGGGGAGGTTTGCCCCCCTACAAATTAAGGGTTTGCATTAACAACGGAACCATTGAGTTTGGAGCTCATTTTATTAAAGGGGGGCCAATTTTAGTCAGGGTTCAAAAAAACTTCTCATTAAAGCAATATTCAACCGTATTATTGTTTAACTTTAACCTCCGTCCCCCCCCCCCCCCCAATAAATCACGTTGCCTGTGCCCGAGGATGCTGGTCAACTATATAGCTGGAGACCCAGCTTTTAGGTACTTGGACTGTAAACTCTCCAGGGCAGGCAGGGCCCCTGCTCTGTGTTGGTGTAGCCCTAGCACAGCGGTGCCCTGACCCAGGCCTGGGGCCCCCTTGGGTGCTACAGCAGCACAGCTGGAAGTGGAGGCAGGAGCCAAGCTGGCAGGACGCTGGGCAGGGAGCCCCCCTCCCGCGCTGCCTGCCCGGGATGAAATTACGCGCCCAACAGCTTCACGCATAAAACATGAGCAGTCCGCGGGGCGCCGCCGGTGCAGCCAGGGCTGAGAGCCGCACGCCGGGCAGGCAGGTGGCTCCCGGGCTCCGCACGGGGATTGACCCTTTTCCCGGGGCAGCTGCGGCCGCCCCCAGGCGTGCCCCGCGCGGGGGCCATGGAGCTGCCGCCGCGCCTGCACTGGCTGAGGACCAGGCTGTGGAGGCACCGCGCTCGGCGCCGGCAGGTCGCCAGTAAGTGCTGCTTGGGCGGTGGGCGTGCGGGGGGCTCGTCTCCTTCCCCCCCCTCTCCCCGCCGGAGTGACGCTGAGCAGAGGGGCAGCCCTCCCCGGGCTGGCCCGTCCGCGTGCCCCCAGCCCCTTACCTCGGGCGTGGTGCAGGCGAGGGGCCGGGACATGCACCGTTTCTAACCCGACTGCTGGGCTGGGTCCAGTTCTGACACTCCCACAGCTGAACGGCTCGCTTGGGAGGGGGACGGGACCCTGGAAAAAAATCAGTACTGGTGGGGGTGGTCAGAAACTTGGATTATTTTATTGCACAAGGGGAGAAAAAAGTGGGGGGTGGGGAATAGCCAGAAGAATACACCCCTCAGTATGTCAAGTATCAGAGGGGTCGCCCTGTTAGTCTGGTTCTGTAAAAGCAGCAAAGAATCCTGTGGCACCTGATAGACTAACAGACGTTTTGCGGCATGAGCTTTCGTGGGTGAATACCCACTTCTTCAGATGCAAGAATGGGATGGGTATGGGATGGGTATACTGATGGGTATCCTCAGTATGGGATCAGCTGTACTGAACGGATTGGGCCGGTGTTGGGAACCTAACAGACAGCAGCCACAGCCTGGAGAACATCCTCAGCACCGCCTGCCCACTTCTCTGGTTGGTGGAACTCAAGCATAGCACTGAGCTGACATGGGCTTTACTGGAAAATGCCTGGGTGATTGTGTCCTTTCATGGATTGAGAACTGGTTAAAGGACAGGGAACAAAGGGTAGGAATTAATGGTAAATTCTCAGAATGGAGAGGGGTAACTAGTGGTGTTCCCCAAGGGTCAGTCCTAGGACTAATCCTATTCAATTTATTCATAAATGATCTGGAGAAAGGGGTAATCAGTGAGGTGGCAAAGTTTGCAGATGATACTAAACTACTCAAGATAGTTAAGACCAAAGCAGATTGTGAAGAACTTCAAAAAGATCTCACAAAACTAAGTGATTGGGCAACAAAATGGCAAATGAAATTTAATGTGGATAAACGTAAAGTAATGCACATTGGAAAAAATAACCCCAACTATACGTACAACATGATGGGGGCTAATTTAGCTACAACGAGTCAGGAAAAAGATCTTGGAGTCATTGTGGATAGTTCTCTGAAGATGTCCACGCAGTGTGCAGAGGCGGTCAAAAAAGCAAACAGGATGTTAGGAATCATTAAAAAGGGGATAGAGAATAAGACTGAGACTATATTATTGCCCTTATATAAATCCATGGTACGCCCACATCTCGAATACTGTGTACAGATATGGTCTCCTCACCTCAAAAAAGATATTCTAGCACTAGAAAAGGTTTAGAAAAAGGCAACTAAAATGATTAGGGGTTTAGAGAGGGTCCCATATGAGGAAAGATTAAAGAGGCTAGGACTCTTCAGCTTGGAAAAGAGAAGACTAAGGGGGGATATGATAGAGGTATATAAAATCATGAGTGATGTTGAGAAAGTGGATAAGGAAAAGTTATTTACTTATTCCCATAATACAAGAACTAGGGGTCACCAAATGAAATTAATAGGCAGCAGGTTTAAAACAAATAAAAGGAAGTTCTTCTTCACGCAGCGCACAGTCAACTTGTGGAACTCCTTACCTGAGGTGGTTGTGAAGGCTAGGACTATAACAATGTTTAAAAGGGGACTGGATAAATTCATGGTGGCTAAGTCCATAAATGGCTATTAGCTAGGATGGGTAAGAATGGTGTCCCTAGCCTCTGTTCGTCAGAGGATGGAGATGGATGGCAGGAGAGAGATCACTTGATCATTGCCTGTTAGGTTCACTCCCTCTGGGGCACCTGGCATTGGCCACTGTCGGTAGACAGATACTGGGCTAGATGGACCTTTGGTCTGACCCGGTACGGCCTTTCTTATGTTCTTATGTTCATCATTCAATATTTCATGGGGGCCTTGGTGGAGGTAGATCACTTCCCTGCCATGATGACTATCATATGGTGAAGTGGCAGCTGCTTTAATATATTCAAAATTGCTTCTATCTGAGACTGTCTTAGCCTAGGTGACAGGTCATGCTAGTTTATCGCAAGCTTCAAAGACTCCCTTTTAGCTGGCTCACAAGAGGGAACAGTGGCCTTTTGGTTCTATTGAATCTCTGCAGCAATGTATATACATACAGAAAACTGAGTAAGCAGAGTGGGGACTTCTTTTAGTAAGTGTCTGACCACTTGTTGGCAAACAGCATAGCTGTACAAGGGAACAAAGAAGGGATAACAAACTATCTCTGTTCATCTTAAGGTTATGGGCCAAGTATGGCACAAGAGAACTTAATTGAAAGTGCCTAGTGGGAACCACTACAAAATGTTAAAATACATTTCAATAAAAACAAGCATGCTTTGTGCCAAGTATGGTGCCTAGAAATCAATGTCGTTTCAATATCCTAGTTTATTATAATTATCCTGAAATGTCAGAGATACCAGGATCCATCCTGCCCCATGAATACCAAACTCTCACAGTTATCCTCTTGAACATAATATTGTCATAGAAGCCAAATCAGTTTAAACTGAGAACCTTTCAAATTCAAAGCATTATTTCTAGACTTCAGAAACACTCATTTCAGCAGAAGTGTTCTACATTCCTACACTCTTTAATTACTGAGTTAATCATTGGTTCTGATCAGTCACCTGTTGTATATTTGCTGTTGTGCAAGTACTTATGTAGTGCAAATATTTATGCATTCCATGGCATTATGGTCAATTCCTATTTCCTAGTCAGAAGAAAAAACAATCCTGTTTCACCTTTATTTGGGATTATATTAATCTTTTCCAATTTAAATTCCCTATTTACAACAAAAGAATTGACAAATAGTTTGGGAATTATTTGGAAACGTCTTAAAACAGGCTGCCCCATTCACACTCCTCATTCTGATTAATAATTATCCACTTGCCCTAATTCAGTTGTGTCTTGAGCTAGTGGTAATAGTGCCAAATGCATCTAACACCAGTTTATACAAATTGAAAGAATGGGAAATCGGAGAAGGGGAGATACTCTGAATAATTTAAAGAGATTTCTTTGGTTGGGAAAGTGCTCCAGCTTTGGGAAACATTGTAGCACAGAAGGGGGGGGGTTAAAATGGAAATAAAAATTTTAAGAGAAGAAAGGCTGGGAAGCTTGGGTGGGTGATTTAGGAGAGAGGTACTAGACTCTGGAATATTTTATTATTAGATTACTAGTTTGAATCCAGACTGAGACAATAGTAACCAAAAGGGTTTCCTTTCTGAGGCTTGAGTGTCCAGTACTGAGAGGCCAAACCTAAGGATCTGGCCCTAAGACTGAATTACTCCCTTTGTGCCTCGATGTGGCTCTTAGTGATCAGAATTGAGGCACTGTCACAAAACTTACATTATTGCTAGATACATTGTACCTGTTCTGTTTATAAATATCCATTTTATAAACAACACACCCAGAGAACGCAGCAAGGAAATGATCACTGTTCGGTTTCTGATGTCACTAGAATCCAAGCCTTCCACAGTGGCCACTCTTTAAAAATGTAGTCACCCAGGAAGACAGACTGAGGATTTTGCTGTGTCCTATCAGGACCCAATTATTGTGATCACCATTTTGTATGTGGTCTTCTGAGGAGAACTTCCCAGAGGCACAGTTTAAGCTTTCTGTTATAAAAATGCTTCTTTGCGTGAAAGAGCACTTTCAAGCTGTAGGAAAGCTTTTGTATTGTAATTGTAGCTTTGATGGTCAGACTAAGGGAATTCAATAAAGCAGATGGGATGGATTCTCTGTGATAACTTTTAAAATTTCAAAGACTTCTGTTTAATTTTTGCCTCTTGACACCGGAAAATGTACGTGGTTTTGCTTGCATTGGTGAAATCAGAAAGTAAATGTTACTTTCTTACACTGGTGTTAGGAAAAAAAAAATCCTGTTCGTATCAATCAGGGAAACTGAGTTAAAATGCTGCTAGCAGCAACCAGTCTGATGAAGCTAGATTTAGTATTCTTTAGACAAGCCTGCAAAACAATTTTTTGCTGCTCCTCCCCAAAATGTGATTGAATCCTGACCATTAGAATCAGGTAACTGCACAGGGCTGGGGAAGTGGTTTATATATAAAGGGTCAGGTGTAGCACAGAGGGAGTATTTTTCTCCCATTACTCTCCCTGATGCAGAATGGGAAATCACATCCTTTTGCTGGTTGATACAGATGCCAACATTTTATAATAGTTTTGCAATGGACAGGGATTGAGAGAATACTATGTCCTCAGCCTTTGAAGGGTTTGAGGGTATTCTGGTGAATTATATCGTATTACAAAATCAACTATTAAATTGTCGTCCCTCAGTGAAGTAGGTAAGTATTATTATCTCTGTCTCACAGATGAGGAAATTAAAGCAGAAATGTTAAGTGATTTATCTAAGGCCATAGAAGCAGTCAATATCAGAGCTGGGATTGGAATACACGGGGCCCTAATCTGAGCTCTGTGCTTAGTCCATTAAACCAGGCTGCCTTTCATGCTATCAAGCTGCCTCTCGTTGCGAGAGATCTGACTGCTTAGCGGAGGAACATAGTGTGTACAGCAGTGTTTCTCAAACTGGGGCCGCTGCTTGTGCGGGGAAAGCCCCTGATGGGCCAGGCTGGTTTGTTTACCTGCCCTGTCCGCAGGTCCAGCCGATCGCGGCTCCCACTGGCTGCGGTTCGCTGCTTCCAGCAGCCTCCATTGGCCTGCAGCGGCGAACTGCGGCCAGTGGGAGCCGCGATCAGCCGGACCTGCGGACGGGGCAGGTAAACAAACTGGCCCGGCCCACCAGGGGCTTTCCCTGCACAAGCGGCGGCCCCAGTTTGAGAAACACTGGTGTGGAGCTGTGCAGGCTTTATGCTTCTGTCAGAGATGGGGAACAGCGAGGAGGGCCATGCTGGTTTGTGGGATTTTTAAAAAAGGTGCAAAAATTATGGGATATAGAGGACATTATGGGACTGAGACAGTTGCATGCTGGGAAATTGACCCCTTGCTCCCAGTCAGTCTTGCACAAGTTGTTTTGGCCCGAGAATGCATTGTCTAAACTTCCCAAAAAACAGTGCTCTGGACAGTGGTGGGTTGCATACTGGGATACCTACCCCTGGGACACTGCACTGTGCATTGATACAAGCACTCCACTGCTGACCCAAGGTCGCACGTGCACAAACAATACTAAGTGCAGCAGCTTTATGCCGACGTAACTTGCCTCAACCAAAGTTCCTAGTGTAGACATGTCCTAAGTGTGCAGTTAAGGTTCAAAATAGATTGTATTTGCCACTATTCACTACTATTGTCTTCCCCTTAATTGTTAATGGTAATATGGTAGGCTTTTAAATGTATTTTCTTTTTTGGGGGGTTTAGAGTTTATGAAATGAACTACAAGGTCTGTCTTTTGTCTGTTACATAAAGGGAATGTTCATGAAACTGTCTCCATGTTATATTTTTTCCAAAGAAGTTCTGATATTATGTGGGCACAGCGTTTCAACTTCCAGGGGTCTATTCAGAATTTATTTAAATTCATACATTTTCAGAAATGTCAAAGGCACAAATCTTTGTCTTTTCAGGACCTTCAGTGTGTAGAGAAAAATATCTAACTATGACTAATGTTCTACCATTATTATTCAAAACCTTTTTTCACTGAGCATTTCTTATGGATGAACTCATATTATGCTAACACTTAGTTGTTAAGTATATGTAAAACTATAATGGATTAGCATGCTTATTTTGCATACAAATTAGAATAACAAGAATTTCATATTGCAAAGACCTCAGGAGTGTTTGTGTGTATGTTTTAAATGTCACCTCCAATAAAGGTGCTCAGCTGTTATTAGAACTGTTTCAAAGGAGTTGGAAACGCTTTCGTTTTATACATTAAAATCAGGGAATTTGAAAGCAGCCTGGTGTGCTTACAACAAGCCCTCTGAGAGTACAGATGGTGATGAACAAGCATTATATGTATTTTTATAATATGTAGTTACTTACAGATGATGAAATGTAAAATTACCAAGGAAATATGTAATAGTTAGCAACAACCTGAGCAAGAAAGCAAAAAATCTCCAAAACAGCTTAAACCCCCCCCCCCCCACAACAACACAAGTATATTTGTGTTTTGTTTTTCTCCATCCTTTACTGGGTTATGATGTGCCCCATAATTATAGCCTTCACATATTAAAAATGGTGTTTCCCCCCCTTTAAATACAATAGAACTTCAATAATTCTCACTGGAGTTATCTGCAAACATGATAATTCTCACAAAGCTACAGTGGTCTCACCCTACTTCTCAGGAAAGATTTAATAGCAGACTGCTGTAGCGAGACCTCATATTATAAAGGCTTGGCTTAGACTAGAAAATTAGGTTGGTTTAACTATGTCGATTGGGGTGTTAAAAATCCATACCCCTGAATGATGGTGTTAAGCTAACCTAAGTCCCTGTATAGATAGCGCTAAGTTGGAAAAATTCATCCACCCATCGACCTAGCGACTGCCTCTTGGGAAGGTGGGTTACCAATGCCGATGTGAGAACCCCTCCTGTTTTCACAGGTAGTGTCCACGCTGAAGCACTACAGTGGCGCAACTGTGCTGCTGTACTGTTTTAAGTGTAGACAAGCCCTATGACATCACTGTTTTTGTTAACTATGCTACAGAACCGTTACAAATATACTATGGGATATTGTCATAACCACTTGAAACTAGACTATAATTGTCAAAATAAATTAATAGCCACAAAGATTCTCCCAATCTTTGTGTGAATTTAACAAGGGTTTCCTATATGCATAAAGCAATGCCTGTCAAGAATCAGAGGCAGTGTAAGAAAATCTCTGCATTGTCATGAGCCATTGTTTCCATTTATGTGCATTAGACCATGTTGTGTTCACAACAGATGACTGCACTGCTCAGTTGGAAATGAGAGGCTGAGGATCAGTGATCACTTGGTTTTCTGAAGATGTCACAATTAATACCTGGGCTAAATAGCTTTGTGGTAAACCCCTACATAAAATCCTATAGGGTGAAATTCACATCTGGGCAGAGGGTGAGCACAAGGACTATGCATCCTTTAAGTCCCCATTTAAGCCCTAGTGTGAGGTAATATATAGGCCTTGTGCTGGCCTCCTGCACAGGGTGGTTTTTTCACCCCGAATTAATTATAGCTGACATGGAGACTTTCACAGAAAGTGTTCTCCCAGGTGAAGGGTGTGTCATTGGTGTCAAGGTGTGAACACAACACAGTGTGCCCAGCTTGTTCCACTTTCTTCCTCTGTGTGGGAGTGACGTGCTGTTTGTGTGTGTGCATGCACATATGTACATACATATGTACCAGTACCTTCTACTGAACAAAATATATCAGACTTGCCTTATCAGTTTGTGGTTATCATCTCTTGTAGTGGGTAGCATGAAAAAGGAGTGACATTTAGAGTTCAATCCATGGAAACACAGTAAAGTCATTTGGGTGTCATTTGGGAAGAAGGTTTCAAAAGAAGGTGGTCAGTTAGAGGCAGTCAAAAGCAGAATAATGAGTTAGTTGGCCAAAAGCTATTTCTTTGGAGATATGGAAACTGCACTCTTCAATGTAATAGTTGTAGACCTGTGCCAAATATGTGTTTGTGTTTGGGGTGGTTACTGCTGTGAAGGTAGGTGTGGTGATCTGCGGCTTTCTTATCTGTAGGGTTCCATAGCTGAAGCGGATTGTGTTATCTGAGAAGTTGGTGCTAGTGTGGGAGTGTTCCAGAGAGAGTTGGATGAATGGATGGATGGTGGTTGCTGAAGTTGTTGTGGAAATCTATGAGGGAGTTTAGATAGCCTGTCCAGAGGATGAAAAATATCATGGATGTATCCACAAAGGACCATCTTCCTCCAGAAACTCTGGAATACTAACAACCTCTCATGCTTGCCACCAAGGGGGTCACCTCCTTATACACCAACATACATAGCATTGCTGCCTGCCTCTGACACAATAATGCCATTGCTGCCTGCCTCAAAATATCTACAAGACAATGAACAACCCTCAGATATCCACCCCAAACACACTGCCAAACTCGCCCATTTCATCCTCACCCATAATTATTTTACCTTCAACAACAAAAACTTAGTCCAAACCATAGGAACAGCTGTAGGTACTAGGATGGGGTCCCACTATGCCAGCCTCTTCATGGGCCATCTTGAGGAAAAACATTCTGGAAAAATGCACCACAAAACTAGTGACATACCTGAGATATTTCCATATTTTCATCCTATGGGCAGACCACTTTATCTCCCTCATAGGTTTCCACCACAACTTCAACAATAGGCACATATCTATTAAACTCTCTCAGGAACACTTCCACACTAGCATCAGCTTCTTGGACACCACGATCAGCTTCAGCAATGGAACCCTGCAGACTGCTAATACAAGAAAGCTACAGAGCACCACACCTACCTTCACTGTACTGATACCTTCACAGATCCAGTAACCACCCCAAACACAACAGCTACAGAGTACCACACCCACCTTCACTGTACTGATACCTTCACAGATCCAGTAACCACCCCAAACACAACAGCCAGGCACTCAGATACCACAGAATATGCACCATGGAAAGTCCAGGCTATATACTTTTACACACTTAAAATCACCTTCACCAGACCAGGATACTCCATCAGAGAAGTCGATCACATCATGGAATGGGCCACCCCAATATCCCAAGGGAACCTGTTTCAATACAAAAATAAAACCCACTCTTACCATACACCCCAGTTGTCACCTACCACCCGCCACTGGAACCAATACTGGATATCATAAAACAACTACACCCCATAGTGGCTGGGGACCCTATCTTGAAAGAAATATTTCCTGAACCTTCTCTTCTGGCCTTCAGACAATCCTCCAGCCTCTCCAAGCTCATCATTGGAAGCAAGCTCCCAGTAGACCAGGACACATCAAAGTGACACCAGACCCTGCCAGAACAACAGATGTAAAACCTATAGACATATCTCCACTGCTACAATCATCAACAGCTATCCCACAGAGCACCTCGTCCCATTTTGGCGCCGTGGGTTGTGGGAAGGGGACGGAAGGGTGCGGGTCATTCCGCTTCCTGTCCCAACGCCCCGTGATGCATCGCTTCACATCCCAGCAGTCACTGTTTTTCCGTCCACGTTTGGCACCATTGTGACTCTCCCAACGGTTTCTGTGCAGCGCGATTTCTGTGGGAAATGGAGCCCGAGCTGCTGAGGAATATGCTGATGAGTCTCGCCAGCACATCACGGTTTGGCAGTTGAGCTATTCCTTCAGCTCCAAAGTGACAGTGAGGAGTCCGACGATGATGATATCGAGTCGCCTGACATGTATGACACTAAATTGCTTGTGGCATTCACGGAAATGCTCAGCACCGTGGAACGCTGCTTTCGGGCTCGGGAAACAAGCACTGAGTGGTGGGATCACATCGTCATGGAAGTCTGGGATGACGAGCAGTGGCTGCAGAACTTTCGGATGAGAAAAGCCACTTTCATGGGACTGTGCTGAGCTCGCCCCCACCCTGCGGCGCAAGGACATGAGATTGAGAGCTGCCCTGCCAGTGGAGAAGTGGGTGGCTATTGCAATCTGGAAGCTGGCAACTCCAGACAGCTACCGATCGGTCAGGAACCAGTTTGGAGTGGGAAAGTCGACCGTTGGAATCGTGTTGATGCAAGTTTGCAGGGCCATTAATCACATCCTGCTAAGAAGAACCGTGACTCTGGAGAACGTGCAGGACATTGTGGATGGCTTTGCACAAATGGGTTTCCCTAACTGTGGAGGGGCGATAGATGGGACGCATATTCCTATTCTGGCACCACCCCACCTAGCATCCAAGTACGTTAATCGGAAGGGGTATTTCTCTATGGTTCTCCAGGCGCTTGTGGATCACCGTGGGCGTTTCATTGACATTTACACAGGCTGGCCTGGAAAGGTGCATGATGCACGCATCTTTCGGAACAGTGGCCTGTTCAGGAAGATGCAGGCCGGGACGTTTTTCCCAGACTGGAAGATCACAGTAGGGGACGTCGAAATGCCCATTGTGATCCTCGGAGACCCCGCTTACCTGTTAATGCCTTGGCTCATGAAACCATATACAGGGAAGCTTGACAGGAGCAAGGACCGGTTCAACTACAGGCTGAGCCGGTGCAGAATGACTGTGGAGTGTGCTTTTGGCCGTTTAAAAGGGCGCTGGCGATCTCTGTATGGGAAGCTAGACTTGGGGGAAAGCAGTGTCCCTGCGGTTATATCTGTGTGCTGTACCCTCCATAATATTTGTGAAGGGAAGGGTGAAACATTCAGTCAGGCATGGACCACCGAGGTTCAACGCCTGGAGGCTGAATTTGCACAGCCAGAGAGCAGGGCTACTAGAGAGGCCCAGCAAAGGGCTACAAGGATTAGGGATGCCTTGAGGGAGGAATTTGAGGCTGAAAGCCAACAGTAATGTTTGTTGCCTTGCACGGGAGTGAAGTGCAGTGGTTACAATGTTAGTAGGAATCTGTTTTTCCTAAAATGATTTGCAGTGCCTGTTTCTTTCTGGGCTACAGTATCTTTCAATTTCTGCAATAATAAAGACTGTTTTCAAAGCCAAGAATTCATTTATTGAAAAGAAAATAACTGAAAGGAACCTAAAAGGGCAGGGGGGTGGGGTGGTGGACTGTACAGTCACAGGTTTGAATATGTCCTGTCTGGAGTGCTGTGCAATGAGTGCTGCACTTCAGGATGAAAATACTGCATGGTGATGGGGGTTGAGTGCAGAGGGTAAGGGTCGTAGTTCTCAGGGCTGGTTGGTGAACGTACAGGTGTTGGGGGCAGCTGGTGGTGGTAAGAACCTGGATGCTGGGGAAGGGGGTTTGGAGCTGACATTGGGGCACAAGGGAAAGAGCTTTGGGATGGGCAGGGGCCGGCACGGTAGTGCTCTGCCTGCATGGCTACGAGTGATTGGATAGAGTCCGCTTGGCGCGCCAGGATGCTTATCAGCTGCTTTGTGCTTTTCTTATTAGCCGCTGCGTTTCTCTGGCGGATCCTGCTTTCCCTTTCCCTCCAGTCCTGCAGTTTTTTCCTCCAGTCCTGCACTTTCTTACTCTCTCTGGCAGACTGATCCATAACTGCTTTCAGCATGTCTTCTTTGCTTTTTCGTGGCTTCTTCCTGAGGTTTTGTAGCCTCTGAGCAGTCGATGATACGGGCAGTCCAGTAGTCAAGGACACTTTTCGAAAGGCAAAAATGGCAACAGTTAACAGAGGCAGCATTGTTTATAATCTCATCCAGACAGTTATTCCCACACAGTGAAGGAGTTTACAGTCTTCACTTTAGCATACTTTTCCCATACCAAACAGAGCGCACATGACCCACAGGAGCCACGAAATGGTGAGTAAGGGGGACTGATTGCTTCAGGGCTGTGCAGGGGTTTCTGTGCATTGGGGACAGCAAACAGCTACAGGGGGCATCTGCACTGAACACTCTCCCAACATTTTCCACAGGAGTTAATCCTGGAAGATATCTCGCTGCTGTGGGTCACCTGGGAAGAGCGGGAGGGTTTTCTACAGCAATGCGGATTCCACCCTGGCCCCTATGCAGCTTGCCTGTGTGCAGCAATGGTCCCCCAACCCCTCACAGCACAGTGATGCGGACGCGTTAGCCTGACTGGGACAAGGACCACAGTGGCTCTCCCTATAAACTTGCGCAAGCGCATTGCCCACGCTCTGGCTGAAACTTTTGAAGAGATTACCGAGGCCGATTACCACGACGTGATAGACCACATCAATGGGCTATTCCACATTTAGGCATGCATGCATGCAGCCCAACCCCCCCCTCCTCTCCCGAAACATTTCCATCCTGAAAATAAAAGCCGCTTACCGGTAACCCGCTCCTCTGCTTCTCCTTCACCAAGTACTGGCTGCTGCGACTGGCTACCTTCCTCCTGGCTTGAGAAGAGCTCCTGGCTGCATGCCTCCTGGGACTCCGGGGTGTCTCCCTCCACCCCAGTACCCTCACTCTCGGTTTCCTCTCCCCTCCCGCTCTGAAGTGTCCATCGTGGTCGTCGGATTGGCAGTGGGGTCACCCCCAAGTATCACGTCCAGCTCCTTGTAAAAACAGCAGGTCG
The DNA here is from genome assembly GCF_020497125.1 of Mauremys mutica. Classification (NCBI taxonomy): domain Eukaryota; kingdom Metazoa; phylum Chordata; order Testudines; family Geoemydidae; genus Mauremys; species Mauremys mutica. The sequence continues at coordinate 107,966,565 of NC_059073.1, forward strand.
TGGGGGCAGCGCCGGAGCGGCGGTTTCCCTCGCGGGCTTTGCAATAGGCACTCCGCAGCTCCTTCACTTTAACCCTGCACTGCACCACGTCCCAGTCATGGCCCCTTTCCAGCATGGCCTTTGATACCTGGCCAAAGGTATCGTAATTCCTACGGCTGGAGCGCAGCTGGGACTGCACAGCTTCCTCCCCCCAAACACTGATGAGGTCCAGCAACTCGCCATTGCTCCATGCTGGGGCTCGTTTGGTGCATGGAGGCATGGTCACCTGGAAAGATTCACTGATTGCACTTCACACCTGGCTGAGCAAACAGGAAGGGGATTTTTAAAATTCCCGGGGCATTTAAAGGGCGGGTCACCTGAGGCCAGGGCAGTAGAGTTCGAACTGATGAGCAGAGTGGCTGAACAGGCATTCTGGGATACCTCCAAATACCTCTGGAGGCCAATAACAGCGCTTTTGGTGGCCACACTGGCGGAGCAGCGCTGCATCACCAGCGCTACAATATTTATACCCGAGGCAGAGCAGGAGTACAGCCAGCACTGCAGCCAGGGAGATGCAGCGCTGTATGTGCCTTGCAAGTGTGGACGGTGAGTAAATTGCAGCGCTGTAAACCCACCACCAGCGCTGCAACTCTCCAGTGTAGCCAAGCCCAATGTGTCACTCCTTTGAGAGCAAAAGGATTAGTGGAACATTGAAAAGACCCACCTTGTCTCAGGACCAACATGGCTTCAACAACACTGCATAACACAAATTAAGACAACCTGCCAAATTTGTTATACTGGGGTTTTAAAGACATGAAATAAGACTAAGAAGCCGTAAAGCAATAGTGCAGCATCAGAGAGGAAGTGAACTCTAAATTGATTATTGTTTGAAAAACTCTGGAGAAGAAAGCAATAAAAATAATGACTGAACATAAATTTTTAAAGCCCCAGAAGGAACATAACTAATCTAGCCTCCCTCAAGGAGACCTGCACCCAAACAATAGAGTGGAATGCATTCTTCCACTTTTATGACCAATCCTATCTTTAATTTTTTTGCAGGTTACAACATTATGCCATTAGTATTAAGCCCACTTGATGGGACTGAAGAGCATGTGGTCTTTACTTGTCATTTAAAGCTTTTATTTTAAATCACAGGATTCTGAAATTGTATTCAGAAGTCATGTTCCAGAACTAGTATAGGAAGTAGGGCTCAGCAGAGCTGAGTCCCAGTAGCTCAGACAGGAGCCTCACACTGGTCCTGGGGAGAGGTCAGACTATGTGTTTCTAGTAAGCCCTATACCCAGTGATGGAATGTAGCTTTTTTTCCCCCTAAGAGATGCACATGCATTACTCTCCTTAACATTAATGAAAGTTACACATGACCCAGAGGGAAGAATAGCCTCCCAATAAAGTATAAGTCTTTCCATGACATAATTAACAGCAGAAAAATACATAGCTTTTTATTTAGCATTGCTCAGTTTTTGATGTGAGAAACAAACACTTCCTCATTTCCACATTAGTCATTCTCCAGAGCTCCATTCACAAGGTGCTTTGATGTTTATGATAACTGAATCTTTTTTCTTTAGAAGATTTGACACCATTTACTTCAAAGCAGCAGTCAACTCTATATGCATTCAGTAGATGCTGATTAGTATTTATAAATGGAGAGAGAATGAATAAATGTAGCTGTAAATTTTAACTGTACTGATAATTTCAAGATGTTAGCTCAATAAAACAATTATTGAAAACATTGACAAACATGTTCCATAAGTTGGCAAGACAATGTAGAATAAAAATAAAATATAAGCTTGTCATCAGGTTTCAAAACATCTTGAGCAATTAGTAACTGTTAGACAAATTGCATTTGGTATAAGATATAAGAATAAAACTAACTGTATAGATGTACATTTTTAAATAATAAAATTTCAGTTAAACTAGACCTAGTTATTTAAAATGAAAAACCTACAAGATTAAAATTGAACCCAAATAATAACAGTGCCTACGAACATATTACTTTTCAGACCACAGAAGTGCATTCAGACAAAAAAACTTGCATTTTATGGACTTAAGGGCACATGTTAGAGGAGTTAAAAACTGGCTTACAAATAATCTTCAAATGTAGTTGTTAATGGGGAGTTATCAATGAGCAGGGTCCTGCAGGGACTGGTTCTTGGTCTATTGTTGTTTTTATTTGTGATTTAGATGGTGACATAGAATCTTGGCTGGTAAAGTTGCAGATGACACAAGGATTGGTGGGGATAATAAATACTGTTAGTGATGTGAATCACCTATTTAAATAGTCATAATCCAACAAAATGAATTTTAATATGCCAAAAGTGAGGTAATACATCTGAGAACAAGGACCAAACGTTATATCTACAGGATGGGAGATCCTGTCACTGCTTTTCAAAACTCAAAAGGATTTAGAGGTCATTGTAGATAATCACCTCAACGAGAGCTCTCAGTACAGTGCTATGGCAAAAAAAGGGATAATGTGTTGCTTGAATGTATAAAAAGGAGATACCAAGTAGGGAAGCGCCCCTGTACCCAGCATTGGTAAGACTGCTACTAAAATACTGTCTACAGTTCTGGTGTCCATGCTTCAAGAAAGAAGGGGAGATACTGGAAAGAGTTCAAAGGAAGACCTCAAAATGATCCAGGGGAAAATAAGCCGTATGATGTGAGGTTAAAGGAGCTCAACTATTAACGGAGATTCTCTATGTCCTAGTAAGGAGGAGAGGATGGAAGATAAAATATGGGTAAGATCTGATGAAAAACAGTCAAATGAGTCCCATTCATTTACATCATATAATGGCAGACAGCTGAAAAGTAATTTTTTAAGTACTTGTATACAAATGCTAGACATCTAAACAATAAGATGGGTGAACTAGAGTGCCTTATATTGAATGAGGATATTGATATAATAGGCATCACAGAAACTTGGTGGAATGAGGATAATCAATGGGCTGCAGTAATACCAGGATACAAAATATATCGGAAGGACAGAACAGGTCATCATGCTGGTGGGGGAGTGGCACTATATGTGAAAGAAAGTGTAAGAGTCAAATGAAGTAAAAATCTTAAATGAACCAAACTGTATGGATAGTAATTCCATGCTTGAATAATAAGAATATAGCAGTAGGGATATACTACCGGCCACCTGACCTGGATGGTGATAGTGAAAAGCTCAGGGAGATTAGAGAGGCTATAAAAATAAAAAACTCAATAATAATGAGGGATTTCAGCTATCTCCATATTGACTGGGTACATGTCACCTCAGGAAGGGATGCAGAGATAAAGTTTCTTGATACCTTAAATGATTGCTTCTTGGAGCAGCTAGTCCTGGAACCCACAAAGGAAGAGTCCTTAATTTAGTCCTAAATGGAGCACAGGATCTGGTCCAAAAGGTGAATATAGCTGGACTGCTTGGTGATAGTGACCATAATATAAATTAGACTTAACTTCCCTGGGGGCGGGGGTGGAGGCGAGGCGGGGTGGGGGACACCACAGCAGCCCAACATGGTAGCATTTAATTTCAGAAAGAGGAACTACACAAAATTGGGGACGTTAGTTAAAACAGAAATTAAAGGTACAGTGCCCAAAGTGAAATCCCTGCAAGCTGCATGGAAACTTTTTTAAGGCAGCATAATAGAGGTTCAACTTAAATGTATACCCCAAATTAAAAAACATACTAAGAGAACCAAAAAAGTGCCACTGTGGCTAAACAACAAAGTAAAAGAAGCAGTGACAGGCAAAAAAGGCATCCTTCAAAAAGTGGAAGTTAAATCCTATTGAGAAAAATAGAAAGGAGCATAAACTCTAGTAAGTGAAGTGTAAAAATATAATTAGGAAGGCCAAAAAGGAATATGAAGAACAGCTAGCCAAAGACTCAAAAATTAACAGCAATTTTTTTAAGTATATCAGAAGCAGAAAACCTGCTAAACAATCAGTGGGGCCACTAGACAATCAAGATGCTAAAGGAGCACTCAAGGACAGTAAGGCCATTGCGGAGGAACTAAATGAATTGTCTGCATCAGTCTTCATTGTTGAGGATATGAGGGAAATTCCCAAACCTGAGCTATTCTTTTTAGATAACAAATCTGAGGAACTGTTCCAGGTTGATGTGTCATTAGAGGAGGTTTTGGAACAAACTGATAAACTAAACAGTACCATCTGTTCCTGGTGACTTCTTATTCACCCAAGAGTTCTGAAAGAACTCAAATGTAAAACTGCAAAACTACTAACTGTGCTATGTAACCTATCACTTCAATAACTTCTGTACCAGATGACTGGAGGATAGCTGATGTGACACCAATTTTTAAAAAGGCTCCAGAGATGATCCTGGCAATTATAGGCTGGTAAACCTAACTTCAGTACTAGGCAAACTGGTTGAAACTATAATAAAGAACAGAATTATCAGACACATAGATGAACATGATTTGTTGGGGAAAGTCAACATGGTTTTTGTAAAGGGAAATCATGCCTCACCAATCTACTAGAATTTTTTGAGGGGGTAAACAAGCATGTGAACAAAAGTGATCCAGTGGATATAGTGTAAGTTGATTTTCAGAAATCCTTTGACAAGGTCCCTCATCAAAGGCTCTCAAGCAAAATTAGCTGTCATGGGATAAGAGGGAAGGTCCTCTCATGGATCGGTCACTGGTTAAAAGATAGGAAACAAAGAGTAGGTATAAACGGTCAGTTTTCAGAATGGAGAGAGGTAAACAGTGGTGTCCCTCAGAGATCTGTACTGGGACCAGTACTATTCAATATTTTCATATATGATCTGGAAAGAGGGGTGACAAAATTTGCAGATGATACAAAACCACTCAAGATAGTAACGTCCAAAGCAGACTGCAAAGAGTTACAAAGGGACCTCACTAAACTGGGCAACAAAATGGCAGATGAAGGTCAGTGTTGATAAATGCAAAGTAATGCACACTGGAAAACATAATCCCAACTATACATATAAAATGATGGGGGTCTAAATTAGCTGTTATCACTCAAAAGAGAGATCTTGGAGTCAATGTGGATAGTTCTCTAAAAACATCCACTCCGTGTGCAGCGGCAGTCAAAAAAGCAAACAGAATGTTGGGAATCATTAAAAAAGGGATAGATAATACAGAAAATATGTTGCCTCAATATAAATACAGGTATGCTTGATGGGTCAGATTGTGGGAAGGAAGTGATATCTCCTAAGCACCATGCACTCATGGCACCAAAATGAGATGCACTCCCTCTCCTTTAGTTCTGATTGTTAGGTTGTGGTGCCCCTGCAGTTCCTGGAGCAGCCCAGAATTGGGAGGGCACAAAGATGGCTTAAACCACTTTATTCTCCCCTCAGCCTGGATCCATTGCAGTCAATAGCAAAACTCCTATTGAGTGTAATGGGAGCAGGATCAGAGCCTTTCTTTTAAAAACAATAGCAGTGTTAAATTGCTCACTTCAAACTTGAAACAAGCGGAAGCCACTTTGACTTCATTGCTGCTCAAGCTGAAAAGTAAATAGAGAATGGGAGTGGGAGGCTGTGGGTGGGGAAGGATGGCCAAGTAGCCTATATTTAGATGATATCTGCACAGCTTTTAAAACGGGATTTAGACTTCAATGGGAGTTTGCCTGTATAACAACTGCAGTATCAGGCCTTACTTCTGCTGTAACTCTATTGCAGCTGTTCATGTTACGTTCAGTCCCCACTGTCCCCTTTGAAAAGCTTTTGTTATGCTGAGCTCATTTCTGAACCTGATGTGTACATGGTGTGTATCTCGGTTGTTGTGTCAACACACCCTAGCCCTTAGCCTGGGCTTCTAACAGAGGATGAATGTACTTCTGAAGAGAAACTTCTAAAAAAAAAAATTGCTAGGTGATTCTCTTCCATATTCAGAGAGAAGGTTCAGAAGGTCAATGAAAACATTTATAGGTGATACAGAAGGAAATTCAGTATTTGGCTAAAGATGGAAGTACAGCTATAAAGAGGCTTTTATTCCTTGCTTGCAACAATTGTTTCTCAGTCTGGCATTTAATATTTTTGTCATATCAATATAATTATAAACACCCCTCCAATATTCCAGAAACATTAAGGAATGGAAATGTCAACACATGCAACTAAACCTTTTTATTACTTATTCATAGAATAAAAGGAATTTAATGTTAGGTAATTGGTGGTGGCGTTACCATTCCTGAATTGATTTGATTAGGACAAAGTGCTGTACAAAAAGAAGACAAGGTCCCTAGCAAGATTAATGAATTATTGTAATTCTAGTTTACTCTTTCTAATAGAGCCCTTACCCCCACAGTGGTTTTAAAAAGGATATAGTACACTATGCATTACTACTTTATGGTAGTAAAGCCCACTCTCTACTTGGTTCAAATTCTAGAGTCCTCTTTCAAAGCATACTAAGTTTGATGCAGGCTGAGTATGTGCTGACTAGTGTTTGTGTGGACACAATGTTGCTGTGCCCTACTTTAGTAGTCCTCCAACTACCATCCCACACTGCTTTGTGGGAATCTGTGACCAGTCTGTCTGTCCCCTGTGTACTTTCCACTGCTCTGGGGTCAAATTGAACAGATGTCCCCTCCCCCATTTAAGAACTGGCATAGGGCCAGGATCAGCCCATTTGCTCCTGGATTTGGATATATCAGCACTGCAGTGACATTACTCCATCAACATTCCAGCATGCCTTGCACAGGCACTTGGAGCTGATGCAGGCAGCTCCTGCAATAAGAAAAATGTAGTGAGGAGATCTCAAAACATGTGGCCAAAAAGGGTCACAACCAGGGTGCCTACCAGTGCCATATGGGAAAAAAAAAACAGCCAGGAAAAAATGTACAGAAAAAACAGGGATGACAGAAGAAAGTCTGGTGCTGCCCACTTGATCTGTCTATTTTATGAAGAGCTGGACAAGATTTTTTGCCAGCACGCCACTACAGAGCCCAATGCCCTTGTGGAGAGTGGACGTCTCTAAGGACTGTGCGGAGACTGGAGCCCCTAAGGATAAGGGTCAGTGGAGAAGGATGAGAATAGTGGAGAGATCTCCCTGAACCATCAGGATCTCTTTGGCTCTTAGGCAGGGATGCTGGAACAATTTTTACAGTGGGGGTGCTGAGAGCCATTGAAGCAAACTGTAAACCCTGTATATAATGGAAACCACTTCAAGCCAGGGGGTGCTGCAGGAACCCCTTGTTCCAGCACCTATGCTCTTAGGAGCCTGAGGGGAGCCATGTAGGAAGCCAGCCCGATTTCTAGCCCCAGACACAGGAGAAAAATCCTATTGATCCTATCAAGGGGACCATGTGATGCAAGTATCTATCTTCACAACTTACTATTATTATGCTATACTTCTGGGCGAGGTTCTGTTCCGGGTGTCCTATGGCTGCTGCCATTTTGGGTGGGTATGAACTAAGAGACTTTCCAAGTCTCCACCTCCCACTGCCCTCCTTCCCTCCATCCCCCAACGTGGTCCCCCTTTCATTCTTGCCCCCCAGACATGTTTTCAAAATGGTGGCTGGATCAGCCAAGCAGTTGACTTCTATCTTGTGCTGAAGTCCTGACCCCTGGCTATTTACAAACCTATGCCACGAAGGGCGCATACCCATCTGCTAATTCCCTTCTTCCTCTGTGCATCTCTCCTGCTTGGCAAATGTTGCCCCCCACCCTCCGCTCTATCTGCATGCTCTGAATGGCAGCTGCAACCTCTGCCTTCCCTCCACTTGCACAGTAGATTCAAATAATGATACTATTTAGTTGTGCAAAATTCAAAAAAGTTGATTGTGGCAGTTGTTACAGAAAAAAAATTAGCTCACAGTTTATAGGAGGTACACATAGGCATGGGCAACTGCATGCCCTAAAGGTATTAAGGCTACTGGTCCCTGCTAAGGCATATGTGTCTGTAATGGGATTTGTACAGGGAAATAAGTTTAGGTTTGGGATAGCATAGCTGTACAGCTCTTGATGGCTTTTTGCAGGCTTCATAGAAAAAGACATGGGGTGGTTAAGATTTCAGCCAATCAGTACAGAATCGAATTAATTTTTCTTCTGCACTCCCAGCACGTCTGCAGGGGATATGAAGCGGAATCAGACTGAGAAATTGCTCAGTTTTAGTCTGAACATTGTGCAACATAGCTGCACAGTCATTATCCCTCGCATAGCTCACAACTCCTTTACACTCCTGCAGCACTTCTGGTGGGGACCATCTTGGTGAATAACTTCACAGCAGAGCTCGCTGGTGTGCCCTTTTCCTTTTTGAATAAGATCATTCTCTGCCTTCTAGTCACCTACTTGAGTGTAATATCACTGAGAATCAGGACAGCCTGAAGGGGAGGTGGAGAGGATGACTATCCACCCCTCTCACCCCAGTGACCTCATTAATGCTTCTGACCTCATACAAGTACCTCCAAAGCACCCATGAACTGCAGACCCAAAACCAGGAATATAAACAACATTTCAGTGTAGTTCTCATGCACACATGTACCATATCTGAGGTCTCCCCAAGACTGGGATGAATCTCAGCAGATCGAATTCAGAAATAGCTTTTTTTTAAAAAACCCTCTATCTTTGCTTCTGTGGGAATAGCTGTAATCTGTACAGTAACTGCCTGTTTTCCCCTCTACTGTTCTGTTTGCCACATGCTGAGGACAGGGGATGGATTACTTGATAATTGCCTGTTCTGTTCATTCACTCTAAAGCACCTGGAATTGGCCACTTATGGGATAATGAGCTAGATGGACCATTGGTCTGACCAAATATGGCCATTCTTATGTTCTACTCCCCTAGCTATAGCATCTGCAGTGGCAAGACTCTCAAGGACAGGGCCTTTACCAGTGGCTGGCCAACCTGAGGGGGAAGAAATGGAGGTCTAAGGATGAGATGTTTGGAGGCTTCCTTACAGACTTACATAAATTACATATATTAAAAAAAAGTGTGTGGTGCGGGGGATGAGGGGGTGGAGGAGACTACAGAGAGCTGGAAGTACTTTTGATGTCAGAGAGTGAGAAAGACAGGCAGCTATCCAAAGACAGCACTGAAATTGCCTTGGATAGTGTTGCCATGACTTGAGACACTGTGAAGGAAGACAGGGACATGCAGAAGCAGCACCTGGAGGCAATGCACAGGCAGAATGCTCTGCTGTAGGGCTTGCTATTAGGCCCTCAGACAGTGAAGTCCCTCAGCCAGGACCCAGTCTCCACCTCAATGTCTGTAATGATTCTAGGGGCAAACTTTCCATTATTCATTAAAGGTAAACAGGCATGAATTCTGAAAGATCCTAGCACTGTGCACCTTTCCAGACCACCCTGCATTTATGTTGGTGAACCTGCTATAGTGGTCTACCAGACCTTGGAGCACCATGAAGAAATACCCCTTCTGTTTATAAACTTGGTGGCCTGATGCGGAGGCAAATGATAAGCACTTGGGTCCCAGCAATTTCCCCAATACAGTTTGGGAACCCCATGCATGTAAAACCATCAGTAATCTCCTGAGCATTACCAAGTTTTATAACCCAGCTCAACCATATATTCTGCATGGCAGCAACCACTTTCATGACAATGGCCATCTACTGATTGCTCTGAGGATTAGCTCCTCCAAGGTCCAGTGCCCCCTTCTGGCACTCATTTGCATGCTCTGCTGTGCCCCTCTCTCTCTTTGACTCAGAATGCTCTCCTCTTCTTGCCTTGGCCCTCCGGCCAGGTCAGTCCTCCCCTTCCGGGGTAGGGAAGTCTTATTAGACAACTGTCCTAGGAAGTCTTCTGCTGCACTGCTCAATCTATGCCACTTCCCCATAGGGTAGGGGAACTCTGGCCCACCCTCTACTCTGGGAGAGCACAACTCGGACTAAACTTGGGGTGACAAAGTGACCTGAAGAAAAGCTCTGTGTAACTCAAAAGCTTATTGTTCTTACCAGCAAAAGTTGGTCCAATGAAATAAATTACCTCACCTGCCTTGTCATTCTAATATCCCGGGACTGACATGGCTACAACTACACTGCATACATGAAGTCAGACCTGACAGCTATCAAAGAGTGGTTGGGGGCAGGGATATCAGTCTTAGAATGGTGAAGGCCCTTTTTCCTGTGAACTGAAGAGAGGTTACCTCTGGTTAATTAGAGACACCCAAGTCAAATTAAGGGCTGCTGGTGACCTATAAAATCCCTCTTCAGGTGAGAGAGGAGGAGGAGGAGGGAGAAGAAACCAGCTGTAGAAGAGTTAGAGGCAGCAGGCAAGAAAAGGTTTCCCCCAGATGTAGGGCTGTTCTCCTCCCTATAGGGGAAACATTGAGTTTACATCTGTTTGGGGAAGGGCTGGTAACCAGAAGCCAGCATAAGAAGTTAACCCTCCAGTAGGGGGAAAGAGATATATTTCTTGTGTGTTGTGGGGTTTGTTTGTTTGGTTTTTTGTGTGTGTTTTTTTTTTGCTTAAGAGAACTACACGGGCCTACCCTGAGGCCAACCTTATAAAAACAACAAAGTTAAGAATTAAATGCCTCCAGAATAGGACTGATTTATTCCAGGCCCTGCCTTCCCCCCACCAGGGGGGAGAATGCTGAGGCTGACATGGCAAAAGCTGTGCCTTGCCACATTGGGTACAGCAGCATCAATCATAAGTGCATTGGCTGCAGTCTCTTACTGTGGACATCTAGACTCAACTCGGGAGGATGTGGGGGGACACTACCAATAAACCCCCAACTGCATTAAAAACCACACTACCTTAAAAACTAGATTTTCCTAGCAGCTTTTTCAGGATGGATGCTTCTCTGGTTTGCTGTACATTCAACAATTCAAAAGATGTTGCCCAGGGGCATGGCTCAGCCTGAAGAAACTAGAACTGAAAGATAACCTCGGATTATATTTCTACTAATTATTTTGTTGGAAGCTCTTTGGGGAGTCTACAAACAAAGCAGTTACTGAGGGCTTTAAATAAGTCCCTCTCTCCTTTCAGTGAGGGATGCTTCAAACTACCTTATCTCAGAAGGTGCTCCCTTTAAAGCTCCAGGTGCCAGTGTAGAGATTACACATTAGGAAGAAGCCATTAATGCCTTTCCTGAGAGTTGGAAGACCAAGGCTGCGATTCTCTGGAAAAAACTCAATCCCAAAGCTTCTCATACTTTTTTGGGTTTCCCAAGTCTAGGCAGATTCCCCTTCCCCACCTCTGTGGATGGATGCTTCAGGGTGGGCCTTTATCTGGGTGTGAACCTCCTCAGAAAATGGTGCTTGAGATAATCAGGGAATGATATACGATAGAACTCACCTTTTGTCCCAGGGACAATTCTGTCCTTCTCCCAAAGGAAGTTAAAATAAAGGAAAGGGCACAGGATTTGGAAAGGGCACAGGATTGTTTGTGCTACAAAGAGACACGATGGCATTCAGCCCTTTTTAGATTTTGGGTCCTTCAACAACTCCATAAGGAGATCAATATTCCAGGAGGAAATAGTGAAATCCATAGTTACAGCATTATCTTCCCGAAACTTCAGAACATGAAAATAAACCTCCTGGAGATCTACTGAAAACTTGGCATCTAAGTTATTTCAGAAGGGAGACAGAAGAAGATAATGTCGGGCAAATCAGACACTAACACACCTCTCCTGAGATAAAAATCTGATTCTACTCCTGCACTAGTTGGTCTTCTGGGCTATCCAGCAAAATTCTTGCTTTGCTTCTAGCCAGCAATTGCAGCAAATCAGTATTTAAAGATCTTGGTTCAAATCCAGTACTAGCATCTCTTGGAGGACCCATTATTTAACAGCTATCTGATGTTGGGTCCAGAGAAGCTGTTTATCAGTACAGATTCAGGGGGAATGTGTCTGGACTCCTATATCACTTAGAATGTGGAGGGAGGAGTAGGGCAGGGCAGAGAAGGGATGTGGCCCAAGGAGGAGACATACAGTATAATCATGCTATGGATCATCAAGCTCACTCCTCCATTTCTAGCAGATGATTCTTCAGAAACTATATAACTTCTAAGAAGGCAGCAAACCTTCAGCACTACTTTAAAAAGTAGTCCTAAGTATTTCCTTGTTACTCCCTGCCTTTAGCAAGAGTGAGTCTTGCTTGTGGTAACCAGGTATCAGCTTCTAACACCATCCTCTCAGCCACTCAAGCATTCTACTCCAAGCTATGCCAGCCCTGTCTTTGTCTTGCAGGTTAACAAGAGGGTCACTTCAGTGCCCAAGTCCCCTCAAAGTATTCTCCTGTGATATCCAGCCCCTGACACTGGCAACTCAGATGTCCCAGTTCCTCTGCCCACAAAGGAGCGGTGTACCTCAGTTCACCAGTTAAATCACTGCTCCTGTATAATGCACAGCACTTGTAATGAAACAAAGGAAGATTTAAGAAAGAATAGAGATTCCACTAGAAACAAGAGAGTGATGGAAACAAATGGTAACAATACAAAATAAAATGCAAAGTAGGGATACACTTATTAACAGTTACCTTTCCTATCTAATAAAGTAGGTCCGCCCCCCCTTCCCCCCCAAGTTCAGTTTGTTGCAGAGCTGGCTAGCTTCTCAGGAGCCAGGATCCAATCTTTCATGAAAAACACCTCAGCTCAACAAGATGTTTCCTCAGTGAATGGATAGGGAGTGCCTCTCCCCACTCAGTTATACTGAAACAGTCTTTTGTCATCTTTATTAATAGACAGGGCAATCCCTCTGCCTGTTATAATGGTCCTTTTTTTTACCTCCACAAGGTTTTGGTTATTTACAGTTGTGTTTGATGGTTTTCTATTGACTATTTTGAGATGGGGCAATGGTGGACAATAGAACCTTGCACTACATCACCAACTAACCAGAGAGGGTGGCAACTCCAGGGAATAGGCCATCACTGAGCAATACTACTCTCTGCTGTCTCTTTTTAACATTAAGACCATAAGGACATAAACTTCAATATAATTACGTTATTTCTTAAATATTATCCATACACACATGATTAGGAGCATTAATAAGTTGCAAGCTTTCTTACATGTTACTCTTTACGAACAAAAACCCTGTAAGCAGTATATTTGATGTAGTGAGTTTGTCAAATCTGAGAGCAGAAAGGTTTGCAAAGAATAGGGGATCCTTTGCTGAGGGGCTTTTGTGTCACACGTGGTCCTAAGACCAGGCTCAAAGCAAAGATTTAGTCTGCCTCCAGTTGCTATGGAGATGGGGAATGCCCACTGTGAAGACTATCTAACATGGAAGGTCCTAAAATGAAAACTCACAAGTATGGCAGAATGTCCCTCTTCTTCAGAAAAATGCTTTCATGTAAACTGCCTGTATGATTGTTTGCTACAAGCAAAACACATTTGAGGATCAGCGTTTCCTCACAATGTTTGTTCCCCATTTGTGTTGCATAATGCAGTTGCTTTTTACTCTTATATTTTATATCTTCACTAACAATGAAAAACATGAAGAGGCTGAAAACAGAAGACACACTGAACTCAGAAAAATGATTCTGAAATATTGTAACTCAGAGAATTAAAACTCTAGCTCGATACAAATGAATAGATTCCCATGTAGAACAATAATGTTCTTTTGAGTATTATGATTCTGAGGAGAAAATAACACCTGACTGGGAAATAGCAGTCAGTGCTGTTAGATAACTGGATCTCTGATTGCCTGCACAGGCCTGCTGTCTGAACACGGGTAGCCAAATTACTTACTACCCTGAGACTGGCTCCTGTCTAATCAGTACCCATTTTAAAACACTTATTCTTGGTCTTGGCGGAACAAGAAAAATTACAGGGAAGCAAATCAATATGCTAGCAATAGTGAATGGTTTTGGATACAAAAGAAGAGCTACTATTATACAGACAAAACACTTTTTTGGAAGAAGTGCCTTGGTATAGGTGAGAAGCACGTGAGATAAGGTAAGGTTATCTGCTCTAGTGCTCTCTTCACGCTTGTCTGATAAAGGTAATAATTGGAGATATACCAATCTCCTAGAACTGGAAGGGACCTTGAAAGGTCATCGAGTCCAGCCCCCTGCCTTCACTAGCAGGACCAATTTTTGCCCCAGATCCTTAAGTGGCCTCCTCAAGGATTGAACTCACAACCACCCTGGGTTTAGCAGGCCAATGCTCAAACCACTGAGCTATCCCAGTGATTTATGTCTTATTACTGCTGCCCAAGCTTTGGCTATGTTCATGAAGAAGCTTCTTTTGTTTTTATCATTTAAAGCTCCTGCCCGCACTCTAATCAGCCCAAAATAATTTCCTTTGGTTTTTAAGTGGTCTAATCATCTTTTTTCCCCCATTCTTTACCATCTTTGTTCATTTGCTAAATATCTAAAGATGCTATAATTATAGATACTGAGGAAACTGCAGAATTATTCTATAGGAGGTAGATGCTACTGTGTATCAGCTATTCATTCGTACTATGGGGATGTCACACACTCTGCATTTTACTGTACAGACTGGGGCAATGATACTATTTGTGCTTCAGCGTTAAGCACGTGCATACGTTTTTGCAGCATCAGGGCTTTGATCTGTTCAGTAGTATTGTATATTAATCATGAGGTAGACTGTAAAGAAATTAGAAGTGATGGAATGGATAAGAGTCTGTTGGGCCAAAATCACTTTGGGGGAAGAAAGCTACTAGAGGTTCCCCTGATATAGTGCTTAGGGCAGTGTTTCTCAAACTGGGGTTGCTGCTTGTGTAGGGAAAGCCCCAGGTGGACCAGACCGGTTTGTTTACCTGCCCCTTCCGCAGGTCCAGCCGATCGCGGCTCCCACTGGCTGCGGTTCGCCGCTTCAGGCCAATGGGAGCGGCGGTCAGTACATCCCTCGGCCCATGCCACTTCCAGTGGCTTCCATTGGTCTGGAGCGGCAAACCGTGTCCAGTGGGAGCCGCGATTGGCCGGGGTAAACAAACCGGCCTAGCCCGCCAGGGGCTTTCCCTAAACAAGTGCTGACTCCAGTTTGAGAAACACTGGCTTAGGGTGTCTTACAGAGCACCAGGATCTGATCAGGATATAAATAAACCTTTTTAATGTTAATGAAATAAATACTACTTGGAATTATGGGAACTAACTTCCCAGATATAGATTTGAGGACAAGTGCTACTAATAGTAGCAGAGTCCAGATTTTCCTGGATATGATAGCTGACCGATTTATTCACCAAATAGTCACTAAACCATCAAGAGGTGGTGCTATTTTAGATTTAGTATTGGTGAGTAGTGAGGACCTCATAGAAGAACTGGTTGTAGGGGACAACCTTGGTTCGAGTGATCATGAGTTAATTCAATTTAAACTAAATAGAGGGATAAACAAAAAATAGACCTGCAACAAGGGTCTTTTATTTCAAAAGAGCTAACTTTAAAAAACTAAGAGAATTAGTTAGGGAAGTGGACTGGACCAAAGAACTCAGGATCTGAACATGGAGGCGGCTTGCAATTACTTTAAAGTCAAAGTTGCAGAAGCTATTTGAAGTCTGCATCCCAAGAAAGGGGGAAAACTTCATAGGAAAGGGTTGCAGACCAAGCATCTCAAACAAGTGATTAAGAGAAAGCAGAAAGCCTGCAAGGAATGGAAGATGGGATGGATCAGCAAGGAAAGCTACCTCTTGGAGGTCAGAAAGTGCAGGGGAAAAAGTGAGAACTGCCAGAAGCCAAGCAGAGTTGGATCTTGCAAACGGATACCAGGAGGAAAGCCAAGGAGGAGGGTGCAACAGGGGAGGCCTCCTGATTCATACTGAGAAAGTAGGGCAATCAGCTAGATATCTTAGGTGCCTGTACATGAATGCAAGAAGCCTGGGAAAGAAGCAGGAAGAATTGGAAGTCCTGGCAGAGTCAAGAAACTCTGATGTAATTGGAATAACAGAGATGTGGTGGGGTAACTCACATGACTGGAACATTGTCATGGATGGATATAAACTGTTCAGGAAGGACAGGCGTGGGAGAAAAGGTGGAGGAGTTGCACTGTATGTAAGAGTATGATTGCTCAGAGCTCCAGTATGAAACTGGAAAAAAGCCTGTTGAGTCTTTGGGTTAAGTTTAGAAGCAAGAGCAACAATGGTGCTGTTGTGGTGGGTGTCTTCTATAGACCACCAGACCAGGAGGATGAGTTAGTTGTTCGAAGAAAGCCTCGTTTAACAGAAGTTTCCAGATCACAGGCCCTGGTTCTCATTCGGGACTTCAATCACCCTGACATCTGCTGAGAGAGCAATACAGCAGTGCATAGACAATCCAGGAAGTTTTTGGAGAGTGTTGGGGACAACTTTCTGGTGGAGGAACAAACTAGGGGCCATGCTCCTCTTGACCTGCTACTCACAAACAGGGAAGAATTGGTAGGGGAAGTAGAAGTGGGTGGCAACCTGGGCAGAAGTGACCATGAGATGGTCGAGTTCAGGATCCTGACAAAAGGAAGAAAGGAGAGCGGCAAAATATGGACCCTCGACTTCAGAAAAGCCAACTGAGTCCCTCAAGAAACTGATGGGCAGGATCTCCTGGGAGGCTAATATGAGGGGGAAAGGAGTCCAGAAGAGCTGGCTGTATTTTAAAGAAGCCTTATTGAGGGTGCAGGAACAAATCATCCTGATGTGCAGAAAGAATAGCAAATATGGCAGTTGACCAGCTTGGCTTAACAGAGAAATCTTCGGTGAGCTTAAACACAAAAAGGAAGTTTACAAGAAGTGGAAACTTGGACAGATGACTAGGGAGGAGTATAAAAATATTGCTCAAGCATGCAGGGGTGTAATCAGGAAGACCAAAGAACAATTGGAGTTGCAGCTAGCAAGAGATGTGAAGGGTAACAAGAAGGGTTTCTACAGGTATGTTAGCAACAAGAAGGTGGTCAGGGAAAGTGTGGGACCCTTACTGAATGGGGGAAGCCAACCCAGTGACAAATGATGTGGAAAAAGCTGAAGTACTCAATGCTTTTTTTGCCTTGGTCCTCACAGACAAGGTCAGCTCCCAGATTGCTGCACTGGGCATCACAGTATGGGGAGGAGATGGGCAGCCCTCAGTGGTGAAAGAAGAGGTTAAGGATCATTTAGAAAAAGCTGGACATGCATAAGTCCATGGGGGCCGGATGCAATGCATCCGAGGGTGCTGAGGGAGTTGGCTGATGTGATTGCAGAGTTATTGGCCATTATCTTTGAAAACTCATGGTGATTGGGGGAGGTTCTGGACAGTTGGAAAAAGGCAAATATAGTGTCCACCTTTAAAAAGGGAAGAAGGAGAATCCGTGGAACTACAGACCAGTCAGCCTTACCTCAGTCCCTGGAAAAATCATTGAGCAGGTCCTCAAGGAATCCATTTTAAAGCACTTGGAGGAAAGGAAGGTGATCAGGAACAGTCAACATGGATTCACCAAGGGCAAGTCATGCCTGACCAACTTGATTGCCTTCTACGATGAGATAGCTGGCTCTGTGGATATGGGGAAAGTGATGGATGTGATATACCTTGACTTTAGCAAAGCTTTTGATATGGTCTCCCACAGTATTCTTGCCAGCAAGTTAAAGAAGTATGGATTGGATGAAAGGACTATAAGGTGGATAGAAAGCTGGCTAGATTGTTGTGATCAATAGGTAGTGATCTATGGCTCGATGTCTAGTTGGCAGGCAGTATCAAGCAGAGTGCCCTGGGGTCAGACTTTTGGCCGGTTTTGTTCAACATCTTCATTAATGATCTGGATGATGGGATGGATTGCACCCTCAGAAATTTTGCAGATGACACTAAGATGAGGGGAGAGGTAGATACGCTAAAGGGTAGGGATATGGTCCAGAGTGACCTAGACAAACTGGAGGATTGGGCCAAAAGAAATCTGATTAGGTTCAACAAGGACAAGTGGAGAGTCCTGCACTTAGGATGGAAGAATCCCATGCACTGCTACAGGCTGGGGACTGACTGGCTAAGCAGCAGTTCTGCAGAAAAGGACCTGGGGATTACAGTGGAGGAGAAGCTGGATATGAGTCAACAGTGTGCCCTTGTTGCCAAGAAGGCTAACAGCATATTGGGCTGCATTAGTAGGAGCATTGCCAGCAGATCGAGGGAAGTCATTATTCTCCTCTATTCAGTGCTGGTGAGGCTACATCTGGAGTAGTGTGTCCAGTTTTGAGCCACCCACTACAGAAAGGATGTGGATAAATTGGAGCGAGTCCAGCAAAAATTATTAGGGGTCTGGGGCACATGACTGATGAGGAGAGGCTGAGGGAACCAAGCTTATTTAGTCTGCAAAAGAGAAGAGTGAGGGGGGATTTGATAGCAGCCTTCAGCTACCTGAAGGGGGGTTCCAGAGAGGATTGAGCTCGGCTGTCCTCAGTAGTGGCAGATGACAGAACAAGGAGCAATGGTCTCAAGTTGCAGTGGGGGAGGTCTAGGTTGGGTATTAGGAAACATTATTTCACTAGGAGGATGGTGAGGCACTGGAATGGGTTACCTTAGGAGGTGGTGGAATCTCCATCCTTAGAGATTTTTAAGGCCTGGCCTGACAAAGCCCTGGCTGGGATGATTTAGTTGGGGTTGGTCCTGCCTTGAGCAGGGAGTTGGACCAGATTACCTCCTGAGGTCTCTTCCAACCCTAATCTTTTATGATTCTAAGTGGGAGCATGGAGGATGTGGTGGAGATTAAGGATTATCAATACCTAAACAAATACTTTGCCTCAGTTTTCAGTTAGACTAATGAAGAGCTTAGGGGTAGTGGCAGGGAGGCTAATGGCAATGAGGATATTGTGGTAGAAATTACCACATGTGAGGTGGAAGTCAAACTCTAACAGTTTAATGAGACTAAACCGAGGGGCCGGGATAATCTCCATAAAAGAATATTAAAGGAACTGGTACATAAAACTGCAAGCCCAATAGCAAGGATTTTTAATGAATCTGTAAATTCAGGGATTGTATGCTATGACTAGAGAATTGCTAATATAGTTCCTATTTTTAAGACCGGGAAAAAATGTAATCCAGGAAACTATACGCCTGTTAATTTGACCTCAATTGTATGCAACGTCTTGGAACAAATTTTGAAAGAAAAAGTAGTTGGGCTGAACAGTAATTGGGATAAAATACAACATGGTTTTACAAAAAGTAGATCATGCCAGACCAACCTGATCTCCTTCTTTGAGAAAATAACTGATTTTTTAGAGAAAGGAAATCAGTAGGTTTAGTCCCATTAATCTACCCGGATTCCAGTAAGCCATTTGATATAGTTTTACATGGGAAATTTGTTAAATTGGAGAAGATGGGGATTAATATGAGAATCGAAAGGTAGATAAGGAATTGGTTAAAGGGGCGACTATAACGGGTCATATTGAAAGGTGAACTATCAGGCTGGAGGGAGGTTATTAGTGGAGTTCCTCAGAGATCAGTCTTGGGACCAATCTTATTTAAGATTTTTATTACTGACCTTGGCACAAAAAGTGAAAGCATGCTAATAAAATTTGCGGATGACACAATGTTGGGAGGTATTGCCAATACGGAGGAGGACCAGAATATTATACAAGAAGATCTGGATTAACTTGTAAACTGGAGTAATAGAAATGGGATGAAATTTAATAGTTCAAGGTCATGCATTTAGGGACTAGCAACAAGAATTTTTTCTATAATCTGGGGATTTATCAGTTGGAAATGACGGAGGAGAAAGATGTGGGTGTATTGGTTGATCATAGGATGACTATGAGACATTGATGTGATGTGGCCATGAAAAAAGGCTAATGCAGTCCTAGGATGCATCAGGCAAGGTATTTCCAGTAAAGACAGGAAAGTGTTAGCATCATTATACAAGGCACTGGTGAGATCTCATCTGGGACACTGTGCGCAATTCTGGTCTCGCACGTTTAAGAAAGATGAATTCAAACTGGAACAGGTGCAGAGGAGGGCTACTAGGATGATCCAAGGAATGGAAAACCTACCTTAGTCACACTGGCAGAGACTCTGGGGTTTTTTCACCTTCCTCAGCAGCATGGGGCATAGGTCAGTTGCAGTTTTAAACTAATGCAGCTGGTGGATTCTCTGTAACTTGAAGTCTGTAAACCATGATTTGAGGACTTCAGTAACTCAGCCAGAGGTTAGGAGTCTATTTCATGAGTGGGTGGGTGAGGTTCTGTGGCCTGCAATGTGGAGGAGGTCAGACTAGATGATCACAATGGTCCCTTCTGACCTTAAAGTCTGAGTCTATAAAGGAGGATAAAGGCAAAGATTCTATTTTGGCATTGGGACTACATTCACAAATTGGAAGTGGTTCTGCTATTGCCCTACCTATATAAGAGTAATTTCATGTGCCTACCTGTTAATGTGTGAATCTATAAATAGGGACATGTAAGGAGAAAAACAGTGATAACTCTGAGATACATTAGATTAGTGGGGTTTGTGGGAGGAACAAAGTGGGGGAAAATATGCTTGCTGAAAAGTAGTGACTTTCCCTTTTGTGATTACACAATGAGCTAGTAGCAGGGTCAGGAATATAACCTAAGTCTTCCAAATCTTACTTCCTGCTAGACCTGTTCTCTAACCACATGATAACATTACCACCTTGAGAATCTGAATGAAAGTTAGGGGTGTAGGTTTCCTCTAAGAAGACTATTCAATGCACAGAAGATTTTGAAGTACTATTTAAAAAATAGCTGACATTCTCAAGAGAGAAATACCAGTAAATCCATGTTATAGGTACAGAGTCACTCATGGCATGGGAGAGTCAGGTCCCCCACAGAAAAAAGGCACAGCAAAGATGTAGAGCAGGGGTAGGCAACCTACGGCACGCGTGCCGCTTTCAGCTCGAGAGCTAATTTTCAGTGGGACTCACACTGCCCAGGTCCTGGCCTCCGATCCGGGGGGCTCTGCATTTTAATTTAATTTTAAATGAAGCTTCTTAAACATTTTAAAAACCTTATTTACTTTACATACAATAGTTAAGTTATATATTATAGGCTTATAGAAAGACCTTCTAAAAACATTAAAATGTATTACTGGCATGCAAAACCTTAAATTAGAGTGAATAAATGAAGACTCGGCACAGCACTTCTGAAAGGTTGCCGACCCCTGATGTAGAGTGTGTTGATAAACGTGCAGAGAGAACAGCAATGTGCCACCTGTTGTGGAGTGCTGGACAGACAAGCCGCCTTCAGGACATACTTCTCTATTTTATGTAAGGGGATTTGGCTGAACCAGCACTCATGAGAGAGAGGAACTGAGAGTGTCATCTAAAGCCAGCAATCCTGCTTTTTAAAAGCACGGTTCCTGCTAGTAGTACATCTTTAAACATCAAAGCAAGATGTGGTGACCTGAGCAATTAAGGACTGTGTTGTTTTCTCTTAACCATAGTGGCCACTAAGTGGCAGCATGACTTAGAGCCTAGCCTGCTGAAAGGTTTGTGCTGAATTCACAGAATGAATCAGAATTGAGGAGCAATGTAAAAGGTTAGGTAATAAAGGGTGACGACAGCAGAGGAAGTCCAGCCAGATCCTTTAAGTAATTTCTTTAGTTGCAACAAATCATACTTGTTCGTAATTGTCCTTCTTTCACTCAAGGATAAATGCTCCTTACACGGTTGGTTGGTGGTGAGGGTGGACGTATGGTAAGGGAAGGCAAGAGTTCAGTTCTTGCGAGTTCTTTCTCATTTTGAGCACCGAACCATGTCCCTGAAGGAGGTATCTCTGCCTGCTTGGAAGATTTAGTCTTGACTTTCTTTTTTAAAAGCTTTGCTAGGCAGTGCTATGCAGCAGCACCATTCTTACCGATTTCATTCATTTCCTTTAAAATCAAACGGGTATGTTGTTTCACCGTCCTGTTAAAGTTTCTAATGGCCATTTAAATTCCCACCATTTTGAGTAATCTCTTGTCTCCCCCACCCCACCTCCGTATGCTTCCAGAATAAAATGACTGTCAAGTTTTTTTAATATTCTGATTTTTCATTTATTCTCATGTTATACCCATGGCAAAATCCCTCATTTTCCCCATGGCTTTAGAAATTCCTTGTCACAATCAGAAGCTGATGAGAGAAAGTATGATGGTAGATTCATAGTTTCTAAGGCCAGAAGGGATCACTGTTCTGCAGAAGGTTAGACTAGAGGATCACACAGGCTATAGAACTTCCCTGGAATAATTCCTGTTTGAACTACAGTATCTCTTTTAGATAAACATCCAAACTTAAATACCACCAAATACAAGAGCTGTTTAAAATACAGAGAAACCAACCAGATGTGTGGTTGCTGAACTCCTATGTTCCTTTGGGGAAAAACACCTAACAAAATATCCCATCTGAATTTAGAAGTAATAAAAATGGTTTTACTGTGGCATATCTAATATTGCTTATTTAAGAAAGACTGGTAATGCATTGACTCTAATGGCAAATGCAGCAGTCATTATGGGACATATTTTCAGAAGAGTTCCTATGGACAGATTTTCATTTACGGAGCACCCACAAATTGGGGCCAGATTTCTGAAAAAGTTCAAAATGCAGTAGCTCCCATTGTGACACTTATGGCCATACTGAGCTCATTTGAAAAATTTGGCTACTTATTTTGGTGTCTAAATAAGAGTTGAGCTCTTCTGAAGATCTGGACCTCCCCATTGTTGGAGTTAAACAGTTGTGAAAATCTGGCCCTGTGAGCTTAGCCCACACAGCCTTGGATAGTCACATATTCTATGAAGATAGAGAATGTTGACCAGAACACCAGCTGTGTCCCCTACCCTATTCGAGATGTGCCAAAGAATTTTTAATTTCAACTTGATCCGTTGGACAGAAGAAATTTCTGTTCAATATCTGACTTAAAGGATAGCAGTTCTAACCTCTGGTTTCAGTTAACCTTACCTACATATCTGTTCTGATGCAGCCAAAATTTTCTGCTAAAAAATTCCACAAACAGAGCCATGGTGGTATGGTTATGAAAATTGGGAGTTGCTTTGTCTCTTCTTGATTCCCAATTATTTTGTTGGAATTAGCTTCAGTTTCTTATTTTGTGCATGTGTGTGTGTGTGTGTGTGTGTGTGTGTGTGTGTGTGTGTGTGTGTGTGTGTGCATGCATACACGTATTGAGTTTCCATAAGGAGGGCGTTCCTACAACAGCTGTTTCTCTCCATTTGTGAAAATGCCCTACATTCATAGCTAGACTGTTGGCATTTCTAGCTCCCTTTATATAAGCTTTCACAGCAATTCTCAGCTGTGCCACAAAGAGGGCTTAATTCGGTGCCTCAGAATTTTAGGTGTCAGAAGCAGCTGTAACAGAAACAGAAGTAGATGGTATGGCTTTGTCCTTCAAATACATTTTGGGTTTTGTCTGATGTTCTCCAGCCCTGAAATTCCAGCTGCTCATATCTGTAGGCATTCCTTTTGTAAAGAAAAGACTGTATACTTTTTGATGGAATTTTTAATTCTCCCCTGAACCCGTTTATATTCTAGCCTCTTATTTGGTTAACAAGCTCTTACATATCCTAGTTTTCCTGAAGTATGAAAGAGCAATGTATTGAATATTGAACCAAATTCATCGCTGATGAAAGTGTCCACAATCCCATTAAAGTAAGCAAACTAAAAGGGATTAATTTGGGGAAGTACATTTCCTATCATGCTCTTAAAGGGTGATTTTCACATTTCAAGACAGATCATGGGGCTTTTCTACTTGATATCAGAAGTCACTTTTAATGCCACTGCTTAGAACATTTATATAGCGTATTTCATGCTGATGGAACCAAAGAACTTAACATGTTGCATAAATATTGTTGAAATCCAGCCACCCCTGTATACAGTGCAGTAGCTGACCAGCCCTCAACAGTGGTGAATGGAGAAGAGAAATTTATCATTCAGAACCCTAGGAAAAGAATCTTGGCATGCAGAACAGACAGGAATTTGGGGATTTTGAGGTCTCAGCCAAAAGACACTCACAGACTATGTCTACGCAAGGAGCCAAGTATGCACACACACAAGTGATATGTTAACTGCTATGGCTTCATGCTGACCATATTGAGCTCTTTTGAAAAAATTGGCATCAGCCTAAGTTTGTAGTGGAGACATGGCCTAAGTCAGCACTATCAGGGTTTGAACTTGTTCCAGAGTGCCTAACCTGAGGCTGAGAACATTAAGCCACTTGACAAGCTCACTATAGGAATAGCAGATGTAGAATAGTAGAGGAAGATCCTGGTGGTAGTGAGAGAGAGTTTTAAAAAAATTACCATATTACTACATACTGTATGTATTACATCTCCAATTAAAAAAAACCAAACAAAAAGTAGTAAGAAAAAAAGTTATTGATCTGCAAATCCCTGCAAAATCTAGCTCCTCATCATCTCAAATGAAGCAACAACAAAAATGCACCTAGACTACATTAGACCATGTCATATTTATGGCCACAAACAGCATCTTCAACTCAGGCTCCAAAAATAACTAGTAATGAGGACCTTGATGAAATACACAAGCAATCTATCCCTATCAAAGCTCATCTATTATACAGAGGAAATATGCAAACCATTTACAGTAAAAGCTTTGTTATCCAGCATGTTGGGAGAATGGGGGTGTGATGTTGCGCTCCATAATATTTTATGGAAATATGCTTATGAGTGTAAATATGATGCAAAAGGTTTCTTGTAAGGTATCATTACAAAGGTTATAATCTACTGAGTGTGTTCATCCCATTTGTTTGCATGTATTATTTCTATGTCTGGAGTTAGGAGAATAAAATATAAACTTGTATTACTGATGTAAACACATTAAGTGGAAGCCATTATGGGTGCTTCATAATCAATAAACTGTGAATGGGGTTGTTTACTTGCAAACCTCCCTGGGTACCTGCAGGCAACTGGGTCTTACAGTGATGTGACCATGTCACATGATACTGGAATCCATCTTAAACCTGGTCCTTTTCCATTGAGAAGGAGGGGGGGGGATCCAAAGAGAAAAGATTCCCGCCTTGTGCCAAAGCTATAAAAGGGGGTGAAAGAGAACAAAGTCATTAGAGAGCCCCTGTTTTTCACCTAAGATGCCTGCTGAACTAACAAGGACTGTACCAGGAAGGAGTCAGCCTGTGAAAGAAGCTTATTGGAACCTCTCTGAGGGTGAGATTTACCTGTAATTAGGTTCTTAATGTATTAGGCTTAGACTTGCATGTTTTGTTTTATTTTGCTTGGTGACTTGCTTTGTTCTGTCTGTTATTACTTGGAACCACTTAAATCCTACTTTTTATACTTAATAAATCACTTTTGTTTACTAATTAACCCAGAGGAAGTGATTAATTCGTGGGGGAGCAAACAGCTGTGCATATCTCTCTACCAGTATTACAGAGGTACATTTATGAGTTTACCCTGCATATGCTTTATACAGAGTAAAATGGATTTATTTGGGGTTTGGATCCCATTGGGAACTGGGTGTCTGGGTGCTGGAGATAAGTGACCCGCTGAGCGGTTTTTGGTTAAAGCCTGCAGCTTTGGGGGTGTGGTTCAGACCCTGGGGCAGTGTTGCAGCAGGCTAGTGTGTCTGGAGTTCCAAGCTGGCAGGAAAAACTGGCTCAGAGGTAAATTCAGCGCATCAGGTGACAGTCCTAAGGGGGTCGCTGTGACTGAACCCATCACAGGGTGGTGCCGGTTATTGAAAAATTCCAGTTAACTAAGAGTTATACTTACCAATGGAATACCAATTTTCAAAGAATTAGAATACAATAAAATGAATAAAGTATAAAAGAGTAAACAGGTACTCACCAATCCAATAGTAGTACTGCACTGCAGAGTGGTTGGTTTCTTGAAGCATTTAGGTATATAGAGGTAAAATTTTCTATACAGTAGGTTGTCTTATAACACTACATATCCCTATGGGCAGCACATGGCGTACACCCAGATCACTAAAATACACTTAACCCTAAAACTATACTGAACATAATTTAATTTGAATTTGATGATTCAGAAGGCACTTCAAGATCTTGCAGTGCCTCGGCGTAATCATTATCAACATCAGTTATCATTGTAGATGTAGAAGGTGTAAGAGACTGGGCTGAATCTGTAATGACCCTATGACACACTCTGGAAGCTCCTTTTTTGACTAATTCTCTGGTATCAGCTTGCTTACTTCTGCCTCTTCTGCATAAAAGTAGAGTGCAGAATGTGCAATTGCATAACCTCCTGGGCTGTATACTAGTCCCGGTTACTAGATTGAAGATTTGTATTGGGAGATCAAAGAAATGCCGGTTAATAGAGCTTTCTGTGGGATAGCACAGCTTTTACTGTAATTAGTAAAGAGTCCTACTGGGACAATGACTGGAGTTGCTGGAGCAACCTTTGCAGTTCTGTGTTGGTACCTTTTTGATTCCCTTGTTCACAGCATAGTCTTGCTGGGATTGCTAGCTTACTGTGAAACAATGTGCTCCTGCTGGGACATTCATACCAATCTACAACTTGCTACTGCTTGATAATTTTACTCAATTGCCATCTTTGCTCAGTGAGACATTTCTAAGAAGCAATTAATTAGCAAATGTAGCCCACTCGGTATCACCTATTTGGGCTGTTGGTCAGAATACTCTGCTGTTTGTAGCTAGGGTTTTGATAATTCTTGATGAAATATGAAACATGAACTGTTCTGGCTGTGGTTCTCTCATAGTTCTCAATAACCTTTCTACCTGAGTATAAGATTTCATTTCCTCCTGGAACATGTACACTAGAAAAAATTGCTGTGTGATAATTCAGATGAGACTAGATAGTGTTAACACTTTTTGTCACCACTCTACTATAAACAAACATAATGAAGTTATTTTAGTCACTCACCCCCATTAGAATCTCATTTATGGTAGCTTGAGGTTTGTCCGTCATTATTATGATGTACAAAAAGTACCTTCCTACAGAAGCACAGCTCCTACTGCCTCACCCAAGGGCAGGCTTCTCTTTCACCTCTCCTGCCTCCTATGGACCAGGAAGATTCTAGATAGGCCTTTTCTACACTATGAAATCAAACATTTGCTGACACCAGTGGTCAGCCACAGGTGCAGCTGAACAATTGTTGAACATTATAGCTGAAGCTGCAGCCAAGCTAAGCAATGTTCAGTGTCACCTGTGGCAGACAACTAGTCTCAGGTGTGGTTCAAGTTTTATAATGCAGACAAGATCTGAAGGCTTGTGCTGTGGCAGTGCACATAGGATGTCTTGACAAGGAGTTTGAGCCACTGGATACGAAACTGTTAACTGGTGGCCAAACACTAGAGTAGATTTAAACAGTTAATGCATATCCCAGTTACCTCCACTCCTAACCCATTATTATTGTGAGATTGAAGCAGATCTCTTAAATTACAATGCTCATTTCACTTCAAAGGGGATGTTAGGTTAGACTCAAACCTTAATCTCACCAGAGAAATGTATATTTTGTTTCCTTAAGTCATCTATGTCCTGGTACCATTATTTAGATATGCGATGAGTCATTAACAAAAATGACTTGGGGTGGGGGGTGCCATGTGTGCCATAAAATTACTAAGTTTAGAACAACATTTTAACCATCCTGGTCAAGAATAGTAAAGACAAATGTCCTTACTCTACATACCGCCTCAAAAAAAAAAGTATATTCAAAAGTTTATTAAACAATAATAGAAGTCCTGAGGTCTATTGCTTGGATACATGCGCAATGTATCTTCAGTTGTGTCCTCCATCCATTGGGTGCAGGTAGGAGCCATTAGCAGCTTCCTATTCTTGAGAGCAGACAGGGCCAGTTTGGCCCCTCAGCATAGTACAGAGCAGACCCAGTGCTCTTCTACATTACACCCAACCATCCACCAGCTGGGGATTACCAGTGTGCAGCACACTAGACTGAAGGGGCTGCAGAGATGGTGGAGGAGCCAGCTGCACCAGCTGGCCATCCATCATGTCAGGTGACCATGAAATCCCCATTTGGGGAGATCCAGCTAGTTTCTGACCCCTTTGCTCCATATTACATGGCTCAGGGTTGATCCCATTAAATACAGAGCAGTATTGTTAAATGGTTTTTTCTGTCTGATTATCCCACTTTTGTGAACAGTCATTTGCTTCAGAATAAAATGGGTGTAATCCAAGTGTGATACTGAAATGTTTCACTGCTAGTTGTTCCATGAAAGAAATACTTTGCTTTCAGTGGCACTGTGACGGGGTTCACTCGGCACTCTGGCGCCTCCTGACCGCTGTCCTGAGGATTAGCTCTGTTCGCCAGGGCGTTCTGTTTTGCTGATGTCTTGCTGCCATCACTTCTGCTCCTGGACCCAGGTCACTCTCAGGACTGCAGCGTCCTCTTCATGACACAGCCCTCCGGCTGTGCCGCACTCTGTGCTTCCCCGCTTCTCAGGGGGACAGTATCGCAGCCCGCTGTCCAGCCACTTCCCTCAATGGCTCCTGCAACCAACTGTCTGCCACTTTCTCACAGGGCTGCCAAGAGGATTCAGGGGGCCTGGGGCAAAGCAATTTTGGGGGCCTCTTCCATAAAAAAGTTGTAATACTATAGAATACTATATTCTCATGGGGGCCCCTGTGGGGCCTGGGGCAAATTGCCCTACTTGCCCCTGCCCCCACCCCCGGGCAGCCTTGCTTTCTCAGTGGCAAGGCGAGGGGAAAGGGAGAGACCCGGGCCCACACCAGAAACCCTGTAGATGGTCACCACTTGCTGCATCCCCTCCGACTCCTCAGTAAATTTCTCTGGGCCACTTCCCCATGGCCCCAGCTTCCTCTTTGCCCTGGCCTCAGCCTGCAGATCCCTGCAGCCTGCCAGGAGCTACCGTTAGCTCCCCAGGTCTCTGCCTGCAGCACTACTCTGCCCAGGGTGCTTGGTGCCTTTAGCTTGCAAGCCAACCAGTCCTCCTTCCTCCTCAAGCTCCAGGGCATGACTGCAGCTGCTCTGCAGCCCTTCTTATATGGGCTAGCCTGGCCCTGATTGGCTGCTCCTCACAGCCTCTCTCTAATTGGCAGAAGCCCCATCACAGGAACAATCATGTACTTTGGGTACTTCAGGTCTACTGAAAGAGAATGAGAAGGAAAAGAGCTGAGAGGTTATTTTTATATGGGTCAGTAAAGAAGAGTATGGAACACCTGGGTATTTACATAAAACAGATAGTTCAGTCATTTGTATTAGTTTGATGTCTGCTTAACCCTTTAATCATTTTCCTACTTGTTTAGACCAGAGCAAAAAGTGTATTCCATTAAGCAGAAAGTTTCTTCTCAAATATGGAATTTCATGAAATTACTCACTTTGTAACTTGTGATTTTTAGTCAGGATTAGGTTATTCCCTCAAAGGGCATTTTGTCCAGTGCTTAGAGCCAGGAGTTCATTCTAGTTTATTTCCTGCATTCTGCCACTGATTTTCTCTGAGACTTTGGGCATGCATTTTACTACTCTGTGCCTCAGTTTCCCCATCCATAAAATGTTTAGAATACATACATCTCACTGGTGAAAGATGTTATATAAATTCAAAGTATCATCAATATTATAGTAAGTAGAAATTAAAATCACTAATTTTTGCATCTGCCAATTTTCTGTACTTTCACAAATTCTAAATGTACAAAATACATTGTCCTCTTAAAAGTTCTGCTTCCAGAACCATAATAAATAGAAATTATCATTGTGATACCTGCAGGTTGTATGAACATTAAAATGTGCTAGTATAAAAAGCTTGACTGAAACACTCCCTAGAGGGACACATTCCCCTCCCAGCAATCCGAGAGAGAGATTATGAATTCTGATGACTAACTAGGAAGTCATTGTTTTCACAGCTTCAGACACAGAGCATTAGCAAAGCTTTGATTAAAAAAGCACTTCCTAATCATTACATCAGAGCACAATGATGTCATATCATTTGCATTTACTCTCCTTTGTAGTAGTTTTGTATTATTAGTTTAGTTTTTATTCTAGGATAAATAGGCCGGCTCATATTCTCAGATTACTGAACAGATATCTGTGTAAGATTCACAACTCTATATTCACTATGAGTTTTGGGGGGCCACTCTTGTTAGCATCATTTTTAAGGACAGTAATGCATGAATTATGTGGGCAAAATCCTCACTTTGTACCTCATCCTGCTGCCACCGAAATCAATGAAAAAACTCCCATTGTCTCAACAGGAGATGAGGGAGCTTGCACCACTCAGGATAGTCTTAGAATTTTCTGTCATTGGTCCTCTAGCTCCTTACTTAGATAAAACTCTCATTGATTTCAGTGGGATCTTCTCCTGAGAAATGATTGAATGGGGACAGTAACATATGGCCCTATAAAAAAGCTTTTGAATGGTATTATATCCTGTATGTTCCAAGACCTATGTCCATATATGATAGGAAGGATCTGAAAGATGTAAATTGTTAGAAACTTCATACTATTAAAACTTTATTAAAGCAATAGTGCAGTTTAATCAAACTTAAAACGTTATTTTAAAACCTCTTGCAAACAAACATTCTGGGTCCAGTTACAGTCTCACTTACAATAGGGTAAATCACAAGCAATGCCACTGAAGTGAGTGGAGTTAACTCAGTGTAAAATTGGCAGGTATGTGATATAATCAGACTCTCTTCTTGTACCACAAATGCTGCTGGCTTCAGCTCTCAAAACATTTGTTCACTGGGTAATGTGGGTTTTAGGAGTTAAACAGTTTTTGGAACACTAGAGTAACTGCTAAATTCAAATCAGTTTTGATGAATTGGACCAATCTGTCTTTCATCTGAATCATCATTATGGAACATATTTTGAATAATTTGAATTCATTCCTCTGAATTCTCATGTGTTTCATTACATCTTCCGGTTACAAAAATGATGATTTGAGTTAGAAGGCATTAATTCATATTTTATTTATGCTGCTTCTTTCCTCTCAGATATATGAATGATGAGAGATGAAATGCCATTGTGTATTTAATTATTTTTTTCATGGGGATTAATAGTTAACTATTCTCTGTAAATTTCTATTTAGCTTCTAATAACATCTGTGAGAAGTAAGCTCTGTTTAAATAAGGGTTGTATGCAGTGTTGTTGTAGCCATGTTGGTCCCAGGATATGAGAGAGATAAGGTGGGTGAGGTAATGTCTTTTATTGGACCAACTTCATTTGGTGAAAGAGACAAGCATAAATAAGGATTAGCAGTTTTGCTTATGCTGCTGAATTCCTTGTGCACTGTGGAACAATTGCAATTTTAGAGCTGTAAAGAGGCCACAAAAATCTGACTTGGTCTCTCATAGATGGATCTGAACTAAGCCCTCCCCTCCCCCCAACATCTAATCTTTAGGTCTAAATGCTGTACCTCTGTAATGGGCAAAATCATAACTCTGAATCAGAACCTTCGGAGATCTTTTAAATCCAACCCCAGTTATTTCCAAGGTTTAGGGTGAGTGGTGGCATCTGGGTAGAAAATCAGATCCAAATTTTAGTCAAGGCTCAGATTAAGTCTTGTTTGTTTTGCACTACATGGAGGTAGGTTTTTCTCTCCTAAATACTTAGCATGAATTATTTTATCTGGCAATATATTTCACAAATGATGAGAATAAATCTACTACAGTATCTATTAATCCTTCTGAACGAATCATACTTTGTGCTTTTACTGACAACTCTTGATGAAGGGAATCTGCTTGTCATTTCACTGGATAAGAGAAATTCAATACCTAAGTCCCTGTACAAGCGGAGATTTATTATTTTTATCATGTAGAAAACATTTGGTAGTAAAAACAAACAAGTCTGCTTCCATCCCTTCCATAATGAACTCTCATCTCATCCTTCATCCACCACAAAGAAAAAGGAAAGCATAAATAAACCATGAAAACATGCCTTGTAGCTATGAGTGACATTTTTAATCACAGGAACACATAGTATATCAGATTAGTGAAATCCAAGGGAACTCACTGAACTGAATTTCAAGGAAATGCCATAAAATTTCACCAAAAATGTATCTGAAATTAGGTGCATTGTTCCAGATACCACCAGGTTGTTAAGAAATTGCTGTGATTAATATAGTGTTATCATAGGTATATCTGCACTGCAAAAAAAACTCTGCAGCAGCAAGACTTGAAGCCTGGGTAAACTGGCTTGGGCTTGAGCTACGGGGCACGCTGGGTTTCAGAGCACAGGCTCCAGCCCGAGCCTGAATGTCTACACTGTTATTTTTAGCCCCATAGTGTGAGCCCTGTGGAGCTTTTTGTTTTTGTTTATTTTGGGGTTTTTTTTGCTGTATAGACACATGGAGCAGAGGCACAGAAAGTAAAATTTGTGCGCCCGCTGCTGTTGCACTTGGAAATTCTATGGGAAATCTGTACATGGAATGGCTACAGAACTGCATTCTGACATTTCTGCCGTCTCACCTTGTCTTGTGAGATGGTAGGTCACCAGTGCCCCTCAAACAGGTGGTTGTTAGCCTTTATTCAAGCAACCTCGCTTGATGGTGGCAGTCTCACCAACTATTGTTCTGGCTCAAATTTTCCTTCGCCCTGGAAGCTTATTGGGAGGAAAAGCCAGTGGCATTTGGAATTTTTAGATTTGCTTGACCCCTTTCAGTCTGCCTTTAGGCCGAGGGATGGCACGGTGGTTTAGGTAGCCATTGTTTTGTGCATGTGGTTTTTTTATTAAGATCTGGCACTTGTGGCTGAGGAGGCTGTTGTGACTTTACTTTCTCTCTTTAGATTGCTAAGAAGTCTGCCTGTCACCATGGGTGACTGCCATTTGGTGAGGCAGAATTGATGCAGCTTGTTACAGAGGAGACATTGTGCTTCCTCAGAAAAACTTTAATGTGACCCGGAACTGGCTCATTGTGAATTGAAGTGTGTGTTTGGTAAAATTTGTTAGGAAAGCCAATTAGACATTAAAAACCACTATTGAACAGAAATATCCTAAGAACTAACTATAAGGTACAGTATATTGATCCGCTGAGTGGATTTATGCACGTATCACCTCCTCTTATTGCTTCTTTAACCGTAGCTGTGGAGTTAATAAAAATGAGGGAGAAACAGACTTACAGGGCTACATTCTGCCACAATTTACACTCTTGCAATACCATTTAAGTCAGTGAGGTTACTCAGGACAGGGTAGAATTTGACCTATCCTGTTTACAGGTCAGCTGGTCTCAATCCTATACATCTCAGTGGACAGGGATGCTATTTAATGACTAGCTGTATGTCTTTTGGAGGGTTTCACTGTCCATGAAGGTTTTGCATGTCTCTTGTTCTTTCACTAGTTCTTCATTTAAATTGGTTGTACCATATATCTGTCATATCCTCCTGACATGCCCATAATTATCACTGGTGCGCCTCCCTCTCCCATGTAAAACATACATGGAGAGGGATTGTAAATGTAAACCAATCATGAGGTTTAGGTACTACAGTAATTCAACATGAAAAATTAGCTATTTTTAATATATATGCAGAGTGGCAATGATTATATTAAAACAGTCATGTGGTTTCCCAACCTACTATGGTGTAATCACATGTCTGTATATGACAGCAGACATGAATGAGGTTACTAGGTATAGAAGAGGATGCATGAGCTGGTGTAATTTCAACATCTTTAAACCACTTTTTGTTGTAAATTAAGATGAAAAGGCTGCAATAGGAGGAGCTGTTTCTTGGCAGAATCAGTCACTTCGGTTTCAGGGAAAATGATCAGTTGTTTGCTCCAAAATGTCCAGTCAAACATGCCTTAAGACAGCATGACAGGACACACGTAATTCTTACTTGTGGAGCACTCCAACAGATTTCAGTGACTGTTCCAAATAAACTACTGCTCAGCATGAACAGTGATGGCAGAATCTCTGGCTTTAACGAAGGTGGTCTTCTAACAGAAATGAAATGGTGTCAGGCCCCTGGTCTTTCTGCGCCACATTTACAAAAATATTCAGGTCCCTAAAGATACGGATAGGTGCTTTGAAAATCCCACTAGGCACCTAAGTCACTTAGGCACCCAGGTCCAGATGCCCAAATGTGCTTAGGTGCCTGTAGGAGGTATTGGCCATAACTCCTCTCAGTCTGGGAGACAGGCCACGCCCCCTCCCTCTTATAACAAGCAGCCTTCGAGGCCCTGGCTGAGTAGATAGAACCAGGCAGCCTGTAGTCGGAGCCCTAACCCCAGGCAGGGCGCAGGCCCCCATGCAGGCCACAGCACCCAACGAGCTAAGGGTGCCGCACCAAACAGTCTGGGGGCGCAAGCCTACAGGCTAGGGAAGCAGCACCGAACAGGCTAAGAGCACAGTCCCTAAAGTGGAGCACAGCACCAAACAGGCTAGGGGCACAGCAGAAAGCAGGCTGAAAGTCACAGGCCCCCAGGGGGAACTCAGCACCAAACAAGCTAGCGGTGCAAGTCCCCAGGTACGGTGCAGCACCAAAACTGGCTGAAGAGGGCAGCACTGAACAGCCTAAAGGGCACAGTCCACCAGGAGGGGTGCAGCACCAGGCAGGCTAAAGAGCACAGGCCCCTAGCCCGTTTGGGGCTGTGCCCCTGCTATCATCTGATGCCCTAACTCAGGCAGATGGCAGACAAACGCAGGCCTGATGGCCTAAGGTTTGTAGGCTGCTACCCTAGGGTGGGGTTGGCTGCAGGGGGTTAGGGGACCCAGGCCACCCTACTCCACTGAGTCCTAGCCCAGGGCCCTAACAGTGGCAGATGGTTCCACCACTGGGTCTGAGGGATCCAGCCAAAACATGCTGACCAGTCTTCTGGCCACGCAACTGGGGTGGGGGGTTCCTCCCCGTCTGTCTCGGCGAGAAGCCACATCCCGTCGCTACA
Organism: Mauremys mutica; assembly: GCF_020497125.1. NCBI lineage: Eukaryota > Metazoa > Chordata > Testudines > Geoemydidae > Mauremys > Mauremys mutica. Next base: position 108,001,113 of record NC_059073.1, read on the forward strand.
ATACCTCCCCTGACTGCAACGGGCATTAGGTGCCTAGCCTGCTTAAGCACTCTGTACATCCTACTAGGGTCTGGCCCTATTCTCAAGAAGATACGCTCAGTGGGATCTGTTGTCTGACTCCACTCAGTTGGCTGTAGGCCTCTTGACTTTTGTGCAGCTGCAGAAGCAGCAGCCTAATCACATCTGTAGTTCAGCTAGAAGCCACAGGGAGTAGTTTGAGAACCTGTGCTCCCCAACTACTAAGTACAAGGAGATTGTTAATGCTAATTGGGTCTTGTTTAACTTTCCCACTTAAAAAGCCAATCCCTTCCAAATGTGACTGCTTTAATATACAGAGCACATGTTTGTAGAGATGAACTATTGCTTTAAAATGGCTTTTATTTTTGTGAAATATGTGGATCCAATACACTTTGCCTCCTGTTGTCTCAGAAGGTAATTTTATTTCCAAGGATGGATGTAATCAGTAACAATGCAGTGAATCTAAAGTAATCAACTACTGTATGCCCACTTGTTCTTTGTGCATGCAATCATATAGCTATTGCTTTTTGATTTTACACTGGGTTTTTCAAAGATCAATAGTGTCATCTTTAGTGGCTCATTCTGGGTTTATTAGCAGAGGCAAACCCTGCTTCTCTGCAGTCTTTTATGGCCTTACAGGATTTTAATACTAGTGAGTCAAATTCTGCCCAAAGAGAAAAGACACACATAAGCGAAGAGTAAAAAGCTATTTCACAGTGAAAAGTGTAAATAATTTAGAATGTGTGTGTATACAGTTGGCAGTGAAGTTATTCATTCATGATGAATCTTATCCAAAGCTTACTGAACTCAGTGGGAGTCTGATGATTGATTTCAGTGGGTTTTGGATCAGACTGAGAAGAGTATAAATACCTATAAGGGATTATAATTTGTGTCACTACGCTCAGATAAACTTCCACCTATCACAGTCAAGCATAGGGTCAGTATGCCAGTGGATCCATCTCTTTTTCTAAAAGAGATACTATTCTGTGTCCAGGGCTCAGTACACAACTGCAGAGAAATCTGAGCCTGCTTCTTTATCCCATTTCTGAATATTCTTCAAATTCTTCCCCAGAATTCTGCTTACAGACTGAGAGAATCCAAAAGTCCTTTTATGTTGCTCTTGAAATAGAATCTTCTTCTTGAAAATTAATTATTGAGTGTTCCACTGCTTTATAATATATTTATGTGCCTCTCTCTTTTAGAACATAGAGTGTTGTCTTAAACAAAGCTCAGCAAGAGAAGAGCCCAGTTTTGCTTTGTGGGGTCTATTCTCCCAAATAACTCATGAGATAACACTATCTGCAGGCAGATCTCATGTGCCCATTATTGTGGTAACTAAGTGTCATATATAAAATGGAGGGTAACATTTCTATAATTCTGATTTTCAGACACTGGCTTCCATGTGTGCATGAACAATATTGCTTAATAAGCTTTTCTGATAAGATAAAAGTGGGCTTTGTACAAAAGTGTGTGTGATGTTGGCAAACCAGGTGCCAGTTCTTGCCAAGATCTAACAAATTAGCTAAGAATGAACAAATTCATATCTGGAGATGAGACCAGTTCACCTGTATGTTAGTTTTGCTCAAAATAGGTATTAGTCTTATAAGAATGTATTTAGTGATTAGACTGTATGAAATGCTTGTAAATTGCTGCATGCATTAATCTCACTTGTAATGTTGGTATTCCATGTTATAAGAAAACATGTTAAGTTTTACTTTATAACTTTGAAAATGCTTGCTCTGAACTTGTGAACCCACACATGGAAATTGTCCCCACTCCTCCACCCATCCAGAAGGATTATCAGAATCAGAAGGGCCATCAAGGAACATTGCAGTACAAAGGATTGGTTAATGGCCCTATTGCACCTCGGAAATGCTACCTGCAAAGAAGCTTGTCCTGTGGATTTGGAAGTTGAATGAAGGAAATAAAACAAATTAACAGGAAAATTTTCCATCTCCCTTTGATGTTTGAACTCTGACAAGGCCAGAGACTCCAAAGTAAGCCAGAGTTTCTCAGAGGTTACCCCTAGGTATGTCCTGAAAGACACTTTGAATTGACAAATCACTACAAAGCTGTCATTCTTAGAATTTAGATGGTAACTCATTTGTGTATATGTGTGTTTGCTTGCTTTAGCCTGTAAATAACTTACTTCTTTTTCCTAGTTCATAAACTTTTAAATAGTTTATTACAGGATTGGCTACAGATGTTGTCTTTGGTGTACGATCTGTACTAGTTGATTTGGGGTAAGTGACTGGTCTCTTGGGACTGGAAGCAACCTGAATATTGTGATTTGTGCTGTAAGTGACCATTTATCACTAAATACAATTTGTTTCCGTGGCACGAGAGACTGCAGAGTCTAAGGTGGGGTGGGCAAACTATGGCCCGCGGGCCATGTCCGGCCCATCAGACCTTTTAATCTGGCCCTTGAGCTCCCACCGGGGAGCGGGGTCAGGGGCTTGGCCTGCTCCGTGCAGCTCCCAGAAACAGTGACATGTCCCCGCTCTGGCTCCTATGTGTAGGGGCAGCCAGGGGGCTCTGCACGCTTCCTCCACCCCAAGTGTTGGCTCTGTAGCTCCCATTGGCCGGGAACAATGGCCAATAGGAGATGCAGGGGCAGCACCTGCAGACAGGGCAGCATGCAGAGCTGCCTGGCCGGCGCCATACCTCCACATAGGAGCCAGAGCGGGGACATGCCGCTGCTTCTGGGAGCTGCTTGAGGTAAGCGCCACCCAGAGCCTGCACCCCCTCCCATGCCCCAACCCCCTGCCCCAGCCCTGATCCCCCTCCTGCCCTCCAAACCCCTTGGCCTCAGCCCGGAACCCCCTCCTGCACCTCAAACCCCTCATCCCCAGACCCACTCCAGAGCCCTCACCCCCCCCATACCCCAACCCCTGTCTGGAGCCCCCTCCTGCACCCTGAACTCCTCATTTCTGGCCCCACCCCAGAGCCTGCATCCCCCAGCCGGCACCCTCACCCCCTCCTGCACCCCAATCCTATGAGCATTCATGGCCCACCACACAAATTTCCATACCCAGATGTGGCCCTCAGGCCAAAAAGTTTGCCCACCCTTGGTCTAAGGGGACTGTCTGTGACTCCAGGGTAAGAGTGTTATGATCCAGGAGTTTACATTTGTTACTGGGTTGGTGAAATCTAATTACAGAACCCACTGCCAGTTTGGGATGTCTGCCCAGTTATTGACAGTCTGCCCTGAGAGGCACTCACAGTCATGAGCCACTCCGACAGCGTGACAGTGTGTACAGACACTGTATTCTGTTTTCTCTTCTATTCGCTATTGTTTCTTACACTTTGCTCATTGCCACAGTGAAGGACAATTTCACAGAGCTGAAAACTATGAGGCAAAGCAGTTGGGAGAAATCATTTAAAACAGAAAAATTTGAATGATAATTGGCAACTGTTTAAGAACATTTTTAAGAGGTGAAGTAAAGGCAGCTATACTATATATATATATATATATATATATATTTATAAAACAAGTGGAAGAAAAGTAATGAATATAAATCAGAACCTAGGAATTGCAGAAAATTATTAAGGGAAGCAAAAAGACACAAGAAGAACCTATGGCCAGCAGAGTTAAGGACAATAAGAAGGAGTTTTTGAAGTATATTGGAACAAAAAGAACCCTAATAATGCCATCACTCCATTAACTACATGAAAATGGTAGAATTATAAATAATAATGCAGAAAAAGCAGAAGTGTTCAATAAATATTTCTGTTCCGAATTTGGGGGAAAACAGATGATGTAGTAAAATCATAGGACATGAAATAGTTTCTGTTCAACTAATAATGCAGGAGGATGTTAAACAGCAGCTACTAAAGTTAGACATTTTAAAATCAACTGGTCAAGATAACTTGCATCCAAGAATTTTAAAAGAGCTGACTGAAGAGCTTGCTAGAGCTTGCTAGCTTGCTTGTTGATTTTCAATAGCTCTAGAAACACTGGAGAAGTTGCAGATGGCTGGAAGAAAGCTAAAGTAGTGACAATATTTAAAAAAGGTAAATGGAACAACTCAGGTAATTATAGGCCTGTTAGCCTGGTATCAGTCGGAGGCAAAATAATGGAATGGCTGATATGGGATTCTATGAATAAAGAATTAAAGGAGGGCAATATAATTAATGCAAATCAACGTGGGTTTATAGAAAGCAGATCCTGTCAAACTAATGTGATGTCTTTTTTTGATTAAATTACAAGTTTGGCTATTAAGGTAATAGTGTTGATGTAAAGTATCAGAGGGGTAGCCGTGTTAGTCTGGATTTGTAAAAGCAGCAAAGAGCTTGTAGCACCTTATAGACTAACAGACGCATTGGAGCATGAGTCAATGGGTGAATACCCACTTCGTCAGATGCTTCTGCAGGGTATTTGACTTGGTACACCACCACATTTCAACTGAAAAATTCTAACTGTACAAAATTAACATGGCACATAGTAAATGGATTAAAAATGGCTAATTGACAGATCTCAAAATGTAATTGTACTTAGGAAAGCATCGCTGAGCATATTTGTTTCTAGTGAGGTCCTGCAGGATTCAGTTCTTGGCCCTATGCTATTTAACGTTTTTATCAGTAACCTGGAAGAAAACATGAAATCATCACTGATCACGTTTGTAGATGATACAAAGATTGGGGAGTGGTAAATAACAAAGAGGACAGGTCACTGATACAGAATGATCTGGAGGGCTTGGTAAACTGGACGAAAGCAGACAATATGTGTTGTAACACAGTCAAATGTAAGGTCATTCATTTAGGAACAAAGAATGCAGGCCATATTTACAGGATGGGAGACTCTATCCTGGGAAGTAGTGACTGAAAAAACAGCTGAACATGTATGATGCTTTGGCCAAAAGGGCTAAATGCGACCCTTGGATGTATTAACAGGAATATTAAGTGAAATAGGGAGGTTATATTACCTCTGTATTTGGCATTGTTGTGACTGCTACTGGAATGTGTGTTTCTGGTATTCCCAGGTCAAGAAGGATGCTGAAGAGTGTTCAGAGAAGAGTCACAAGAATGATTAAATGATTAGGAAAAATGCCATATAATGATAGGTTCAAGGTGCTCAATCTATTTAGCTTAACAAAGCATTAAGTGTTGACCTAATCACAGTTTATAAGTACCTATATGGGGAACAGAAATTTGATAATGGGTTCTCCATCTATCATGGATAGTATTACAATAGCCAATGGCTGGAAGTTGAAACTAGACAAATTCAGACTGGAAATAAGGTGCAAAATTTTAAAAGAGAGGATGATGACCCACTGGAACAATTTACTAAGGGTTGTGGTGGTTTATCCATCAGTGCAAGGCCATCCCTACCCATACGCAAAGTATGCAGCTGCGTAGGGCACCAGGATGCCCTACGCAGCTGCGTGCTGCTCCAGCCCCTGCTTCGCCTCTTCCCCATGGCCCCCAGCCCTGCTCCACCCCCACCCCGCCTCTTTCTGCCCCTGCTCTGCCCCCACTCCACCCCTTCCCCAAAGCTACCGCCCTGTTCTGCACCCTTCCCACCTCTTCCTTCCCCTGCTCAGCCCCGCTCCTGCTCCCCTGAGGCCTGCAGCAGGGGGCAGGCCTGCACTCACCGGCAGCAGTAAGTGGAGTGACCCAGCCCCAGTCCCCTCTGCTCTCCTGGCTCCCAGCCCTATGGCCGGTGAGTGCTGGGGGGCGGTTCCCCCTGCACCACAAGGCTGGAAGCCAGGGGAGCAGAGCGGAGGGGGCTGGGGCCAGGTCACTCCACTTCCCACTGCCCCGTGAGTGCTGGGTTGGGCCTGCCCTGCACTCACCGGGCGGCAGGAAGTGGAGCGACCTGGCCCTACTCCGCTCCAATGGCTCACGCTGGGGGTCAGTTTCCCCACTGCCAACTCAAGCCTGCTCCCCCCACCCCCTGTGGAGTCCTGGGGTTCCACACAGCCCTCCCACAGGGGGGCTGCATAGGGCACCAAAATGGCTAGGGACAGCCCTGCATCAGTGGCAATTTTAAAATTGTGTGAGGATGTTTTTCTAAGAGATATACTTTAGTTCAAACAGGAATTAAATTCAGGGAAGTCCTATGGTCTGTGTTATACAGGAAGTCAGACTAGATGATCAGTGGCCACTTCTGGCCTTATAATCTCTGAATCTATCAGTCCACAAATAGTAACTAAGTACTTTGCAGTAGTGCGTTATGCAACATGACTAACATCTGTTATGCGTTGGTTCTCTCATCCTCTCCCCAGGGTGGAGTGTTTTATTTTGGTAGGTTGTCTTTTATACACACATGCATGCATGGGTGCACACACACACAAAACACATTACTGTATATTTATGTTAGACAAGAGAAGGGTGAAGAAGTGCACCCTGACCTTGGAACAGAAGGTGGTGAGATTTGTGATAGTTCCCGTGGGAGTTCATTCTACAGTCTCAGACTGGCCCTTGAGAAAGTTCTGTCTCCTGCACAGACTAGTTTTACTCCAGAGCCCTACAGTGGGACTGGGATCCCCTGGGTCCTGCAGGACCCGCTGCCATAATAGCAGGAGCGGGTAAAATGTACTTTCTTGTGAGCGGGATTGGGTGGGCAAAGAACCAGACTGAGGTAATTTGCGGGAAAACACTAAATCTCTCGTCAATTTGTCAGAAATAGAATTTCAGCCATGTAAAGCACGTTTTTCTTTTAAAAATATGTTAATACTTAAATTTAAGTGAGGGTTAGAAAGAGATTTGATATCTATTATAACAGGAGTTAAAGTATTTTTTTACGTTTAAGCAAGATTTGTTTTATTCTTTTAGTGGCAAAAATTGTGTCTGAATTCCATATATATATATATATACACACACACACACAAGCCAACCATTTGGGGTTTTTTTTTTGTTTGTTTTTAGTAGCATGGGGGAATCTCTCTCTCTTGGGGGATTTCTGGGATCTAAGGTTTTTGCAAGTGGGAGCAGGATAAAAATGCAGGAAACAATGCAGGAGCCGGTGGGAGTGGGTATTGCAGGAAGGGAGAGGGATTAGAAAAATAGTCCCACCAGGACTCTACTTTACTTTACCCTTACTCTAGAAAGTTCCATTGTGCCAGAGGAATGAAGTTGTCAGGCATGGACTCTTCATGCACAAATGTTGGCTGGTTGAGACCCCACTGACAATCAAGCTGATTATGTCCTAAAGACAGAGTGACCAGACGTCCTGTTTTTAAAGGGACAGTCCTGTATTTATGCTGTCCTGCAGGTGTCTCGACTTTTTCTTAAAAATGGGCAAATTGTCCTTTATTTTCTGCCCCCCATCCTGTAAGCATGATCTGAGCATGCCTAAGACCCAATGCCTGTCAACCCCCACAGCAGGAGGACCAGATGCAGGCCATTGATAGGTGGCAGAGCAGCACAGACAGATAGTTGGGTACACAGGGAAATATAGGATGAGTCTGAGCTGGAGAGAGAGAGAGAGGCAGACAATTTTGGTTGCTAAGTTATGGGCTACAGAAGCAGTTGAACTGGCTAAGTGCTTAACTCCTGGAAAGAATTCACAATGGCTCCTGAGCAGAGGGCAGGGCCAGCTCTAACTTTTTTGCTGCCCCAAGAAAAAAAAAAAAGAGCGCCACCCCGCCGTAACACCCCCCCCCAGAGCTGTGCTGCCGAAAGCCCCCCATCCCCTCTGAGCGCCACGCCGCCGAAGCCCCCCATCCCCTCCAAGCGCCACGCCGCCGAAACACCCCCCCCGAGCGCCGCCCAGCCGAAACAAAAACAAATAAACAAAAAAAACCCCTTCAGCGCCACCCCGCCAAACCAAAAAAACAAAAACAAAAAAACCCGAGCACCGCCCCACCCCAAGATGCCGCCCCAAGCACATGCTTGGTCTGCTGGTACCTGGAGCTGGCCTTGGCAGAGGGAGGTGTCTATCTCTGGCCTGTCAGCCAGGCACACCAGGTCAGCTGCTTGGGCGTCTAAGCCTCTCCTCACATCTCTCATACTCTCTCTCCTCAGCAATTCACTTGATTCTAGAAAAGAAAGTAATTCAAGAGCTGAATATCTGGGTTCAATCTTTTCCTAAATCAAAAGAGTCAAGTCGAAATAGTAAATTTGACAGATTAGTAGGGCCAGATGCTTGGCTGGTGTAAATTGGTGTAGCTCCCCATTAAAGTCAATGGAGCTGTGCCAATTTACACTAGCTAAGGATCTTGCCCATTAAGTGTGCACAGCTAAGAGCTACTCTACCCACTGGGCCAAATTTTCAACAGTCATGCTCACAAATTGTAGAATACAGCTGTCTAGCCACCCAATTTACAATAAAACTTGCAGGCACAAATTAGAGGCCAGACTGAAGCTCCTTTTAAAATTTGGCCCATTACACAAGACTCAGATGGAGAGAGAACATCCCTGAATATGTCACCAGCTGCCTTCCTTCTCATCTCTGCTTTGAATGGCAACCCATTTCAAACAAGCAGACTTCATTTTCACATTTCTCAGCTGTGTTTTTGAAACCCTGTTTCACTGAGCGGCAACTTAGCATTCAGCCTGGCACCCATTCTAAGAGCTTTAAAAAAGAGGAACAACCCTGACAATAAATGTGCCACTTGAGCTTATTTCATTTCTTTAAAACTAACTGTTCACATTACATTTGCACATTTTGTTAATTTACAAAAAATGTAAATAGTATTTGATGTATTGGTGTCATAAATCATTCTGTTTTATGCCCCCGAGACAGAGGGAGCTATGCCACAAAGATCTCCCTCCTCAGATTTATTAAACTGTTGCTTTAAAGGATGTAGGTTTCAGTTCAAGGTTCATCTTTTTAAAGAAACCTTACCCCAGAGTTTTCCCCAGAGCCTGACTGAGGGGCGTTTTCATCTTCTACCCCATGCATTCCTTATGCTGAGAGCCTCCCTCACCTTTCAGTTAGCCTAAGCCCTGGTCTACACTAAGGTCGGGGGTCGAACTAGGGTACGCGAATTCAGCTACGTGAATAACGTAGCTGAATTCGAACTACCCTAGTTCGACTTACTTACCCGTCCAGACGCCGCGGAAGCGAACTCCGCGGCTCCAAGGTCGACTCCGGCAACTCCTCCTGCCGCGGTGGAGTACCGGAGTTCGAACTAGCGCTTCCGGGGTTCGAACTATCGCATCTAGATCAGACGCGATAGTTCGAACTACGAGCAGTCGAACTCGCCGCGTCGACCCAGCAGGTAAGTGTAAACGTGGCCTAGGACAGTGGCTCTCAACCTTTCCAGACTACTGTACCTCTTTCAGGAGTCTGATTTGTCTTGTGTACCCCCAAGTTTCACCTCACTTACAAACTACTTGCTTACACAATTGGACATAAAATACAAGTGTCGAAACACACTATTACTGAAAAATTGCTGACTTTCTCATTGTTACCATATAATTATAAAAATAAATCAATTGGGATATAAATATTGAACTAACATTTCAGTGCATAGTATATAAACTGGGTTGGCTCTAGGTTTTTTGCGTCCCAAGCAAAAAACTAACAAACAAAAAAACCTCTGAGAGCTCAACTGCCAAAGCGCAAAAAAAAAATGTCCGGAATGCCGCCCCTGAAATTGTGTCGCCCCAAGCACGTGCTTGGTTTGCTGGTGCCTAGAGCCGGTCCTGTATATAAAGCAGTATAGTATATAAAGCATTGTCTGTATGAAATTTAAGTTTGTACTGACTTCACTAGTGCTTTTTATGTGGTCTATTGTAAAACTAGGTAAATACCTAGACAAGTTGATGTACCCCCCGGAAGACCTCTGTGTGATACACCTACCCCTGGTTGAGAACCACTGGCCTAGTATGATCATATGGCCAAAAACAGCTCAATCACAATAGGAGTTGTATAGTGCAATAGGAGTTGTATAGTGTTTAATGAGAGCAGAATTTGGTCCCCAATAAACATTTTGAGCCAAATTCAGCCTGGCTATAAGCAGCTGTAACTCCGTTGCTTAGTAAAGTGGCAAATACAAGTGACTAACTATAACTGCCTTAGAGCGAAAAATTGGAGAGGTCTGAATTTGGCCTTTTAGCTTGTATAAGCAGATAGCTGGTCATATGAAAATCAGCCTTTTTTGCTGATTTTTTATAATGTCATGAGCAGCTGCTAACAACTCACCTAAACCTGGAACATCTTATTGTGTGTTTTGGGGAAGGGATGATGGGGATATGGAGGTATTTGCATTTCCTAACTTCCCCCCATTTGGGAAAGAGGGGGCATAGTGAGATTGCTCTCTGGCTTCTTTCTACCCTTTACTAAAATCTTGGAGAATAACCAGAAAGGTATTAAAGTTTTCTCAGAATGGCATTTAGAATTTCCAGACAACCTCTGTCACGAGAGAGCCAGTCTACAAAAAAGCAGGTGATTTTGGACAGCTACCAAAACTGCTCCAGACAGAATTCTCTATGGGGAAGGAGAACAGTTCAGAAACACCATGGTACAAATAAGTGACGGTCACGTTAACACCACCCTATACTGAAAACCCACCAACCACTGTGCCTACCTTCATGCCTCCAGCTTCCATCCCAGACACACCACATGATCCATCATCTACAGCCAAGTGCTGAGGTACAACCACATTTGCTCCAACACCTACAAGATCTTCACCAAGCATTCTCAAAACTACGATACCCGCACAAGGAAATAAGGAAATAAGGAAACAAATCAACAGAGCCAGACATGTACCCAGAAACCTCCTGCTGCAAGACAAGCCCAAGAAAGAAACCAACAGGACTCCACTGGCCATCACCTACAGTCCTCAGCTAAAATCTCTCCAACGCATCATCAGTGATCTACAACTCATCCTGGACAATGATCCCTCACTTTCACAGACCTTGGGAGGCAGGCCAGTCCTCGCCCACAGACAACCCGCCAACTTTAAGCATATTCTCACCAGCAAACACACACCGCACCATAGTAACTCTAACTCAGGAACCAATCCATGCAACAAACCTCGATGCCAACTCTTCCCACATATCTACACCAGCAACACCATCACAGGACCTAACCAGATCAGCTACAATATCACCGGTTCATTCACCTATACGTCCACTAATGTTATATATGCCATCATGTGCCAGCAATGCCCTTCTGCTATGTACATTGGCCAAACTGGACAGTCCCTATGGAAAAGGATAAATGGACACAAATCAGATATTAGGAATGGCAATATACAAAAACCACTTCAACCTCCTTGGACACACAGGAGAACACTTCAACCTCCTTGGACACACAATAGCAGATTTAAAGGTAGCCATCCTACAGCAAAAAAAACTTCAGGACCAGACTTCAAAGAGAAACTGCTGAGCTTCAGTTCATTTGCAAATTTGACACCATCAGTTTAGGATTAAACAAAGACTGTGAATGGCTAGCCAACTACAAAAGCAGTTTCTCCTCCCTTGGTGCTCACACCTCAACTGCTAGAAGAGGGCCTCATCCTCCCTGACTGAACTAACCTCGTTTTATCTCTAGACTGATTCTTGCCTGCATTTTTATAGCTGCCTCTGGAAATTTCCATTACATGCGTCTGACGAAGTGGGTATGCACCCGCGAAAGCTTATGCTCCAATAGATCTGTGAGTCTATAAGGTGCCACAGGACTCTTTGTTGCTTAGTTCAGAAATTGTTCCTAATTAGTTCAGCCCACACTGTGAAATCGCAGCAGAGTGGACAAGTACTTGTATATGTCAATTTAGACATCCCCATTCTGTTTCTTGCACCTTTTCCAACCTGCTAATTGCTTGTAAAAATGTAGGCTGTGGGAATCTTTTACTCAGGTTCTTCATACAGTATGCTGCTAATAGGCTGATTTTCATATTGCTAGCTGTTTTGGTGATGACATGATCAGCCACTGATAATTCAGATAGACCTGCAACATCTTATTTTGCATCTTTGGAGTGTGTGTGCGTGTGGGGGGGTGATGGGGATATGGAGGTGTCTGCATAATCTTATATTCAGGGACCGATTTAGTCTTGTGGGCATTGGGATCAAATGGAAGATTTTTCACCCCACACTCAATTGCTCTCTCCTTATTGGAGACTATAGTGATGCCTAACTGCATGCTCCTCTTATCAGTCAGTACTATAATGAGGTAAGGCACAGTAGAAAGCAGCCGTAGTTTCAGTAAATGGGCTGGGGTTGACTGGCCTGTACAAGCCTTTCCAAGAAAAACGAGGCTGCATTGGCAAGGAACAAAATTCAGTCTACACTCATTGCTAAGAGACATGGCAAAGACTCAAATTACAGCTGCATTCATGTGGCAGCGACTCCCTCAGTTCAACATTAGGCCTTTCACTGCTTCAGTTTGCTTTCTTCCCAATCAAGATACCACACCACTAGTGCCTTTCAGGTTAAATCTCCCCTTCTGAGGTCTGGTTTATTTACATGAAAACAACACTCAAAAGCAAACCTTTCAGCCTTCTTCCCTGGGCTCAGTTCATCCTTTCAATTCATAATAGGCTTTAGCATCCTTATAGCTCTCCTTCCAGGACTTCCCATTCCTTTTAGTCCTTCCAAGCTAAGCTTGCCCTCCTGCATTTCTCTCAGCTAATGCTTCTACCCTACTGCACCTTGCAGCTCTCTTCCCAGGCCCTGTGCCTGGGAACGCTGCCATTCATTTCTAACCTGCTCTCTCCCAATCCTCAGCTAACCACATGCAGGCCTCTTAAGTCACATGGTCCCTCATCAAGGACCTTCCTGATCCCTCAGTCCTATCAAGTGGGAAGCAATTCCCATAAAAGACTGGTCTTGGAACAAGCACTTGGTGCACTTGCGCTGTTATAATACACAACGTTCTGGGGAGTAGGAATTAGAATGATATATCTGACAATGTGGTCTGTTTAACCCCAATCATATCTTAAAGGCAGGTAGAGCAGGTTGGTGTTAATGTTTATAATAGAACAGAAAGCAAGATTAAGGGAGAGATTCCTTCCCCCAATCCAAATGCTTTGTGTCACTCAGATTAAAATTCTTCAGATTGGACGAGTGTTCTCTGTCAGAGCAGCTTCTTTGCTTCCCACTCCTGGTTGGCATGCATTGTGCTCTGGCTAGCCTTAACTGGAGGATGAGGATGGTCGCTTAGAGACCATCTTCACATGCTGTAGGTTAAAACACCCCCAAGACTGCTCTAACCTATACAGAAGCTGTGGTTGGAGGTATGCAACAACAAAAAGTAGACAGCTGTAACCTGCTGTGTGCTGCACTGAGTGGCTCTTGGTGCACAAAAGAATCTGGCCCGAATAGTGTGCTTGTCCTAAATAATGATTTTCCTTCTATCTTGGGATTTAGATAGGCAAGATAGCATCAAAGTAAAAAATGTACTGCAAATGGCTTTTATTTAAAACTTTTCAAATAAAGATGGAGCCATACAAACATAGTAACAGGAATATGCACCAACATTTTATTCTTATTTTGTGCAGTTCCTCGAAATTGCTACTTTGCTATTAATGCTTGTGTGGAGATAGCCAAGCATGCATTGGTTTTGTCATATCAGTCATGCTGCTGTTCAGCACTGAAGCAAGAAATTTGCCCATGGGGAATCAGCTAAGTTAGAGCTTATTTCATACTGCTGAGCCCGTATTATTTTATATCACTGCCACCATTCTCTGCAATGTCAGTGGTATAACATCTTGATAGATTTTTAAAACTTGTAGCCAAGACTGAGCTATTTTTGGCACAGCCTGACACGCTGACTGTTCCAGTGCTGCTGCCGATATCACTGCTGGGGTTTCTCTGCACAGGTGGGACTCTGGCTCAGAAGAGAAACTTCAGGGAGTTAAATAAAAATAAAAATGTCACATTTGGGGGAAATCCTGGTTATTTTTAACCATATATTTGGTTATAGGCTCTCTCAAGCTAAGCAAGGTCAGGCTGGGTCTGTACCTGGAAAAGAGACCTGTAAGAAAAATCGAGGCTGCTGCAGGGAGTGATTTTAAGCGATTCAGTAGGTGGCAAGCTTTCTTCTGGGAAAAGTGGCTAGGAAAAGTGCAAATATGGTAGCAGGGAGCACTGTGTTTTCTTGTAAAAACCAAGATCCTGACCACTTATGGTCAACAAAGAGCTACAAGTACCTTTTGGCAATAGTGGGAATGTTACCCAAAATGAAATTTGATCAGAACACTTGGATCAACACCAGTCTGTCTAATTACATGCTCAATTGTGGGTTTATTTGAGGAAAGCTGTTCTTGACTCCTTGACCTAAAAGGCTATGTAGTATTGTTGTGTGCTGTGAAACTATTGATTCACTTAGGTGGTTCTGGGGAAAGTGAGCCTACCATTTGTTCAACTCACAGTTAAAGTTTGTAAAACATTTGGAGATTTTTCTGGATGAAAGATGCTATTATATTATTGTCTGTCCATTGACTGCTTGTACTTCTTTGTGAGATTTTTTTTCTGTTTCCCATAAAACCTTTGCAGTTCATGTTTTAAAATCACCAAGCCAACACCCCTTCTCTTGCCGATTTTCCTTTGCATTTTAGTTATCACCCTTCAGCTAAAAATAAAATAAATAAAATGCATCAATGCAAATATCAGACTGTTTACATTTCTGCAAGCTGTGGTAATCACACTGTTTCTGAATCTTCCATTGCTTCACAACATTGCAAAATAGAGTTATATTGTTTAAAAATCTATTTTTCTATCCTAGCCCACAGGAGTGACAGTGAAGCAATCCCTACAGGAGAGATACTATGACCTTAGGGTACATCCAGTTCCTGCACGCGTTCTATAGCATTATATCAGGGGGAAGTCAAGCAGGGTGGGGATGCCTTGCGGTAAGGTTTCCTTTACCACAGGTTCCGTTCCCATGTGCCCTCTTATCCTTCTGGTTTCAGAAAAGAGAAGTAAACTCTGCTGTTGCAATTATTCAGAGAACTCACTCTATAGTGGCATCAAGTGTAGCAGAAAGTGGCAAATACAAGGACAATGGAATTTTTGTAAGGACTCTCAAAGCATTGCCGGAAAGTGAAAGTATAAATGTAATATTCCATATCATATAATACTTTATGCTTGAAAAACCCATTCACCATTCATATTGTATTTGAAAAAGCCATAAAAAGGGACAGGAGAAGGTACAAGGAGGGGTAAATGGACAAGCAAAAACAATGGGGACAAGCAGGGGGATTACATGTACACTTCAGGATGAGATGGTTATCTGCTAGTATCACACCGCAGTGTGAAAAAGCTGAGAAGAGAAAGAAGCCTGAATGAACGCCCCCCAGATTTGAATATCCAGTATTTGAGAAAGTTTGGATCCTAACTCTGCAGCTCAGAACCATCTCGAGGTGGGAGTTCAAAAATCACAAAACTTAATGTTTCCCTCTCTCTTTTTTAGGTCTGCCTACAAAACAGGTACAGGTTGAGCTTAGGTTTGTGCTGGCTTCTGTCAGTGTAGATCAGGGGTAGGCAACCTATAGCACACATGCCGAAGGCGGCACACGAGCTGATTTTTAGTGGCACTCACACTGCCTGGGTCCTGGCCATCGGTCTGGGGGGGGGGGGGGGGGGCGCTGCACTTTAATTTAATTTTAAATGAAGCTTCTTAAACATTTTAAAAACGGTATTTACTTTACATACAACAATAGTTTCATTATATATTATAGACTTATAGAAAGAGACCTTCTAAAAATGTTAAAATGTATTACTGGCATGCGAAACCTTAAAAGAGTGAATAAATGAAGACTCGGCACAGCACTTCTGAAAGGTTGCCAACCCCTGGTATAGACCCTAGAAAGTCTGATGGGGAGGAGTTGCAGTGCATGAAAGCGTCTGCATCTTTCTATCCGCCAATGGGTTTGTATGGGCCAGCCTAGCTCAGAGTTCACCGCTCTGGCCAAAGTAGGACGTAGAGAAATGAACACTCCCCTTGGTAGCTTCTGCTAGCAGGACTTCTGTGAAGCCTCAGCCAGAAAATGAAGCTACCTCCCCTGGCCTCCAGCACCTGAGGAAAACCCTAGTGTGTGGCAGCAGCAAAATTGTCCAACTAGGGCACAGGGGGTCCAGGGGACTCAGGAAGGGATAGTTTATATCTTCCATGCAGCTTCACTGAATCTGTCCCATTATTTACAAAATACATATAAACATTTTATGTACGTTTTTACATATTTCACTCCTTAAAAGTATAACCTTCAGATACATAAAACACAACAAAGTAAAACTCTGACTGGCAAGTTTCTGCACCAAAAGTTATACCATTTCATTAAAGCGTGTTCATTAAAAGCGCTGTTGCATGTCCAAACTGTCTTCCACTTGTGCCATTGTTATACTTATAAGAAGCACACAGGCGAAGGCAAAAACACTGCATTTATTGAAAATACAACAATTAGCATATGCTTTTTAGTCTCTCTCACACACACACACACACACACACACACACACCTGCCAGTTGATGTTTATAGTTACCAGTCTCTTGTAGCTCGAGTCTATATAATGGCCAGTTAGATTGAACATGAGTGAGGAGCTGGGCTCTTGTTGTCGCGATCCGGTGCTCCGAGGCTTTGCAGGACTGAACCATGGCAAAACACACCAGCTTTATAGTTGTAAACTCCCATTTGAGTCCATGCATTTTGCAATGTCATCCTGTAATCATTAGTCCTTAAGTGGTGTTATCATTTGATGGTTATTGTCAGGCTTCCCATCGTTATCTTCTATTAGTTGTCTCACCTTCAGGGGTGCCTGCCTCATCCTTGAGGTCGTCAATGCTGCTAACATGTTTAGCATCGGATACAATGGATGTTTTCTGATTGTCTCCTGGTTTTTCCAAGTTTTTCCACACCTGATCTTTTCCTGATGCATGCATTCCTCATTCACACAATCTCTTACAGAAACCTTCAAAGGTATACAGACAGCATTTTATATTCAACAGAATACATTGTAAATCGAGCCTTGCTAAATCTTATAACTTGAACAATTCACATTGGGGCTTCAGGCCCTCAACATTCCTTTAATCTCCTTAACATAGACTCAATACAAGATCCTGTCTCTTACTTACTAAAACCTTAAAACAAAGAAATATATATTTAAACAGCGTGCCTAATTTGTAATACATATAGGAAACCATAGTAGACATTATAACTTATCCTAAAACAAAAGGGTGACCATAATCAGTCATAAGGATTGTTCTGGTCTCTCATTCCTTTCTGCTATTCAAAAAGGGTGGCTGGCAGGATGAAATCAAATCATACATTAATTCTCATAGTACAATTATAAAATCCTGCTCCTACACCATAGCATGTCCACCTTGCGGCGCTTGCATTGCCAATGAGAGCAGTGCACTATGGGTAGCTATCCCACATTGCAGCTCTCCCCCTTCTACTGCTAGGTCTTGTGGGAAGGCGGAGGGGATCATGGTGCATTATGGGTCTGGGCTCAATGCCCCTTGATGCTCACTGCTTTCCGTCCCAGCATTCAATGTGCTTCCATCTTCAGTTCGCAGCATTTTTCAACGTCCCATAGTGCTTTCCCCGCCACATCTGTCTGCAGGAATGGACCCTGCACTGCTCTGCTAGCTCTCACTAGCACAGCACGAGTGGCAGTGGAGTTATTCTAAACATTACAAAGGCAACGGCAGTCACAGTTGCCTGACATGGTGTCCAAGCGGACAGCAACAACATTAGATTGCTTTTGGCATTCACAGAGGAGCTGAATGCTGTGGAACGTCGATTTAGGGCTCGGGAAACTAGCACAGAGTGCTGGGATTGGATAGTTATGCAAGTCTGGGATGATGCATAGTGGTTGCAGAACTTTCAGATGTGGAAAGCCACCTTCATAGAACTGTGTGCTGAGCTTGCCCCAGCCCTACAGTGCAAGGACTCCTGAATGAGAGCTGCCCTCTTGGTGGAGAAGAGCGTGGCAATCGCCATGTGGAAGCTGGCAACTCCAGACTGCTACCAGTCGGTCATGAACCAGTTTGGAGTGGGGAAGTCAAGCACTGGTGCTGTGTTAACACAAGTGTGCAAGGCCATTAATCACATCCTGCTGTGACTCTTGGCAACGTGCGTGACATTGTGGATGGTTTTGCAGACATGGGTTTCCCTAACTGTGGTGGGGCGATAGATGGGACACATATTCCAATTCTGGCACTGGACTACCTTGCAACCAAGTACATCAATCAGAAGGGGTACTTCTCTATGGTTTTGCAGGCACTTGTGGATCACCATGGGCGATTCCCTGACATTAACATGGGGTAGTCTGGAAAAGTGCATGACATACGTATCTTAAGGAACAATGGTCTGTACAGAAAGCTGCAAGCAGGGACTTTTCTCCAGACCAGAATATCACCATAGGGAAAGTAGAAATGCCCATAGTCATCTTGGGAGACCCATTGTCCCCCTTAATGCCATGGCTCATGAAGCCATACACGGGAAACCTAGATATCAGTGATGATGTTCGTCCATCGTTTTCGAAGAAGACCTTGACATCTAGCAGGTTGTGAGCTGTCCACAGTGTGTCTGCAGGTGGCTGATAAGGCCAATACGGGCACGAAATGTTCTGCCACATGTCGGGCAGACATGTGTGGGCACCACTGTTACTACATTTACAGCTCTGGCTTTACGGAGTGCTCGCTTCTCTTGTGCAATAGTTATCCTTCTGGCTTCAGATGTCTGGCAGCCTTGATGGATCAGCGTACGCCATGTCGATCGATCTTGTGCCAGAGTTTCCCAGGAGGTGATGTCAATATCCAGGGACTTAAGAGAGGCTTTCAGCGTGTCTTTATATCGCTTCTTTTGTCCCCCGTGCGATCGCTTTCCTTGAGACAGCTCACCATAAAAGAGCTGTTTGGGGATGCGATGGTCTGGCATCCTTACAACATGGTCTGCCCAGCGTGTCTGGGCTTTCATAAGCAGAGTATAAATTGATGGCAGGCCTGCTCTGGAGAGGACTTCTGTATCTGGCACCTTATCCTGCCACCGGATCCTCAGAAGTCTGCGGAGACAAGTCATGTGGAAGTGGTTCAGTTGCCTAGCGTGCCTCCTGTATACAGTCCAAGTCTCACTGGCATACATCAGGGTAGTTAGCACTACTGCTCGGTAGACTTTAAGCTTTGTAGCAAGGCTTATTCCACGGCGGTCCCACACGTTGGTCAACAGTCTGCCAAATGCAGAACTTGCCTTAGCGATTCTGCAGTTGACTTCGATGTCAATTGTCACTGCCCGAGAAAGGGTGCTGCCAAGGTATGTAAATTGGTCTACTGCTTGCAGCTTTTGTCCCTTCACTATGATGGTGGGCTCTTGGTGTTGGGCTTTCGGAGCTGGCTGGTGCATCACTTCGGTTTTCTTTATGTTGATGAGGAGGCTGAAGTTATCGCATGCTGCTGCGAATTTATCCATGCTAGCTTGCATTTCCTGCTCTGATCCAGCATTCAGGGCACAGTCGTCAGCAAAAAGAAGGTCTCTTAGCACAGTCTCCTTTATTTTGGTGACAGCCTGGAGTCTTCGCAGGTTGAACAGTTTCCCATCAGTCCTGTATCTCAGGCTGATTCCCAAGGAACTGTTCTGAAAGGCGTCTGACAGCATGGCTGAAAACATTATGCTGAACAGGGTCGGTGCCAACACACACCCTTGCTTGACGCCGTTTGTGACAGGAAAGGCCTCTGAAGCTTCTCCGTCGTCCAGAACACGAGCCGTCATGCCGTCGTGGAACTGACGTACCATCAGGATGAATCTGTCAGGGCACCCAAACTTCGACATGATGCGCCACAGACCTTCGCGACTGACAGTGTCAAAAGCCTTGGTAAGATCCACGAAGATGGTATACAGTTCACGATTCTGCTCTTGACACTTCTCTTGGAGCTGTCGAACTGCGAAGATCATGTCCACAGTGCCACGCTCTTTGCGGAAGCCGCACTGTGTCTCGGGTAGTAAACCCTGTTCCAGGTGGTCAATCAGGCGATTCAGCAACACTCGTGCAAGGATCTTACCTGCGCTAGAAAGCAGTGATATTCCTCTATGATTATCACAGACTTTTTGATTTCCTTTCCTCTTGTAGAGGTGTACGATGGACGCGTCTTTCAATTCCTGAGGAATGGACCCTTGATTCCAGAAGGACTGGAACAGCTGAGTGAGTTTGTCAACAAGCATTGCACCACCATCCTTATAGATTTCTGCTGGGATCGCATCAGATCCTGAGGCCTTGCCACTAGACAGCTGACTGATGGCCTGTAGGGTTTCAGTCTCTGATGGTGGAACGTCCAGGCTGTAATTAATATCCGCCTGGGGCATTCTGTCAATCGCCTCATTATTGATGGAAGATGGGCAGTTCAGTACGGATTGGAAATGCTCAGCCCAACGCTGTAAAATCAGAGTCTTCTCAGTAATGAGAGTTACACCATCTAAGTCCAGTAGAGGGGAACTCCCTGAAGGCCGAGGTCCGTACAAGGATCTAAGGGCTTCGTAGAACCGTTCGTAGGGCTTCGTAGAACACGGGAAACCTAGATATCAGTAAGGAGCGGTTCAACAACAGGCTGAGTAGGTGCAGAATGACCGTTGAATGTGCATTTGGCTACTTAAAGGCGCACTGGAGATGCCTATATGACAGGCTAGACCTGAGCAAGGAAAATATTCCAATGGTAATAACCGCGTGTTGTACACTGCATAATATTTGTGAAGGGAAGAGCGAACGGTTTTCTCAGGGGTGGATTGCTGAGGTAGACCGCCCGGCTGCTGATTTTGAGCAGCCAGATACCAGGCCTAGTTGGGGGCGCAACGTGGGGCAGTATGAATCGGGGATGCCTGGAAACAACACTTCCAACAAGAAAACCAGTAACGGTTGTTGCTATGCTTGGGACTGTAATGATTACTTAAACCTGGAAGCCTATGAAGCAACTGTGAATGTTAAGGCCTAGGATTCAATGCAAGGGACTAATAAAAGTGTTAATTTGCATGGTGCCATGAGGTATCATCCCTTGTGGGAAAATAAAGAAAGAGTATTAATAAAAACACTGCTTTTATTGACAGAAAAACCACACCAACACACAGACACACACAGCCATCTACACAGTTGCAGGGGGGGGATGGAATTCAGAAGGGGGATGACTTTCATAGTTGAGTATAGGTCCAGCTTTCGTTGGAACAGCTGTCTGTGGGGGTGGAGTGTAGAGGAAAGCGCAAAGTGCCAGAAGGTGGAAAGGAATGCGCAGGGGGAGTTTGGGGAGTGCATGGGAAAGAGTTTACAATGCTGTGAAGGAGAGGACGGGCATGCATCTGCTCAGTCTGCAATGTTATGAGAGTCTGGAGCATGTCGGTTTGACAATCCATAACTTTAAATCAGCCTCTCTGTGGCATCCCTCTTGTAAGTATCCTTCTCTTTCCTGCTTTTCACTTTCCCTCCACTTCTTGTGTTCAGTGTTTTCAGCCTCTGACTGTTGCAGCACGATCTGGAACATATCTTCCTTGGTCCGTCTCAGCCAGTTTCCTATCTTGCACAGATGCTCTGCTGCTGTAGGGCTGTTTCTCAAGGTGAAATCTGGAAACATATTGTTCACCATAAACAGTAGAGCTATTTTCAGGTACACACAGAGCATTGAAACAGTAACATTAACACACTGCTGGTAACATACCTATCACTTTCTCAGTGACCCTAGGCGAGCACATATGAGGCAGAAGACCCCAAGTATGGTGAGTGAACTCCGGGGCAAGGGCATTTTTATTGCACTGAAGCAATCTGAAAAGGTTGCAGGTCACTTAAGGGGTGGCAACACTCTAAACTGTATTACCATTTTCCACAGGCGGTGGTCACTATGAAAGATATCTCAGTTCTGAGGGTAAGCAGGGAAGCAAGGGAGCATCTGCTACACGCTTGTGGCTTCCGCCCCGGTCCCTATGTTGCTCGCCTGTGTGCAGCTTTGATCCCTGCCCAAGTGATTGCAGAGTGGCGTGGGAAAGTGTCTCTTTCAATGGGGGAAGGAACAAGGCAGCTCTGCGAAGGAACCTCTGGCAGAGGATTGTTGAGTACCTCAAGGAAAGTTTCCTAGAGGTCTCTGTGGAAAATTCCCATGAAATCTCAGAGTGCATAAACTCCCTGTTCTGCTGAACTGCCTAGCTGTGCGGGGAAATTCCCAGCACATACAAGCAAAGCCAGCCTTCCACATGTCTCTGCCCTCAACCCACTTCAGAACTTCACAAAGCAAAACCACTTCCAGGGGTCTGCTCTCCTGCTTCTGTCTCACCTGAGAGCGACTGCAGAGACTGGCTAGACACTTCTGGAGTACAGAACTGCTCTGACTGGACGCATCATGGGGTTCTCCATCTTCAGACTCCACCTCTTCATCAATGACTTCCTCCTCTGGGTTAGGTACACTTTCCACTAGCTCCAGACCCACTGAAATATCCATGGTGCTTTTTGCAGTGGAGGTAAGGTCACGAGCTAGGATACCATCCAACTCCTTATAAAAATGGCAGGTCTGGAGTACAGCACCAGAGCGACAGTTTTCCTCCCCTGCCTTGTGGTACACTTTCCTCAGCTCCTTTACTTTTGCTCGGCACTGCAGTGTGACCCAGTCATATCCCTTTTCCTGTAAGCTGCATGCAATCCGGCCATAGGTATCAAAATTCTTATGGCTTGTGCGCAGCTGGGACTGTTCATAGCTCTGGCACCTCTGGGCTTACTGCATCAATTATGAATGTAAAAAAATTGCTTGGGTCCTGGCACCTCTTTCATTATAAATTAAGCAAGGAACACAGACCACTCCTCCCATCAGGCACTGAGGCACCATAGGGAGATACAATTTAACATGGAACTGATTAGAAATGAAATGTTTTGACATTTCCAAATTAATTTGGTGAAACTTCTTGTTCCGTGAAAAGTTTTGATATTGCTACTTTTCATCACAATTTGAGGTAAGAACAAATGTCAAAATATCAATGTGTGCTCAGCTCTGCTATTCAGTACTAATTAGCTAATAGTCAATACTGAATGTTGGTTTAGTCAAAGTGAATAATTACAAAATATTTCTTCCTCACATTTTCCCTGGCTTGGCAAGTGGCTTCTCTGAAAGAGGCTGGAACTTCCCCAACAAGACCAGGCTCATAGCTGGAGAGCCCAGTCCTCCATCACTGGAGTCAGGTGGCCTTGTCTACACTGGGAAAACACGTGAGAAAAACATTAACTAACATCATACTAAACTTGATTTTTTTTTCCTGGGTGGAATCTGATTAACTATGATCAGCTAAGACATATTTAAACGCAACTGGTCCCCATCTGCATGAGATGCTGTCATTTCTAACATCATGTTTGCCCTAGCACCCTTTCTAACATGGTGCATCTTTCCAATGCATTCACAGCAAATGGGAGTTTTCCCATTGACTTCAATTAGAGCAGGGTCAAGTTCTTAGAGGTTTTCTGGATCTGAGAGTTCTAACTGCTGATATGACACTCAAAATATTGGTCACACAGGAGTTTTGAATTACCTACTGAAATGAATGCTCACTTGTGGCTATATTATACTATCTCACAGAGGCTGATGTGACAGGTCTCTTTTTCAATAGGTTGCAGAAGGAATGAGAAACAAAAGCAAACAGAGTTAAGGTTGCTAAAGGAGAGCTTTTCTATAAGCTGCTTTCTATTACTTCTCTGATCCACGCTCCCCACCCTTGTTTTTAACACTTCACTGGTCACCCTTCACTTTTTGTTTACAGGCTGTTTGAGGATGGGCGGTAACTTTCTGTGATAACAGGCATCAGATGTGGTTATGTCGAAGAAAAATGAGTCTTTTGGTAATTGCTGACAGGAAGGGAGTGCACTGAGTTAACCAACAGGTGACAATAAAAGTAACAAAGTTTGTAAACGTATCAAAGAGAAAGATATAAAATACTTCTTGAGTAGGGAGGGAACGAGAAAAGTTGCTGCTTCAAAAGGAAGGGAGGGGGCAGCTGTTTTAGCTTAGATGCTTGAGATCAGAAAAAAAGCAAATAAATTGGTCTGCAAAAATCCCAAATACAAAACAGCCAAAGAAGGGGGCAGGGAGAACAGGAGATAGAGCAGAACCACTGCAGTGTTATGTAGATCATTTCCCACATTAAAGCATTTCATCTTGAATAAAGAGGTCTGATTTTCCTTTTGAGACAGGTTTCTGCGAGAAACTTCACAAGCCAGTGATGATGTTGTACATGATCCTGTCATTTAAGGGAAGACAGTGTGGCAAATGAGAACAAATCAAAAAGACTTTTCTTTGTGTGTTTGAAGTGGAAGTTGAGTCATTATCATTCATCACCAGGCTAGTTAGTGCTCATTCGGGTGACAGTTATTTTCTGGAAAGAAAACAGCTTTTGATGCCTTTTAATTCCTGAAAATAAAAGAAAAAAGGGCTGTCAACGTAACAGGCATCCGGATGGGGCGATTGAAAACCGTGCACAAGGAAATAACTTTAAATCCTAGGGGAAATGTAGTACGAAAGGAAAGGGCTACAATAACCAGGACAGTTTTCCTTGTTCCTTAGTGTTTCAGAAACTTTGTTAAATGGCTAAAACTTTCTATGCTGAATTTATAAATGAGACACATAGACAGGGCAATACACAGAAGTTAGCATCTTTTTATAGGGTATTTTCTCCTGTTATTTCCTTTTAGGGGAGCTGTGTATTTTGAATAATCCCGTGTATGACATCACTAATCTTGGGGTTTATTTGAATCAAACACAGAAACCTGAGTATAAAAGTGCAAGACTCTTTTGCCCTACATTAGTCCTTATAGGATGAAGTCCTGGCCTCATTAAATTCAGTGGGGCCCCCAGGAGTACGTCTACACTGCAACTGGGAGTGAATCTCCCAGTCCGGCAAGACAGATGCCTGCTGGCAGCACTTGAGTGAGCTTTCTAAAATTAGTAGTATGGAAGTTGCAGCTCAGGCAGTGGCTCGAGCCTGAGTCCAAGCCTGTGCCAGACTCCCTGGGTCTGAAGCTGGGTGGCTAGTCCAAGCCACCTCCCATTCTGCAACATCTACACTGCTATTTTTAGTGTGCCAGCTCCAGCTGAGCTAGCACTAATCTGTCTACCCAGGCTAGGAGGCACACTCCCAGCTGCAGTGTAGACATACCCTTAGGGCTTGGCTACACTTACAGTTTGCAGCGCTGGTAGTTTGCAGCGCTAGTCATCCAGCTGTGTAGGAGCAGCGCTGGTGTGTGGCCACACTCACAGCTACCAGCGCTGGTGTGTGGCCACATTTGCAGCATTTCCAGCGCTGTTGGGAGTGATGCATTATGGGCAGCTATCCCAGCATTCAAGTGGCCGCAACGTGCTTTTCAAAAGAGGGGGGTGGAGTGGGGTCTAGTGTGACAGGGAGCGGGGGGAAAGAGAGAGTGGATTTTTGGAGCCAACACTGTGTGTTAGCTTCCTGACTTGAAAAATCAGAACATTTTTCCGACCCCTTAGTCTTAACTCTTAATTGCAAACAGCATGTAGGCAACACGACTCCCCGCTGTTTCCCTGCCTGCCTCTCATTTGATTGTTTACAGCCAAGTACAGATGATCACAGCAAACAGGAGCTGTGTTTGTTTTTTAGATAGCAGCAGCAACGGAGGAGCTCCACAGAGCTCGTTCACAACAGGGAGGAGGATCTCATTTGATTGTTCACAGATTGATCACAGCAAACAGGAGCTGATAAGCAGCTCCGGTAGAAACGGAGCGAAACGGAGCTCCTCCGGAGGTTCACAACAAAACAAAGAGAGGCTGCATAACAAAACAAAGGGAGTAATTTAGTTTAAAGCATTCTGGGATATCTCCTTATTCCCTGGAGGCCAATAAAAGCGCTGGTGTGTGTCCACACTTGATGAGCAGCGCTGGATCACCAGCGCTGCAATCGCTACACCCCAACCTGGCCAGGTGTACAGCCAGCGCTGCAGCCAGGGAGTTGCAGCGCTGGATGTGCCTTGCAGGTGTGGACAGTTACTAATTGCAGCGCTGGAAAGCCTCTACCAGCGCTGCAACTTGCAAGTGTAGCCAAGCCCTTAGTGTTAAAGGGAGATGATAAGGCAAGAGAGTTGCCTTAGCTGGCGGATTTTAATTCTCAAATCCAGATGTGGTTCTGGGAGTTCTGCCACAGAACTTCTGTTTTTAAACAAATAGCTGCAATCCAGGAAGCATTTTAATTTATAGAAATAAATGTGCACCATTCCCTTCTGCTCTTCACCATTTCTGTTTCTCCTTCACTTCTTCACCCTTTGTTTTTTTCTCTCCTTCCACCCATCATGGTAGCTCAGCTGATTTGATCCTCCTATCACTCCTACTACTTCCTGAACATAATCTGTTCCTCTGGAGGCAGCATTTAGAAGTGCTGTGGATTTTCTCCTGCTAATCCTTTCTCTTGGCGGTAGCTTCTCTTTCCCCAAAACTGATTTCTTCCCCCTGCAGCTGCACTTCATGTCACTTTTCCTATTCTCACATCTCTCTGCTGCTGATATTGTGCTGATTTATTTTCTTGTTCCTCCCAATCCCACCCTCCGTTGCTCTTCTACTTGTCTTCCCACAACGTTGCCTCCTTCCTTCTTCTGTGTATTATTTGTATTACAGTGGTACCTAGAGGCGCCAACTGAGATCAGAGATCAAGCCCCACTGTGCTAGACATTGTAGAAATACATAATAAAAGACAGTCCCTGCCCTGAAGAAATTATAACATCAGGGCCTGTCTGCACAGGGTGTTTAGTCCAGACTAATTCGAGTTAGTGCAGATTGAAAATGCCGGTGAAACAAATCCTTAAATCCCTAAACTTCCTACTTGCTGTGAATTTTGGAGTCTTCTTTTCAATGTGTACTAAATTTGATGCAAATTGAATTAGTGCAGATTGCGGTTCATGTGGACACACTGCTGCTGCTCATTACTTTGGTAGTCCTCCAATGGTTACCGCCCCCCACAGTGCTTTGTGGGCATCCAGGAGTGACCTGTGTGCCCTCCCCTGCTTTGGGGTCAAGTTGACCAGATGTCCCCTCCCCCATTTAAAAACTGGCACAGGGCCAAGATTGGCCCATTTGCTGCTGGATTCCAATGTATCAGCATTGCAATATTACTACTCCAGATTTCTCACAACATGCATCGAGCAGCCTCTTGGAGCCATGGTGAGATCTTTGGTCTCCTCACCATGTGGGAGACGTGACAATGCAGGCAGCTCTGGTGATCAACCACTGCAATAAAAAATATACTGTTCAAGGAGATCTCAAAGTAGATGGCCAGAACGGATCATAACTGGGGTGCCTATCAATGCAATATAAAGAACAGACAGCTAAGAAAAATATTCAGAGCAACCAGCAATGACCTGTCCATTTTATGAAGAGCTGGATGGGATTTTTTACCTAATACCCTTATGGAGACTTGAGCCCCTGATGGTGAGCAAGAGTCACTGGAAGATGAGGACAGTGAAGGGTCTCATCAAAACCCAGAACCTAGAGGGTGGCTGTAGAGGAAGCCAGCCTGATTCCCAGCCTGCCACATAGGAGGTAGATCCTGCCAAGAGGTTCTTAGAAAATAAGTATGTATCTTCTGTCAGTACAATTTATTATTATGCTACATTGCTGTGCTAACTTCCATTCTGGGTGCCCAAGGGTTGCTGCCATTTTGGGCAGATGTGAGCAAAGATCTCTGTTTCATGTTTTTACAATCACTATGAGCAAAATTTATAATGTGTTTTTTTTCAAGCTTTATTTTTGTCTGAGATGTACTGGCGTAACTTGTGCAATTGAAACCATTGAAAAGTCACATAAAACCTGCAGTGCCTGCATGGTACACTGAAGAATTTATTTTCACAGAAATATAAAAGCACAATCACAAGACAAAATAAAGAGTGCAATAACATGCCACTTCTACCATGCGTAAAAGCAACAATGTGCTTTAAAATAGGGAATAATAATCACTACTGCACTCACATTTGCTCATAACTCACCTACTGGATGGTGAAGTGAATGAATTGCTATTTAGTGTTTTTGTCATTAAAGGGTATGGCAGAATGGTACAGCCACTATACTAGCAAGATGAAAGTCAATTGGCATCACTGTCCTTGAAAGAATAATAAGTCCTAATAGCAAAAATAAATAAATAAATAAATGTGGGAGATTACTTCTCTAAGTCTCCAGTCCTGAAAACTGAGACATGAATAATTGTACTCATGTGAGTAGTCCCACTGAAGTCAGTAGGACTATTCAAGTGTATACACTTAAGCACGAGTTTTCTTCTATCAGGCAGAAACTTACAAGGCAAGAGGATAGTCAGTCAGTCAGGCAGGCATAGGATTCTCACAGACTCCAGGAGTAAATCTACTAGCTTCAATAATTCCAATATGAGAGAGGTGATGTGGCAGATATAAAAATCAGAAAAATCGTCAGGGTTGAGTTTTACATTGAAATATTTCTGATATTCAACTCTAAATGAGATTTGACTTTCGGCTTTATCGGTGTTCTAATTTTGTACCCCTGCTCAGAGCATTAAGTTGGTTAGTATCTTAGGATGGTGATGCACCACAAGTGGTGACTCAGGGGAGCTTAACTATGAGGACAGTATGTCCCCACGGTACAGCCACCGATGCATTCTTGTTAATGAGATGGTGACTACAGCTGAGTTCAGTGTTAACTATATCTATTCAGCAGGTACTAATTTTCAAACGCAAGGAAAAACTGTTATCAGTCTTAATATGCTAATTTTAAAAGTGTCCACTGAACACATGACACTCATAAAGCCTGGTGGTATACTCTAGTTGAATTGTCCCTGTAGTGAAGCTGAACTTTTCTATAGAAAGATGAATGCAAATTACTCCCTGGTTCTGTCATTGCCACCAACAAACATTCACATTCATATGCAAAAACACCCCCCCACTCATCTTTTAAATTACATGCATGCTGGACAATGTTGCTTTAGAACAGTATTCACTGCAATCAGGCTATGAATGCAGTCTGCATTCTGATCTGAGTCTGTTCTGTCTGCATCTCCCCTCTAGGTTTCTTCTCTCTCGCAAAAAGAAACACCCCACCTCAAACCCAGTCTCAAAGGCTATGGCTAAAAACAAGAAGCCTTATTCATATGAATGAGGCTGTTTTTGTAAGTGCAAATGCGGAAGCTGCCACCACCAAAATGTTTAGGAAACTGGTGAAAGGAAATAGCCTTCTTGTAGCCTAGAAACTAATTCAAGCATTCAGCTCTGTAGCAGCTACCTCTGGCTGAGCTGTGGCCACGATGCAGCACCTAGAGGAAGATCTGACTATCCTTGGAGAAGCAGATGATATCTTCTGTGAAGGTAAAGAACCTTTTATTAAGTAGATCTTTTTAATACATGGATTGAAGACAGGTTTGTACTTGGCTTGTATTCTGTTTCTTTGGTAAAAGTTGAAGTTCTCCACCGGCTCAGGACAGCCACTAGGGCTCACAGTGATAGGGTTGAAAAAGACTTGCTTTCTCTCAGTAAAATAATGGGAACAAAAGCTTTCTGGGTGCAAGATAGTGAGTGAGATTCATATTAACTAGGCAGACAGGTTACACAGCGAGGGTGTTAGCTCAAAAGGGAAAGCAAAGGCGGAGCTACATACAAAAGAGCATCCCCTTTGATCTAAAAAGTTACACTTTGCAAAATAAGCTAATACAAAGGGGCCTGTGTTCAGTGATCGACACTGTGGGCCTGATTCACCATGGCCATAAGGCTTGTGCTGTCACTGGCACCAGTGCAAAAGGCTACTAAAAGAGAATGGAAATGTTTTACGTCCACTTCGCACTCACTCTCCGTTGCTGTAAAGGATTATACCAGGTGGAGGCCAATGAGAATCAGGTCCACAGTCTCTCTCTCTTCTCCCACCACTCCCCACTGGCTTAGACACAAAGGGCTTGATCCCGCAAGCCCTCCCTGCACACAACTCCTGTTGTCTTCCATTGGAGTTCAACTAGGGTGACCAGACAGCAAGTGTGAAAAACCGGGACGGGGGTGGGGGGTAATAGGAACCTATATAAGAAAAAGACCCAAAAATCAGGACTGTCCCTATAAAATCGGGACATCTGGTCACCCTAAGTTCAACGCACAGAGGGTTTGCAGGATTGATCTCAAAGATTGGTAACCTTTAAACTCAGCTGCAACATAGTTTCAGCAAACTCAGTTTAAACAGAGTTTGGCTGGTCACTTGGGATGGGGCCAAACCAAGTTATTGTAGCCTGAGTAAAGACTAGACCAGAGAGGAGAACACACTTTAAAATCCTGGCTTCAGTGATGTGCTGCCAATATCTGAATAGGTTTCCCACAAATATCCTCCCACCCTTACACTGTGACGTATCCTATGCCAGATGTGCAGTGCATTTGCAGAGGCAGGCTGAGAGGTCAGAGCATTTACTCCTGTGTTTTCATTTATACACAAGTACTTTCTACTAACCATAGCCCAGGAGGGAGGCAATGCCACCCGGCAAACCAACTTACACTTAACTGGAAATGTTTATGCTTCGTACCTGAAAACTATACTGAGTATACAATAATGTAACGCAAAGTTCAGTTTGTGCAGTTTGGAAGGAATATAAATCCTCCTGCTTCAGGGCTTAAATGAACCTCTAACTATTGGGGTTCTGGAGGAAGGTTTCCCCTGGGGGCAGCCTATCCCATCATTACCTACTGTAGGGTTTCTTGTAATTCCTCTGAAGCAGCTGGTAGTGTCAGTGTCAGGCTACATCACTGGTCTGATTCAACAGGATTCCTCTGGGTACAGTTTTCAAAGGTGCTTAAGACCCATTTGAAGTCAATGGGATTTAGGATCCATAGCCACTTAAATGCTTGGGAAATTTTTGTCTCATGTTCCTAATTTGAAATGTGGGGGGTAAAAGTGAACTTTTTTTTTTTTTTAAAATACCTGCATTTGATATAATGTAATCCAGTCCAAAGACAAACACACAGCATTCATGCAATCCTTGTGGACACCATGGCTAAATCATCTCTGGCAGGAATGACTTCTCAGGAGCCAGCGAAAGGCTGGTTACTGGGAGCCAGGGGAATCATCCTAACTAACCTTCCCTTTAGTTTAGTGGAAGACTTAACCAGAGACCCAGAAGAGCCTCCAAAAGTCTTCCCAGCATATCACTGGATAGTTGTAACATGATCTGACCCTCAGCCACATTGGTGGCTAGATGGTATTAGGAACAGGTTCCCATAGTTGAGGGGGGGTTAAAGGCCCATCTAGATGAGGCCCCTCTCTGTGTTTTTCCCTCTGTCCTATTTCCTTTCTTTTGAGTGAAACACAGTATGTTGCTTTTATTTTCCAAAGCACTTGTTAACGCCATTCATGGCCTCAGTGAGGGCCCAGTACACTCCTATAGAGTGGGCCATGCCAGCAAGTGAGGAGCCATCTTCTGAGTCTCAGAGCATTTCCTGAACCACCTCCACTTGCATGGAAAAGAGAGACTCAAGAGATTAGTGTTACCAGAAGTTAAAGGAGGCCAGAATGGAAACAGGGCCAGCACATGAGTAACACTGCTCCTCCCATGTCTACTAAGATCCACAGATACCTACAGATTTTGGAGGCTGGACCCACTGCAAAACCCACCATATTTTAGAGAAAAGGATTAGGAGGAAGTTTAAGTTCCACGTTTCCAGTCTCCTATACTGGTTAATGCTGCAAAGGACCTGTGTCAGCATACATTTGTTTCCTATAATTCTATGTTCCCCTGCAGTAATGGGATACTAAAAATATCTGTAGCTTCATAATTATAGCAAAAATATGTCCAGAATTTTCCCCTTCTTAAGCTGTGAAATGTTGGTAATATTTTTTCTGTGGCGTGGTAAGGAATGTCTATCACAGGGGAGAGAGGTGACCCGCAGCACATGATCTGACAGCTAAAGCTCAGCCTGAAGAGACAAATGAATCAACCAACATGCAGATTTAGATACTTTTAAGATTAGAAGGGATCATTGTGACCATCTGGCATGGCCTCCTGCCTAATACAGGCTGTAGGACTTCCCTGAATTAATTGCTGTTTCAAGACCAATAACTGTGATTGAACTAGAGCAGAACTTGTAGAAAAACATCCCTTTTTTTTTAAAAAAGATTTCCAGTGATGGAGAATCAACCACAACCATTGGTAAATTGTTCCAGTGGTTAATCACCCTCACTGTTAAAGATTTGCATCTTATTTTCAGTCTGAATTTGTCTAGCTTCAGCTTCCAGAGATTGTGGATCTTGCTATTTCTTTGTCTGTCTAACTTTGAAGAATCCTCTATTATCAAATTCTTGTTCCCTATATAGAGGATCAAGTTACCTCTCAACCTTCTCTTTGGTAGGCTAAATAGATTGAGCTCCTTGAGTCTATCACTATAAGCCATATTTTCCAATCCTTGAATCATTCTCGTGGCTCTTCTTTGGCCCCACTCTAATTTATCAACAACCTTCTTGAAGTGACAAAGAGTCCTGTGGCACCTTATAGACTAACAGATGTATTGGAGCATGAGCTTTCGTGGGTGAATATCCACTTCTTGAAGTGTGGACTCCAGAACTGGATACAGTATTCCAGTAGGAGTCACACTGGTTCCAAATACTGAGGTAATATAACCTCTCTACTTCTATTTGATATTCCTGTTTAAACATCCAAAAATTGCATACTTTTGGCCATAGCATCGGACTGGGAGCTCATGTTCACCTCATTATCCATGAGGATCCCCAAGTCTTTTCCAGAGTCACTGCTTCCCAGGATAGAGTTCCCCATCCTGTAAGTATGTCCTGCATTCTTTGTTCTTCAACCTTAACTTTGGCTGTATTGAAATGAATATTGTTTGCTTGCTCTAAATCAATGACCTGTCCTCTTTATTATGTGCCACTCCACCAGTCTTTATATCACCTGCAAACTGTATCAGTAATGTTTACTTCCAAGTCACTGATAACAATGTTAAATATATAGGTGCAAGAACCAATGTCTAAGAAACAAAACTTGCTTATGATGATGATTTCCCATTTACAATTACATTTTGTGACCAATCAGCTAGTTCTTAATCTATTTAACGTGTTTCTGTATCATTCTAGTTTTTGAATCAAGATACTGTGTGGAACAAAGTCAAATGCCTTACACAAGTCTAAGTCTATAAACACTATTTCCTTTATCAACCAAACTTGTAATCTCATTTTTAAAAAAGATACCAAGTTAGTTTAAAAAGATCCATTTCCATAAATGCATGTTGATTGACTTTAATTATATTACCCTCCTCTAAATTCTTTATTAATCAAGTATTTATCAGCCATTCCATTATTTTGCCCAGATTCAATAATTGCCTGGGTCATCCTGTTTACGGTTTTTAAATATTAGTACAACATTAGCTTTCCTTCATCCCTCAGTGTTCCAGAGAGCTCCTTGGCCAGCTTCTTGGATGTAAATTATCCAGATGTACAGATTTTAAAATGTCTAACTTTAGTAGCCACTGTTTCACATCCTCCTTAGTTACTGTTGAAATGAAATGGAAAGTATATCATCATTATGCAATAAGAATATATCATTTGCTTTTTCCCAAACACAAAACAGAAATATTTATTGAATACTTCTGCCTTTTCTGAATTATTGTTGACAGTTCTATCATTTCCATTGGTAGATTTTCAGAAAGCCTTTGACAAGGTCCCTCACCAAAGGCTATTAAGCAAAGTAAGCTGTCATGGTATAAGATGGAAGTTCCTCTCATGGATCAGTAACAGGTTAAAAGAGAGGAAACAAGGGGTAGGAATAAATGCTCAGTTTTCAGACTGGAGAGAGGTAAATAGTGGTGTCCCCCAGGGGTCTGTACTGGGACCAGTGCTATTCAACATATTCATAAATGATCTGGAAAAAGGGGTAAACAGTGAGGTGGCAAAATTTGTGGATGATACAAAACTACTCAGGATAGTTAAGTCCAAAGCAGACTGCAAAGAGTTACAAAGGGATCTCATAAAACTGGGTGACTGGACAAGAAAATGGCAGATAAAATTCAGTGTTGATAAATGCAAAGTAATGCACACTGGAAAAGATAATCCCAACTATACATAAAAATGATGAGGTCTAAATTAGCTGTTACCATTCAAGAAAGAGCTCTTGGAGTCATTGTGGATAGTTCTCTGAGAACATCTGCTCAATGTGCAATGGCGGTTAAAAAAGCTAACAGAATGTTGGGAATCATTAGGAAAGGAATAGATAATAAGACAGAAAATACCATATTGTCTCTATATAAATCCATGGTGTGCCCACATCTTGAATACTGTGTGCAGATCTCAAAAAAGATATATTAGAATTGGAAAAGGGCAACAAAAATGATTAGGGGTATGAAACAGCTTCCGTATTAGGACAGATTAATAAGACCGGGACTTCTCATCTTGGAAAAGAGATGACTAAGGGGGGATATGATAGAGGTCTATAAAATCATGACTGGTGGGGAGAAAGTAAATAAGGAAGCATTATTTACTCCTTCTCATAATACAAGAACTAGGGGTCACCAAATGAAATTAATAGGCAGCAGATTTAAAACAAACAAAAGGAAGTTCTTCTTCACACAACACACAGTCAACCTGTGGAACTCTTTGCCAGAGGATTGTGGAGGCCCAGACTATAGCAGGAATTTGGTAAGTTCCTGGAAGATAGGTCTATCAATGGCTATTAGCCAAGACGGGCAGGGATGGTGTCCCCCTCTGTTGCCAGAAGCTGGGAACGGGTGACAGGGGATGGATCACTTGATGAGTACCTGTTCTGTTTATTCCCTCTGAAGCACCTGGCATTGGCCACTGTCAGAAGACAGGATACTGGGCTAGATGGGCCTTTGGTCTGACCCAGTATGGCTGTTCTTATGATGGATCAATACCATTGTTAGGATTCCTTTTGTTCCTAATATACTTAGAAAATTCTATGTGATACAGCTGATGAGTCTAAACTACACATACAAGTGTATGTCCTGAAAGAAGATCTTATAATTAATTTCCTTATTCTTGCATTTATATGCCACCTTTCATCTCAAAGCACCCTAGAGAGTTTTACAAATGACCACTTTGAAACACTTTGCCCATCAATGAAATGCAACCACTTCTGGTGTGAAATACAGCAACTTTTTAACAGTGCACAGAGAGGAATCAAAGAATATTTATTTCACTTAAAAGTACAGAAGATCATTTACATAAATTCTTATATGGCCTTCATCATCCTAGTACCTAAGCAATCACCAAATAAGAATTTGGGCAGAGCATTAAATTAACACACCTGCTCTTGAGAATATGCTATTTGGTTTTTAGTTACTATAAGTGTTTGGGATTTTGAGTTTACATCTCTTAGAAATACAGCACCTCAAACAGCACAATGCTCCCTAACATCATCATAGGGTATGAGTACACTAGAAGCCAGACCATACCCTCCATATGACCTAGATTTTCCTCATCTCCCATTCATGTACAAATTTAGCAAGCTCGCAGCCCCATGTACTTCCACATGTAGTTAGCAATTATTAATATATCTAAACTTAGAACTTAATTACAGTTATTACCAAGTCTTTTAGACAGCTACTCCACACTAGCC
Source organism: Mauremys mutica (assembly GCF_020497125.1). NCBI lineage: Eukaryota > Metazoa > Chordata > Testudines > Geoemydidae > Mauremys > Mauremys mutica. The sequence goes on from NC_059073.1 coordinate 108,036,548, forward strand.
TGTACTCACTCATGCTTATCTCCCTCTCTGACTGCTGAATAGCCTATCTGGCTGCACTTTGGGTAGATGACCTACTTTTCAATAGTTTCCACAGAGCTAATAAAAAATCCTTTTTATTCTTCCAGAGTATGAAAAAGCAAAAAGCAACTATTTTTTATAATATTTAGTAAACAAGAGATCCATTTTAGACAGTCCACAACTATATACATGAAATCCCAGAGGTCCTTTCCCTGCCCAGAGCTGATTTGCTTATTGGGTCATGCAACCATTCTCTCAGCATTGCCATCTTTTGAAGAGCTCCTTGCAGAATTGTAATTACGTTGTTCACAATATGAGTTTGCTTCCTTGGGAAAGTCCCTCTTTGAAGAGATAAGCAATTTAGATTTAAGTTTCATGATTGGGGTGAGGTTAACCTGAAATTAGGGTGCAAACAACACTCAATATTCGTTTGATATATGTTTGTAGTAGGGAAAAAACTAGGAAAGATTCTTCCTATGATTACTGTAAGTTTAAAATACAACTTTATATGGTTATTCACAAAAAAAAATAACGTCATTCAGTTCTAGTTAAGGTAAAATAATCTCAAATCTTTGAAAACCTGGAAAATCCAAGTTAAAATTCCACATGTAAAAACAAATCATTCAAAAAGTATAAAAATGACCTTAACTCTGTCCCCTTAGCGCCACATTGAGACAAGCTTATTAATTCATACAGCCACTACACGTTCATCTCTTTAGTGACCACAAAAACAAATAACTTGCTTTTAATTAACTGGTGTGAAGCTTTTCTCAAAGTGGCACTTCTGGGCCTTATGTTCTTTGGGTGACCAGAACCATGCAGTTGAATACTTTTGAATGGAGTGAGAGGGGGACTTTAATCAAGTAGAACACTATCTTGGAATTTTCAAGCAGTTTGTATCTTTTGAGAAAATGACAATATTCTGTTGAGGACTTTTTAGTTAAAGTGAGTAAATTTATTCCAAATGTAATTCCAAATTAACAAAGCTCTTTGCATGGGAATTCCCTTAGTTTATAAAATAATGTTTCAATATTGCTAAGTGGCTGGAGTACTTAAAAATATTGTGATCCCTGCAGGGACTAAGGTGAAACTTTCAAGCACCACAGGAACTTTGGCAGACTTTGCACGCCACTTGGGAATGAACCTCATTCCTACTTAGACTGCCTCCTGTCTTCACATGTGGCTTCCTCTCCCCCATTCCCCATAAAAACTCCTTGCCCCACTCATAGGGGTTGCATGTTTCTGCTCCTTCCACACCACAGAATGTATCAAATTGATGCATGTATTATCAAACTATGGTGTGTACACTTAAAAAAAAGACGTGTTTCAAAATTATTTGCATTCATTGTGGGTAATTCTCTATGACCCTACATTTTCACAAAAACAACTTTTAAGAAGTGGGGAAATAAGTATTCAAACACCAAGGACATATTTACTGAATATTCTTTACTGAAGACCAACCTCAGTCAAATATATGAACCATGGGCCTATTCTGTTCTCATACTTCTGGGACATTATGGACAGTTGTACTTGAAAGCGGTTATAGCTCATCACCAGCCCTACCTATCCCTTCAGCTTATCTCATGTGCCTATAGAAGGAGAATGCACACTGAGCTGTAGTGACAAGAAAGAAGAATGCCCAATAGTTCATCACCAAGGCTACAGTGTTTTCTTGCAGAATATATATTTCTTAACTGAGTTTTTTTAGCCACAGGCCCAGATTTCAGCACATTTAGCCAAAAAACTTGTATAGACCTTGTTATCATTCAGAACAAGGATGGATTTTTAAAGAAGTGACATATAATGTTTTCATTTTTTAATTTCTTTTTTGTTAAAGCAACTCTTCATTAACCTGTTTGTTACACCAGTCATTGCTGATTGCGGTTTAATAGATGTAAAGGTAACAGAACTAAAAAGGAGTCTGCTCTGGTTTTTAGTTTAAGGATCCACAATAAGATAGTTAGACAGGTCTGCTCACCCTTATCTCCTCCCACCCCACCTGACCGCACCCCACCCCCAACTCAAGATGGTTTTTAGATTTTCAAAACACATCCTGTGACAGCTGGAGTATTATTTGTATCGGTGCATTAAGCTCTGTATTTTAAGTAGAAGTGATTGATTCTTTAATGATGGTATATATTTTTTAAAAATAATTCAATCAGAGATTGTTTCTGCACTGTTGTCTCCCTCTTTTTTAATTAAAGATCTTTGATGTTGTTTTCCTAACTCTGCCTTGATGCCAGCCTAACTGAATTTCATGATCAACATTATTTTTGGAAGGATAATCATAATAGTAATGCGAATTTCAGGCCACCTAAATTCGTAGCATTTTGCCAGCCTTCTGAGAAGAAAGCAGGGTACATATGGGCTAGTGAAGCAACTTACTAGATGTGCTCAGACAACATTTCAGGCTGCCAAAACAAGTGCCTTTCAAAATTTGAACCAACATTGCCTTTCCTTCTTATCGGCTTTATCTAATATTTGTAGTTCCTTGTGTCGGTGTACAGCTCAGTAAAAAATATAAGTCTCTAGTGTCAAATCAAATTATTAAAGTCCTAAAACAAATTTGGAGTGATTAAAGCAGTCACTTAGCATATATAACTTTAGCCCCTTACAATTCAGTGAACAGTTTCACAGCCTATTGTGAACGCACACCCATACAAACACATGCTAACCATGTCTTTGTGGTTGGTGTATTAGAGGTGTGGCACCCACAAACCCACTAGGCCAGGAAGTTCAGAGTTAAGGCTAATGCTTAGCTCACATGTTTGTGTGGAAATGGAAAACGGTACAACAGCATGAGTTAAAGACAGAGAGGAGAACTGTCAAATGCTTGACTGTGTTAAAGTGGCACATAAATGTTGAAAGTGAACCCTGGCTCACAGAGCTATTTAAACTTGATTTTCAGCGGGTTGCACATAACAGCATGATTTCTTTAGGAAATCCCTACATCTGATTTTAGTCTATGGAGTGTGGCCTGGTCCCATAGAATTTGAGTCAAAATTTCAAAAGCTGCAAGCTGTGAGTTGCATTGGAGGAGGGCAGCTGAGTTGGTCAAGAGATTTGAATAGGGTTCCCATTATGGCTTCAGTTGAAACAATCCCATTTAAGTTTTGAACGTCACCATTTCATGGAAACCACCTTCCAAAGGCTAGGTGGATGTGTGCTCTCGAGAACATTTTGCATGCAATATGAGAGAAGGTACTTATTCCCCAAACAACCATCTACTTTCTTGTACCCAAGATTATAGTCAGTTTTCCAGTGGATAACAGGTGAGACTAAAGTGCTAATGAAAAACTTGATGAAATAGCCTGGATTGTAAACTTTCATAAATGTGAACATCCGTGAATTAAAAACAGGCAGATACTGACATAGTCTAACTTAATTGCCTATAGCCTGGCAATTAAAGGGTTCAAAAGCCCAGGCTTTCAAAAAATGGGTGCCTAAAGTTAGTCTACTAAATCTTAATTTTCAAAAGTGCTGAGCAGCCATTGAAGTCAGTTGGGAGAAAAAGAACAAAAAGGATTGGGTCATACAAAAGACAGAGTAAAATAAAGAATGGGGCTTTCACGCATGCTTAAACAATTTAGGAGCACAAGTTCCACTGGAAGTCAGTTCCACCCTAAGTAAATAAACAAACACTAAAATGTGGCAGCAGGAGAAAATATCAGGGAGGGACACAGAGTAATTTAAAAATTTTATTAAGATGTTTTTAAAAAGTGAACGGTACAGAGTTTAAGCATAGAAGTTTCTGGTTATCAGGGAATAACATACAGATTATCAAGAGGTGCGAAGTTCGGTTTAAGATTGAGTGGCATAAGTAATACATAATCTACAATATCCCTGATTGGAGGTAAAAGGTTGAGGGGGCAAAGTACAGACATTGAGTTATGAGGGTATGAAGTTCATATAATGGCTATGCTCGGGTGTGGGGTATAATGAGTGGATATGATGATGAGGATGGATTGACCCTCATTTGGTGAGATTCAATGTTCAGGGAGTTTATGGTTCCCGTTCATATGATCCAATGGAGAAAGTCTCTTGGTCCCTTTCTCGTAGTCGAACGATGTCACTCCGGCTCACATCTCCTGGTACTGTCAGTGGCCAGTGATGTGTTCGATGTAGATGTCCCTGGACCATCGGATGGTGTCTGAGACCATGAGGCGCCGCATGATCCGTGCGTAGCGTTGACCGATCCCACAGGTCCGCAGCACATGCTCATTGCAGGGGTCCTAGGCGCCCAGGGCTCTGACGATCAGGGCGTCCATCTGCACCTCCAATACACTAGGCTGCATCTGCACTTAGAAATTTGGCAAACTCCTGCTATTAGCCTAGCATCAGTGCAGCTCAGGTGATGCTAGCAGCAGTGGCAGTGGTATTGGAGAACAGCTACTTGCCATTTTGCCAATATGTTGCCTAACGCTGCACATTCTTATCCATAATGGTAATCATGGTCCTACAGTTCCTAGACCAATGGTGGGAGAACTCCCTAAAATTCTTACTGTAGACAAGGTCTAGTGGTGATGATCCCAGTGAACAAGCTTGTTCATGGAGTCTTATTATCTAGACCAGGGGCGGGCAAACTTTTTGGCCTGAGGGCCGCATCAGGTTTTCAAAATTGTATGGAGGGCCGTTAGCAGAGGCTTATGCCTCTCCAAACAGCCAGGCCTGGCCCGGCCCTGCCCCCTATCCAACCCTCCTGCTTCTCACCCTGACTGCCCCCCTCCGGGACCCTGGCCCCATTCAACCCCACTGTTCCCCACCCTTTGACCACCCCAACCCCTATCCACACTTCTGCCTCCGATCACCACCCTGAACTCCCTGCCCTCTATCCAACCTCCCCGCTCCCTGCCCCCTTACCACGCTGCCTGGAGCACCGGTGGCTGGCGGCGCTACAACCATGCCGCCCAGAGTGCCAGGACAGGCAGCCATGTCACCCGGCTGGAGCCAGCCACGCCACCATGCAGCACAGAGCACCGGGTCAGCTCAGGTTCTGCAGCTGCCCTGCCCAGGAGTCACAGCCCCGCCGCCCAGAGCATTGCGCCAGCAGCGGAGCGAGCTGAGACTGCAGGGGAGGGGGAACTGTAGGGGAGGGGCTGGGGGCTAGCCTCCCGGAACAGGAGCTCAGGGGCCAGGCAGGAGGGTCCCATGGGCCGGATGTGGCCCACAGGCCGTAGTTTACCCACCTCTGGTCTAGACCCATGTTAAAAATAGGACCCTGAACTCATCCCACTGCTTCCAAAAAACAATATTCCTAAAACACACTTATTCAGAACACTGCCCATAATCAGCTCATTATATGACCCTCCTTCATTAAGTGAAAGTATATAGCAGAGACCAAAATTATAATCAAATTATATTCACTTTACAAACAGGTAGTTGCAACACCTCCAATTTCATCATCCCAGGCTCTCCTTTTAGGTGGCCTGTCTTCCTTCCTCTCCTCTTACCAAACCTAAGAGGAAGCAACAATAAAATTACAAGCTTTTGTGCAACTATTTCTGTGCTACCCTGAATTCCAAGAAGCTGCTTGTGAAAGTGACTCTCCTTTCCTGAAATCTCATGGCACTTTCTTCTTAGTGTATAATCTGAAGTTTTAAACCCCCAGTGCTGGGTCACCATTCCATTAACTGGAACTCTTGGAACCCAAGAAATTCAGCAAGTGTCAGTCAACTCAGCAAGAAACCTGAAGTTTCCTCTAAGGGTTCTTTAAAGCCTCCCCTTATGGAAAAGTCCTTCAGAAAATGACAGCCTTTCAACAGGGTTTTTTGAACCAGCCTGTAGAATTTAATAGAGAATTATATCCCCCTCATAGAGAATTCTATAGGATGGTTCAAAAATTCTATAGAAAGGTTATCCCTATCTATTAAATTCAATAGGTTTTCAGAGTAATTTCCATAGAACCCTATTGGAGTCGTTCCTATAAAATTCCGTATGACTTTTCCATCAAGCTCCTTACAGTGTGTGAATAAAGACACTGGTTAGTTTAGCACAGACTCCCTGGAATCAATGCATTTCAATATTTTCATTAATAACTTGGATAATGGAGTGAAAAGTGTGCAAATAAAATGTGTGGATGACATCAAGCTGGGAGGGGTTGCAAGATCTTTTGAAGATAGGATTAGAATTGAAAACAATCAAATTGGAGAATTGGTCTGAAATCAACAAAATGAAATTCAATAAAGATGAGTGCAAAGTACTTCACTTAGGAAGGAAAAATCAAACGCACAACTACAAGATGGGGAATAACTTGCTGGGGAGTAATTCTGGCTAAACAAAAAAGTAAAAGAAGCAGTGAGAGGCAAAAAGGCATCCTTTAAAAAGTGGAAGTTAACTCCTAGTGAAGAAAATAGAAAGGAGCATAAACTCTGGCAAGTGGAGTGTAAAAATATCATTAGGGAGGCCAAAAAATAATTTGAAGAACAGCTAGCCAAACACTCAAAAAGTAATAGCAAAATTTTTTTAAGTACATCAGAAGCAGGAAGCCTGCTAAACAACCAGTGGACGATTGAGATGCTAAAGCAGCACTCAAGGATGATAAGGCCATTGGGGAGAAACTAAATGAATTTTTTGCACCAGTCTTTATGTATGAGGATGTGAGGTAGATTCCCAAACCTGATCCATTCTTTTTAAGGTGACAAATCTGAGAAACTGTCCCAGACTGAGGTGTCATTAGAGGAGGTTTGGGAACAAATTGATAAATTAAACGGTAATAAGCCACCAGGACCAAATGGTATTCACCCAAGAGTTCTGAAGGAACTCAAATGTGAAATTGCAGAACTACTAACTGTGGTATGTAACCTATCATTTAAGTCAGCTTCTGTACCAGATGACTGGAGGATAGTTTATGCGACACCAATTTTTAAAAAAAGCTCCTGAGGCAATCCTGGCAATTACAGGCCAATAAATCTACCTTCAGTACCAAGCAAACTGGTTCAAACCATAGTAAAGAACAGAATTATCAGACACATAGATGAACATGATTTGTTGGGGAAGAGTCAACATGGTTTTTGTAAAGGAAATCATGCTCACCAATCTACTAGAATTCTTTGAGGGGGTCAGTAAACATGTGGACAAGGCTGATCCAGTGGATATAGTGTACTTAGATTTTCAGAAAGCCTTTTACAAGATCTCTCACTAAAGACTCTTATACAAAGTAAGCTGTTATGGGATAAAAGGGAAGGTCGTCTCATAAATCAGTAACTGGTTAAAAGATAGGAAACAAAGGGTAGGAATAAATGGTCAGTTTTCAGAATGGAGAGAGGTAAATAGTTTTGTCCCCAGGGATCTGTACTGGTACCAGTACTTTTCAATATATTAATAAATGATCTGGAAAAAGGGGCAAACAGTGAGGTGGCAAAATTTGCAGATGATACAAAACTACTCAAGATAGTTAAGTCCAAAGCAGACTGCAGAGAGTTACAAAGGGATCTCACAAAACTGGGTAACTGGGCAACAAAATGGCAGATGAAATTCAGTGTTGTTAAATGCAAAGTAATGCACACGAGAAAACAATCCCAACTATACATATAAAATGATGGGGTCTAAATTAGCTGTTACCACTCAAGAAAGAGATCTTGGAGGCATTGTGGATAGTTCTCTGAGAACATTCACTGAATGTGCAGTGACAGTCAAAAAAACAATGTTGGGGATCATTAGGAAAGGGTTAGATAATAAGACAGAAAATATCATATTGCCTCTATAAATCCATGGTACGCCCACATCTTGAATACTGTGTGCAGATGTGGTCGCCCCATCTCAAAAAAGATATATTGGAATTGGAAGAAGTTCAGAAATGTTCAAAAATGATTAGGGGTATGGAACGGCTGCCATATGAGGCGAGATTAATAAGACTGGGAATCTTTAGCTTGGAAAAGAGATGACTAAGGGGGATATTTACTCCTGATAGCACAAGAGCTAGGGGTCACCCAATGAAATTAATAGGCAGCAGTGGTAAAACAAACAAAAGGAAGTATTTCTTCACACAATGCACAGTCAACCTGTGGAACTCTTTGCCAGAGGCTGTTGTGAAGGCCCAGACTAGGGTTCAAAAAGGAACTAGATAAGTTCCTGGAGAATAGGTCCATCAATGGCCAGGATGGGCAGGGACGGTGTCCCTAGCCTCTGTCTGCCAGAAGCTGGGAATGGGTGACAGAGGATGGATCACGTGACCATTACCTGCTCTATTAATTCCCTCTGAAACACCTGGCAGTGGCCACTGAAGAAAGACAGGATACTGGGTGAACCTTGGGTCTGACCTAGTATGGCCATTCTTATGTTCTTATGTACTGCTGAATAGGACCTGGGGGTTGTAGTGGATTCCAAATTGAATATGAGTCAACAATATGATGCAGCTGCGAAAAAGGCTAATATTCTGGGGTATATTAACAGAAGTGGCATATGTAAGATATGGGAGGTAATTGTCCTGCTCTACTCAGCACTAGCAAGGCCTCAACTGGAGTACTGTAATCAACTTTAGGAAAGATGCTGTGTAATGGGACTCATCACAGTAGCGCCTCTTGCTGGCCGTCTTGGGATTAGCTCTGCAGATCGGTACGCCCTCTCCCGATGGTGCCTCACCCGCTGCCACATCTGTTCTCTGACCCACGTCACTCTAGGGACCGTGGCATCCTCTTCATGACACAGACCTCCGACCATGTTACCATCTGTGCTCCCCCCTTTCAGGGGTTTAGTACAGCAGTCCAGCCAATTTCCAGTGGCAAGTGGGGGGGACCCAGGCCCACCCGCTACTCTGGGTCCCAGCCCAAGGACCCTCTGAACCTCAATCACTTGCTGCATTCCTTTGCCTTGGCTACTGCTTCATCTCCCTGGGCCACTTCCCTGCAGCCAAAACACCCTACTCAGACCCAGCAGACCATGTGGAGCTCCTTCTGTACTCCCTGGGTCCCTGTCTGCACTGCTCTGTCCAAGGTGCTACAGGGTTGCAGCCTACTAGAGACACAATCTTCCAGCCTCGAGCTCCAGGCGGCTACTGATTCTGCTTTGCCTTGTGACTCTTCCCATATGGGCCTGCTGGGCCCAGACTGTCTGCTCCTCACAGCCGCTCTCCTTTTGGCCACTTCCACACACAGCCTCCCTAGGGCCCTATGAACCCCTTACATGACAGTGTGGAGTGGATGCCCCATCACATGTGGACAAACTGAAGAGAGTCCAGAGGAGAGCAACAAAAATTATAGAAGATTTAGAAACCTTGACCTCTGAGGAAAGGTTAAAAAAACTGGGCAAGTTTAGTGTTGATAAAAGAAAACAGGAGGTGGGTGAGAGGGGAACACACCTTATAACAGTCTTCAAATATGTTATGGGCTGTTATAAAGAAGACTGATCAATTGTTGTCCATGTCCACTGAAGATAGCAGGAGAAGTAAGGGGCTTATTCTTAAGCAAGGGAGATTTAGGTTTACTATTAGGAAAAACTAACTAACTATAAAGGTAGTTAAGCTCTAGAAATGCTTTCAAGGGAAGTTGTGGAATCCCCATCATTGGCCATTTTTAAGAACAGGTTGGACAAACATCTGTCAGGGATGGTCTAGGTTTATTTGGTCCTGCCTCAGCACAAAGGGGCTGGACTTGATGCCTTTTTGCGGTCCTTCCAGACTTACATTTCAATGATTCTATCATTTTTATACCTCATTCTTGTTTCACCATGCTCCACTATGGTGAAACCCTAGTTCTGGGATGCAAATGGGCCTGAAGTTGATATTAAAGGCATATTATTGATTAAAGAGTGTTTATTGTTTAAAAAATAAAACACTATGTTCAAAATAATCTCTCCAAGTGTATATTCAGAGTCACATCTGAATTTACTGACAAAAAGATGGTTTTTGCATCTGTTAGCATCACAGAGCTAATACAGCTACAGGAAAGCAAGTGGGATTTTATTATGCCTCACACTTCATCAGCAGAACTATCATCTGAGCTCCAGTTGCTGAATCTTTATTGCTGGTGATGATGCAGAAACCAGAACGAGCACAACTTGGTTTTCATAAACTCGATTTCTCTGCTGGCATATGGAAAAATCATCTTTTAGTTTATAAAGAGAATCAGTGCGGGAGTTTTGTTCAAGTTGGGTTTGCAGTATCTGGTCATAATTCAGAAGTCACAGAGAATAAATGTGGACACCCACATTATAGTTTTTATAATTATTTTTTGACTGCAAAGTCACTTTGAGCTAAGAAGATGTGTTCTAATTAGCTCTTGCAGACAGGGACACTTTAAATAATTGTATAAACCCAAAATGCTTTTACAAGATCATCTTAAACACTTATTGACATTATTGCTGAATGATGCCTGTCAGGTGATACTATTTGTTTGATAATAAATGAGGCGCTCTTAATTTAGAAAAAAAATGTTGAAATGGGCTGAGACAAAAGCTCTCAGAAGCATCTAAAACAAAAAAAGGTAGAGTTTTACAATGCTGTTGAATTCACTTTTAGCACCGTGTATCCTTTTTTTAAAAAAAAAAAAATGGAATAGTAGGCAGTCGTGTGATCTACTACTCTTCTCAGCCCCCTCTGTCTGGGTAGCTCTGTGCCATTTCTGTTCCTGACACTTGTCATGAAGCAGGAAGAGTTAGCTTAATCAGAGGCACGAGTCACTGATTAGTGCTGGGCTGCTGTCACTAATCACTTCAAATGCTGTACTGAAAATAGTATCCATAGGTCATACATTGGAAAATGATCCTCACTGCCATTCAACCTCAGCTATGCCAAATGCCTAATTAACATGCTTTCCTGGTTTGCATTAAATATCCTTTCTTTGTTTGTTTAATTGAAATCTACTGACAGACCCGCTGATGTGGTATGAAAAGCTTTCCCGGGTCTGCTGGTGAGATGCATGGTGATAGTGCTGTTTGCCCTCTTGAGAGGAAATGGTCCCTTTCCCTTCAGTAACAACATTAGATTTGTGCAGGTGATTAAACATCAGTTTCCATGAGAAAGCTGGAACCCACCAATTCCCTATTCTCCTGCCATCAGATGTTAGGAGAGTTCAGATCAGGATAAATAAACTGTTGTCTGCTGTGTTGTCTCTCTTTAACCATTTAGCAGATGCAGTTTAGGATCATTGCTTTACAGAAGCAGAAAGATTATTGCACTCAGAGAGGCAGTTCACTCGCACAGCAGTTGTGCACTTTTACATTTGCTATTTTTAAGCCATGGAAATATGCACTGACAAGTGTATTAAAAAGAAAGCAACAGCTGTATCTTAGCGGTAGTATGGTTATGAAACAGGTTCTAATTTTTGTTCTGAATAGTGACTAAGTGGCACTACTAGAGGCGTGTCTACATTGAGGACATGCACTAGCTCTGCTCGAGCTAGCACACTAAAGTGTAGCCGGGGGGGAGCAACATGGGCAGTAGCTGGGGCTGGCTGCCCGAGGGGGTCTGAACGAGTTTGTACTCAGACAGCTAACCCAAATTAATGCCTGTGCCACCCTGCTCATTTTACTGCATTAACTTGAGCAGAGCTAGCCCATGTCTGTCTACCCACACTGGGAAACAGGCTCCCAGATGCAGTGTAGACATTACCTGTATTGGGGTGATTAGTGTAAAAAAAATAATAATGGCAATTCAGCTGGATATTAAAACACTGAGGGCTGAGCTCTGCTGAGCTACACCAATGTAAACCTGCAGTAAGTTCACTGATTTCAGAGCTACTGGGGATTTACACTGGTAGAACTGAGAGCAAAATTTGGCCCAGAAGATTCATCACACGGGCTCAGCAGAAGCGTCTGTGTTGCATTATTGTGTTAGGAATGTGCGTGAACCCAAATATCAAACACTGGGGCTCTCATACATGAAACTGCAGCATTTGAAGTGTAGCCCTGCCTTAGTTATCCAGCACAAATCCTTCCCATAAACCAATTACTAACAAACAATGGAACAGTCTCTCTTGGGAAAAACAAACAGGATACTCAGCATCTGTAGCTTTAGACCTCAGATTATCACATTAGCTTTGATCATCTCGTCACATGTCTGACTTTTGGCTGTCTAGTAAGACACAACGAGTTTTCAGCAGCTTTTCATGCATATTAATTAGAGAACATGGAATGCTTTTCAGAAAAATCAAGAAAAAACGGGATAAAGGCACAGTAATAGACATACATACGTACACACACACTTGGCATGCACTTAAAGGCTGCTTGGCCTTCACTGGTTGCTAAGCATTATGAGAAATTGGAATGTACAGTTCAGTCAAGCCCTCTTGTGAGCTTTTTTCATTTGCCATAAAAAACCTGCACATAGGAGGGGCTGATAGCACAGAATGTGAAGTGTGGGATTTTGAAAAAAAATAGTGCTTAAATAGGTTCAGATGTTCTCTCCCTGACGGCCCAGCCCCAAAGTTGCACTGATGAGGGCAGGAAAGCATATGTTTACTTTTATATCTACTGACATTCATTCTTACAAGTTGCGATTTTCAAATCTCCATAGGTGTGCACAGCATTCTTCAGACAGCCACAGATGGGAGAGTCCCTGCTCTGAGGGCTAATGATCTAAGATCACTGTGGATACAGTACAACACAAAAGAGCACGGGGAAAAGCAAGCATAAGCTAGGGAACATGCAGCTCCTCCCCTCTCTACTAAAAGATGAGGGAAACTCCCCCTTCTGTCCCTGCCTTGAATTAGCAGCACTCCCCGAGACCTTCACAATTCCCTCTTCTAATTGGCTGGTACAGGGGGGGGCTCCCCTGCCTCCAAGAACGCACACACTCCCATGTCAATCTACTTAACTGTGGCAAAGGAATTACTGTGAAGCTGTGGACTGAACACAGGGCTGGGATTCAGAAGAACTGGGTTCTAATTTGACTCATTGCAGAACCTTGGCTAACCCACAAAATTGCTCTGTGCCCTAGTTGTAAGATGGGGATAACAACGCTTGCCCAACTTCATGAAGTGCTTTAAGGGCTGCAGGTGAGAAGCACTACATGTGCAAATGCTGTTTATTATTACAAGAGAAGGTAAAACATTTCAGATGATGAGTACAGGTGAGGTAGCAACACAGTAAAGGGGAGGAAATAGAAGATGCACATGGGTTATTGGTTGCACGTAATGTGAAATCTGTAGGTTTGGCGAAGCTTTGTGGAACAAAGGATGCTTGGTGTATGGCAACTGGGAGGGCATGTACAAGGCAGAGCAAGAAAAGGGATGAAGATGGTAGTGGGAGGAAACCAAAAGAGCAATAAGGGAGGGCAGTGTAGAGAATGGGAGGGGTTACTGGATTTTTATAATATGGTTACCTCACGGATACCAAGGTGAACTTTCTCCCTCCCAATCAAACCTGGAAGTTACAGTCCTGATTCTTGACCATATTTGCTCACCTCTTGTGAAAAGGGGACTGTCACACTTCAGGGGAAGCTGTTCCTTGGACCCCTCAGTTTCCTTGTGAGCACCCCTTTCAAGTGACATTCGTGATTTTAGACTGAGTTACTGGGTCATAACCCTCCTGTTTACTCAAACATTTTTTCTTAGCAGACTCAACTGCCTTTGGCTTTGGTCAGAGACTTCCTTTCAGGACCCTATGATCAGTATGAAAATGCAGTGACTTTGGGAGACAGCCTCTTCAAAGCAAAGTATTACTCTTTTATCTACGGGCACATAGCAAGCAGGGAGGAAAAGTGTTAAAATAACAAAAAAGGCCTCTATGCAGATTGTCTTATCATAGAATCATAGAAGATTAGGCTTGGAAGAGACCTCAGGAGGTCATCTAGTCCAACCTGCTGCTCAAAGCAGGACCAACACCAACTGAATCATCCCAGCCAGGGCTTTGTCAAGCTGGGCCTTAAAAACCTCTAAGGATGGAGATTCCACAACCTCCCTAGGTAACCCATTCCAGTGCTTCACTATCCTCCTAGTGAAATAGTGTTTCCTAATATCCAACCTAAACCTTCCCCACTGCAACTTGAGACCATTGTTCCTTGTTCTGTCATCCACCACCACTGAGAAACACTGAGTTCCATCCTCTTTGGAACCCCCTTCAGGTAGTTGAAGGCTGATATCAAATCCCCCCCTCACTCTTCTCTTCTGCAGACTAAACAAACCCAGTTCCCTTAGCCTCTCCTTGTAAGTCATGTGCCCCAGCCCCCTGATCATTTTCGTTGCCCTCTGCTGGACTCTCTCCAATTTGTCCACAGCCTTTCTGTAGTGGGGAGCCCAAAACTGGACGCAATACTCCAGATGTGGCTTCATCAGTACTGAATAGAGGGGAATAATGACTTCCCTCGATCTGCTGGCAATGCTCCTACTAATGCAGCCCAATATGCCATTAGCCTTCTTGGCAACAAGGGCACACTGCTGACTCATATCCAGCTTCTCATCCACTGTAATCCCCAGGTCCTTTTCTGAAGAACTGCTGCTTAGCCAGTCGGTACCCAGCCTGTAGTGGTGCATGGGATTCTTCTGTCCTAAGTGCAGGACTCTGCACTTGTCCTTTTTGAACCTCTTTAGATTTCTTTGGCCCAATCCTCCAATTTGTCTACGTCACTCTGGACCCTATCCCTACCCCCCAGCATATCTACCTCTCCCCCAGCTTAGTGTCATCCATGAACTTGCTAAGGTTGCAATCTAGCCCATCGTTCAGATGATTAATACAGATGTTGAACAAAACTGGCCACAGGACCAACCCCTGGGGCACTCCGCTTGATACCGGCTGCCAACTAGACATTGAGCCGTTGACCACTACCCATTGAGCCCGACAATCTAGCCAGCTTTCTCTCCACCTTATAGTCCATTCATCCAATCCATACTTTTTTAACTTGCTGGCAAGAATACTGTGGGAGACCGTATCAAAAGTTTTGCTAAAGTCAAGATATATCACGTCCACCGCTTTCCCCATATCCACAGAGCCAGCTATCTCATCGTAGAAGGCAATCAAGTTGGTCAGGCATGACTTGCCCCTTGGTGAATCCATGTTGACTGTTCCTGATCACCTTCTTCTCCTTCAAGTGCATCAAAATGGTTTCCCTGAGGACCTGCTCCATGATTTTTCTCTAACAATTTAGGCAGGTCTAACTTATCACAGACACCCCAAAATCTGGGAGTGGAGAGATAGAGCATCCAACCCACTCTTAGCTTCAGGGCTGAGCTGTTTAATACCTTCAAAGTCCTTTGTTTCACTTTTCCCACTTGGATTCCCTGCCTCCAGCTTGGCATTACACCAGTTGGTCAGTATGTGGTGGTGATAAATCTTCAGAGGAACTGTGAGACCTGTTTGGTTTGTTGATTATCAGTGACTGGACTATCTACAATCATTGTCTGCCTTCCTGCCAATGTATAAAACCACCCAGTACTGGGTTACCTCTTTGCACCCATGTAGCAGGCAGCACCACAGTTTCCCCAACTGTAAAGTGGGGGTGAATACCACTCAGGCTTGTTCTGAGTATTAGTGTTTGTAAATCACTGTGCATTTGCCAGGTATTATGAAAGAGTGTATTATTAATGGAAACATGCGTGCATTGCTGCTTCAGGTTAATTTTAATGCAGAATACTTTGGAGAGGTCACTCTAGATTAGTACAGTAAGCAAGAATCAGTTTTGCTTCTGCCACTTTGAGATTTGTACTTAGAACATAAGTGGTGACCTATTTTTAACATAACAGCAGATTACACTTCAGCAGAGTGAATAATTTATAGGCATGATAGCACTATCCCAATCACAATACAATGGCAGCTTTTAGGCCTGCCTAATTATGGAGGGAGGCAGTGTTCTCCGGCATTTTCCACTGAATTAGCAAAACAGCAGACATGTGAAATGACTGATTCTTTCAAAAGCAGGAGTGCCGGGGTCAATGAACATGCAGAAGGACAGTGGGGCAAAGAAGATTTTATCCAGAGCTTTGTTAAAACTATGGAGACTCTTTGCGGTTTCAGCAGGCTATAGCATTAGGAGCAAGGTCATTATCTGTCTGCATTTGCTACTGCAAAATGATATTGAGAAGTCCCAGAAGGACAGATTAGATCTCCCTGGCTTATGCCACAGATGGGATAAAGAAATATTTCATTGGAAAGGAAAGGAGGTTTGGAACTGAGGAAGTATTAGTTTCTGTAACACTGAGTTCTAAAAACCTCCTGAAAGAGGACATAGCAAGACTCAGAGGAAGTTTGCAACACACTGGATATATGCAGTAATTGCTAAATATCTATTTCAGGAGCGTTAGGGTCAAGGTGAGATTTAGCAACTAGAGCCTAGCACTGAGAACCTTTAACAAATAAGCCAGGCCGCCACATTCACTGCCTGTCACCCACCCCCCTCAAAAGACTGAAATGGACTCAGAAGCATATTAAGAATACATGAAGGGCAGGACTGGCTCCAGGGTTTTTGCAGCCCCAAGCAGAAAAGAAAAAAAAAAGCCGCAATCGCGATCAGCTCTACCGAAGCTGCTTCAGTCTTCAGCGGCTGCTCCTTCGCTCCGAGAGGGAGTGAGGGACCTGCCGCCGAATTGTCGCCGAAGAGCCGGACGTGCCGCCCCTCTCGTTGGCCGCCCCAAGCACCTGCTTGCTGGGCTAGTGCCTGGAGCCGGCCCTGATGAAGGGACATTTATAACTTTTAACAAATATTCCCTCTCCTCTTCCCCGACACTCTGCAGCCTGAAGAGCACAGCTGCTTTTCTCAGGCAGCAAATTCTCTAAATTGCATCCAGAGTTCAGTTCGTTTGAAATGTAGAACATCTATTTCTGCTTTAATTGAATCTTGAGAAATTTGCTCTCATTTCCACTATTTTTCAAAGCTGTAGCATCCTATTTAATTTCTATATACAATGTGAATAAAATATCTTCAGTACTATGACTTGAAATGGATTTAAGACCAAGGGGCAATCAGATTCAGCAAGCTGTGTTTTCTAGAACATATACTCTCATGTTTTCATTTGTACAAGGTGTAATAGCAGGTCCTAATTTTGAAACCCGCTTATTCTTTGCTGTTATTTAAACTCACTTCTAAAGTACCATTCTTTGTGAAAGATCATGTGTCATCTCTGAAAAAGATTTACATTTGAAAGGGTGAGTTTCATCCATCATGACACACTTAATCAGAACATATAAAGATGTAGATATTAAGGGACAGTGTCAGTGCTTGCATGCCGCAAATTTGATTAACCCTTCAAAATTGTATTTGTCAACCAAATCCGCATAATTGTTTGCGGGTTCCCCCTACTCCTCAAAAGAAATGTTCCATGCTTAGATTTAGGAGTCATTGTAGACAGCTTATTGAAGGAATCTGCCCAATGCACAGCAGCTAAAAATGTTAAGGGATAGAAACTAATACAGGAAATACTGTGCAGACTTTATATTGAATGATACCTAAAGTATTGTGTCCAAAAGCTGCACTGGAAAAATGAAAAAGGTGAGAGACCAGTACTAAATGTGCTTAGAGATCTGTCAGGGTTGACATATGAAGAGAGATCACAATAACTGGGATTATTTACGCTAGAAGAAAGAAGATTTGACTTGAAAGAAATATTCCAGAATTTGACGTGAAACCTGGTCATTCCTTTCTTTATATCCTGCCCTATGGTAGTGCAAGAAAGAAGGCTCAATGGATAAAATGTAAGGTTCCCTCTTTTCATTTAGACTCACCTTTCTAGTGTTGTCTTTACACTTTACTTTAGTGTGTCTAAACTGGGGACTTGATCTTGCAGATGCTACCAACTATAATGCACACTACTGCAAATGGGCCTTTGGCATCAATGAACTACTCTTGATAATAGTACTCTTGATAATAAACGCTATGATCAGTCATATGTATCTGTAGTCTGAGGCTCTTGGACTGTAAGCTTTTGGGGGGGGATGGACCAGTCTTATTTTTTCTGTATAGCACCTAGTGCATTATTAAATGCTATATAAATAATACCAAATAAAAAAAATAGTTCTTCCTGCAGCAGACTGTGGAACTCATTGCCACAGGAAGTCATCAAGCAGATACAATGGCTAGATTTAAATTACATTTGTAATTACACATGCTGAGATAAAGACAGTCAAATCTCATGCATAAGACCATAACATGAATGTCACAGGGATCAGAAAGGAGTCACCTATATGCAGCATTGCACATTTGGCATCAAGTAGTGAGTGGGCCAGGACTCAGGACTAGATTGACCTGTAACCTGCTGCAGTATGGCAGATTTTATTATGTTTATTCTATAAAAATAAGGTCAGTGACTCATCATTTATGATTACCCTATTGCAACAACAACTGTGTGCTCATCTAATGGAAAGAGATGTCAATGGCTAGAGTTCATTCAAGAAAACAGAGAGATTTTTAAGAGTATAAAATATACTTTGACCATGCCCTTTTAAACACAGCATATTAGAAATGAATAAATTCAAGCAAAAACCACCTCATTATTTTATAAAGCCTTTAATCAAAATAGATCCCTGTATAGTTTAAAAGACTATTTTAGCTGAAGAGCAGTTTACAAAGAGGCTACATAAAAAGGATTGTGCTATATGAGTTTAGGCAAAAAAAAGTCACTTCTATTTAAATAATCAATATGTAAGTAAGAAACCAAAACCCAGTTCCCTGGAGAGGTGGGGAACTGCATTACAGAAATGTTTGTAGGGGAGGATGCCAGAGTGATCAGCTGAAAGCAGAAAGAAAAGCACAGCCCTCGCTTCCGATAGCTAGTTAAAGCTATCTGTCAAGCAGCTGTTTCTATGAGCCTCTGCTCCCAGCACATATGCCACTAATCAGACACTGCTCCCGTCCACCCACCTCCTCACGCTCTCGGTACACACATTCCCTCTCCATCGCCTCCTGTAACTTTATCAGGGGAAATAGTGTAGTTGCTGCTTCTTCTCCGGAGAAGTGTGAGTCAGCTCAGAGACAGTGGCTGAAGACAAGCTGGTGACTACTTCCCCTCCACCACCAGCCCCTTTTTTTAATCTGAAACACCAACTAAACCAGGGTTGCCTGTGAAGACAACAGAATACATCCAACTAGTCAGATCCTAGTGTACTTGTTATGAAGCTGTACTGTACAAGAGGAACTTTGGGTTACAAGCCAGTGCATTCAACAGCCCTGCCATGAATGTGAATCTCTATATTTAGGTAGGTACTTGGTTTGGTTTCTCCCACACCCTGATTTTAATGAGAAGTGTAAACCTGGATCCTTCTGATTGTCACTGTGAATGGTGTTGGTTTGGGTGCTATAGTTTTGTGCATTAGCTGTCTGCAGTGTGTTAGAAGCTCTAGAAGTAATTATGGTTATGTTTCAACAAATGCTTTCCTAACTGCCAATATTAAAATGCAGATAAGATGGATGTTGTTATTACTATTAAAATAGATGTGTGAGATTAGTGTGATACTCCAGTACAGCATGGAATTTATGTGTGGAGCTCAAAGTTGTAAAATGAATTGAGCATCACAGAATCTGTGACTGTTTTCACAATGTCCGTAAAAAGTGGTGATTCTAAAGTATGAATATGCCACATCAAGAAAAGTGCTCAAGAGTAGGGAAGAATGATATAGAAAGTATATACTATAAGAGTGAATTTGTATGTTGTGTCTCCGTGGCTCAGCAGTCACAGGTCAATAGTGTGAAACAATCCACCGAGTTTGGAAAAGTTGTCCTTGGTATTTCTACCTAGGCCACCACTGCCAGCCAGTTTGCCCTAATGAGCAGATAAGATACTGGGGAACTAAATGGAAAGGAAAAATATTATAAATGAAAAATAAAAAATTTAAATGGTAAGAGATTGCAAGTAACCAAGCTAGTAGCTATAGGATTTTCTTTTTTTCTTTTCTTTTCTTTTTTTAAGGCTGTTGTCACAAAAGCAGTTGCTGTACCAAGCCTATCGTCTATGAAGGTCCTAGTGCACTGGTGTGGGATTTTAGGGAGAGAGAGCTTGAAACAATCTTTTGTGTAGTTGTAATCTGTACATTTGAAAAAAACCCTTTTGTTTGTGTGCATTCTTTAAGGATCTGACTAGCTGTGCCAGGAAAAGTGTGTTAATCATTTTTATCACTGCATAGAAGCTTGTTTCTATTCAGAAGACATCTCAGAATTCCTTTTGATTTTGTTTTTCTGTTCCAGCAAGCTTTTATGGTATTATCAGTTTGAGAAAGGACTGACTCTCTTAAACTCTTCCCCCTTTAGCCGTGGGGCAGTGCCCAAGCCAAACTGGTGCAAATATACTGCACTTTTGCGTTGCACCACACTTTACCTTTACATGCTCTGTGTACACTCAAAAGCTTGTCTCTCTCACCAACAGAAGTTGGTCCAATAAAAGATATTACCTCACCCATCTTGTCTGGTCACAAAAGGTCATTCTAATCCTGTCTTCCTATCCTATCTGATCTTTAAACTTTTTAAAAGGCTGTTTGGCAGCTTTCTGGAAGATGGTGTTTGTTTTTGTTTATTTGTTTTGCCATTTTGAAGGTTAAATATAAAGGTATTTGGCAAAGCTGCACATTTTCAAGCATCAGTTTTGCATTATTTAATCCGACTCTGCATTTTGCCATGCTGATCTTAATTACTGTGTTTTAGCTGCTGTCACACAGCAGGAGACTGCAGGAAACACTCCCAAATTGGAAGCATTATCATCAGTATTCTCCAACAGCTGATTAGTATTCAAGAACAGATCTCTCTCTTTGAATAAACAAAAGGCAGGGGTGTGTCCAATGAGGGTGGCATTAGGGGATGAGGAAGTTGTTTCCCCTGGAAAAAACTCTAGGGTAATAGCTGCCAGTCATAGCTGAGAAATTACTTAAAAGTGGTTCTTCACAAAAGGCAGAATATGCTGCACAAGGCTACTGTGGTCCACATTGTCCTGTCCATATTCAAACAGGGCTCCTACTGAAATCAATGGGGAGTTCTGCTTTAAATAAATAGGAAAATATGGCAAATTGTCTTTTGATAATAACTCAACACTGATGGGTTACGGTTAAATAAATGATACACTGTTGCTCTAAAATACACCAAACATACCACAATTTGTTCTGTAAATTCAAAATCCCTGCAGCCTGAAAAGGTGGGGCGCTGCCTAGGATACTTGTCACTTAGAGTGACCAGATAGCAAATGTGAAAAATCAGGACAGAGGGTGGGTGTGGGTGTGGGTTTGTGTGGTGTAATAGGAGCCTATATAAGAAAATGACCCAAAAATCGGGACTGTCCCTATAAAATCAGGACATCTGGTCACCCTATTGTCACTACATATTAACTTTGACAACCTGGATTTTAAGTCTTTGAAAAGCCATATATTGTTTAAGATATATAAAAATTGTAACTTGACACTGAATTACCTTTTTGTATCCAAGCAACATTTTCTTGACAGTGTTTTCTGGTGTTTGGAGCAGTAGACTGAGATTCAGGGCTCTTGGGTTCCACTGCTGATTCCACCAAAGGCTTCCTCTGAAATTTTCTGTGTCACAGTTTACAC
This sequence comes from Mauremys mutica, assembly GCF_020497125.1. NCBI lineage: Eukaryota > Metazoa > Chordata > Testudines > Geoemydidae > Mauremys > Mauremys mutica. The sequence goes on from NC_059073.1 coordinate 108,057,953, forward strand.
TTCTGTAAAATGAGAATACAAGGGATGCTATGAAACTGAATTAATATTTGTTAAGCACTTTAGGATATTCAAAGGAAAAAGACTCTTCAAGGAGCCTGTGGGTGACCATCCCAGCATATGCAAGTAAAATGGTTTGCTGCTGTTACTGCTTTTTGTGTCAAAGTGTGTGACCATTTCATTCATCTGCAAATGCTCAAAGTACCAGCTGTGCAAAGCCTGGCCTTGATCATATGCTGATAGATTCTTATTCTATTATGCTGAGTGGAACTGCTAGCACTGTGTTCATGAAACTTAAATAGCAGCCTTTTGCCCTGCATATAAACCTGAGCAAGAGGATAGATAATTTTCACAATACATATTGACTTAGAAATAGGCCACAACTGCCTTCTTGCCTTCTAAGTAGGAAGGAGTAGGGATAAAAGTAAAGCAAGTATTTATATGCGCACCACTTCTTCCAAAAAAAGAGGGATGCCTGATCTGGCTTTATGCTTTATGTGCAGCAGTGGCTAGCAACACTGTACACTCAGGAATAACTCGTTTACTAGGGTAATTTTCGTCTGCCAAAGCTGCTGGCTGAGAGAGAGACAGGCAGCTTGTGTTTGTGGTCATCCAAGCGGCAAAGAATACCAGCTGAAAATGGACAATGAAGGAACTGAATGTAGCAATGCCCTAGAAGCATGCACACACAGCTGGTTCATAGATGTAGATGGGGATGTGCAGTAGTGTTATACAGGCTGTCGTCATGTCAACCTCAAGTTATATGGTTACTGGATGATTCTATTAGTGAAATGCTAAGAATTCTGTGTGTTTTCCCTTTTAGCAGGAGCTTGGTTTCTCTGTGAGATTCACTCTGCTTCACTTCTCATCACCCTTCTCATTATCTCTTTAAAGGAAATTTTATTGGTTAGAGAATCTGAATATTATAATGAAGCAAAGGGACAGATTTGCCTCTTGCTCATGCCAGTTTTGCACAAATATAGTACCAGTGACTTCAACAGAGTTATTCCCGATTTGCACCAGTGGAAGTCAGCAAGGAGAATCAGGCCACAATGAGTTAAAAAGGTCTTTTGATGAAAGACCAAATACTCTGGATTTACACTGGGAAGAAACCCCACTGATGGCAGTGGACTGACCTCAGATTTACATTGGTGTGAACTGAAAGCAGAACATAACCTCCTGCCAGAGGTGTAAATCCCAGACTGAAAGCCCATCCACAGCTGTAAATCCCTTTGGAAGGTGGGTGAGTGGATGGTGGTGGTGAAAAGCTCTCTCAGGCCCTGCAGTGCTGCAGGACCAGTGGCTGGCCAGTGCTCTCCCTGCAGTGAAGGGTGCTGGTTGGGGGAATGTGGCTAGAGCACTCAGCAGATGATACACTGAGACGCTGTCGCAGCACACCTATTGAGCCCTTAGCCTGTTTCATTAACAATAAGTGATGCAGCTGGGAATCTTTACTGAGCAGAGGGGCCTGAGCTTGTCTGGTGGCAGCCTGGTGACCAGTTTCCATTCCTGATTTTTCAGGTCTCACACCAAATTAGCCTATCCTGAAACTGACTCTCCAGTCCAATCCCCATCATACTATAGTCTCCTTTCCTGGTAGAGCTTGCATGAGAAGATAGAGGGCAGCAATGCAAACACCACATATCTTCCCTTGGGGGTGAATGGTGCAGCAGCTCTCACTACAGCAGGAATGTGGGCGGGGGCTGCAATTTCCATTTCCTTATGGCAGCAGGGTAAGTCAGGTCCACTTTGGTATAAACTGCTGCTCACCATCAATAAAACAAGCACTCACTGCAAAGAAAAACACACGCCACCATCTGTACATAGTAATAATCAGTATCTTGGAAATATGTGTGGTGAAGGACCAGCCCCTGCTCCTATTGAAGTCTATGACAGTGCAGTGGGAGCAAAATTGGGCCCCCAAGGCAGTTTCCATGGGATTTAGGTTCAGAGACCTGAGAGTGATACAAATTGCAGCTTTTTAAACCCTTTGATACTGAAGTGAGGGGCGGTTCTTAACAATGCACAAGCCCACTCACGCCCGATGCCAGATTAATTAAGGAGTAGCAGAAACACAACCAAGATCTTGCTGCACTCTGGCATTGTTTAAAAAGCAACTATCAGCACAGACTGTGTAACAGGAAGTTATGGAAAAAAGCAGGCAACCCAAACTCTTCATGAATTGCTTTTGGTACTGCAGTCTGCTACCAACAATTACAGATGCTTGCCTTGGTCTTTTTTACACAAGCTCTGGGGCTAATGCCCTCCTTAGGATGTGAATTCTTTGAGCATGAGCAACAATAACCAAAAAAAAAAAAGAGCTAATTTTTTTAATTGCCTTTTTTTTTTGTTCTTGTATTCTCTAATTTTGTGTAAACACAAAAGAAATGATAAATTAGCCACAAAACATGCAGGCATCTTTCTGCTTTTCAGTAGAAGGAACAAATTGAAACTGACAGTTCCCTGGAACCAACGCAATACATGTAGTATTGTGAATGCTTCTGCATTTTATCTCCCAGCCTTTTAAAGCATTGGAAGCACTATAGTCCTTTAGTGCATATAGTAAGTTGACCTTGACTGACAGAGTCAGCCATCTAATTTCTGCTATCCTACTGTTCACAATATGTACTCATCAGACACTCAAACATTCAGATTAACTACAGTAGCTGGAGCTTCTGAGGTCAGCTCAGCCTGCTGGTAACACCGTATCTGTTTCTAGTAATCTGATTTTCAGAGGGAAATAGTAGTTTAGCCAAAGCACCTAGGAGAGTCGTCAAATTTAACCTTCTCCAAAAGACGCCATTAAATAGAAAACTGCAAAACCTCTGTCAACTAGAGCAGCTTTTGGATTTGCAACAGAATTTGATCAGGGTGTTTATGACACGGTGCTAGGATTAGCCTACACTTTAGCTTTGAGAAAACATCATGCTGGTTCGGTTCAGTCAGGACAGACATTATTTAAGTCTCTCCATTCAGGCTAATCAAGGGGATGAAGTCACTTTCAGTGAATCTAATGGAAACAAGGAAGTTAGCAAATAGCCATAGGTGTGTTTTGTTTCAACATCTGGAGCAAAAGCAGGGATTTCCCTACACCCCACCTGAATTCCCCCATCACCTTCCCAGTGATCAAACCAACCAAGATGAAGAACATACCAAGACTATACCAACATGTCATCTGCAGATTCAAGTGTTGTATCTATATCCAAACAGCCCAAAACACAAATACAACTACCTACTGAATAAACAGTGTCTCTACAACTTGAAGGCAGTTCCTGAAGTTTGTCGGTCAAATTTTTCCCATTTATTGAAATTAGAAAAGATGGCTACTAATGCACCTCTTGCAAGAAAGCTTACGAAGAAGGAACTGCTACAACTGGTAAAATTGGGGAGTTTGGTTTGCCAGACCAATTGGCAAAGCCAATGGTGACAGACTAGATGAAAAGTCTGCAAAACACCAAGCCTCTGGTCCCCATTGATGTGGAGAAAGCCTTATAAGCTACTCACTCTCAAAGCCAATTTTAAGAAGTACTTTATGAGGCTGTTAAGAATGCTGGGAACACAACACAGTTTACGTGAACAAACATGGCTCTCGCATCTTACTTTCTATTTAAGCAAGAGATACCACATACTACAAACCGGAGGCCAATGTTAAAATGCATTGTCACTTGTTAACCCTGAAGTTGGATGCTGGTTCCGAATAAGACCAGCAAATGCTCACTATCTTTCTGCAAGAAACTCAACTGACTGGCTAGAAGCATGCACTGCAACAATGAAAGACACAGCAACTGAAAAAGTGAAGAACTCTCTCTCACTACAGTAAAAAAAATTTGCCTACATGGCTGATAAATGCGCCCATGCAAATTGGCATCAAGTATTAACTCATCGTGTATATTATCTTGATGTCAGACCAATAGATGCATTTCTAGATGTTCAGGTTATTAGCTGCATCTGTGACAACCTACATCTTAGAAGAGTCTAATGTTTGTAAACTGGAGCCCAAACAGATGGCTGCTTGTGCATTTGATGGAGCTGCAAACTTCTCTGGAAGACATGGTGGAGTACAAGCTTTGCTCAGAGAAAAGTGTAACCCTAATCTCTCCTGTACACACTGCAGAGGCCGTTTTAACTTCATTACCTGGAAAGATAATGGAGCAAATAATTAAGCATAATAAGGTATAAGTAATACTTATCACCTTATCTTATTAAATTAAATAACAGTCAAATCGCATCAAACCAACCTGATAGCTTTCTTTGACAGGGCAACAAGCCTTGTGGCTAGGGAGCAAGCAGCAGAAGTGATATAGCTTGGTTTTAGTAAAGCTTTTGATACTGTCTCCCATGACCTTTTCATAAACTAGGGAAATACAACCTCGATGGAGCTACTATATGGTGGGTGCATAACTGGTTAGAAAACCATTCCCAGAGAGTGGTTATCAGTGGTTCACAGTCAATCTGGAAGGGCATAATGAGTGGGGTCCTGCAAGGATTGGTCCTGTGTCTGTTTCTATTCAATATCTTCATCAATGATTTAGATAATGGCATAGAGAGAACACATAAAGTTTGCAGACAATACCAAGCTGGGAGGGGTTGCAAGTGCTTTGGAGGATAAGATTAAAATTCAAAATGATCTGGAGAAATGGTCTCCACCTTTCATAGGATGAAATTCAATAAGGACAAATACAAAGTACTCCATTTAGGAAGGAACAGTCAGTTGCACACATACAAAATGGGAAATGACTGCCTAGGAAGGAGTACTGCAGAAGGGGATCTGGGGGTTGTAGCTATACCAATCCTTCCGCTCTACTCCATGCTGATTAGGCTTCAACTGGAATATTATGTCCAGTTCTGGGTGCCACATTTTAGGAAAGATGTGGACAAATTGGAGAAAGTCCAAAGAAGAGCAATAAAAATTATTAAAGGTCTATAAAACATTACCTATGAAGAAAGATTTGAAAGAATTGGGTTTGTTTAGTCTGGAGAAGATTGAGAGGGGACATGGTAACAGTTTTCAAGTACCTAAAAGGTTGTTACAAGGAGAAGGGAGGTAAATTGTTCTCATTAACCTCTGAGGATAGGATAAGTAGCAATGGGCTTAAATTGCAGTAAGGGAGGTTTGAGTCACAGTGAATGTTTTAATGACAGAATGTGAGAAAATAGTGTTATAAATTCATGCAGCCTTAATTTATGCAAGGGAAAGTTATTCAGATAAATACCTTGCAATTCAATAATAATGAATGCGGTGAGATCCGATTAATTCATGCCTGGTTTATCCACAAGTTTCTATCTCAAAAATTCTAGTAGTAACCATAGGTGCTAGAACTGGGGGTGCTGCCACACCCCCGGCTTGAAATGGATTCCATTATATACAGGGTTTGCAGTTGGTTCAATGGCTCTTAGCAACCCCACTATACAAAATTGTTCCAGAACCCCTGGTAGTAACTAATCTTGTAGCATGTACAAAGTGTACTATTGGCTTCTTAACCTGAGGGGGGTCGTTTTTTTAAATCTGCCTTACAAATAGTTAGCTGATTTGGATTTACTAGGTCTGACTGTAATTACCACAGCAAGAACTAAATCGTGTTCACAAGATTATCTGTCCACGTGCCATATGTAAGTAGAAGAAAATACAAAGGCAGATAGACCAAAGGGCCAAAATATCTTACACCAATGCACTTGTGTTACTGAAACACAGAAAATTTAAGTGCAAGTCTGATAATGAATTTTGGTGGGGGAGTGGGAGGAATTGATTTTGTCTTTTCTTAACTAACTCCCTCCTGTTTGCCCCAAGAGCAGAACTGGGGTGAAGGAAAGGCCTTTATGGAAAAGACCTATAGAATTTAATAGAAAATAACTTTTGTATAGTGTTTTTTTTAACCATCCCTCAGAATTTGATAGAGAATTATATCCCTACTACAGAATTCTATAGATGGTTCAGAAAACCTGGAGAAAGGAGATGGAGATCATTTTCTGTACAGTTCTACAAGATTTCAAACTAATTTCCATAGGACACTTGGATTTCTTTAATATTCTCCTGATGTCACCTCTATGACATTTTGTAAGACTTTGGCTGAGGTCTGCATGCTAACAGGGCTTGTTGGCAGATGTCTGGGAGGTCAGGTATGCACCTTAGTGCTGAGGTCATTATTACACTACTGCCTCCTACATGTTTCAGGATTTAATGGTTAAAATAAAGTCGTCCATGTGACTAATAACCACCAGTGGGATTTTAAAGACAAATCCTAATGTTTATATATCTGTACTAAAACCCAAAAACTCCTCTAATGTAACATTCAGGTTATTGATTTAAATTCTCAGAAGCCAAGACGTGAAAAAGTTAAATTTGAACACACAACCTGAACTCCTCCCCACCATGCATGTACATTATTAGAATTCAGTGTTTACCTGTATGGTTACACATCATAGATAAAGTTTCCTAGGCACTTATCCTGTAGCCTAAAGATGAATAAACCAACATATAGGTGCTATGGAAGTAAACAACACCCAGCTCTAGTGTGTTTTTATGTAGGTGCTTTTGAAATGGACAAATTTTGTTAAGTGTTGGAAAGATCAAAACAAATACTTTGTTGTAATATTCATATTTGGTACAAGAATAAATAGCTATAGGGTATGTTATAAAGGAAGCCTGATCCAGTGGTTATGGCACTAGCCTAGGACTTGGGTTCAGTTCCCAGTTCTATCACCGACTTTCTGTGTGACCTTGGGTAAGTCACTTTGCCTCTCTGTGCCTCAGTTTCCCCTCTGTAAAACAGCAATAATTCTTCCCTACTTCACAGGGGTATGGCGAGGATAAACTCATTGAAGATTGTGAAGTGCTTGTAGATCTACTAATGAAAAGCACTGTATAAGAGTTAAGTATAATATGTTCTCCTAACACACCTGACAATGTGCCTTTAACAACAAAGTAAGAAGTAACGTATCATTGATTCACCCAGTGAAACAGAATTACCATATTAAATGGTTGATGCTTTTTAATTAATCTCTCATCATTTACTTTTTACAGAGTAGCCATTCAGAGTCTTTATCACTTTACTGACTGAAAGGCCTTGAAAATATTTTATGCTCTGTTCAGTGATGAGCCTATTTAATTTCTCTACTTTATCTTACTTACACATTGCTGAAATGTATACTGAGTACGAATGCAGTTTGTTTAGTCTGGATGGAAGAGGACTAATACATTTCTGTTGCCAGAGCACTACAGTAGGTAGCTTGGCTATTCTGCATCTGATTACTTTCTCACACTCAAACAACTGTGGTCACCGTGACCCCATATCAGTACACTGCCATTGACACCCATGAATGAGGGGGTTAGAGAGCAGAACTATCACCAACAGGCAGGAAGAACAAAGCTGCTCTCCCAAGGACCACTTTATCTTAAATCGGCTTCTTGTTAGTTTGCTCTTCCTGTCAACATCTTCCCTTCTATTCCCTCCCTATGCAAATGACACCTTTGTTTTATACAGCCACTGAATCTGTGAAAGTTGCACTACTTTACCACTTAATGCTTGGTATGTAATTTACAGTTACTGTGTAACATCACCATGGATGCAGACTTCCATTGGAATTGTGCCTACATCAGAGCTGATTGGCCAGTTGTTTCCATAATTAACTCTTCTGTCTATTGCTTGATACTTTTGATCAGTAAAGAACATTACCTGCACCAACTGTTTATTCACTAGGATCATCAGTAATGTCAGCCTTTGCAACCTGTTATAGAACAGACTTTTTTCTGGCATATAGAATTTGTGACAGTAGATCCAACCATCCGTCCCTGTTGTCTAGTCAGCTGAAGTTGAAATTCCATATAATGCATCCAATTGTAATAGTGCTTGTTTGTGGGGTGAGTCAGGTAATTCCTTCAAGTACCATTCATTAGTTTGGCCCCTCAAACATGGGTTCACTATACATACTGGAACAAATTCTGCCCTGTTTGTTACAGTGCAACACTATTAAAGTCACCATTCTGCGCCTACGTCAGTAGTCTTGTGTGGATTCAATGATGGGTGGACTTTGAGCCCAAATTAGTAGTTCTTGGCACGGTTTTTAGGTTTGTTCTTTATTAGCATTAGTCTATCCATTTACCTACCTAAGGTACTAACACTGGCACTTGGAGTAGATTTTTTTTTCCATTTTAAAAAGCACTTTACAGATTCTGTAACTGACAAAGATCAATCCATGATCAGTACAGCCTCATTTAAGATATACGTAGAAATCATTATTCAATTATATCTAAAAAAGCTTGATCTTATATGAAAGATAATAACTAACAAACAAAAGAATTTGGCAAATTTATACAAATGTATTTAAAGAAACCAAAACAAATTAAGATGAAAATCCAATCCAATCAGATGCCACATCTTGCTCTCTCAATTACACTCCTACAGCCCCAATGGACCAAATTTTGCTTGTTTATATCAGTATAAATCCAGTGGGATTACCCTGTATTTATGATGGTGTAATGGAACAGAATCAAACACATCAGTGACTGGATTACATACGTGGAGTCCAGATGCCAATGTAAAACAAATGTAGAAGCCAAAAAAAAAAGGAGCAGTTACTATGAACCCAACTGTCATGTGGAAGCCACTGAGTACCTATAGAAAATCATTTTTCCTTGCCTAGTTACAGCCAAATAACTCCGTTTTGTGCACATTAAACGAAGGTTAAGGAACACACAGGGGAAAAAATGCTGCCAGTATTTCTTTGCGGGCAAAGCAAGCAGGGGAAAGGGCAGTTTATGCTACAATGCCAAAGAGAGCAGGCATGTATTAAGCACTCCAATACAAGGAGTGAATAAAACAATGGAGAGAACCACAGGGAATGAATTAATAATGGTACTACACAAAAACGGGGACAAATGCTGCTTGTCTTGCTTGACATCAGTCAGAGTTGCATGTTAGCAAGGCAAGCAGGTTTTAGCCCCAAAGGTATATTTTATCATAATTTGAAGGGGATATTGTCAGGTTAAAATCCTAGCACCGGTTCTGCTCTCAGGTGTAAGTCAGACCTAGTTCTACTGCAGTCAGTGGAGTTACAGCAGCATAAAACTAGCGAGTGTAAGAATCCGACACCCCTCCCCTCATATTGTTAAACCCAAATTACTTTACCATATTGCTATTAACTTGGATTATTAAAATAAAATTTTTCACTTATTTGTGCTTTGTGTGCAAATAAGTAAGGTGAGTTCTCTAAGGACCTCTCCTCTGATGTTTAGTCTGAAAAACAGGAGTCCACCAAAAATATTTTTTAAAAATATCATCATAAACACTTCTAACATGGAGACGATTTAAATTGAAAAAGGAACACAAGTCTTCAGGTAAATCACCCCAAATACTAATGTCTTCAGTGTAATGAGAAATGAGACTCAGAGCCCCCTGGATGATGAATAAAGCTCTCTCTGAAAAGATGTTCCGTATGTCAGTAAGGAAAGGCAGAGTTGGCTGATACAAAGTAGCCTAGCAATTTTGTTTCTGCTGGAGATGAGAGAAGGTTTTTAGCAGCCTTCCTTCAAACACCTATTGTTGTTGGAGACAACAGGGGTGAGGAAGCAACAACCTCCTTCCCTCCACCCCCACAATCATGATCCAGCAGCAACAGTCAGAAGGAATGAACTCTCTTATTTACAGTTCAATCTCTATAATGTTGGTTTTCCACAGCAATATTGCTGAAACTATATGAGCTCACCTAACTGTTTTTCTGCATACTCAAGTTAACATTATCTCACAGCTCCTACCAGCCATGCACCAGTAGATATAGTCCTGGGATGCGTGCTGCTTAATATATATCTGCAGTTATTTAGGAATATCTCATTGCTTTTATTCGGATGGAACAAGTGTGAATGATTTTGTTCTGGCAGCCAAGTATGATTCGTCAGATGGTGCTCACATGCCTGTTACCCAGCAGAAGAGAATAGCAACCCAATCACAAGGACCATCACAAACCTTAACACCTTCCACTTCAAGTGCAAGGCACATGTATTTGACCTTGCCTTCTGCAATATAAACACATTGCAACATGTATATTTTAAAACAACTTATCTCAACAAGACACACCACTAGACACACTTCCCCCTCTAGGGAGAGAATGAAAGAACAAACAACATGTGACCAATGTTAGTCATTTTGCTTAATGCACTTCTGGAAGGCACTCAGATACTACAGTAATGAGTGCAGCACAAAAACCCATATGGAATAGAATAGGAATAGGAGCAGACTTTAAACTAGGTTCGACAGGGGCAAGAGACAAATTTCCATAGTTAAATCCAAAGCATGGACACCTGGGTGAAGGGTTGGAATTTGCGGGAACATAGGAAATCACAGCATGGACAAAGAAGAGACAACAGGGAACATGGATGGGAAATCTAACAAATATCGGTATGGCCGTTCTTATGTTCTAATGCAAGAAGTAGGGGGAATAAACAGGAAGAACTAGAAATACTAGTGAATAATCACAATTATAACATAATTGGCATCACAAAAACTTGCTGGGATAATTCACATGACTGGAATATTGGTATAGAAGGGTACAGCTTGTTCAAGAAGGAAAGGCAGGGGAAAAAGGGAGGAGGTGTTGCCTTACATATGAAAGATGTATACACCTGCACTGAGGTTGAGCAGATAGAAGTGGGAAGCAGACCTGTTGAAAGTCTCTGGGTAAGGATGAAAGGGGTAAAAAACAACAGTGATGTCATGGTAGTGTTCTATTATAGACCACTTAACCTAGAAGAAGAGGTGGATGAGGATCTTCTTAAACAACTAACAAAATCATCCAAAACACAGGACTTGGTGGTGGTGATGCAGGACTTCAACTACCCAGACATCTGTTGGGAAAATAATACTGCAAGGCACAGATTATCCAACAAGTTCTTGGAATGTATTAGAGACTGCTTTTTATTACAGAAGGTGAAGAAAACAAGTAGGGGAGAGGCTATTCTGGATTTGATTCTGATAAACAGGGAGAAATTTGTTGAGACTCTGAAGGTAGAAGGCAGCTTGGGAGAAAGTGATCATGAAATGATAAAGAGTTCATGATTCTAAGGAAGAAAACAGAATAAAGACACCAGACTTGAAGAAGGCAGACTTTAGCAAACTCTGGATTGGTAGGTAAGATCCTGTGAGAAGCAAGTCTAAGGGGAAAAAAGAAGAGTTCAGGAGCCTTGGCAGTTTTTCAAGGAGACATTACTAAGGGCACAAGAGCAAACTATACTGATGTGAAGAAAAGACAGGAAGTATGGTAAGAGGCCATGCTGGCTTAACTAGGAGCTCTGCAATGATTTGAAATTCAGTCAGACAAGTGGAAATTAGGTCAGATTACAAAGGATGAATATAAAAAAGCAACAGAAGTGTGTAGGGACAAATTTAGAAAGACCAAGCCACAAAATGGGATTAAACTAGGGATATGAAGGGTTACAAGAAAGCATTTGATAAATATGAGAATCAAGAGGAAGACCAGAGAGAGAGGATAGGCCATTACTAAATGAGGGAAAGGCAATAACAGAAAATGCAGCAATGACAAAAGTGTTAAATGCCTTTTTTTGTTTTAGTTTTCACCAAAAAAGTTAGTCGTGATTGGACGATTAACATAGTGCAAATCAATGTAAATGAGGTAGGCTCTAAGGGTAAAACGAAGAAAAAACAAGTTAAGAATTACTTAGACAAGCTAGATGTCTTCAAGTCAGCAGGGCCTGATGAAACACATCCTAGAATACTTAAGGAACGGGCTGAAAAGGAATGGGCCATTAGTGATTTGTATTTGAGAACTCATGGAGAAAGACGGAAGAGAAACCTGAGGACTAGAAAAGGGTAAATATAGTACCTATCTATAAAAAGTGGAATAAAGACAATCCAGGGAATTATAGACCACTCATCTTAACTTCAGTACCTGAAAAGGATAATGGAGCAAATAGTCAAACCATCAATGTATAATCACCTAGAAGATACAGTCAGCATGGATTTGTCAAGCGCAAATCATGTCAAACCAACCTAATATCCCTCTTTGACAGGGTAACAAGGTTTGTGGATAGGAGGGAAGCAATAGATGCCTTACTGAACTCGAGATATGACTTTTGAAACTGTCTCATGTGGCCTTCTCATAAACAAACTAGAGAAATATAGCCTATATGAACCTACTATAAGTTGGATGCACAAGTGGCTGGAAGACCATTCTCAGGCCCTGTCTACACTGGCAAGTTTCTGCGCCGTAAAGCAGCTTTCTGCGTTGTAACTCCCGAGGTGTGTACACTGCCAAGCCACTTAGTGCACAGAAACTGCACAGTTGCAGCGCTGTAAAAAAAAAAAAAAAAGCCCAACGAGAGGCATGCAACTTTCTGCCCCGGGGATACAGCACCACGGTGCCAGTGTAGACATCCTGGTCGATTACAGTGCTGTGATTGGCCTCCGGGAGGTGTCCCACAATGCATGTTCTCCCCTTTCTGATCATCGGTTTGAACTCTACCACCCTGCCCGCAGGTGACCAACTGTGAGCCTCACCCCTTAAATTCCTTTGGAATTTTGAAAATCCCCTTCCTGTTTGCTTGGTGATGTGTGAAGTGGTCTCAGTGCATCTTTCCAGGTGGCCATGCCTGCTCCATGCACCCAGGCAATCCCCTGCTTGGAGCAATGCCGAGCTGCTGGACCACATCAGCATTTGGGGAGAGGAGGCTGTTCAGTCCCAACTGCGCTCCTGCCATAGGAATTATGATACATATGGACAGATTTCACAATGCGTGTCAGAAAGGGGCCATGAGCGGGACACACTGCAGTGCAGGGTCAAAGTGGAGGAGCTGCAGAACGCCTACCACAAGGCACGGGAGGCAAACCGCCGCTCCGGTGCTGGGCCAATGAACCGCCTCTAGTTTTAGTTACAATAACTATATGTTTGAAGAAAGTGATTGGTGTTCGTTTTCCTTTCTAATGGTATCTTCCTCCCCCACTCCCCTTTTTTATACAAAACATTTTTTTGCAAGGAAGTTCCAGCCATGGGAGAATGGTGTGTCTGTTCATTTATTTTACCTACGATAAGGCCCTTGGCATACAATATTTGTTCACAAGAGAAGTCTGGAAGTGACTGCCTTTTAATCCCTTGTGATAGGGCATACAAACCCCACACTGGTGAACAAGGGGTTAAGGAACGGTTCTGGGCTCAGGTGGTCCTGAGCTACTGCACCTGTAAAGCCTACACACGCTGGAGGTGGCATTTAAAAAGGGAAGCATGGCAGCTCAGAAGGAAGCAGGTGGTGGAAGGGGGTAGATCTCTGCTCTGAGCTCTGGGAAGTAGTGCTGAGGAGCTCTCATTGCCTGATACCTGGCAACACAGAGTCCTGATAAAGCCTGCAAAGGAGAGATTGGTGACTGATTGTGAAAGTCAGAAACTTTATTTGTGGTTCTTTAATTTAGGGGGGGGGAGGATACTTAAGTAGAAAGGGATCCAGAGAAGCAGCTGCTTAGCACCCCAAGGTGCAGGACTTAGCTGTCCACCATTGCACCTTGGATTGGCGCCCAGTGGAAAGCGTGAGTGTAGACTCCCCGACCAACTCCCACAAATGGGACAATAGAAGCCTTTACCTCAGTGGAGAATCTAGCTGGGGAAGGCCCTGAATGTTCAAAGGCCCAGACCTCAAGTTCTAAGGTGAACTAAGGTGGAAGCCCTGAAGCTTGTGAGGATGCTGAAAGACTTCTCTGTGACTGGACTTTCTTTTGGTATACGCTGAAAAGCCTGGACTGGAATGTGTGATCCAGCCAGAGGGCTGAGCCACCAAAGAAGAGACAGACCCCACAAGATTGACATCACCCCCCCCTTTCCAGTTACAGTTCTGGGAGGGAGACAAACTGCCACACCTCTGCCTAACCAGTAGGGAGCACTGGTGGTGTGTGCCCCTTTACACCCCTATTGAAGTAACCGTTGACTAACTAGCAATGTCACAAATGGTTAAAATGATCATCTCTTTCACAAAGGGACAAGTAAACTTTCCATTGACATAACACAGAGAGATGTTAAAGGATCCACTCCAAATAAATCAGTTATCCCAAAACAGCCAGAGTCTGAAAGAATCCTTGGTGAATAAGCCAAGACTCCAAATACACAAATCACTTCAGCCGTGGAAAGCACAGTATCAGCCTGGTCCAACTGCCATTGAAATTAACGGGAAGATGCCCACTGATTTCAGTGAGACTTGGATAGGGTCTAGTACGCAGTATATCTTTAGTAAAGGGGATAAACTCACAGGGCTAAATTCTACTCCGAGGCCAAATTCTACCCTCAGATATGACTTTGTTAGACGTCAGCATCCCCTTGGGACCTTTCTGTCTTCCTTGGCACAGGAGTACTGTATTTGGCTACTTGTGTGAACCTCAGATTTAAAAATAGCCGAGCTCCTCCCCTGCCGCGGCAGAGAAAAAGATACAAGCCAGATGTATGTGGCAGTCTAGAGGGATCTACATGCAGTTTTCTCTTATGTTCACACTTGATAATTGTTGTGCTTGTTGGTGTGCCTTCCTGACTGGCACTGCTACTGCTGGCCCTGACTTTTCCTGATGATGGACACAAGGCCAATGGTCTGCGTTCCTGTCAGCAACCTTTCCGAAGCTGCATCGGTAGCTGCATCTGTTTGCAGGACCATACACGTGGCCTTGTGTAAAGATGGTTCTATACAGTCATTGGCCCTGGGTGCAGATTCCACCTGCCTTCATATCTGGCCTCAGTGTAGACACCTCACTCTAAATTCTGGGGCTGGATCATGTATCTCCAGGCAAGGGAGTCTGCTGCTGTCTGAGCCCCGCTATCTCCTCTCTCTTTTAACTTGTCCTACTCGCTGCTGCTGCTGCTGCTACTAAATAATCACTTATTTGTATTGACGTAGTCTGTTTGAAAATCACAGATTTTCTCACTGTCCTATTTATGGTCTTTCTGCCTCGATTATTCTAACTCCAAAACACAGGAAGGCACCAGGGCCAGTGCAACCCATTAGGCGACCTAGGTGGTCGCCTAGGGCACTAGCATTGGGGAGTGACATTTCGGGTCCTTCGGTGGCAACCGCGGCGGACAGATCTTTGGCCGCCCTGGTCGTCGTCAGCATTTAGGCGGAGGGAGCTGGGGCAGCGGGGTGCGGGGAGGGCCTCCTGCAGCAAGGGGGGGCGCAGCACACAGGGGAACAGCTCCCCGCCCCAGCTCACCTCTGCTCCGCCTCCTCCCCTGAGCACGCCACCCCACTCTGTTTCTCTCCCTCCCAGGCTTGCAGCGCCAAACAGCTGATTGGCGCCGCAAGCCTCGGAGGCAGGAGAAGTGGAGCGGCAACGGCATGCTCAGGGAGGAGGTGGAGCAGAGGTGAGCTGGGGCGGGGAGCTGCCGCATGGCTCCCCGGGCCGGGGGGAGCTGCCGTGGGGGGGAGTGCCTCAGGGCGGAGGGGGGGAGCTGCTGCATGGGGAGTGCCTCAGGGCGGAGGAGGGGTGGGGAGCTGCCGCGGGGGGGGCACCTTAGAGTGGAGGGGGAGCGGAGAGCTTCCACAGGGCTCGGCCGGGGGGGGGGGGGGGGACAGTGCGCAGGGTGGAAGTTTCGCCTAGGGTGCGAAACATCCTTGCACCCGCCCTGGAAGTCAGTATATATCAGGTGGCTGGGGGAGCCTTCCCAGTGCCAAGATAGTTATTTGCCTGTTTATATGGTCACTTGCACATGTATACCCACAATAGGTCCTCCACAAAAATGTAGGTGAACAAAATGCAGTTACCTGAGTTGTTCAGGGGAAAAACAAACAAAAAGGGTACAAGTGTACAACCACTAGTGTATCATCAGTCAGATTTAGCAAACACGTTTGTGAGTATATTTACCACTCTCAGCTCAGGTCTAAGTAAACACTGGTTATCAAATATTCTGGTATTATAGAGAACTAAGTCCATACTCATACTGGTTGAAAAGGAGTCCTTCTGTAGAAAGACTATTCCCTCCAATACCTTCCTTTTTAATTAGCTTAGACCCAGCTGCTTCACCACTGTTTCTATAATGGAAGGCGAGATGGAGCTTTTATTTCCCCAGGGACAGAGACATTGTCAATTATCCGCAGTTTCTTGCTATCAGCTGTCACTGAGAAGTGTGTGTGGGGGGGGGAATCTGTTCACATTTCTTCTTATGTTGAGACTGTGCTAATGTACAACTAGTGTAGGCAATACTAAGTGTATTAAATTATGCTAATCTATAGTGTATATTTATATTTGCTTTAAGTAGATCATTTTAAAATCAAATACCAGTGATCCATCAACACCACGTCTTGAAATATAAGAGCATTAATTGATTTAGAACTAATACGGAACTCTTAAACCTTAATTGTATTTTGATCTAATTTTATTTTCAAAATACACTTTATATTAAGAGAGGGGAAAACATCCCACTTGTAAAGTACATCAGGTAACTATTACATTTGGAATTCAGTCATCACAGAGAACAAACAAAAACCTTTTCACTAATTTTAATCGTCATGGGATCCCACTGAAGTCAATAGATTTGCCTGAGTAAACTCTTGAAGATTTGGCCTTATGATAATTACGGTATATTAATGAACATACAAGATGCTTCTCTTACAGGATCAAGTTCAATTTACATACACCAAAAAGGGAAGTCAGGATTTACTGGCTAGGAATTCATTTTTTCTCTAAGTAGAGAATGTAGGGCATCCTAATTGTTAATTAATTCTCAAGTCCTTGGATGTTTTTGTTTTCAGTTATTTTCCCCTGTTGCTAAGATTTCCCATGCTCCATTCAGCAACCCCTGAACTTTCCTCGGACCTACTCTGGCTTTTGTTTAAGTCAGAGGCAAAACTCCCATTGACTTAAAATAAGTTATACTTACACCTACTGCAGTCGACACCAAAAGATGATTGATCAAAACACAAAAGGTTTCCCTTCAATAGAGATCCCAATACTGATATCATTAGCAGGACTGTGAAACTGTATCTTTTGTGGTTCTCTCTTGTTCACACCTTTTATTAATATGTTATTTGTATTTAGCTAACATATGGCTGTCTTATGAAATTCAGGGATGGTATCTTTCAAAGACTGCCTGTTAAATATATGTTAATAAATTATTTAAAACATTTAGGGAAAATAAAAAGTAATATACAACTATGTAAACACCCATTACCTGAAATACACTTGTTAATTCTAAATATTACAAGTAATCAATCAATATGTAACCTATACACCATAATTGTCTAAGCAAATCTAAACTAAATGACTGCTGCTGGAGAGAATATGTGTGAGTCTGTAGGGCCAATCGAAAATATTTAGGCTTCAGTGAAATCAGCTTAAATCTGAAGTATAGATAGTGTTTGCAATTTATAAAAGTACAACTCTGAAGTCTAACTGGATTATGCAGATTTAAAATTATTAAAGCAAGATTTAAAATTATTCAAAGAGAGACTATTCCTCTGACAGTCCCAGCTCATGGGCAGTATTGGAAGCTCTGCAGAAGAGAGGAATTTCTCCCCCCACCCTCCCAACACAGAAATAATTACAAGTTATAAAATTAGGAGTCAAATCCTATCAAATGACTGGTATATTTTCAGCCTATATTAACAGACTCATTGTAAAATGCTATTTTATTCTGAAAAGTGACTCAATTCATGGCATTGTGGGGGGGGTCTGTTTGTTGTCTCTGTTACTCCCATTTTTAATTTGCTCAGTTCAAAAATAAAAAGATGTTTTCTTTCTAACTGCCAGATCTGAGAGGTGAGTTGGATTCTTTCCATTTCATACAAAGACAACGCAAAAGTAGATGTAGACAGGTCTTAATGTAAACATCAATTGTATTTGTTCCACATGTCATGTGGATTTCACGAGCAGATTCACAGCTAATAAATCGGCATGAAATATGAAGAGTAAAGTTGGTCAAAATGTTTTTAACAAAAAAAGTTAGGTGGAAAATGACCTTTTAAAAATCTTTGATTTCCTTTTTACTGATGACAACTGAAAATATTTGTGTGTGTATCTATTATACACAAACATTCAGGAAATATTTTCCTTTAGACTGATAAATATTTATTAAATCAGCACATTGTCACACTAAGGTTTTTACTCTTTTGTGGCTAATAGGGACCTGATGGAATAGATAATTGTTGTAGTGTGTGTTAGCATTTTGAGTAGAGTTTTGAATTTGCAGTACCTCATCAGATATTGCCCAGGTCCTCATAACTAATACCAAACTTTGTTTGTTTTTGTTTTGCTTATTTTTTGAGGAATGTTTGATGATCTGTATAAATGTTACTGCAGTTGAACCCAGCTGACTGTCAGAGCTGTTTAGCTTTTACCTTCACACCATCTCTAGAGTCTGTCTGGAGATGCACTAATCATCGTGTCAAATCAGGCAAACACTGAACAATTATTACTGATTTGGATCTGTTTTTAAAGCAATACAAATTGCAGCATGCAGCACACAGATTAGCCAGTTTAAAGTCATTTGAGAAAATAGAGAGAACATCTTAAACTTGCAGCATGATACCCGAAAGTACTGTAATCAGATTGTTCCCCATTATGTCTCTATTGTTTCTCAGCTGGGTTTAAACTACTTGACTCAGACTCTAATCAATGCTTAGACTCTGTACTGTATTCATATATGGGAGTTTGATCCTGTAAGGTGCTCCTGCCAGGTACTAAGCATCATCAAGTGGAAGCCGAGAAACTCTGCACACTACAGGAGGTGCCCAGTGTCTTGAAGGATTGGATCCTAATGTAGGGCCTGATTCTGGTCTCAGTTAATCTGATGTCAAGCAGGAGTATCTCCAACAATACGTAGAGGAAATTTATGCCATTACATAAATTAGATCAAAATTTTCTTCTTATTAATAGTTACTGCTCTACTTAATAATACAGCATTACAGGTCTAACGAAAAGGCATTGATATAAGATTTCATGCAGTTATGGCACAGGCACAGATGTACAGAAGGCATCTGTGGAAGCCCTGTGAGAGGGGGCATGGCACAAAGTTTTGCAAGTGTCGTATTCCTAAAATATTACACTAAAATGCTATTAATTCCTTTTCACATATGCCCTGCATGCATCTGAAGATTTGGCTAATAAGCTATAACCACTATAATACCTAATATGTGTTCTGTATACTCTGTAATACAGTACTTTTAGTCCATTTTAAGGCAGACGCTCTAGGTTCCTGCTTACAAAAAAATAAGACTCACAAAGTTCATTAAGATGTTAATGGAGATTCTTAGGGCTCTTTAACAAAGATCACAGTTATCTACTAGTTATGGTAAAGATGAAAGATGGTCACAGCCTGATGCAATTACCAGGCCAGCATATCACAAAACCAAGATCATATTTACTCTGGATTGACTAACCATGAGAATCCAATCAGTTCTGGCTTTTGAAACACAAAGATCAATGCTGGATGCATCACACAGAAATCTTCAGGTTAGTAATAGTGACAACATTCCTGGGGCTGGAAATACTTTGGGCAGAGCTTCACAAAGCTACTTGTAGAAGCACCTTTTCGTGCTAAATAGAATTCCCTCTGAAATTGTATAGGAGAAGTCAAAGCCGCCAGTGGTGATTAATGAAATCTGAAAGAGTATTTGGCCATTTTAAAGTTACTAATCAAAATATAACTGGGATGCCTGTGACATTTCAAAAATAGAATTAACTTTCTTCATCTAGTGCATTTGAAATGCAGTAAGGATAAAGCTACTACATATCTCCGGTGCCTATTTTTAATAAGTTCATTTAATGCTTGTGAAAGGTCCTAGATTATCAGCCCAAGGAGTAGTCCTCTTCCCACCGGACAGCAAGAACAGCGTAGTCTGAACCACAATGCCCTGCCTTGGTGCTTCAGTGTTGTTCAGCAAGCCTAGGGGTAAGAGGGCCGTTCAGTCTCCCCTACTGCCCATTCAGCCCTTGCCTCTCTGCTGAGGTTGCCAAAGAATCAGTTGTGCTAGATAGGTGTCCACGTTAAAAAAAATACTACTAGGAAATGAACTGAAATCTCCAGTTCATTTCACTTAGGATGCTGAATGGGATAGACCACATTCTTGCCACAGAAGATAGCAGAGACAGTCTGGTGAATTGACAGTGCACTTTCCCTCTCTATCACCACACAGAGAATTCCCTTCCCTTCCCAGAGTTCCTGCAATACACCCACATTATCTCCCCCTACCCCATCTCTCTCTGCAATAAGACACTAACAGTTACTGGGATAAGGAAAGCTAAGAGGACAGGTTTAGGACTACTTATATTTTTCAATGAACCCTCATCATTGTCTTTGTAATAATACCTAACCCGTTTAATCTTCAGGGCTCTCAACACATAGTAATCCCTATGATGTAGGTAACTATGTATTCCGATTTCACAGATGGGGAGACTGAGGCAGAGGGTTTAAATGACTAGTCCCAGGCCAAAGGGGTAGCCTGTGTCAGAATTAGGATTAGCCTTCAGAAGATTCTGGCTTCCAATCCTGTACTGAAACCAATGGACTACATTTTTCTCTCTAGCCTGTGTTTTTACATCTAGAATGTAATTCTTTCAAGAAAGCTGCTCTTAGGTTGGTCCATAGATGTTATCCTGGAATTCACAGAAGATGTGCAAGTTGCTAGAGTTTAGTTCTGAGAAGGGCATTGCTTAGTAACGTGAATAAATCAACTGCAAAACTCTAACCATCCCTTGTATTTTCTGTGAGAATTAAATAGAGAAAATGCCTTTGCAGACATTCCTGTTATTGTTCTGAAAACTGAGCTGTCAGTACAAACAGATTATCAAGAGTCAGGCTTGTAAACATCTAATCATCTCATGACTCTATTCACCTTGTGGGATTCATTTACCTTTTATCACTTCTGATGAATGCAGTATCCTCTCTGTCTTCAACCTGTCTGTAGCTTACCACTGTCACTAACCTTTTATTATCTTGCAGGAATATCTTCCAAGCTCCCGGAAATCATGTCAGTAGGATCACATTCATTCTCCCCAGGTGGTCCCAATGGGATTATTAGAAGTCAATCCTTCGCTGGCTTCAGCGGTCTTCAAGAAAGACGATCCAGGCAAGTACCATCTTTTGGGGGGGAAGCTTTCAGCTCAAGAATTGAAACTCGCTTTGGAGACTGGAACATTTTTGGTTTCTGTCCTCAGAGTTGAATTTGTGTGCTGTAGGTCAGACTGTTTGTTTATTCTCCCTGCAACTCCACTGTCTTGCATGGAGAATAAAGAATGAAGACACCCTGTCTCTTCACTGCCGGGAATTGGGCTTTAGTTTTATTGATATAGGGTTCACCCTCTGGCCTCAATCTCAGAGGAATTTTGCTGGCATCCCACAGTATAGATTTTAGTCCATTAAATTATACAGTTGTGATCTTTTCAACATGTAAAATGTCCAGAACTGTCTGAAAGCCACCCCCTCCCCAGCTTCGGAACCCCAGCCACAACTTCAAAATGCTGTCTACACAGATGTTTTTTAGAGCGATCATGCAAGATCCACTAGCTTAGCTGAGTCTGTTGATCCAGGCTGGGAAGTTCGCTTCCAGGGGTTGTGTAGACATAAGTTACTGCTAACTTGATTAAATCCTGCCCTTTTTTTTTTTTAAGCTTTCAGTGAAGCAGGGAACAAGAAACAACAAGAATTCAGTGGGAATTTTCAGAAGCCATAGGAGTGTGATTCATATAAATATAGTAAAATTATTATTTATTTGCAGTGCAATAGTGCCTAGAGGCTGTGGGTGAGATAAAAGCACGGTTGTGCTGTGCACTGGACAAATATCAAGACAGCGCTGTTTAGTAGCATATAGGTTTTGTATTATTAAAAATTGCCTTTGTTCTCACCAACTGGGTGTAGCTTAGGCATTGCTGCAGGGGACTGGACTAGAAGACCTCTCAAGGTCCCTTCCAGTCCCATGACTCTAGGATTCCCTAGCATTGCTGGATAGGACAGACCCAGTATAAGATGTACAGAGCTGTCTGCTATGAGCAAGCCTCAGGCATAAACTATTGTTTACCAGACAGGCATTCAAGTCTCAGCAACTGGAACATCAGATGCTGATAGCCTGAGCACAAGACTGATCAATACAGCTCAGACCTATTAACCTGTAAACAAACAGTCCTCCAACAGGCACTACTATAAGATTACTTTAAGCCCAAAGAGATAACGTCAGGCAATAGTCCTTTGAGATCATTGTGATTTATAGTGTTTTCCTTTCATGTCCATTTTGCAGGTGTAACTCCTTTGTTGAAAATTCCTCTGCACTTAAGAAGCCCCAAGCAAAGGTGAAGAAAACGCACAATTTGGGGCATAAGAACAGCACCACCTCCAAAGAGCCCCAGCCTCAAAGGATGGAGGAGGTCTACAGGGCCTTAAAGAATGGATTGGAGTAAGAGAATTTATCACTGAATGTCTGAAGCTTTCTTTACTACTTTAGAGTGGAAAGCAATGGGAGTGGGGAGCCTCAGGCATGGTAGGGTAAATCCAACTGCTGACTTCTACTCTCCTGTGTTAAACCCACGTGTACACAGGAAGCAAAAACACTCTGGGCGAAATCCTGACTCTATTAAAGTCAATGGCATAACTCCCATTGACTTCAATAGGGCCAAGATTTCATCTCAAAACTGTTGCTCCAAATTTGCCTCCCATCACTTAGGAGAGTCACACCACACAATATGATACAAGATAACATCACAACACATAGTAATGCCTTTGTTAGAGACGTACAAGGACAGTGATTGGACAGAGGCAGCCCACAAACTAAACAGCAGCTTAGTTCTCACAAAACCCAGCTGTTAACTGTACTTGAAAGCATTAACCTGTTAGTCAAGAGCTAAAGAAATGCTCCTATTGCTTGTTTAGTTGGTGTGGCGCATGAGGGTTGCACATGCCAAGGACTAGGGAGATATGGAGAGTTTTTATGACAGTCAGGTCACTGTAAACATGTTGTACTTGTTTAAGTCAGCATGTGGTGAGAATAGCTATTTGTTACACAAATATTCCTTTCACAGAGGTCAGCGATCAGAACCCTATGTACTGAAATGTAGCAGAGTTCATGATTCCCTTTCTGGTTTATCTTTACAGTGAGTATCTGGAAGTTCACCAGACAGAGCTGGATAAGTTAACTACTCAGTTAAAAGACATGAAAAGAAACTCGCGGCTGGTATGTGTTATCCGACGATTCAGATGATAAAGTGTTCTATGCTACTTGCACAGATCAAGGGTAACCTTTTCCAGGTATCGGAGGAAAAGGGGGGACAAGGGAGTTTTAAAGAAAAGCAGTTCTTCTAGGGTTGCCAACATTGTATTTCAAAAATAAGGGACTGTTTTCTTAGCACCCCCGCCCCACTCCTCCTCCTCCCACTATCATCATCACCAATAATAATAATAAACAGTACTCGCCTTCATTTGGCAGGGGTATTTCTTGCTGGTTTTTGCTGCACTCAGCAACTCCTGAACTTGTTGTACAGAGATGAAAAAATAAGGGACATCCCTTGTACTAAGGGACTGTTGACAACCCTAGGGGAGCTCCAACCCAGGATCCTGTTTAATATTTCAGCTATTTAAACATAACAGGGCACTGGGAGAGTGTATCATTCAGTGGAACAGTATGACACACAAGCTAATCATCAAAAGCAGCAAAGAGTCCTGTGGCACCTTATAGACTAACAGATGTTTTGGAGCATGAGCTTTCGTGGGTGAATACCCACTTCGTCGGATGCATGCATGTATTCACCCATGAAACCTCATGCTCCAAAACGTCTGTTAGTCTATAAGGTGCCACAGGACTCTTTGCTGCTTTTACAGATCCAGACTAACACAGCTACCCCTTTGAAGCTAATCATCATCTCCCTTTCTTTATTGCAGGGGGTGCTCTATGATCTAGACAAGGTACGTTACCCTCTGGGGCAGTGGTGTGCAAAGAAAACATTAAAAGTTGAGTGATATATACCCAGACCTGGAGACAACTGGCACAAAGAGCTTCTCAGAACCTGATTCTCTAATCAGATACTACCACTGAGGGAGAGAGGCAGGCAGGATTTGCCACTGACTTCAGTGGGAGTAGGATCAAGTCCTGGAGGGTCAGAAACAATCCACAGAGAGTTCAGCAAGAACCTGCTTCAGGCAGGTTACAAACAGAATGGTAACCCCCAAAACAGACTCTAGAGAAACATATAAAGAAAGTCAGTGGAGAACTATCTCTGATAGCTACTGCCTCAGCTCCGGCCAGCACTTGCTCTGGAGTGTGGACGTACATCTGCCACCTCTTCATTTAGCAAGAGAGGGCCAAATTTACTGCTAGGGCACTTCAATGGAGTTGTGACAACTTACACCAGTGGTCCACCAAGTCTTCAGAGTATTTCTAGTCTGTGCGCTGACTATTGATCCTGAAAAAGCAAAGGCCTTCAAGCTTTTGAGTAGAGCTGGTTGAAAAATGGCAGTTGTTCTTCAAAGGGAAATGTTTAAAAAAAAAAAAAAAACAACAACTTGACAACAAAGGGGAAAAAATGTAAAAACCAAAACATTTTCAGTTTTCAAAGAACTTCTGGTAACACTTCGGCATTTTGAAAACCAAAAACTGATTGATGTAATTATTTTTTTACTGAAAACCAACAAATTTTAAATGAAAAATTTTCAGGATTTTTTTATTGAAAAAATATTTTTAAATGAAAATTTGTCAAAAATTTGTGTTTTGGTCAGAGCCATTTTTGGACAAAATAGGTTGGGATGGAAAAAATTCAACCAGCTCTACTTTTGAGTGAAAAACTAATTACGTTAAGATAAAGCACCTGATCTGAGGTTCATGTACAAAAACCTCTTCAGAATGAAAGAAAGCTTCACAGTTTGGAGAAGAAGAGTTTCTTTGAAGCTCACAATGGCTTGAGACAGGAAAACCAGCTAAAGAGAAGATTTCTGCAAAGAATCTATATAAAAATACAATAATCTGAGCTATTGGGGGGGGGGAATCTCTCATTCCTCATTTATTTATTTATTTTGCAGCAAATCAAAGCGATAGAAAGATATGTGAGAAGGCTGGAGTTCCACATGAGTATGGTAATGAACAATTCTATCATGTTTCTTCTGCTTTTATATTATTAAGAAAACCAACCATTGCCTAGAGTAGG
The DNA here is from genome assembly GCF_020497125.1 of Mauremys mutica. Classification (NCBI taxonomy): domain Eukaryota; kingdom Metazoa; phylum Chordata; order Testudines; family Geoemydidae; genus Mauremys; species Mauremys mutica. The sequence goes on from NC_059073.1 coordinate 108,083,047, forward strand.
GGTCAGCAACTTTTCAGAAGTGGTGTGCCGAGTCTTCATTTATTTACTCTGATTTAAGGTTTCGCCTGCCAGTAATACATGTTAACATTTTTAGAAGGTCTCTTTCTATAAGTCTATAATATATAACTAAACTATTGTTGAATGTAAAGTAAATAAGGTTTTAAAAATGTTTAAGAAGCTTCATTTAAAATTAAATTAAAATGCAGAGCTCCCTCAGACCGGTGGTCAGGACCCGGGCAGTGTGAGTGCCAATGAAAATCAGCTCGCGTGCCATAGGTTCCTACACCTGGCCTAGTGTGAAAGCTTCCACTCCAGAGGGACCCGCTTCGCTGCCTCTCCCCAGTGCAGTTAAAGTACTGCAATAACTCCTGAGATAGAAACAAAGAAAGGATTTTTAAAAGCTTTAAAACTTCTGAGGTTCGCCAGTTCTACATGCCCACCAAACATGCCCACTGATAATGGGTGCAAAGGAAATGCAGGGTCAGGCCCTTGATGGGTAAGCTAAGATCTCATCATACATTTATTTTAAAGGTACAGGTAAAGGTACACTTGCACCTGCAAGAAGTTTAAGTTCACAAATTTGATCTACTGCATGTTAAAAGTCTCACAGTCAGACTGCGAGTGTCCTCGGGATTTCAACACTAGTTTTTACACCATTTTATTCCACTGGGCCAAATTCTGCTCAGTTACACCAGTATATACTTGGAATAACTCCATCCAAGTCAGTCGGTTTACTCTAGATTTACACCAGTCTGCTTAGAATCAAACCCACATTATATTTTCTTTTAGTCATTAATATATCTACTAATTAACATTTTTCCCAACTTGACAAAATGATGCATTTATGATAGATGAAATGTCTACTGAGATTCATTTAAAAAACACACACGCTGCTTGTTATATACAAGAGTGACCAGGCATACAAAAAACACTTTAATTTCATTGTTCTCATAATCACGCAGCTCAAAGCAAATCTTTAAGAAATACAGTAGGTTGAAATTTTCTGTCCAAACAATACACTTCCTTGCTGGTAACCTGCATGTCAAAATTATAGTCTAAAGTACATTTTCTATCTAAATCCTTCCTACGCCATCCACATCCTGCACAGAGCTACTGGTTTCTGTGTTTATGAAGCGATCCTAAACATAAGAGGAACTAATAAAAACAACTCTACTTGCTCAGTATGTTTGTTCACTGCTCTATAACCCATGGTGACAAATAAATAGACCATTGTGTGCGAGAGTTTTATAACATCAGATCTTAGGCAGCTATTTAGGAAAATGGTTTTTAAATGGATAGAAGCAGAAGAATCTTTCAGAACAAGGACAAACTATGCTGTCTTCTGATAACAGCAATGCCCTATCAATGCTAAGTACTGTTGTCATTCTATACAGGAAACAAAGCATGGAAAACAGGAAGTGTAGTACAGGTGGCGAATCTTTAGAGTGGCAGATGAATTCATCTTAACCGGGCTCACATGTGCAGACACAGAGTCTGAGCACAGGGGTAGGCCCCACCCTGATCACGGACATAAATAGCAAGTGACAACTATTTATAGTAGCTATTTAGAATGGAGACTAGAGGGTTGCTAGCTGGAAAGATTAAGTGTAGAGGGCTTGCATCTCAGATAAGCGTGGTTTGTAATTCTGAAGTGTTAATAAAGTTACCTTTTCTTCCATTAATCTTTGTTGAAGTATTCCACTTGTAAACTGCCTTCTGTTTTAGTTACAGGTCCTCAGATAAATTATATCTGCCATTATGAACCCAAATCAGCCTCGTTAGCTTGATTTTTACACTTCAGTTTTTGAAACTGTGATGGAGGGGGCTCAGAGGGGGTATACTCAATCACACTTCTTGTTTCCCATTCAACTGGGAAACAGGCAATGGCATTGTTAGAGATAGAGCTGAATGGGACATTTTGATTGAGGATCTGAACATTCCTAAAGTTTGGGGATCCAGGTTTTGGTTCAGGTTAATTTCTAATGTAGATAAAATACAGTCATGGTGGCAGGTAGTATATGAAGTCAAGTTAACACAAGTTTTGATAGAGGCAAGTGCTGCTGTGAAAGATCCATGACTGAGCAGCATTAGGATGCAGTGCATGATCCACTAGGAAAAAGTGGAATATATAAAAACTGAATTTTGTCCACTGTTAGCAGGAACAGTGGAAAGAACTAATGTGACAACCTCCTTGTAGTTTTAGTTTCACAGAAAAAAATCCAACTCTTAAAATAACTTCGTTTTACTAATGAAACAATCAGATTCAGCTCCTGCAGCTGGCTGTTGAATCCGAACAAGTGGAAGTCCCTCTGCTGCAAGCCCCTGCAAATAACTCTGCTATAACAAGTGTGCACACGAAGGATGAGGGTTTAAAAGAAAAGCACAGTTGGAGTGTTGGATAAGCTTACGGAATTAATAATAGCATAGGGAGCTTTTTTCTTCTAAAGTTATGATCTAAAACTGGCCCACATTCCTAGATAACTAGGACCAAAATTTCCAAAAGTGATTAGGGAGTCTTGGGTGCCTAATGTGAGAGACTTTCAAGGGGCTGATTTTCAGAGTTACTTTTGAAAATCTTAACCCAAGTTGTTACTATCTAATGGCTGTTCAGTGGTCTATATGAAATGAGTTAAAGGCCTCTGTCACAGTTTCAGCGTAACTGAATCTGTATCCTCCCTACCTCTGTGGCCCACTCCAGGAGTTTTAAGCTGCATAGTCCCCTTACACTCGGATATCCCCAGCAAGCCAGTCCGTCTAGAGGCCAGTGCCTGAGCTTTGCTTTCTCCTCAAGGACTATGACCAGTGTATTGCCAGCAGTTACAGGTTACCACACAGCTTTTTCTCAGCAAGCACCTTTATTGCTTAAGGTACAGCCATTACACAGAAAAGTATGAATAAATAAAAGCTTCTGCATGCATGCTAAAAGCTTATCCGAGGTCAACCATCCATCTTTTAGAGCCCTTGTAGGTCAAAGTCCTCCCAACCCTTCTGCAAGGGTCGGGTCCCGCCCTGGGACAGAAGCTCCTGTCCGTTTGCTGGATCAGAAAGAAGGCCCTGAGTCAGTTCAAGCTCATCCTTTTATCCCAAAAGCCTCCCCGTTGTCTCTTAGTCTCTGGAAAACCCAGCTTGAATCAGAAGATGCAGATCACAGCAGGGGGTGGGGTACCTCTCTAGAGTTGTTTGGTTTCAGTGATTCACTTTAACCATCTCTCACTGTTTTTAGTCACTGGAGGAGCTGTGGTAACCTGCCCCTGTGGAGCAGAACATAATCAATCCTACATAAACCATTCATCGCTTTCATGCAATACTGTCCCCAAAGATTTGCATGCAATTGCAATATCTGTCTCAGCCCCCACCCAGGTCTTGGCATTCACACTGCAGCACTCACCGCTGACACTACCTGCCATCAGCATAGTGGCCAAGGCTCTATTTGGAAACTCAGCTACTTTCCCACTGCCACTATTGTGCTGTCCTTGGTTTTGAGACCAAACAGAGGACATTAGTACTCCCCAGGGCTGTCAGATCCAAGCTCTTTTATAAGCTTGAAATTGATTTTTAAAAGCGATTTAGAGAGTTCCACATATCCCAGATAAAAATGGAAAACAGTAGCTGGAGGTCTGCAGAACTAAAGTACAAATTGCGGTGTCTCTGTCTTGCTGAAGTTTTACAGCAGAGGATGTTTTTCCAAATTGCATCCTTTTTAAATGTAATGTGATGGCATCAAAACTACAGTTGTTTACCCGCTGGTGTAGCTAAAAAAAAAAATTCAGAATTGTTCAGTTCTGTTTCCTTTTAATGGAACCTATTTTATGATTCCTTTGGGTTTCTTTATTTTAGTGTGCTTCCATTGTTCCTGCTAGGTGGATGAGCTGTACGAAGCCTATTGTATCCAAAGACGTCTTTGTGACGGTGCCAGCAAAATGAAGCAAGCATTTGCAATGTCGCCTGCTAGCAAAGCAGCTCGAGAGAGTTTGTCTGAAATCAACAGAAGTTACAAGGAATACACTGAGGTATGTGCTGCTCTGTGTAGTCCAGTCCTGCACTGGTTGACATCAATGGGAGTGTTCCCATAGATTTCAATGGGGGATTTTGTCTGAATAAGGACTGCAGGATCAGCCCCTACATCAATGCAGCTAATTACTTTTCACTTTTGAAATATTTGACTGATTAGAAATATTATGGGACTATTTTGTATTTACTTCCATGGGGCAGTAGGAGACCTGCAAATACAAGCTTGTCACTCTGTCAGAGATGGATGGGGAGGCCACAGTGACATTATATTTTAATACTACAGTATTTCCATCTAAACATGCGCCCTGGGGCCACTGTTCAGGAAAAGGCATAAGACTGCTCTGAATCTGTCTATCTGTACCCCAACTAAATTCTTCCCAATTCTGCAGATTTCAGTACATTATGGTTTCCATTAGCCTAGAACCCATTTGTGTGAAGACATCTGCTGCATCTTTTCTAATCTTACTCAATATTCTCAAATCTACTTTATTAACGTGCGATTGCATCATGGTCTGGAAAAGCTATAGAAAGGTGTGAAAACCACCGCAGCTCCTAGGTAATAGGAATCTCCTTAAATACAGAGAATGCATTGGGAAGAGTCCATAGTGTGTTCCACATAGCTCAAAGCATAAAAGCATGTTGAGATCCACTTTGGCACAAATCCTTGGCTGGAGGGAGGGGTGGGAAAATGATCAGCTTACACCATGATGGCTGAGACTTCGTTCTGCCAATGCAAGGATTATAATGCAACAAAAGAAGAACACTGGGCCAAATTCAGCCTTGGTGTAAACAGGCTTGGCTGACCTGAAGTCAATAGGGCTGCATCTGTCTATTCCAGGGCTGACTCTGGCATGTTGATTTTAATTTGAGATACTTATTTTTATCTACTGAACATTGTGGGATCTTTTCTTTCTAAACTATTATTTTTGTGTGTGGTTTAAAAAAAAGAAGTGGGAGGTTGGTCTGATGTCAATCTTCCGTTTTCCAACACAGAACATGTGTACCATTGAAGGAGAGCTGGAAAACCTATTGGGGGAGTTTTGCATCAAGATGAAAGGTAATTGCCTCCCTCCCAACCTTTCTGCATGAACAGACTTGCCAGAGCTCTCTGTGTGTGTTCCTGAGAGCTCTAAGAGCAAAAGCTAATTTAGGTTTAATGTATGAGAGGTTTGTTTTTCCCATCACATCAATTGCTGAGCCTTCAGAACCCTGACTTACACCCACACTGAATAGAATTGATCATACTAGTTTGATGCTCAGATCTGTACAGTGAGCTCTTCAAAGACAATTCTTCTATTTTTCAGGGAGATGGGGTAATTAGACTGCGTTGCTTTGGTTATCAAGATGAATGTGTGATGTGGTTGTAAAATATTTTCTTATTTTGATACCAAGTTTGAAAGTCATTTAGCTTTGCAGAGATTGATTTTTGGGGGTGGGTGGGGTGGAGGGGGTGTTTTTGTTTTTTGAGTAAAAATTAAAAAAAGAGAGTAGGGGCACCTTACTTTTGAAAGACCCCCCACCAAGCTCGAGGGTGTAATCTATGTTTCAGCCATAAGTCCTGTGTGCATAATGGGATGTTTGTGACATCACTGATTGCAGTAGAAATGATTGTCATAAATGGCATAACTTCAAAGACCAGACCCTGCATTCTTGCACACCCTAAGCTTCCAGTGAAATCAATGGGATTTTATTGTAGCCTGATACTTCATTCCATGCACATCAGTGAGGAATAAGCATCAGGAACAGAGTACTTAAAAATCCTAATTACATGCAGAAACCCTTAACATAAAAGAATGGGAGAAGAGAAATGATAAATGATGCATCATCAGAATTTTCTCTGGGAAGTTCAATGCAGGTGATAAAGCAACACTGCTGTAACCCTAGGATCCGAGGGTGGAGCTGAAATATACATTTCTGAAAAGCTTAAACATCCCCAGTCATTTCAGTGCAAATCACTTTTATTTTGTGTCATGCATTAATAACAGTAGAGCAACACAGTCTTCTCCATTTGCACTGAACAAACAATAACGTCAGAAGGTAAAGAGATTTAGCTCTATTTTATTAACATATGATGTTAAAAATAAATCACAATCGTTTTACGAAGTAAGGACAATGGCTGTGCCAGCCTTCCATTGTGGATTAACTCCCCCACCGAAAGGACGGGTACTAAACATCACCACATGTGTGCCATGGAGTGCCACCCATCTCCAGTACTCTAGGTGCTGTCACAGCACTAAGTGCTAGGGGATGGTACACAATCAACTAAACTAGCCTCCCCGTATTCCTCTCCCAACCTCTATGGAAATATACTTTGATCAAGCTGTAGCCGTTTGAACAACAACAGAGGAGAGGCATGGCCCTTCCGGGTTAGCCTAGTAATACCAAGAGCTCCAGTGCTTTCATACTGCTTTTCAGACTTGCTTTCCCTACCACTCCCTTCTGTGTCCCTTCACTCAAACAAATGCTGTAGGCCAATCCCCCTGATCAAAGACAAAGATGGAGCTGCAGTTTTAAACCACCCTCTCCTCCCCCGCCCCATTGGGATGAAGAAAATGTTCTTTTATTTACATAAAATATGTTCAATGATACTGCCCAGCAGAGACCAAGTTAGCTGATACGAGCAGCTTTATGGAGATGGGAGCATCAGCAGAGTGCTGGTAAATGTAAATTATTTATAAACAATAAATAAATTAGAAAGTGGGAGGCAATAGGAGCCCTGACAGAGGGCTGCTTTGTTCTTCTGCTCCCAGTGTTCAGGAGAGAGTAGAGGATATGCTGCATTCTGTTCAAAGAACCCACTAAAGAAGTGAAAGGAAAGAGTCTGGGGTCCAGATTCTTAACGCAATGACCAACGATCGATCAAACAGTAGTAAAAGAATTGGGTTTACCTGCAGTAGGTTGGATCTAAATACCTCTTGTTTTTTAAAAAGAAGGTTTGTTTTGTGGGTACGGCAGCGAAGACTGGAACTCTAAGAGAGTCTTGAGTTTGATTCCCTGTTCTGCCACGGATTTCCTGTGGGACTTTGTGTTAGTCACATAGGCACAGATCTTCAAAGGTATTTAGGCACTTCACTCCCTTTGAAATCCATGGGAGTGAGGTAACTAATACCTTTGAGGTATTAGTTTTTCTGTGCTGCAGTTCCCCATCTGTAGAACAGGGATAATGCTTCCCTACCTAACCAAGGTGTTAGGAGGATACATTAATTTGTAAGCTACTCAAATGCTATAGTGATTGGGCCCATATAAGAATTGTTTAGGGTGTTATAAAGAGGTGTCATTAGGAGTAATGGGATGAAATAAAGTTGAAGACTTTTACGCCAAATATCAGCAATAGCTTCCTAATAAGGAGATAAGAGAGTCTGCAGGAAAGTGGAAGAAGTTCCCTCATGTGAGACAATTTAAATTAGGCTTGTGAAAAAATAGCAGATGTGTCCAGTAGCTGCAGGGAACAGTCTTGCATGGGTAGGGAGAGTGACATAATTGGTGTCTCAACCTCCTATGCATTTATGAAGAGAAAGTATCTTAAAAGAATCCTGCTCTTTATAATTTGTATCTCAGTTTGGTAACTGTTTGCAAGTAAATGTAATGCAGCTATCAGTGACGCCAACTCTTAGCAGCCTCATGATATCAGATATTATTCTTAAAGCCCCAGCTTCTGAAGTCATATGGTTACATGAGAATCTCCACTTTTTTATTTTTTAAATATAAAGCTTTCAGCCCTCATGCTTATAGAAAAAAGCTTGAAAACTTGAACCCTGAAGACTCTGCAAAAGGCAAATAAGAACCCCCCAGGTTAATTATTTTTAACCAATCTCATTATTTGTTTGAGGCCCGACTCATGGTTTTTGAGCAGTTGTTGGGCTGGCAGTACTGGTATTCTTATATCAAATGGCAAATACTTAAATTTAGGAAGAGCTCTTACTGAAACAGTAAATTAGGCTTGTGAAGGATTGCTGCCATCTACAGACAAGACTTGAGAATAGAACACAGTATTATTGGAAGCCTGCAAAACACCAGGTTTATGTACTTAGTGACCATTTGACTAACTCCCTCAAAGCTAAGTTCTCTCCGTACAAACTAAGGTTGGATTCTGCTCTCAATTACATTAGTGGAACTTAATTGTTAGAGAAGTGATATCAATATAAATGAGAGCAGTTTTAGTGTATAATCTTGATTATGGATGGTGTGTGTGTGTGTGTGTGTGTGTGTGTGTGTGTGTGTGTGTGTGTGTGTGTGTGTGTGTGTGTGTGTGTGTGTGTGTGTGTGTGTGTAAAATACACCAGGTAACATTGCATATGGTATTGGAAGCAATTTACTTGCAGATCTAAGCTTTCTTTATGCAATTCAAAGTGTATAGTCCTAATGTTCCACTGAACATTTGCATTTATTAGAGGTGTCGCAACTATGTGCGTGTCCAAGAGCAGAATTTGACCCCAAACATGTCATGGCATGTATCTCATGCCATTTATGTCAATATAGGATGCTATGTGTTGCTGAATGTGGTGACCTGTTTCAGTTTTATCAGGAGTTTATAATTAAATTCCCCGTCTGACCGTGTGGCATAACAAATATCACTGGGCAAAAAATAGAATGAAAAAACGCACTGTCATTTTCCTATTACCAATTTGGATAGTGAATATACCAAACAAAAAGCAAACTAGCAGACAGCAAGTTATCCAAGATCTCTCTAGCATGACTGTTGTCTACTTGCGTTACATTCAAATAGTTTTGTTCATTTCACATGATCACCATTTATAATAAACCATGACACAGAGATCATGAAAAAAGAACAAAGTTGTAAGCTTATGTCATGTCTCCTTTAAAGCTGTTCGGTTCTTGATGCAGTTTCCATTTCTTGGGGCTGTAGTAGTGGCTAAGAAATGCATTTCCAATCCACTAGAAGATACTTGAGATTTGGGGCTTGTCTTATTAACTGACTTGTAGAGCTGCACTAAAGAATTTGAGGGGCTAGTAGGAAGTTTTCATAGCTAAAATCCAGCCAGGAGCATAAATCAGACATTCAAACACCAAACAAATGAAATCCGTGATTGGGTTACTCTCTCAGCTACCAATGCATCCTACTCTCATGTTGCCCAGCAACAAAAACGGAACTCGGCAGCTTCCCTGCCATTTGTGGGATCTTTATAGAAGCCAGAGAGGCAGCCTGAATCTCAAACAGTAAGAAATACTGGTGGGTTCAATTCTCTTAGAAAGGATGTACCAAGTGCTGATGCATATGGTATGACTGCACTGATGCCATAAAAGGAGTGCTAGGGTTTTGATCAGGTCTTAAGCATTCAGTTTATACAAGGGAGCTAGAAAGGGAAGAAGGTGTTAAATAAAGTGTGTCTTCTGAAAACGATCTCAAATGTCATTTGCTCTTAGGTCTGGCTGGTTTTGCTCGTCTTTGTCCTGGAGATCAATATGAGGTAAGTATCATGTCAGTTCCCTTAGTGTAAAATGGGGGTGGGAGGAAGAGGTGGGATTGCCATCACTTTGTACATGATCCTGAAAGTAACTTCTTGTAGTGACACCTCTGGAAAGAGCTGCTTTTTCCTCATGTATATAGCAAGAAAAGCCCCACTGTTGTCTTTGACTGAATGTGTCAACAGTGAAGACTCCAAGATCAGACCCATTGTACTGGATGATGGCTATTAAGATAACAATAGGTCTGTCTTTAGCTTTGTTTTAGAAAAAAATCATGTCTCACAATACCTCATTTTTAGCATAAGTCTCCAATTCCTCTATGCAGAAGATGCCTCATTTATCCAGTCAGTGCAGACTGAATAGACCAAATCTATTAGAGCAACACTATATCAATGGGACATTAATACCAGGGCAGAATATATATAGGAATGACAGAACAGGTTGTGCTGGTTGGGGAGTGGCACTATATGTGAAAGGAAGCATAGAGTCAAATATAGTAAAAATCTTAAATGAATCAAACTGTATCACAGAATCTCTATGGATAGAAATTCCATGCTTGAATAATAAGAATATAGCTGTAAGAATATACTACCAACCACTTGACCAGGATGGTGATGGTGATTGTGAAATGCTCAGGTTGATTAGAGAGGCTATAAAAATAGAAAACTCAATAATGGGGATTTCAGCTCCCCCACATTAACTGGGTACACATGTCAACTAGGACAGGCTGCAGAAATAACATTTCTAGACACCATGAATGACTGCTTTGTGGAGACAGGACACTGGACTAGACGGACCCTTGAACTGACTCAGTATGGCCATTCTTATGTCAACTTTTATCAGCTGCAGATCAAAACCAACCAGAACCTTTTGGAAGTTAGAAATAGTTTGATAAAAGATTTTCCCCCCACCCTCCTTTTACCAAAACCCACTTATTAATCCACCAGTCACCATTTCTTATTTGCAGTGGCAGGCCCTCCATTGGGGGCAGACAGTTCACTAGCTAGGGGCAGGTTCTCTCTATAGAAGACTGGCCAGGCAGCCTAATTCTTCCATACCAAGATCCTCCAGCTAGGGTGGCCTGCTGTTCTCCCGCTTTAAAATATAGCATTAGGTAGGGGGCTTCACTTACGTTTATGTCACAGAGTTCACAAAATCTTGGAGCATGTAGGATTCCTCTCTGTCTTCCCAAGAGAACCTGTCAGCCCCTAGAGAAACCTGGTGTGTGAAAATAGAGGTAGACAGCCAGCCCTGTGATTCTCTTCCCTAGATACGGAGATAATAGAGCAGATAAGTGAAGCTGCGGTCTCTTGGCCAGAGGAGGTTGTGGGGGGAGGAGAGAACGGGACTCCCCATGCAACCTAAAATCATTCGGACAAGCTTCTCACAAACATATCAACTTGTAGTGTTTTTGCAAATCTCACCCCTGAATCTTTTCAGGTCTCTAGCAGTGATGCAATATTACTAATGACATCGACATCTCCTTTTTCTCAGCCCTAGCTGCTGAGAGGGAAGGAATTTCTGGTATTAAGGGGTTGCCTTCCCTTTCTGCCCTGGGTTCTGGATTGGTAGGAGCAAGTATTTCTGCAAGACATCTAGTGCTATGAGAGCAGGTTTACATTATGAAATGAATGTTAGAACTCAGTGCAGTGCCCCTTCAGCATAGACTTTCCTCCATGCAGAGTTCAGCATTCATAGGATCTATTCTTCAGGTGTATTTGAGAAACTGCCCTTTTCCTCATATCTTTGTCTGACATTTGTGTGCTGAGAACAGGTGGAGCATGCATGCCAAGGAACTAAGAGGACTTTTCTTTCTCATAGATTTTCATGCGGTATGGCCGCCAGCGATGGAAATTGAAAGGCAAAATTGAAGTGAACGGCAAGCAAAGCTGGGATGGAGAAGAAATGGTTTTCCTCCCTCTTATTGTTGGGCTGATCTCTATTAAGGTAAACACACCAATTTGTACTGTCTAGCCACCTGCTGCTAAAAGCTGCCCATAAAGCTGAAATAGAACCTGAGGCCCTGTTCTGAATACTACTGCTCTTTACCCTTGCAGGTCACAGAAGTTAAAGGACTTGCTACTCACATTCTAGTGGGAAGTGTTACTTGTGAGACAAAGGACTTATTTGCAGCTCGGCCTCAGGTGGTTGCTGTTGACATTAACGACCTTGGCACTATAAAGCTGAACCTTGAAATTACCTGGTAGTAAGTAAAACTGCTTTACTTTTCAGTGGGTCAGCAGCTTCTCAAAGCCAAGTAGAATCTCATATCCTCTTGTTTCCCTGATGAAGAGCATTGGTAGACAGTGGTGACCCCCGCTTTACCATAGACTTCCTGCATGACCTGGGGCTAGTCACTAAAGATACAGCCACACTTAGGGCAGCATGCAGAGTATAGACACTGCACACCCAGCTAACCCCGGTGTAAACAGCAGTGTAGACAGTGAGGCACAACTTAGTTGAGCAGAATAATGTAGACTGCCCTACACCCTAGGGTGTTTACCCTAGATGGCTCTCTACCAGGGTTGCCAAACCTCCAGGAATACGTCCAACCAAAATTGGCAACCCTATTCTCTACAGGCCCTGGGAGTGCCTCCCAAGTCTCCACTGCTGTTTTTAGCAGCATAGTGTCCTGTTGCCGCCCCGCTGCCAGAGCCTTTTCCTGTCATTTATAGCTACACACCACAGTGACGAGTGTGGACACAGCCTGTCTCACTGCAGTGTGTAGCTGCACATACTTTACATATCGGCGCAAGTGTATACAAGGTCTTAGTGTGCTTGTGCAGTTCTCTACCTGTACAAAGGGTAGAATAGCACTTCTCCACCTCACAGAGGTGTTATGGGGATAAATACGTTAAAGACTGGGGCACTCAAAATGCTACAGTGATGGGGGGCATATAGGTACCATACAGATGTCGCCTCATCAAACTCAAACATCTGAGGGCAAAATTGGGCCCTTCTTATATGCATGAAAATCTCAGTTACACTGGTGCAAATTTTAGTGGAGATTTACACTAGCATAATAACCAAGAACAGAATTTGGCCCAGAGCATTAAAAACTAGCCTTCACGTGCTTGACACATTGCTTCAGGGTAGTGGGAAATCCCTTGACATGCTCACCCCACAGCAATAATAAGCACCGGATGATAGAGCAAGGATTCAAAGCAAGATTTTATGGCATTTTAAAGAAGTATCTACCAGTCCTCTCTAAACAAACTGTGAAGTATTTAATATTTACATTTGTGTATGTTATATCTTATAATGCAATAAAGCATTAAACCAATCATGCCAACTTCTGTATTCCATTGTGATGTAACAGCTCTATTAATAGTAGAGCGCCTTACTCCTAATTATTTTTGATACCTGTCATCTCAAATGGGAGAAAATTCTTCATGCTGTAGGAGTCACATCATATTAGCATACATAAAATTATTCCTGGCAGTGGACTGCTTTTTATCCTAAATGAGAATCTCACTTCTGAGCTAACTGTCTAATGAACAAGATTTTTCTCTTTAATGCTTCACTTAAAAACTGAATTCTCCTTTTTTAGATTTGCTGCTAAAATCCATTACTTTTCTTTTGTGTCAGGTGCAGATTATTCTAATGAACTCAATGAAGAATAATAAAAAAAGGAAACAATTTCCCTATAATTGTGATGCAGTCTCATTCTGCCTAGGGTGATAGATATTTATTTTATTTATTTATTTATTTACTGCAGCCCATTTGATGTTGAGGACTTGACCCCATCCACAGGCAATGTGAACAAGGCATCTGCTCTTCAAAGAAGAATGTCCACGTATAGCCAAGGGACTCCAGAAACTCCTACCTTCAAGGATCACTCATTCTTTGTAAGTTAAGTTTGGCCTCACATAATTATGGAAAGAGACCCTCATCAACATAGTAAATGCTTAATTGCTTTAAAATGCATTTTTCCCAGCTTCATCATTATGCCATGTTAAACTCTCTGAAAAGCAACACACTTCCAGCTGTTCAGCCTAGAAGTAAAGCGTGTTTTGGTTCCTGTAATCCTAAAATGTAATATGGTCAGTTATTGGATGCCCATACTTCTGCTTGTAATATTTGAGGAGACTTTATACAATGTATGTCTATTTGGCAATAGCAGTTTAAAACAATTAGAATAAACCTAGTTTGTTTAATCTAACTCAAGGTGAAATTCACCCTTATGCAAAGGATCTGCACAAGTCCCACTTAAACCATATTTTGATGGGTTAAGTAGGATTTAAGTAGTGCATTGGCCTTGCACTGAGGTGAATTTCACCCGCAATTAATATCTTTAAAGCTGGCCATTTAAGTGCTGTAACTATGATGCATTCAACTAACTCCCCCTTTTGCTTTAACTGCTGAAGAAATGGCTACATCCTCCACAAGACAGGCCGCAGTTGTCAGTTTTAGATGCTCTGCAAGACACTTTCTTTGACAGGCTGCAGCGCAGTCGCTCTTTCAGTGACCTGCCATCTCTCAGGCTGAGGCCTAAAGCAGGGCTAGAGCAATATGTGAGTTTTGCTGGTGCGGGTGTGTGTAATGAATGATCGTTTCAGTGCGCACGTGGCTTCCTCATTTCCATGCATGCTCTGTTTGATCTTTAGCATTACAGATCTAGTTTGCTGACTGGTTGCAAGGGAGAGACTATGAGTATAAGCCCAATGCTGCTCTCAGGAAAGCCAATAGCCAAATTCCCATTGACTTCAGTAGGATCAGGATCACAGCCCTTATCTGGGGATGGGGCAGAGATTAAGCTACAAATGATAGTCAGACAACCCGTCTTTAGGAATGCAAAGTTAGATTGCTCAATGCTCTATATTTTTCTTGTAATCTGACTTCCAGCACTGAAAGAAAGTTTAAAAATGGTACCTGGAAAAAAGCAAAAAACAAAAACAGAACTTGAAATATATTTAGACTTAGAATGAAAGATACAAAGAGCTCTGGGCAAAAGTTCAGTAGAACTTTGGATGCTTTAATCTTTTAAACTAAGCCAATGTATAAATGCTTGCAGCTTTCTTCAGCAAATTGTCAGCAAAATATGTCATTTTTCATCTGTGTTGTGTTTATATGTAAGTTGTGACCTAGTTTGCCGTGCAATTTAAAACGTTCTAGGGTAAGGACTACATTAAACGACAAGCGTTATATTGTAGGCTTTCAATGTCATTCTGAAGAGATTCTTACACTTCCCATTTTGCTGTGATTTTTTTTATCCTTTTAATGTTCTATGTTTCATTTCCTACTATCTACTTCAAAGATTGGTTAAAATACCAGAAGAATTTGTTCTAAAACTCCAGGATGGCTCAAACCTATTTATAGTGAAGAAGATAGTAGAGATTTTTTTTAATGCTACATTATTCATACTAAAGGAGAGTTAAATGTGAGAGATTCATACATTTTGCTCCTTTTTACTGATGCCTTGTCTAACCAAAGGATATTTTAAAATTTTTTTTTTAAATACATTCTGGTGAAATTCTCCAGTCAGATCTGTATGGCAAGTTTTGGCTCCTAAATTTTGTTTCCCCTACAATGTACAAAACTCCCATGGAGGTGAGTGAGAGATGTGCACATGTGTAAAATGTGGAGAGCGGAGATCCACTGCAGAGACCTAAATGTAGAAAATTCTGTCCGTCTGTTTACACTACTGTCTTCTACCTGTCAGATTGTCAGAGAACTGGTGGAAACAGTATCAAGCAAGTTCTCTGTTATCTTTGAGATTCTCAGTGGTCTCCAACCTTTTTACACACAAAATCACTTTTTGAATGGGAGCGGCGGGGGCGGTGCTGGGGGCGGGGGCAGTGCACGGAGCTGCTTCCCCCCCCCCTCCCAGGGGCTGCAGGGCTGTGCCAGTAGCCAGCCACTTCCTGGAGCAACATGGGGCCATGGCAGGCAGGCAGCCTGTCTGAGCCCCACTGCTTCGCTGGACTTTTATCAGCCCAGAGATCACGATCAACTGGCAGAGGCTCCAGGATTGACCAGTCGATCGCAATCGATACGTTGGTGACCACTTCTATGTGACCTATGTTCACCAGTTACTCTTAGTATAACAAATACATTAATTTTTTGTCAAAAGTATTGCATGAGTAAAATTGTGTGTCCCTGAAAATCATGTAATATTAAATATTAACATGAGCTAGTTAAACAGCTTTGTGATTCTAGGATTTTTTTTATTGCTTTAGAAATGGAAAAAACAAAACAGGAAGTCTGAGCAATCATTAAACAAGTACAGACGTGCACAAAAGAACTGTAACAATATAACAATGAACAGGGCTTTTCTATGTGAAGTAGTAAAATGAATAATGCAAATTAAATTGCTGAGAATTAATCCAATTATACCTGTTCAGATCTTACTGTTGTGTCACGCTCAATAGTGGGCTCAGTTTAGTTTGCCAACGGAAAAGATACTGACCAAGTTTCCCAGACCTGATGTAGCCGGTAGCACTCCCACTGAAATGCGCAGGAGATGTGTCAGCTTATGCCAGGGCTGAATTTGTCTCTCTTTCTCTTTTACACACACGTACCGTGTGTGATGAATTCCTTGTGTTTTATTTTTACAAGTTTACATTATCTTTGCAGTCCAGTTCGCCAGACGACATCTTTGAAAATGGGATGGCAGGCACTGAGAAAAGACCAATATCTTTCAGCTTTGGTGATATACCCAATGGAGATTGTGCTCCCCCACCCATCACTGTAGATTCCACCTCTGCCCTTGACCCTTCCAGTCCTGAAATTACTGTGTCACCTCCAGAGCACAAATCCTCAAAAAACCCAATGATGGACAGTTCCAGCACAAACTCGTCCCTGGACTCTGCACCTGAGTCAAAAGACTTGAAGTCACAGCCAGAGCATACACCAGTACATGAGAACAAGAAAAGTTCCAGGGTAGCTTCTGAAGTTCACCAAAAGCCTCCAGGCCCTGGGAGTGATAACCTGTTTATAGATTCTAGTGTCCCAGTGTCACTTCTACAGGAGACAGATGACGTGTCAGAGCTGAAACCGGTGGAACTGGACACCTATGAAGGCAACATCACCAAACAGCTGGTAAAAAGGCTCACCTCTGCAGAGGCTCCAATGACACCTGAAAGGCTGCAGTGTGAGGGATCAATAAGTGGCGAATCAGAAGGATATAAGTCTTATTTAGATGGAAGCATAGAAGATGCCTTTCAGGGGCTTCTCCTAGCCCTTGAGCCACACAAGGAGCAGTATAAAGAATTTCAGGACCTGGACCAGCAGGTGATGCATCTGGACGATATTCTCAAAGTAAGTATCTTTTCAGAAAACAAACATAGAAAATCTGAATGAGTATGAGCAACCCTATTAATTGTAAACAGCAAAGTACAGTTTTTTTTAGTCTGTCAAGAGCTCACTGGGAAAATACCTAAAACCAAGTGCTTCACTCCAACCTTGATTGACCAACCATCTCTTTTAGAGTGACACATTTTAAAGCTTTGTTGTTTTCAGTTTGGTTACTATTACCTTACGTTCTTGAGCAATTTGTATTTTAATTTAATTAGATAGAAGCTGAAAAAATAGTGGGGTACCATAATCAACAAATAATTGAATAAATTTCCCCCACTGCAGAAATTACTTAGTGAAACTCTGACCTGTGTTATGCAGGAGGTCAGATCACAGCAGTCCCTTCTATCCATAAAAATCTACAGGTCAGATTCTCAGCTGCTATAATTCAGCTTGTCTTTATTGACATCAATAGAGCTCTGCCAGTTTATACCAGCTGAAGTTCTGGCCCTGTAACTGGATGAGTGGAATTGTTCAAAAACGTCTAGGTGGCTTAGGAGCACAAGGTCTACTGAAAGTTAGTGGGACTTGTGCTCTTAAATCATGTAGGCTCTTTTGTAACTAACACCCCTAAGTATCTAAATCATAGAATCACAGAAGTGTAGGATTGGAAGGGACCTCAAGAGATCTTCTGGTTCAGTCCTCTGCACTCAAGGCAGGACTAAGTAATGTTACAAATCCTGTAATTAGTCTAAGAATGAGACTGAAGCTAAAAGGAAAAAGTATTTTACATATGTTAAAGTACATAATGTCTTAACCTTAGATTTGTTTCACAGCTCTTCACTAAGATGCACATTTTTCCCCCCATGAAGATATTCATGATTCTTTATCATGAGGACAGAGTTAATTGGGAATAACTGCTTTCAAATGCTTCAGATTCATATGCCAGGCGGTCTGTTGGAATGATCTGGGTAGTGTAGAATTAGCCACATAATTGAAGAAGAGCATAACTAAGAAAAGGAGGGAGAGGTTGTCCTTTTGCGTTACCATTTTAACATCTGTGTTTCCATTGGCATTTACAGCTACATGATACTTTTCCAAGTTAAGTGCTTTTCTGACAGCCCGTTCCTCCTGCTCTGACTCCGTGAACTAGCTCCGAAGTGGATTTGTACATGAAAGACTACAAGTATCAGTTATTTTTGAACCTCCCAGCTGCTCTGCTGCTTGTGCAAATGAGGTCAGCTGTCAGAACAGTACTGGGGCAGGGGAAAATATTCATTTTCTCTGTCGGTGAAGCATATAAGACAAAGGAACAGAGGGGGGATGCATGTGCAGGTGGGATACTTGGACTCTTGAGACCATTGCTTCTTTGAGATCGCCATTCAACCTGTTAATTTGCTTGAGGATTGAGACTGTGGGTCACTAACCAAGTTGCTGGACTTCATGTTCAAAAGGTCAAGACAGAAGCTTGTTCTAGCTGAAGAAAGCTTCTCTTGACTGTGTCAGCAGGAAGAGAAAATTGACAGTGCAGTTGCTACAGTTTTATTTTGTACAGGACAGGAAGCTACATTACTAGCCCATCAAACATGTAAACTGAATGAAAGGCTGGATAACACATACCTATCTCACAGGGGTGTTGTGAGGATTGTTTGTTTAATGCTTATACAACCTTTGAAGGTGTAAGATACTATAAATGCTAAAGTATTAATATTATGTACAGATGGCATAGATGCAACACTCCAAATCACCCCAAGGTGTGGAAAAGTGTGGTTCTGGAATCAGATCTGAACTTCCCAGGCAGCTCATCCCTCACTAATGGGCTAAACCAGAACTCTGAATCTTAACACCAACTTTTAGGAAGGTTCTGTTCTGGAACCATACTTTGTGGCTTCAAGCCATCTCTGATGAGGATGATAAGTATAGCTACAACTGTAGAAATTGCTCTGCAAAACTGCTGAAGCTGATCCTAAGTCAAGTTACCGACTTAAACTCTGATCTTGCAAGATGATCCACACAAGCAAACATCTGTGCCCATGCAGAGCCCCACTGACTTCAGCATGGCAGAACACAGGGTCTGCCTGCATGGATCACTATGCAGGATTGGGGTCTTAGAGATTTCTTACAGAGGCCATGAAGCTTTACTTACACTTTCTCCCTGTTGTTCTGAGTTTCTCACTCAGTTCCTCCCTAGTGATATGAAAAGAAGGAATCTCCTCTGGTTGGAATTGTTACTTTCTGGGTTATAATATTGCCTTTAGGAATCTGCTTGTCTCCTGGGGTGTCCAGTGCCATATTTGATAGAGGAATGTCTTGTTTTTCTCCTGCTTCCAGTCCTGTACAGTAATCTGGAGAGATGGGACCAAATTCATACCATATTTAAACTCCATTGGTGTTATCCCAGGATTGAATTTGGCCCAGTACAGCTTAAATGAATGCATGTAATTAAGCTTCTGTACCTAAAATTACTGCTATGGAATGTGCCTTACGTTTTCAGCCTCCCACATGTTCATTAACAGATTGTCCTCTTTGAGGCCACTGAAGATCTTTTCAGTTGACTTTAAGTGAAATGTATGACAGAGTTGAACCCCAGCCCTGACGTTTTCTATTTGGAGCTTTTTCAGTGTGTAGACTTTGATTGTATTTCTTATGAAGGTCTGAAATTAATATAATCCAATAAAATTAAGTTTTAAAGCATATAAAAAGTTGTAAACTTCAATGTTATCCTTTTTTCAGTAGTTAAATATATTTTTGGTGTTCACTGGTTTGTTCTGCCTTTGCAGTGCAAGCCAGCAGTAAACCGAAGCAGGTCCTCCAGTGTCAGTCTAACAGTTGAAAGTGCTTTAGAAAGCTTTGATTTCCTGAACACCTCTGACTTTGATGATGAGGATGGTGGAGGTGATGAGGTTTGTAATGGTGGAGGAGGTGCTGACTCAGTATTTTCAGACACTGAGACTGAGAAGACTAGGTAAGTAAATAGTGACAGCCAGCTTGCGGTTCTCAAGGCAAGCCACTACACTAGTTCTTTGTCACTAACAGAGGATCCTGGTGCACACGTTATTCAAGGAAGATGAAACTAGATATTTGAAGTTATAAATCAAGAGGTTTTCTAGTGGTTAACGCACATGAAACACTGCAAATGCAGGTATCAATTTCTTGTTCAAACAGCTACACTCTGTCCCCCAAAAGGGAAGTGTAATAAATTGGCACACTGAGATCAATATCTGCAGAGCTTCTTCCTTGATATAGGTTTGGACCTGGTTTTCCTTGGTTTGGATTTAGTAACTAATTCCTCTCTGTTTTTCCTCCCACCCCTGTCTTTTCTCTCTAGCCCAATGAGTCTTTGCAGTGGATTAGGATTGTCAGTAACAGTAACACAGGGCCAGATTTAAACTGCATGGTGTAGGTTTCCTTTGGAATGCAAGAGTGATGACTGGTACTTGTTCATGGCCCTGCATGTTACGTGCCCTCATTCCACCACTGTCTTTGTGAGAGAAGTAGTTGTGTGTTTGTTATGTGCTGTCATGTCACCTTGTGAAGCTGACTGTGTTTTATCATTAGATCCTCATGTATACACTTGTAACCTGAGGAGAACTAAAACATGACCCAAGAAGTCTACACACTGCAAATATGACTGCAAAAGGAGCAAAGAACACACCGCGGTCTCCTAAAAGGGAAGCTACATTTCCCACTTCCCATCATAGCACTTGTAAGGGATTTTCCAGCACAACAAGCAATCACCATTCTGCCATGGGGGGTAGGGGAGAGAACCATCTCATTGCATACTCCCCTCCTCCCCCCCAAAAAACCCCTTGGACTTAACATGGAAATAAATTATGCAAATTACGTTGCTTGCTAACCTAGGCATTTATTAAATTCATCCTGCTCCTGCTGATGTGAATGACAAAACTGCCTGCAAAGTCAGGCCTTATATAAGCACCATAGCAATGAGTTAAGAGAACTAGCTTAAAATGAAAAGGTTTCCTTTTTTTTTTTTTCCTAATGAAGATTTTTGAAAGCAGCCTCAGTTCCTACTCTGATTTTAGGTGAATTTGAATGCATAGTTTAGAGGGTCCACTTAAAGCCGTGCAGGTGCTGTGATTTTTAAAACATGTAAATATGTGTTTGCATATTGGAAATCCGAATCGGGCCCTATTTTCAAACCATGAGAGAACATTGTTGCAACAACAAGAAAATGGAAATGATTTAAACACAGTGAGAATAAGTATCATCATGTGGAAAAAATATGGTGAACTGTTTGTTATACACACTATGCCTAAAACAGCAGATGGAACCATCATGTCTCTTATTCCAGCTATGTTTTCTTTTACTGACAATTAAATCTGGTGCCTGCAAAACACTGAAATGAGTTCTTAATGGTTTAATTTTTGAGAAACCACAAATCAATAATGCAGTTTAATCCAGAACAATTTGGTAACTAATAATGTCAACAGATGAAAAAATAACAAGTGCTAAGAAGGGCAAATTTCAAAGACTTCTTGGTGAGTTCTCCACAAAAGAGGCATTGTTCTGGAGAAACAAGTAGACCACTGTGGAAGCAATTTGTCTTTTAAATGTGTACAATCATTCCACATTCATTACACAATGTTACTGCCAAGTTAAGATATGATGTATTCATTAAAAGGTTTCTGGCTTATCAAGGGCTCTTTGGTTACAGATCACTGCTTGCAGCAATTCTTCATGTGCCTGATGTTAGTCATTTTGAGTTAATGTGCTCTGTCTGCATGAGAAGAAAATCAACTCCTTACCCAACTTCCTGCATTAACAGTTACAGGTCAGATCACCCAGAAGCCAGAGGGCACCTCAGTGAAGCTTTGACTGAAGACACAGGAGTTGGGACCAGTGTAGCTGGAAGTCCTCTCCCACTGACCACAGGGAATGAGAGTCTTGATATCACAATAGTTAAGCATTTACAGTACTGTACACAGCTCATTCAGGTACAACTGCTTTTGGGTTATATTTTTATTATAATATTCCTAGAGGCATTTGTGTGCCAGCTACTTACGGTTTAAATTGGCTGATGAATTTAGTACTGGGTGAAAGCAAGGCAGGAGTACTGCTAGACTGAACCAGTTGAGGGGCTGGCTGACACCAAGAAAGCTTCTGCAAATGTAGCTCTTCTAATGTGCCTCAGTCGTGACCTGCCAGACCTCTGTTATGCCAGTCCTGGCCCTCTTCAGCTGAGCACAAGACTTGCAACTATAGGGCAGTTGTGACATGAACTACTGGTGTCCACTACAGAAAGTGCAGACCGCTCAATTCACTTTCCCATTGGACCCAAATCCTGGCACTGATCCTGCCACTGACTTCCACTCCACACTCAGAGCAGCTGCAGGTCAGCCTTGTTATGTGACTTAGGCTTTCCAGACCTGACATGGAAGCCCATACATTCACTGTTAACTCTAGCTAAACCCCAGGCCATTGGAAGTCAACCAAGATGAGTGTGTTTTTTAAAAGCAAAAGGTATTTTGGGTATAAAAAACAAGATGATTCTTTAAATGCAGGAACTGTAAAATGCTACCTTTGCTTTGAACTCTGTGTGAAGCACAGTGGAATGTTGCACTGAAGTCCAGTCTCTGTGTGAACCAAGTCTGGATAGTTATACATTCCAGGAAGTTTTCCCTCCCTAACCAAAGTAAAAACTTGTCCCAGGATCTTCTGCTTCCTGAAGGGTGCCTCCTTTGGAGAACATCAGTGTTTTCCTATTGTATTGGAATACTGTATACTGGAGCCTCATTTACTGCATTAGGCTCTTCATTCCCACACAGACACAGTTAACATCTATTTCCAGTGGCCACAGGCTCACTCTGCTAGAATGGAAATCAAGTCCTGCTTCTATCATCTTGCTGATTTAGAGAGCTAAATCCCAGCCATATAGAATAAGGAAGAGTATTGGGCTCAATACAGGAGTAACTGCATGGAATTCTATGGGCTGCACATGTTATGCAGGTGGCCAGACTAGATGATCTAATGCTCTGCCCTAGTCTTAAACTCTATGGAAGGAGTTAGGTGCCTAAAGCAGCACTTTGCTATTTAAATGAGTATTTAGGTATTTCAGTATAGGCATAAAAATTGGGCCCCTAAGAAACAGTGAGCAACAACTGCGAAACGTACACACACAGAAGCTTTAAGGAGATACTATGCAGTAGAACCTAAAGAGTTGAACCACCAGAGTTTAAAAACTGACCAGACAACTACACACCTTATTTGGAACCGGAAGTACAGAATCAGGCAGCAGCAGAGATCCCTCCTCCCCCCCCAAAAAAAGCAAATACGGTACACTGTGTTAAATGTAAACTATTTAAAAAAAGGGAAATGAGTATTTTTCTTCTGCATAGTAAAGTTTCAAAGGTGTATTAAGTCAATATTCAACTGTAAACTTTTGAAAGAACCATAATGTTTTGTTCAGTTATGAACAATCTCCATTCCTGAGGTGTACTGTAGAACCTCTGAGTTACAAACAACCAGTTTCTCACTGCAGTTCTTAGATTAAATATATCTGTATTCAGATCAGACTATTTCAGCAAGATGAAACGTCTTCAGGACTCTTAGTAGGGTTCAGTAATTTTTTATTTTATTTTTTTACCCTTGTTTTATTAGCAAATTGTGTTCTCCAGTAAAACTCCATTTGTTGTAAGAAACCTCCTGGATAAACTGTCCAAGGAGATCGTAGTAGTGGAGAATCTTGCAGAGATCAGCAGTGAGAACATGGGGAACATCATCTCTGTAACTGAAGGTAAGCAACAGTAAGGGGGTTTGCTCTTTGGAAAGGGTGTGTGTGTGTGTGTTCCTAAGCAGTGATTTGTCTCACTTTTAGTAAATTCCATTGCACTAAAGGTTGACACACACAGTTGCAAATGCAAATGGACAGTGTCTGGTATCAGTCAACGGATGGTGGCAGGAGACGTCAGGCAGGGCTAAGGTAGGATATCCAGAAAGGCAAGGGGAGAAGGGAGAGATGCTCACTATTTCCAATGTGCCTCCTTTCCTCTACCACACACAAAAAAGCAGATGGCTGCCGTAGTAAAGGATATTGCCAAAGCAACTGGTGTGGGGTCTCCTCTGAGAAGCCAGATTCTTCCTCCACCTCTCCTTGTCCAGAATGCTGAGATTATTTGGGGGAGCTCTAGTTTACAGGATCAGAGGAATGACACCATCTCTGAATAGTTTGTTTAGGAGACTACTTCAATTACCATTATTGACTAACACTTAGCAGCTCTGTAGCATCTTTAAAAAGTTTTACAAATATTATTAATCCTCACAAGCACTGTGGACTAGGCAAATATTGTTAGCATTACTCTGCTGAGCAAGAAACTGAGGCAAAGCACTTAGGTGAGTTGCCCTAAAAAGAGTGTGCGCCAGAGCCAGGTTTAGAAATCTGGAGTTTGTGGTTCCCAGTCCTGTGTTCACCCTGTTACCTCACATCTCTTTGGTACTTAATGGTAATTGAATAACTATTTTCCAGTTTCCAATACTGGATCAGAAGCAAGCTTGCTTTCATCATTTTGGGAAGCCAAAATACCTTAAAAGCTCTAAGAGCTGGCACTTCCTGTGCATTGGGAAGTTGACTACTCAGCAGTGGGGTGGGAACAAGTATTTATCTACCCTTATGTTTTTGTTATACTAACACACAGGGCCGGCTCCAGACCCCAGCACGCCACAGGCACGTCTGCGGGAGGTCCACCGGAGCCGCGGGACCGGCGACCGCTAGAGCGCCCCCCGCGGCGTGCCGCCCTGCTTGGGGCGGCGGAAATCCTAGAGCCGCCCCTGCTAACACAGCAATCTGATCTCTGCAATTTTGTTTCACTGGTTTTGTTTTTCCTCCCCAGCAATTCCAGAATTTCATAAAAAGTTATCACTGCTGTCTTTCTGGACTAAGTGCACGGGTCCCACAGGAGTGTATCATACCTCTACAGACAAGATGATAAAGCAGCTGGATGTCACTTTTGCCACAGCTGTGAATGAAGAGTGCCCAGGACTTGCAGAAACAGGTAGATTCTTCAAAAAACAAAATTTCTACCCATAAGTCAAGGTGGATCTGGCAGAATCTGTCTTGTAGTGGGCTTCTGAAAAATGCCAATATGCGGAGACCAAGTTTTGCTCATCTTCAGCTACAACTCTTCAGTCCCACAGAAGTCAACTGGGATGTGGTTCAAAAACCTTACCTGAGAGTAACTGATTTAAATGTTTGGGGTTTTTTGCCACAACTTGTAAAGCCAGAAGATTTTGCCCAAAATAGTAAACCTAAAGAAATTAACTGTTTTAAAGTCCACATGATTATTTAAAATATATATATATATGACTAGCTCTGATAGTGCATTAGTTTAGTCAGATATTAGGGGGAAATTCTCTATTTGCACCGCCCAGGTCATTCTCTTGCCTGTTCTGCCTGCCAAATTCACACTGACGTCAATAGAAGCTTTGCGTATGAACATAAAATAGCAAAAGATCCATGCTCCAGGCCAACTCCTGCCCCTAGGCAATTTCATTGACTTCAGTGGTATTACAGAGGTGCAACTGGGCACAACATTTGGTCCTCTATTTAATAATGCACTGTCAGGTGGAGAGAAAGGATAGTCTAATGGACAAGGTGGTGCATTGGCTTCAAGAGTTTCAATTGCTGGCACAGCCACAGACAGCCTGTGTGATGTAGGGCAAGTCAAACTGGTCAGTCCCCCTTCTGGAAGTTGGCAATAGTTCTTCCCTACCTCACACAGTTTCATCAGGATAGAATCTATTAATGATTGTGAGGAGCTCAGATATTACACATATGAGGACCAGACAGAGGACAATGTTGCCCTTAGTGAAGATTAGAAATGCTGATGCTGGGAGGTGTCTTTTCTTTTTTAAGTTCTACCTTTCTTTCATGTTTTAAAGTGTCAAACCAAGTTAATTGCAGTGTTTTCTCTGCCTAAAGTTTTTTGCTCTTGTTAATACAATGTTCCTTTGTCTTTTCCTGCTGCACGTAGTATTCAGAATCCTGCTATCTCAGATCCTCGACCGAACAGAACCAGTCCTCTCATCCAGTCTGCCCTCTGAAATCCTAACAGTTTTTCAGTATTACAATTATTTTGCCAGCAACGGTGTTAGCGACCTTGGAAGCTATTTGTTGCAACTTGCAAAAGAAGGTAGAGTGTTTAAGTTCTGGCTGGAAGAAGGGAAATGTATCAAGGTGCTTTTGAGCAGCAGATAAAACAATTCAGCCCTTGGGCTGATTTTTCATTAACTAACAGGGAAAAGAGGGAAACAACTGCCTTGGGTGTTTGAATAGGATTGCAGTGGCACATGTGTATACGGAAGAAAGGGGCGGGTATGTCCAACTGACACTGCCCCCTCCCCTCCATGCTCATGAGTATTAAAAACAAGTGTGTAGAAAGAACTAATGTTTTGGGGCTGGATGGTACTGTTGGATTGGTCCCAAAATTTGGAAGGTGCTGAGTGCCCACAGCTTTTACTGATTTCAGTCTCTTTGTGCCCATCATCCCTTTTGAACCGATCTCATGAAGTGCCGAGCCTCTCTTGGGAAGTGCTGAGGAAGTTGAGCAAACTCTTTGCCTTGCCAGAGGTGCTCAGCACTTCAGAAGACCTGGCCCTGTGAACTCAACAGGGCAACAGACACTTGGCACTCGTTGGGACTCAGCCCATCATGCTCTAGACTTTCGCTCCTGGAGACGTGAATTTCAGTTGTTAATCTAGTGCATCTGAAATGGAGTTTGATGGACTCCTCCTAGTCCCCTGTTCTACATGAGACAGTAGCACATCTTGGCATAGCTGCCAGCTTTTACTCAACAGATAGGAGAGATGTTCAGTACTGAGGCATGTTAGCAGGGGCTGTCAGCAGAGATGGACATAAGTGGGCAGGAAAAACTGGCACATAATGTCCTTGGTACCAATATATAGCAGAGGAGAAGATCTGACTCAAAGCAAGGCCTCCCCACATAGTGCTTCCATGGGGCTGTGTGGAGAAGCTTGCACAACGCCTGCTCTCAATGTGGCTGGCTGAAGCCAATGCTATTAGACACTCACTCATGAGTCTAGTCACTTTTCTAAAACAAAACAAAAACTAATAACCCAATATAGCATCACTATTACTATAATCAGATGTCTTGAGTAGCGTTTACACTGGACACAGATATGTGGTCTTAGATACAGAACATGCCTAAGGAAAACATGCCTCAAACTCAACTCTCCCCGTAAGATATTAAGTTTCCCTTGCTACAGTCACTGATTAGAACTTGAGTTTTCTAGCTGCAGTAAGATTTGATTATTTCACTTTGGGCTGGAAATAAGA
Source organism: Mauremys mutica (assembly GCF_020497125.1). Classification (NCBI taxonomy): domain Eukaryota; kingdom Metazoa; phylum Chordata; order Testudines; family Geoemydidae; genus Mauremys; species Mauremys mutica. Next base: position 108,110,030 of record NC_059073.1, read on the forward strand.
TACCTAACATTCCATTTAGCACATCCACACATGTTACTCCTGTTGAGAATGTATGCCAGTTCTCAGCAAGAGTATCTGGGATACACAGCCCAAAAATCAAAACACTCCAAGTCAGAGCATTGCAATGCTGGCAACTCAATGAAGCAGGATTTTTTCACCTCCCCTTTGTGCCAGTGGATAGCTATTTTAAGTGGAAAGGAGCAACGTAATACATGGGGAGAATAAATGAACAAAAGGAGAATATTGACATCTCTTTCTTTTACATTCCAGCCTCAGTGGTTCAGAAGCTGCAGACATTAAAAGATGAAAAACTGCTACAGAATATAGCTGAGCTAACCTCCAGCAGTCTTCCACCTCAGCAGGAAGTACTGAGGTCCTTGGCTTTACTTCTGACTGAAAATAAAAATGAAATTGGCGAGGCTGTGACACTACTCTTGTCAACTTCAGCAAAAAACAGGCATTTCAGGGAGAAGGTAGGGGACAGAGGAACAATACCTAACTGAAAAAACAACATACAACATAGGAGACCTAGATAATCATGTTCCGGCTAATGTGTAAAGTAACTTCTCAGAGTCTTGCAGTGTTATTGTAGCTATGTTGGTCCCAGAATATTAGAGAGACAAGGTGGGTGAGGTAATGTCTTTTGACTTGATTTATGTTATTTGGACCTGAAGAAGAGCTCTGTGTAAGTGCAAAAGCTTGTGTCTCTGACCAGCAGAATTTGGTCCAATAAAAGACATTACCTCACCCATCTTGTTTCTCCAAGTCTGACATAATATACAAACATGCAGGTATGCCTGTTGATATCTGTCACAATCATATCTGGTAACTAATTTAAAACTATTTGGTTTGCATTGTATTCTCCAACCATCTATCATGTTTCCGCATTAGTGGATGTGCTGGGTTGTTTATCTGGTGATTATTGAAATGCTGCTGGGCCATTCTTCAAGCACTGCCCTTTTGGAAAGAGATGGTGGTAAGGTGGTAAGATCTGGGCAGCATCCCGATTTCTAGAGGAAGGGAATTGCTGATGACCAAACAATCAGCTTCATGGTCCCTAATTAGGTGATAAAAAGAATTTGGATCAAAGACTTTAGATAAAACATGATTTGAAATTAAGGCAGTGTAAACAAGTGAACTAAAGAGAAGGGAGAGGTAATGATTGACTTTTGTACCTGCAATACTCTTCCCCATTTCTGCTTCTACTCCAGTGAAAGTTCATTCTTGGGTGCCCTGGTTGTGAGGAGGGGGCAGAACAGGAGGAGGGTGTGATGGGTCCAGAGGGGGTGGGGACAGCAATCCAGATCAGTGAGAGGTTGCGTCACTATTTGCCCTGCAACCCAAGGTGCACCTCACAATGCTTTGCTGCTGTAGTTCCTAGCCTGGGTTGCTCACAGCCAGCCTACCAGCTTGCAGGTCACAGCCTGAGTGTCTCTGGGCCGCCCGGGGAGGGGGGGGGCAAGTGGGGCAATTTGCCCCAGGCCCCGGGCCCTGCAGGGGCCCCCACAACAGTTTTTCGGGGCCCCTGGAGCAGGGTCCTTCACTCGCTCCGGGGGCCCCGGAAAACTCTCGTGGGGCCCAGGCCCCCAGAGCTTCTTCACTCCCGGTCTTCGCTGGCGGGGGGTCCTTCCTCTCCGGGACAGAAGGACCCCTCGCCGCCAAATTACCGCCGAAGCGGGACCCGCCGCCAGAGTGCAGCCGGGTCTTCGGCAGTAATTCGGCGGCAGGGGGGGGTCCTTCCGTTCTGGGACCCGCCGCCGAAGTGCCCCGAAGACCCGCGGTGGGGGCTGCACTTCGGCGGCGGGTCCCGCTTCGGCGGTAATTCGCCGATGGGGGGGTCCCGAAACGGAAGGACGCCCCGCCGCCGACTTACCGCCGAAGCAGGGCCCCCCGCCGCCGAAGACCCCGGGCTCCCGGAATCCTCTGGGCGGCCCTGGAGTGTCTGTGTGTTAAACAGCCCTTGTTCAGTGGCTCTGACCGCAGCAGCCTGTCTATAGCCCCACTCTGCCTTCCAACAGCTTTAATTACAAAACCAGCAAAGTGACCCTGACAAGCTCCCTGTCCCAAACTTCCTCCAAGTCGTGTATTGTAGAACATCCAGCCCTCTCCTGGACTGTTCAGATAAATAATAAGGTCCATTTGTTCCTCTAAAAACATAACCTACCACTTCACTGGGGTAAATACACCCTTTCATTTAATACTGCACTGAGTTAGTTCATAGTAAAACTAAAACAAATGTATGAACAATAGGTCATAGGTTGAGTGATGCCAAGTAACTGGAATAAAGTTAGAAAGGGTCACAAGCAAATGAAAGTGAAAACATGCATCTAAACTTAACAGAGTAAGGCACGGGTTTTGTTCAAGATGGTTTCTCTCACCGGTCATAATTAACTTTTTCTCAGTCAGGACCTTCTACAAAAGCATAAGGGGGTGATTTCCACAGTCTTCCTAAGTAGGCTTCTCACCTATAGTCAGTTCCAGAGACTTCAGCCGCAGCTTGGTTGAAGGACCTATCTTTCTCAGCATGCTAAGAGCTGTCGGAGAAAAACTCAGTTCTCGCTTTCTGTTTGGGTGCAGCAAAATCAAATCTTCAGCAAAGAGCGTCGGCTAGTCTCTGGGAGACTGCGCCGCTTACTCTAATTGCATCCAGTGAGACGAACAGATTGTCAGTAGCCCACACAGAAGGGAAAGGGGAGGGAAGATGGGTTCACACACTCCTAGACCCAGGCAGCTTCCTCGCCGGACTATGCCAGGCTGAGTCAGCCCACCGTGGGTCGGATCTCCTAAAGATCCACTAGTTACCGGGCTTGCGTTAGAGCAGTCCTGATCATGAGCTTCCGCTTCACAGGGTACTCTGGGCGTCTTCCAATAACGATCACTCACACTGGTGTACACACACACACACACACACACACAGGCCTCTTTTTAACCCTTTTTTAACCTTTTTAAATTTTTTTTTTTTTTAAACCACGATGCATCTTTACCTGGTCCGGACCAATACCATAAGGTGGTATGACAACCCCGCTTGAGGCGGTAAAAACCCCTCAGCACCGGTGCATTCTAATGCATTTACCTATGCATTACCTTATGTATTACCTTATGCATTTCCTTGGCCAACTCAGCAGTTCCCAGTACTGCTATAAACTAACCTTATTGGGGCCTCTCCCCAATACCACTCTGCATTTGATCCTGCTGCACAGTCAATAAGTTCAGATGGCGTGAGCCCAACAGAGACAGACGTTCCCACAGACAGTCCTCCTCCGACACCCCAATAGAGATTTCAAAAGGTCTCTTACCTCTATTGTGGCGCCATGGGGTTCGAAGGGGAACGATCCGTAGTAGCCGTCTGTGTATCCGTGGGCGTTGCCATCCCGGACGAGCCCCCAAATTGTCGGAGAAAAACTCAGTTCTCGCTTTCTGTTTGGGTGCAGCAAAATCAAATACTTTATTCTTTCTCTAGTAATTACAATAGAGGGAGGGAGTGTCCTAGGAAACAGGGTTGCCCCTTGTCCCGGACAGGTCTCTCTCAATTAGTAAACAAATACAGCAAGCATTTATACTTTTGTTACAGACAATAGCTAGCAATCATGGAGACAGTAAAGAGAAAACATTTGCATTTGTTTATACATAAGCCTTTCTGCTATCTTATTTGTCTCACTACTAAAAAAAGCAAGACTGCACATTGCAAGGTCGTAATAACTTTCACACAGTTCACTCTGTCTTACATTATCTTGCTTCTACAAATCTCACATCATTAGGATCACAGCTAGCCTAACTCATGCTAACTAACTAACATTCATTAAGATCTCTTCAAAGCCTTGTTAATATTTTCTGGCTTCCACAGAGCTCTGGTCTCTTGTCTTTCTAGTCATGGATGCCAAAGATGGCTTCTGTCCTTGCTTATATCTTCCAAAGTTCTATGACTATTTCAAGATGCAGGATGAGCTCATAACATTATTCCCTTCCTATGGGCTTCTCATCCCCCTGTATGTAAATGGGGCTTCCATTGTTTTGATTCCACCATGCTTAATTTATCTAGAAGACAGGTGTAATAGGTTCACTACTCACTGCTGGCATACCTCCTCATGGCTAATCTGGGGATTAGTTTGCCACTGGTTGGATGCCCTTTCCGGCAGTCACTCAGCCTCAGTCTCACACTCCAGAAGCCAGGGTAGTAATCTTCCTTGTGACACAGCTGCTCCCTCTTCGTGACGTGGCCCTCCAGCCAGGTCACTATAGTCCTCCCCTTTCAGGGTCTGTCAATGTCTCTCTGGATAAGCTATTCCAGGTAGTCTTCCATCCTATGTCCAAGGCTGTGCCACTTCCCCAGTGTCTGGTTGGGGAAACTGGGCCTGCCATCTACTCCAAGTTCCAGCTCACAGACCCTATGCTCCACAACCACGGTCTACTTTCTCTCAGACCTAGGTGCTCCTTTCCTGGGCTCTGTCCTACTCCCTCCTTCTATCCTCTGGGTTTGCTACCTGTTTGAGCTTCCTTTGCTCCCCATGGCTGCTTTCCCCTGGGGCTTCTTGCCAGACCATGCAATCTCTAACATACATCTCTCCTGGCAGAGTGACTACAGATTTTCTGTCTGCCGCCCCCTTCTGGTGTTAGCTTTATAGAAGCCCTGCCTGTTCCTGCCCAGGTGAGCTTCATCCTTAATTAAGCATTATGGAGCCCTGGCTTCCCTCCAGGTGCAGCCTATGCAGTTAGTTGGCCCATCTAGCCTACCTTAATCCCCTCAGGTCTGGTGTGTGGTCTCCTTTCTCTCCTGCCTGGGAGGGAACCTGTTTTTCCCCAGATTGGAAAGCCTAATATCAATGAGTATCAGTAATGCCTTATATAGTGTTAGTGCATATAATTCACATGATATTAATCACCAGCATATCATAAAAGAGCTCACTCTGTACACTTTTATAACACAGTACTATTGTATACAATCAGTTGATTCAACTGCTTATCGCTTGAAGTCCCACCCACCGTCTTTAGGCTAGTAAACCTTTTGCAATGTAGTCTTTGACAAGTAAAACCCAGACCAAGCTTCCCTCTCCTGCTGGAGATCTCCTACCCCACTTCTTAGTGTGAGGTTTGCCTCCACCCTTTAACTTGATGGATCTGTTTAGGTGATATGTAAATACATTCTCATTGTCATTCAGAATACTTTGGAAGTAACTCACAGGTAGAGAAAACATGTTCCTTTGGGCTTGGCTACACTTACAAATTTGCAGCGCTGCAGCAGGGTGTGAAAACACACCCTCTCCAGTGCTGCAAATTGCGGCGCTGCAAAGCGCCAGTGTAGTCAAAGCCCCAGCGCTGGGAGCGCGGCTCCCAGCGCTGTCCGTTATTCCCCACAGGGAGGTGGAGTACGGACAGCGCTTTGACTACACTTAGCGCTTCAAAGCGCTGCCGCAGCACCGCTACCGTGGCAGCGCTTTGAAGTGCTAAGTGTAGCCACAGCCTCTGTCTAGTGCAGATCTGTTTACCAACTCCACTGGAATGCTTGGTTTAAACACACTTTAGTCATAAGCCTAGCATATACCTTTACTTGTGTATGCACAAGAATATTAATCAGTCAGTTATTAGTTTTCAAATGATACCTCACAAGGCCTGTTTTGTACTAAGATTATTACAAGAGTGTGGAGGGTGTGAATACAGAGGTGCTTAGTGTCACGGGGGAAATGACAGAATGCAAAAGAAGGGGAGAGAAAAATGCTCATTCTCCTTTTGGTCATCTTCCTCTGTCCCTCTATTCTCTCTTTCCTCAGTCTCTCTCTATTTTATCCTTCCTCATTTTCTAATTGTGCAATATCAGTGCTCTGTGCTACCTTGCCCCTCTTCTGCAATGGACAAAAAAAATGTCCTCTTCTCCTAGCACAGGCCTGCTGCATTTATGTCTGGTTCACTGCTAAAGGGAAAAGGCGCCATGGTGCTTGTATCAAAACACCCTAGAATTCACTAGGAGCTGCCTGCTCTTGAGATTTGTGACTAACGCAGATTCTTGTTTGTTTAGCAGTGACTGGAACATCTCTAGAACTGAGCTGTGAACTTGGTTTAGCAGCTTCTGATAGTCATTTTCATTCTCTCTGAGTTCCAATCCAGCCTAGGTCACTAGTGACCAAAGTCATTACCATCCCTGGGCCTAGAGGGACCACCTTGAAAAGGGAGAGAGCAGTTCAGTCTCAGTCATGACCCACTTACTTCATGTGAAATCCAGCCCAAGTTTTGTGATGTATTCATGGGAAGAGCTAGTGGTCTTGGTCCAGTTCTTAGCGAGAAAGTGTGCACATTAAAGCAATCAACAATAATTGGTGCCCTTGATGGAAGTTTCTCAGAGACGCCAATCAATGACATACCCCATTATCATATCCGGAGCCATCCAATTACCCAATACACGATGATTTTTCCTTTTCAATCCTGTATCCACATTGTTAGGTAATTTGGTTTTGCATGTTTGGAAATGTAGCGATACATACATTACTTTCACTTTTCTCCTCAACACAGCTACAAAACATCTTAATTGGTGTCCTTCTGTTTTCCAGGCTTTAATTTACTACTGTGAAGTGCTAACACAGCCTAACCTCCACCTACAGAAAGCAGCTTGCATGGCACTGAAATGCCTTCAGGTAAAATGTGATGTAATCAGTTGTTGAACTTTGTTCTTGCTTTGAACTTCCATGGGAGAACAAAGTAAAGATTCTATTCAGTAGATCAGTGGTTCTCAAACTGTGGGTTGGGACCCCAAAGTGGGTTGCGACCCTATTTTAATAGGGTCACCAGGGCTGGCTTAGGGCTTGGCTACACTTACAAATTTGCAGCGCTGCAGCAGGGTGCGAAAACACACCCTCTCCAGCGCTGCAAATTGCGGCGCTGCAAAGCGCCAGTGTGGTCAAAGCCCCAGCGCTGGGAGCGCGGCTCCCAGCACTGTACGTTATTCCCCACAGGGAGGTGGAGTACGGACAGCGCTGGGAGAGCTCTCTCCCAGCGCTGGCGCTTTGACTACACTTAGCGCTTCAAAGCGCTACCGCGGCAGCGCTTTGAAGTGTAAGTGTAGCCAATGCCTCAGACTTGCTGGAGCCTGGGGCTGAAGCCCAAGCCCCACCACCCAGAGCCAAAGCTCAAGGGCTTCAGCCCTGGGTGGGGGAGCTCAGGCTTCAGCTTCAGCCCTGGGCGGCGGGGCTCAGGTTACACACTCCCTGCCTGGGGCTGAAGTCCTTGGGCTTCAGATTTGCCTCCCACCCCAAGCACTGGGGCTCAGGCTTTGCCCCCACCCCACCCCACACCCAGGGCAATGGGGCTCAGGTGGGCTCACTCAGGCTTTGGTCCCCCCCTCCTGAGATCATGTAGCAATTTTTGTTGTCAGAAGGGGGTCGTGGTGCAATGAAGTTTGAGAATCCCTGCAATAGAGCCTCTTGAGCACAGAGATGCACATACAGCAAGATGCAAACAGCAGCAGCAACATGAGCATTGCTTTTTATTTTGTATTTTGTGCCCTGATATTTTACAAATGGCTTGTTGGCCTGAATTGTTTAGAATCTTGGTTTTTAAAGCAATCAGTTTCTGATGATGATTAACTATGCATTAGGCATCTGTCTCTTTGTGCCTTGATAAAAAGGATCTTATTTCTCTTAGGCGATAGAGGGTATGTGCTACATGGAAAAAAAAAAAGTACAGAGTCTTGGTAGAGGGGAAAAAAATTGGCTTCTTGAGCAAAATGATAATGGACATAACCAAAAAATGTAAAAGGGGGAGGGGAGAGAGAGAGAGATGGAGACATACTAGCTGTTCTCAATCCCTGAACCCTCATATGGTCCCTGAAGTTAGGTAGCTCCAGTAGGTGCCCCATCCAAAAAAAAAGTTATATTTCATGAGATATAGACATTACAGAGTGGTGATCCCTCTGCCACCAGTACTCCTGTTCTTTTTGCAGATACAGACTAACACAGCTGCTACTCTGAAACATATTTTTAACAGTGAGACTGATTAACCATTGGAGCAAACTACCAAGAGATCAAGATTTGGGGACTTCTGGGAAGATATGGTTTAGCCAAACACAAGTTATTGGGCTAAATACAGGGGTAGCTGGGTGAAATTTAAAGGCCCATGTTATACGGGAGGTCACCCCAGATGATCTAATGGTCCCTTTAAAAATCTATGAATCTGTGAAGAACCGGCCTATAATGGAAAATGGAAACACTTGAGATTTTACTCTTAGCTGACCTCCACACCCACCCTAACCTTAGCCCTACCCCATTGTCTGGTTTTTCTGCTATTCTCCTCCTGGGGAGGAGATGGGAGTGAATGAACCAGGACAGATAGTTATGTTGCTTAATGCGCAAATGGAAAGTGCTCAGATACTACAGTGATGGGTGAAGTATATAAGAACCAGAAGAGAAGAAGAGAATCGCTATTTCGAAAAAGACATCACATTAAACTTTAAAAAAAAATATAATAAGTCATCTCATATTTTGGAGCCACATAATCTATGTTCCTTTAAACACCTTCTTTCTGGGGTGATGGGACAGCACCCATCTCTGTTCCACTCATCACCACTTTCACAGTTGTAGCACCCATGGCAAGGGCAATCACAACTGTTGCTTTGTCCAAAGGTCTGAGATTTTTGCATCAGAAGTGTTACTCCTTGCTCTCTGGGAAAGTAACAAATTGAGTTCAAACACGGAGATGCAAATCACTGTTTGTATGTGTTTGGGGTGGGAGAGAGATGTGGAGAAGGAGGTTTACGTATACCCACTCAAGAATACGAATAGATAGTAACTGGTAATGTCAACACATGTTTTTTTCACTTTCTAGGCTACTGAAAGTATTAAAATGCTAGTTACGCTGTGCCAATCTGACAATGAAGAAATCAGAAAAGTAGCATCTGAAACCCTTCTCTCTCTTGGTGAGTTGTGTGTGTGGTCTATTTTACTGTTGTATACAGTATCTAATTAACACAGCCAAGAAGCATACACATTTTAAGACAATAAAAATACAACTGGACCTGTAGACTCAAACAGCTTAAAAAAAAGAAAGAAAAAGAAACCAAAAGAAATTGGACCAAAATGGGTGGGGGGGGGGGGGACTCATACAAAAAAGAGGAAGAAGAGAAGCTAAAAATGGTTGAGAAGGCACTGACCCTAACAGAAATACCTTGCTGGCAACCTGGACGACAAATATTAAAAATTCCATAAAGGCCTACCCTGTGCAAAGTAAAATGAGAAAAGGGGTAGGTTTTATAACTTAGTGTTTCTCAGCCTTTTTGATACCAGGGACCAGCTTGCTGCTTTTGTAAACTGTCAGGGAGATCTCAGGGACTGGCACCAGTCTATGGACCAGTCGTTGAGAAACCTTGATCTAACTTACATCTTCTAATGTGGCCCTATTGGTGGGGGGTTTTTCCCTACAACTCTGCCCCTTGTGCCCTCAGCCAGTAAATTACACTGACATATACTCACCATGACAAACCAGCATGTTACTAACCCCTCTATATAGCCCCAAATGTGGCCTTCTTTTCTCAAACCCAAATAGAATTAACCTTGGGACAGAAAGCAAGAGCAATCAAGTCAATCTCATTTACCTTGCAGATCAATGTATATAGGGTGGGGAAAAGTATAGAGAAAGAAAAGGGGTATTAATAACCAGAGCTCTTGGGTATGCTGGGGTTCTGCAGCCAGGGAATCCAATCCCTCCTGCTGAACTTCTTTCCAGAATCAAAGATTTAATTGTTAAGAAAATTGTATCTCTAGCCCTCGCAGCTATGAAGAAACCCTTCCAAACATGAACAGTGTATACTGATGGTCTTTTTGAGTCTGCAGACAACTAGAAACAATAAATCTGTGAGATGTAAACTGGCCTTTTCATCTCAGTAGGGTGTTAATTGTTAACTGTTTCAATGGTGATCATTTCAGCAGGAACATCCAACCCCAGATTGCCTCCCACACCTCCTCAGTGGCCAAAAGCTTGATCTGTTCTTTGTTCAGCTGGCAAAACTTTCCTTTCCACCAGATAGCTGCTGCAATGCATTGGTACAGTGTCAATTTAAAAAGCCCCAGCAGCATTCTGAAAAGTGAAAATGTGGGGAACAGCTTAAAATGTAATACAGATGTTACCACCACTAGGGCTTCTGCACTGACTGGAATATTTCCATATTTCATTAAAAAAACTTTTCTTAATTTAAATGAAGCTGCAACAGAACTTCAGCTCCGCTTCCCCAGGGTCCAGAGACCTTGCCACAGAGTACCCTGGGGCCATAGCTATAACAGTTATACTGGCAACCTTGTCGGGGAGCAGGGAGATTATGAGCCACAAGGAACTAGCTAAATCTTAGAGTTGATATTCTATGAAATTCACTCTGCATGCATACAGACTGTATGAGCAAATACTGTTCAGTGTAAGAGGGAGAGTGACAAACTGGGGTCCTGCCGGCAGTGCTGCTCTGTCCCCCATTATTGCTATGCTAGCTCATGAGCTGGAAGAGTGGTCACAGCCTCTTTTTTACATGTTGCAAGGAGTTAAATTCCCCTGACCCACACCAAGGTCACCCTCTGGAGGGCTATCATGAAGCTCTTTGATTTTGTGACCCTCTGCACCATAGTGATTTTCACAATAGTGTCTCTTCTCTTGTAACAGTGCACTCACTTCTCACTAACCAAGCGGCACTGGTGTACTAGTGTTTAATAAAGGAGAAACACGCTGAGGATCTGATCCAGCATTCTTTATGCACCTGAAACTGATGTTCACAGAAGTTTTGAATATGAAAGAATGCAGGATCAGGCACAGAGGGGCACATCCAGCCTCCACCTTTGTGGATGTGAAGGCCTCTTGGTTGTTAAATCTACTGGGCCAGATTAATTGGAGGTGGGGAGCAACTGTGTAGATCCCTCCATTCTGCCTCCTCATGGGGTTCAGTCAGTCATTAGGTTGGAGTAATCACTAAAAGCAGCTCTGCAGCTACTCTGTGTCAGTGGGGAAGGGGAGATTCCTTTTGCCCGGACTCTTTCCCATGGAGATACCCAATACCTAAACCCACTATTGCAGAGCAGCTGAGTCTTTGAATGAGGCTACATGCACCACTTCAGTGAAAGTTACACAAGTTCTTCAAACATTCTTTTCAGTTTCTCACACTCACTGACAAGCTGCATGGAAACTTCTTTAATAGATGCTCAACTTAAATGTATACCCCAAATTAAAAACCATAGTAAGAGAACCAAAAAAGTGCCACTGTGGCTAAACAACAAAGTAAAAGATGCAGTGAGGGGCAAAAAGGCATCCTTTAAAAAGTGGAAGTTAAATCCTAGTGAGGAAAACAGAAAGGAGCATAAACTCGCAAGTGAAGTGTAAAAATATAATTAGGAAGGCCAAAAAACAATCTGAAGAACAGCTAGACAAAGACTCAAAAAGTATCAGCAAAAATGTTAAGCACATCAAAAGCAGGAAGCCTGCCAAACAACCAGTGGGGCCACTGAACGATCGAGATGCTAAAGTCGCACAGAAAGGGGATAAGACCATTTGGGGAGAAACTAAATGAATTCTTTGCATTGGTCTTCACAGCTGAGGATGTGAGGGAGATTCCCAAACCTGAGCCATTCTTTTTATGTGACAAATCTGACTAACTGTCCCTGACTGAGGTGCCATTATAGTAGGTTTCAGATCAAATTGATAAACTAAATAGTAATAAGTCACTAGGATCAAATGGTGTTCACCCAAGAGTTCTGAAGGAACTCAAATGTGAAATTGCAGAATTACTAACTGTGGTATGTAACCTATAATTTAAGTCAGCTTCTGTACCAGATGGCTGGAGGATAGGTAATGTGAACCCAATTTTTAAAAAAGCTCCAGAGGCGATCCCGGCAATTACAGGCCGGTAAGCCTGACTTCACGATTTTTTGGGGAAGAGTTAACATGTTTTTATAAAGGGAAATCATGCCTCAGCAATCTATTAGAATTCTTTGAGGGGGGTCAACAAGCATGTGGACAAGGGTAATCCAGTGGATAGAGTGTATTTAGATTTTCAGAAAGCCTTTGACAAAGTCCCTCACCAAAGGTTCTCAAGCAAAGTAAGCTGTCATGGGAAGGTCCTCTCATGGATCAGTAACTGGTTAAAATATAGGAAGCAAAGGGTAGGAATAAGTGGTCAGTTTTCAGAACAGAAAGAGGTAAATAGTGGTGTCCTCCAGGAGTCTTTATTGGGACCAATACTGTTCAATATATTCATAAATGATCTGGGAAAACAAAACTACTCAAGATAGTTAAGTCCAAAGCAGACTGCAAAGAGTTTTATAAAGGAACCTCACAAAACTGGGCAACAAAATGGTAGATGAAATTCAATTTTGATAAATGCAAAGTAATGCACATTGGAAAACATAATCCCAACTATACATATAAAATGGTGGGGTCTAAATTAGCTGTTACCACTGAAGAAAGAGATCTTGGAGTCAGTGTGGATAATTCTCTGAAAACATCCACTCAGTATGCAGTGCAGTCAAAAAAGCTAACAGACTGTTGGAAACCATTAAGAAAAGGATAGGTAATACAGAAAATATAATATTGCCTCTATAAATCCATGATAAGCTACATCTTGAATACTGCATGCAGATCTGGTCGCCCACTTTCAAAAAAGATATATTGGAATTGGAAAAGCTACAGAAAAAGGCAATAAAAATGATTCAGGGTATGGAACAGCTTCCATATGAGGAGAGATTAATAAGACCGGGACTTTTCAGCTTTGAAAAGAGTTGACTAATGGGGGATATGATGGAGATCTATAAAATCATAACTAGTGTGGAGAAAGTAAATAAGGAAGTGTTATTTACTCCTCATACCACAAGAACTAGGGGTCACCACATGAAATTAATAGGCAGCAAGTTTAAAACAAACAAAAGGAAATATGTCTTCAAACAATGCACAGTCAACCTGTGCAACTCTTTGCCAGAGTATGTTGTGAAAGCCAAGACTGTAACAGGGCTCAAAAAAGAACTGGATAAATTCATGGAGGATAGGTCCACCAATGGCTATTAGCCAGGATGGGCAGGGATGGTGTCCCTAGCCTCTGTTTGCCAGAAGCTGGGAATGGATCACTTGATGATTACCTGTTCTGTTCATTCCCTCTAGGACACCTGACATTGGCCACTGTCGGAAGACAGAATACTGGGCTAGATCAGGGATTGGCAACCTTTGGCACATGGCCCATCAGAGAAAGCTGGCGGGCCGGGACGGTTTGTTTACCTGCAGCCTCCTTAGGTTCGGCCAATCGCAGCTCCCACTGGCCACAGGTTCGCTGTTCCAGGCCAATGGGGCTACGGGAAGCAGCAGCCAGCACATCCCTTGGCCCACGCCACTTCCCATCTCTCCCATTGGCCTGGAACGGCAAACCACGGCTAGTGGGAACTGCAATCGGCCGAACCTGCGGAGGCTGCAGGTAAACAAACCGTCCCAGCCCACCAGCGGATTTCCCTGACAGGCCGCATGCCAAAGGTTGCCGATCCCTAGGCTAGATGGACCTTTGGTCTCACCCAGTATGGGCGTTCTTATTGGCTCACCAAGAATTAATTCTGTTATTGGATATGGTATTGTTTGGGACACCAAAAAAACCCTGAACCCAGGGTTGTTTGCGTAAAAGATAACGTTGCCACTCTGACCTGCCTTATGGCACATGGAGACCTCCTTCACTTCTCTGAAAGCACATGCAAAATATTAGTTAGATTGAAAGCTGATAAGACACAGCAAAATCACTGCTTACTCTTTTCTATTTGTGACAAAGGTAAACTTAGCTTGGAAAGACACAGACCATTTAGCAGTACACCTGTGCAAACAGCATCACATAATCACAAGGCTCACCTGCTTCATCTTTGCTCCAAACTAATCTTATCCACTTAGCCCAAACATTTTGTAATGCTATTCAGACCATTCAGATTATTTAAGTGCCCATAATTTCATATAAAACTGAATCCTTACTACACCATCAGTGAATTTAGTAGATTGCTTGTACAAATAAAATTTAAAAATTACACTCTGGCCACCATCCTATTACGTATTAATCCATCTCCTCTGAAAATGTGGTGTGAAAGTGATAGCAAGAATTTTTATATTTTTATATACGATGCAAAAACATTTGATAGAAGATAGCTTTTTGAGAAGACAGATAGTGGAAAAGAGTAGGCAATGGTGTTCCAACATATTTATGCAAGTAAATTATCTACTACCACAGCAATGCAGAGTAACAGTTTTTAAGGAATAGTTTGAACATTCACAGCACGCTCAATTTTTGTGGCTAATTTCTTAATTTGCACTGAACATACGAAAATTCCTATAGAAAAAGTCATCAGCAAAGCAATTCTTTCCACAGAAAGGAGTGCAGGGTGTGGGATTTTGTGTACACAAATGATGCAATGTTTTATTTATACTTTACTGTTTTGTGTTCAGGTGAAGATGGGCGACTGGCATATGAGCAGCTGGATAAATTTCCTCGGGAATTTGTTAAAGTTGGAGGCCGTCGGGGGACTGAAGTTGCCACAGCTTTTTAGACTCAAGATAATCTACCTAACAGTTAACAGTCATTATGACTGTTCACATTAACTGGAACGGTGCTGTAATTTAACAGCTTTAAAAACAAACCATCTTTTGAAGAATGCTAAAGAATGTCCTGAAAGTTAGCAACTTACAGACGTTTTAAGAAAAAAAAAGTGTAAATTCCAGTTATTGAGTTCCTATTGGCTTTTCTTCCTAGCTTATGATGGAACAGTTGTATGTTGAAGACAATGCTTCTTCAAGTGCTTCAGAGTAAATGATGTAGTTGCAGTAAATCAGTCTCAGCAAACTTCTATAAGATTTTAGAATTCAGCATCTTAATATTTTTACACAATTTTGCACTTGTTTTATTGAAGTAGTTGTTGTGTATGCTTGAAATGTGATGCTGCATCTAAAAAGGAAAAGTAGGGAGCAAACCAAGTGGAGCTACAAAGCTGCTTTCTCTCCACATTGCGCTAAGTCTTGGATACCTTGCAGGGTTCCTAACAGCATTATAGCAGCATGGACTGAAACTCAGCTACCCAGGTCTATTTTACTGATGAAATATAGATCAAGTTTCTTCAAATCAAGTTTTGTCTCCAGAAACAACAGGCTGCAAACCCCAGGAGATGTTATTTCACTGACTCATTTTAAATGCCTCTGCGCTGGTCTTTTATTTCCTCCCTCTCACCCTCCAGTAATGAACCATGATTAATCCAGGGATTTGCTTGTGCTATCAAGCAATTACGTAGGTTTTATAGAAATAAATGGAAGGTTACATGTACTCATTGTTCAAAAAGAAAAAGTGAATATAATACAATTGCATGAATCCCAGAAGCCGTTTTTGTTTCCTAGGTTACAAGAAGGAGTGGGTTACGTGCACTCTGGCTAGTGCATAGCAGCTTGCTATAGAGTAATTTCAGTATGAAGAATTAAAGCAAACTAAAGAGGACCTTGGAGCTGTTAAAGACAGGGTGCAAATAAAAGCATTTCCTCCCCCTCCAATTCCAAGTATGAAAGACTGAGTGCTTCAAACTATTGATTATAGCCCTTAAATTACACTCACCTCTTCTGTTAACTTAACAGAAGAGCATTATTCTACTGCAGTAGATCTGACATGAAATACTATTTAGATGTTAATTAAAAGATCCAGCTTCTGATAGACTATACAGAAAATGATCACTAATAGTTCACTTCAAAAAGAAGCCTTGTGCGCCAAATACATTGGCAGACAGTTTTTCTGACTGTGAATGTTACCAACAATGTACATACAGCTGTATATTTATAAATATATATATATATATATATATATTCTTCCTTTAATTAAAGGTGCATTTGTACAGTCTAAAATATTTACTTGTTTACTGAAGGAAATAGGCTCTTTTTACAGAAGGTTAAATAACCACGTCATGGGTTTTATATCGCAGCTACTGCATGAGCTGATTCTCCCATCATGTTCTTTTGTTCTGACAGTTGCTTATTTTTTGCCTTCAAGTTTTGTGGTATTTGTACTCATATTTCCTATCACATTTAAGTTATAATAAAGAATATTTTTAATCACTAACCACATTGGTTCAAACTATAAAATGTGTGTGCTCAACCTTCTCCACTCTGAGGACTAAATAACCTTAATACACATTTCTCAGGTTTTTGTCTACACTGGAAATTGGCCCCCAGCACCAGCCATCGGTGGCCACTAATCTCTGTAGCTGTCCCAGAGCAGAGCCCATCCATTGTGGACAAGAAAAGCCTCAGTTCCCAATGGTGCAACTCCCTTCAGGCTGGCACTGGGGCAAATCCCCCAAATAGTTAATTAAGGTCTTAGTTTGCTACTTGTGGCAGCTCCCTTTGTGCAGTCTCCCAGGAAACAATCTGCAAGGAGAGATTCACTGTTGTACTCATGTCCTATCGTGAAGGTATTTCATAAGAACATCTGGGGAAGGGATTAATAGTTCTGTTTTGACAGGTCTTCTCTCCACTACAAAATTAAGACACAACTTTGAAAAGTCTAGTTAAATAACAATGCTATCCACTACTTTGCAATCAGGGTTGCCAAGGGGAAGTCCCATTCAACATCATGTCAGCTAATCATAGTTAAACCTTGGTGCAACACTACCTAAGTCAGGGGTCTCCAATGCAGTGCCCGTGGGCGCCATGGCGCCCGCTGGGGTGTCTAAGTATGCCCATGTACTGGCCAGTGGATGAGCATCCACTGAAATGCCGCCGACAAGCAGCAGCATCCAGAGGCATCGCCACCGAAATGCTGCCGATTTCGGCAGCAACGTCTACTGATGTTGCCACTTGGCAGCATTTCGGCGGATACTCGTCCATTGCCACAGTCCTCCGTGGCTCGTCGTCTGGTCCCAAACCTTTTTCATCTGGTGGGTGCCACTGACCTAAGTGCTGTGGTTTTCACTACATCCAGGAGACCTTGGAAACATGTGAATGGGGCTGGGCCCCTGTATGCTGTTAATTTAGAGTATTACACAGCACAACATGGTGGCAGATATGCAGTACTGCAGCTTCTCATGGAATTCAATGGCAAAAACTTAAATGCTAGCTTGGTTTTTTTTCCTCTTTTGCCTTTTCATGGGTGACTAGATTTGTAGCCCTAACTTTCTGCTGGCCAAGAGACACTATAGTGACAGATTGTTTTAGTTATTAAAACCAAAAACACATACAAAAAAGGCAGAAAAAACAAAGGGAAGAAAAATCAGCATGGAAAGGTGGAGGGGTATAATTAGCTGAAGTCAAAGAAATGTGGAGCCAATGATCTAATGCAGGGGTCAGCAACCTTTCACAACTGCTGCGCCGAGTCTTAATTTATTCACTCTGATTTAAGGTTTCGCGTGCCAGTAATAATACATTTTAACGTTTTTAGAAGATCTCTTTTTATAAGTCTATAATATATAACGAAACTATTGTTGTATGTAAAGTAAATAAGGTTTTTAAAATGTTTAAGAAGCGTCATTTAAAATTAAATTAAAATGCAGAGCCCCCTGGATGGGTGGCCAGGACCTGGGCAGCGTGAGTGCTGCTGAAAATCAGCTTGCATGCCGCCTTTGGCACGTGTGCCATAGGTTGCCTACCCCTGCTCTAATGCTAGTCTCCAGTATCCACCACGTACACAAGGCATTTCAAGCTAGATTTATTTAAGGTGTAGAGCTTTTTCACAACACTAGACCCAGGGTGGGGGGTAATTATTATGTGATTGGTATTATCTGAATTTCTGCAAAGCAAAATGAGAAATTATTTTAATCGTGTTTTAAATAAAAACATTATTTTGGAAATATAATAGGCTTGTGTCTGGTTTCTGTACCTTCCCTTCCTACTACAAAATAAGCTTACAGCCCCTAGTTATAGCATGCTGCAGACATTGTTTTAAACCAGTGGTTCTCAAACTATTGTACTGGTGACCCCTTTCACATAGCAAGCCTCTAAGTGTGACTCCCCCCTTATAAATTAAAAACACTTGCTTATATATTTAACACCATTATAAATGCTGGAGGCAAAGTGGGGTATAGGGTGGAGGCTGACAGCTCGCATCCCCCCATGTAATAACCTCGTGACCCTCTAAGGGGTCCTGACCCCCCATTTGAGAACCCCTGTTTTAAACCAACAGAACACATTTACATTCAGACATCTGAAGATGATAATGTGTTACAATGAAATGGGGGCATTAGGGCATAGAACATTCATTTGCTAAAATAAATCCTCTGATGTCATCAGATTCTGTGTTACAACAAAGAGCTGCTTCCATTTTTCATTCTGTTTATTAACTTTATTCTAAAGTGTTGCTTAGTTACTAACCTGAGTGATTTTCTTCAAAATCAGAATTAATACTGTTGCTTTCCAGCTGTTTCCTATTTAATTTCAGAGCACACAGATTTCTACACACATTGAAGAAAGTCATTAAGGACAACTTCTTGAGGAGTCCCTGCAAGTATGTTTAAGAAGCTCCAAGCTTGTTATGAAACTTATATCAAAACCTTTTTTTCTTCTGTGAAGGAAGAGCCCTACAATCCAACTGGCAGCATTTTTCATAAGCAAAAAATTGTTAGATATGGCACCAATGTGAGGAATACACAACTACCCCTGGAACAGAGAGCCCAAGCTGCAAAAAATATTGGACTGCTAGCGTACACAGGTAACAAGGCAAACTGGCTTGTTGAAATATTTCTTCTGCTTTCTTGTTTGCTATTTCAGTATAATTTAAACCTACGGTGTCATATATGTGCTAAAATAAGGCTAGTGTTTTTCATGCAGCTTGTTGAAAAACTAGGCAAATATCTAGATGAACTGACGTACCCCTTGGAAGACCTCTGCATATCCCCAGGGTATGAGAACCACTGCACTACAGTTTAAAACTGTATGAACTGTAAGGATAAATAGTAATAATATAGTGAGCTTTTTTAAGAAAAGAAGGGGTTCTTTGAGCCTGCCAGACAGCAAGCCTACTGTAATTGTCAGAAATATTCATAATCAGTTGCCATCAATGTTCAAAAATGTGATATCTTAATTAAAGTCATAGCACCACTGTGGGTAGAGGAGACCTTCCTCCTTCTAAATGTAATAAAAAGTACAGAGAAAAGTTACTGGTATATTGTGATCCAAGTACACACTGCTGGCAGATACTCTATTACTTTGGGAGTGTAAAGTCAGCCAAAAACTCAAAAAGAAAGTGGTTCAGTGAAAGTCAGGTTTTTGGCCAACTAGAATCTGGAATAGGAAGGCCAGTCATGGAATGAGAGATCTAATGAACATGATGTCTCCATCATACAATTTTTTCCACAGAAAATTTACATGTAACTCACTCATCATGTGTTCTGCAATCTGGCCAAGTTTTCTAGAGAATAGCTCAGCCAAGTTCAGAAGCAAGACTGGCAGCAGTCAGTGGATTTGTGCAACAACAGTGCCCAAGAACCCACGTAAATCACCATGACTTGTAACATCTGCATTTTAAAATGCTCACTTAAATGAATATTTTTGCCACTAAAAAAGATGCTTTTACTCTGTTCTAGCCCACGAAAGCTTATGCCCAAATAAATGTGTTAGCCTTTAAGGTGCCACAAGTACTCCTCGTTGTTTTTGCTGATACAGACTAACACGGCTACCACTCTGATACCTGTCATTTGCAAGAAAGGCAACACAGTGGTTCTTGTTCTGAGGTTATTTCCAGTCTATTCCATCTGCTGCCACGGACAGTTTCATTGCATTAAATGGCAAATCCTGACCCCACTGCACAGCCCAATCAACCAGACTGGGCACTGGAGAGACCTGATGAGTTTGTGGGGGAAGATGTTCTCTGAAGCTGAGCTGCAGCTCTTTGATGGGAATGACTGGTGGACCGGTAACATTACTAAGCCTGCTCTCAACTCTTGCTTCAACCTGCCTGTGTTGCTGGATGTGTGGCTAGTCCATGTAGCTGTTCACAACTGGTTTGAGATCCCCAAATTCTGTCTCACTACTGCCACTCCTGAATGATACCACAATGGTTTTGCAGCATGCAGTGAATTCTGCCTGGACAGAGGGGGAATGGTAGTGAAAGGGAAGTAGGAGAGAGAAGAGGGGGCAGTGACAGATTTACCCTTATGTAACTAGATGGCATTTTAGTAGTCACATTGACGCCACAAGTTGCCTTCTCAGCATTTATTCCTTGGACAAAGACCCCAAATGTTTTTTTAGGACATGAAATCCTTTTTTTGAATTGCAATGTGCTATTGTTCTGAAAAAAAGGAAAAATAATGTGTGATAAATATGCCCTCTAGCAGGAAATACAGATGATAAATATCAGAATCAGATTAAAGAACAAGACTGTAAGCAGCTCAAAGGCTCAGCAGATTTTCAAGTTGCTAGCCCCCAATATCAAATGCAGTTCTGAAAAAACACAAACTACTCCTGGGGGAATTCTGCGCCACTGTGCATGTGCAGAATTCATGTCCCCTGCAGATTTCTTTGCTTCTCCACAGGAAAAAATGACTTTCTGACCCTCACCCCATACATCCAGAACCCCCCTAGCACTGCATACCTGAAGCCCCCACACTGAATCTCAACCCCTGCAACCAGACCACACCCCCCACTGAGTTCCCTGCACTCAAACCTCCAGTAATGAGCCCCCTTCCCACACCACCTTGAGTCACCACATCGAAAACCCCATGACACTGACCCCAATGAGCCTCTATGCATCCAGATTCCCCCCCCCACTGACCTCCCTGCACCTAGATTGTGCCACACAGAAGTCTCTCATCCCCACACCTTTATCCATCCACACCGAGCCCCTCCACACTTGGATCTTGCTTGGTTGAGCCTGCCTGCCCCACACCTGGTGTGCCTGGCACAGAGCCCCAGGGTGTGGGCAAGTCCATACCTTATGCTGTGTCAGGTGCAGCCTCACCACTGAGTGTGTCCCGCGGGTGGGGTTGCTGCAGGGTTATCTCCCACCTTCATACAGCCCGTGGCCTGTGCTCCACACTGCCATGCTGGACCCTCTTTCTTTATTAATTGACAAATAAAACTTGCAGAATTTTAAAATATTGTGTGCAGAATTTTTATTTTTTTGGTGCAGAATGTCCTCAGGAGTAACACACATGCAGAAATACCACTTAAGAACAGTAAATAATGCAATGTGTATCCTCTTTGCTGATGAACATATTTATACATGTGCAATCTGGAAAACAAACACATTAGACCAACATGCCTCGGTTAGGCAACTCAGTGCCAAATACCAAGGGATTTCAGTAGCCCTTCCAAGAAGTAATTATAGTATAATAAAAGCCCTTCATTTTCAGTTTTTACCGATTTTTACGGAAAATTTCCCAGGTTTTACAAAAGCTATTATTTGTTTTTTACCAGTTTTTGCTCAAGTTTTGGATCACTGACGTACATGAAACTACTGATTATGTTAAGAAAATCCAATACATTAAGTAGATGTTAATAATAAATTAATCTAAGTGAAAATGTGAAGCTGTCTGCTAAAGTAAGGCAATATAATGGAAGATACACACATATAGATGCATACATGTGCATGTGTACGTACTGTTACCAGTTCATGAAATAAAACAGCATTAAGCTGCTTTTACTCTCAATATCCTTACTTTTTGCTAATTGTTGCTGTTTTTCTGTCCTCCCATCCCCCCAACATTAGCCTCAATATTTACCCAGAAAACTAAAACTTTTTTTGCACCATTTTTCACCTCTCTTTTCATTTTTTATAACAAAAACCAATAAATTCCTGGGAAGTGTTAAACAAAATAAAAACCAAAACGGAAGGGAGTGAGTATGTATAATGCATACACCTTCAGATGTTATGCCTTGGGTAGAATGGGTTTTTAAATTTTAACTTTCATTGTTACTTGGCCTTATTTGCCAGTAAATAAGCGCCTCTTCCCCAATACTACTTTTATTTCCTACTATAAAAAAATCAGGGGCCAGCTGTTTCTATGCTGAAATCTCTGCACAAACAAACCCTGCTGAAATATCTGAGATCTGAGGGGAGTCTAACTCCCAATCTGGCAAACCTGTAGGGTTTGGAGTACCTGAGAGCCCAAGCTCATCAGAGCACAGTTCAAGTAAAACACGCTAGGACCACAGCATAGAAGCAGATAGGCCCCCCATTCCTTTAAGGCAATGAGAGGAGTTATTTCAATGAGCAATGTGAGAAGGAAAGTGAGCCAGCTGCCCAATGAAGAGGCACAATGGTGTGCCTGGCTTTTTGAAAAGCAGGCCCAATATATTCCGATTCTATCACTGGCCATTTTATCCTGCCAAACTAAATTCCCACTGCAGTTTAATTGGATATCAAGTTCTTCTCTTCATCTGCTAAGTAGTGTTGCTTTTGTAACACAGCTGCATTCCATAAATGTGTTCTCTCTTTATTTACCACACAAACCATAAACAGCCTACAGTATGTATAGGAAGTAGTTTACATATAGACTAGATGTAGTGTGTGTATATACACACGCAGGATGTGTCAAGTGACTATCACTGAATATATATATTGCTAATTCTTACATAGGATACTTTTAATTTGTGTATTAAATTTGAAAAGTATATAGGATTCTTGGGATAATATATTGTAATAAATCCAACTCTGCACTTTTACAGCATATTTCAAGTGCTCTGTAAACATTTTTAATTAATCACAACACCCCTGTGGGCATATGCAAATATTGGCTCCATGTTTCAGATACTGAAATTGATGCATTGAAAGATTAAAGCCCAGCTCCTCAAAGGAATTGAAGTGCCTAACTGCCATTGAAATCAGTAAGAGTTAGGTACCTATGTTTTTGAGGATCTGGGTACAAGTGGCCTGACCAAGGTCACAAAGCAAGTGTGTGGCAGAGAGAGGAAGAGCACCTGTATGTTTCATCTCCCAGTTCTACAATTTTGGGCACATCTACACTTGCAAAGAACTAGCACTGGCAGTTACAGCGCCGCTCAGGGAGCACCGAAGGAAAACCACTGTTGTGTGTTCACACTGACAGCTGCCTGCACAATAGCGTGTTCACACTTGCAGCACTTGCGGCACTATTCGGAGTGGTGCACTCTGGGTACCTATCCCACAGAGCACCTCTTTTGCTGCTAAGACTTGTGGGAAGGTGGAAAAGGTTGCAGGGCGTCCTGTCTCCTGCCCCATAATGCATTGCTTCCCATCCCAGCAATCCCTGTGCTTCCATCCGCATTTGGGGCCATCTTTCAACAGTTTGTGTACTGCGCACCCTGCCCTGCCTCTGTCCGGTTGCAGGAATGGATCCCAAGCTGTTGACCAGAATGCTGCTCGCACTGACCAACATGTCACGAGTGGCAGCAGTTATTCCTTAAACTACAAAGGCAAAAGGAGTGTGACATTGATCTCACCACACGTACTAGCTATAACACAAGAACACTTGTGTCATTCATGGAGGTGCTGACCACAGTGGAACGCTGCTTTTGGGCTCGGGAAACAAGCACTGAGTGGTGGGATCACATTGTCATGTACGTCTGGGATGACAAGCAGTGGCTGCAGAACTTTTGGATGAGGAAAGCCACATTCATGGGACTGTGTGATGAGCTCACCCTAGCCCTGTGGCGCAAAGACAAGAGAATGAGAGCTGCCCTGTCGCTGGAGAAGTGCATGGCAATTGCACTGTGGAAAGCTGGCTAGTCCAGACTGCTACCAATCGGTTGCTAACCAATTCGGAGTGGGGAAGTTGACTGCTGGAGTCGTGTTGATGGAAGCGTGCAGGGCCATTAATTGCGTCCTGCTCTGAAAGACTGACTCTGGGCAACATGAATGAAATTGTGGACAGCTTTGAACAAATGGGCTTCCTTAACTGCGGAGGAGCAATACATGGCAAGGACATTCCAATTCTGGCACCAGGCCACCAAGTACATTAATCACAAGGGGTATTTTTCAAAGGTTCTCCAGGCGCTTGTGGATCACCGTGGGCATTTCACAGACATTAACACAGGCTGGTCCAGAAAGGTGCGTGACCCACCCATCTTTTGGAGCACTGGCCTGTTTAAGAAGCTGCAAGCAGGGATTTTCCTCCCGGACCAGATCACCACCATAGGGGAAGTCAAAATGCCCATTGTAATCCTGGGAGACACCACCCACCCCTTAATGCCGTGGCTCATGAAGCCATACACAGGGCAACTTGACAGCAGCAAGGAGCAGTTCAACAAAAAGCTGAGCAAGTGCAGAATGTCTGGAGTGTGCATTTGGCCATCTAAAAGGCCCCTGGCAATGCCCGTAGGGGAAGCTGGACATGGCCAATGACAATAGTCATATGTTTAGAGACAGGTTCTGTATGCTCCATAATATTTGTGAAGGGAAGGGTGAAAGCTTCACTCAGGGCTGGACCACAGAGGCTCAGCACCTGGAGACTCAGTTTGAACAACGAGAGATCAAGGCTATTAGAGGGGCACAGCAGGGGGCTATAATGGATCAGGATGCTTTGAGACAGCAAGTTGAAGCTGAAAGCCACTAATGTGTGTTGCTATGCTCTGGACTACACTGCTTGTAAGGAGAGGATTAGTGCACCTGCTGCAAGAAGGGGCCTTAACATAATTGTATGTTGGTTTGCAGTGCTCTTTTTGCTTTCACTTAATAGACTAAAGATTGCTTTCCTTTCAAACAAACACAATGCTTTTATTCAAAGACAACAAGCAGAGGAAAGAGTCAAATGAAAAAAAAATCATCAGCGGGGACAGGAATGGGGGAAGGGAAGGTCTCAAGAGGCAGAGAGGTCTGGGGATGGCTACAGATTTGTGTATGGCCAGGGATCATACCCAACCTTCTCCTTTGGAGTACAAAGCCATGGGTGCTGTACTCCAGCAGGACTAAACTTCAGAGACACAGGCGTTGAGCACAGTAGGTACTGGGAGTCCACAGGGCTGGACTGACAGGGTAGGAGTGGAATGCAGCAGGTACAGACTGGAGCCAGGGGGTTGATAAGTGTGTTTGGGGGAGGAGGGGATGGGGGCACGTGGCACAGGCGCACACATGGGAAAGTTTTGCAACAGCAGCTGCAAGGGAAGGCGAGTGCGGAGGTGCTTGGTTTAAAGAGCTAGTAATGCCTGGAGCATGTCCACTTGGTACTCCATAACTGTTAAGAGCTGCTCCATGGCTTCTTTCTGGTCTGCCATGTTCTCTTTTCGGTCCCTCTTCTCTGTCCCACCACCCCTTCAATTCCTTTTTCTTGGTGGTGGAATGTATCACAACCTCATGCATCAAGTCCTCCATAGTTGTTCTTGGATGCTTCCTAATTTTTTGCAACCATTCTGCTGCCGATAACAAAGAGGAAGGCTGTGCTCCCAAGGTCATCTCTGTGAAGTTTAAATGCAACATTTTACAGAAGCAGTATTGTTTGCAACACAGACAACCCTTTTTCAGTACTTTAAAACACAGCCAGTACTCTCACACCTGTCACTAACTGGCTGATCCCAGACAAGCACACAAAAGCCACAAGACCAGGGTAAATCACTGTTCCCGGACCCTGCTATATATTAGGCACGTGGCTCTTGGGAGAGCCAGCACTGTAGGGTGGGCCTGATAATCATTCCTGTCCCCACACTTTCCACAGGAGATGATCACTATGGAAGATATCTTGCTGCAGAGAGGGAGCAGGGAATCAAGGGAGGGTCTTCCCCAAGCCTGCAGCTTCCACCCTGACCCCTATGGGGCTAGCCTGTGTGCAGCAATGGTCCCCCCCTGCCCTCTGACGGCACAGTGGCGTGGGAAAGTTACCATTAAGGGGGCAAGAAACAAAGCAGCTCTGCTGAGGAACCTGTGGCAGCAGATTGCCCAATATCTCCATGAGAGTTTCCTGGAGATCTGAGGGAGATTTCCATGAAGTGAGGGAGTATCAACAGCCTGTTCTGACCTTCAAACTAGGCATGAGGTGGGATACAAGCCTTTCTGCAACGCTCCTGCCCCCAACAACTCGCTTCAGCAATTCCCAAAGTCAGATCCACTTACCAGGGGCCTCCTCTCCTGTTTGCACTTCACCAAGATCCAACTACTGTGACTGGCTAGGCTCCTCAAGGGTAGAAAAGAGCTCCTGACTGCATGCATTTCTGGCCCCCAGCCCTCCATGGGGGGATGAGGAGCAGGTCCCAAGCAAACCGGGGGGGGGAGGGGAAGACCTCCCCAGGGAGGGAGCGGGGGGGCGGGCCCTAGGCATCCATAGAGGGGAGCAGGTCCCAGTGAAGGGAGCAGGGGGGCTGGCCCCAAGCTTCCATGTTGAGGGGGGGCATGAGGAGCAGGCCCCCAGGCCTTCGCAGGGTGGGGCATGCCCAGGCTGGCCCCAGGCCTCTGCAGAGGGAGGAGCAGGTCCCACCCCCCCAGCACTCACCAGCAGTGTGGCTGTGGCCAGATCCCTGCACTCTCACCACTGGTAAGTGCAGCCTTGGCCCCGCTGCAGAGCTCAGGGAAGTGGAGGTGGGGCTGGACAGGGAAGGAGAGGGGGCCCTAGGTTAGAGCCAGTGTTGGGGCAGCACACAGCTACGCAGGGCACCAGGAAATCTGGTGCCCCAAATTTCCTGGTGCCCTATGCAGCTGCGTACTTTGCATATGGGTAAGGACGGCCCTGCCCCTCTTCATCCAAGATTACCTCCTCCTGACTTGGTCCACTCACAACTGGCATGCAAACCAACAAAGTAATCACAGGGTCCTTCACAGTGGGGGGGTGGGGGTCACTACCATGTATCACGTCCAGCTCTTTGTAGAACCGCAGCTTGTGGGCACAGCACCGGAATGGTGGTTTGCCTCCCGCATCTTGTGGTAGGCGTTCCGCAGCTCCTTCACTTTGACCCTGCACTGCACCATGTCCCGGCATGGCCCTTTTCTATCATGTATCTAGAAATCTGTCCATAGGTATCATAATTCCTACAGCCAGAGCGCAGCTGTGACTGCACTGCCTCTGCCCAAATACCAATGAGGTCCAGCAGCTCCAAGTGGGGGATCACCTAGTGCATGGAGCAGGCATGGCCACCTGAAAAGGTGTGTGCAGTGGTCTCAGCGCATCACCGAGCAAACACAAAGGGGACTTTCAAATTTTCAAAGGAATTTATGAGGTGGGGATGACAGAGATGAGAACAGGCATCGTGGGACACCTCTAAAGGCCAATTGCAGCACTGTAGTCACCACGGTGTCTACATTGGCACCTCAAAAAGCTCCACGCCTCTTGTCAGGGTGGTTTTTTTAGAGCGCTGAATGTGTGCAGTTTCTGTGCACTGAGTGGCTTGGATGTGTGTACACCTCAGGAGTTACAGTGCTCAAAGCTGTTTTACTGCACACAAACTTGCCACTGTAGACAGGGCCTCAGCCTCATGGCTATCCTTCACCTATATAGTAGTTTCCTTAGTGGCACACACAATGGATTGGGTGTGTTCTAACACAATGGAACTAATTTAAAGGTTCTGTGGTAGCCTTAGCTCAGAATTTCCAATGTACATGCAAATGATTAACTAGCCAATGACCTACTAGAGATAAAGATAACTTCTTCAATTGCAGGTGGGCCAAATGCTGGAATTTATGCATCAGAATACATCCAGGACCTAATTGATATCTTGCACATGCCAGATACTTCAGCAAACGTGAGGATCCTGGTGCTCCAAGGGCTGTGCGGTATTTGTTATATAAATTACAGTAACCAAAACAAGGTAAAAGATCTGAATCTTGCTGATGTTCTTTTTGTTTGTCTCACTGAAGATGAAAATTCATCCCCAGCTAGCAACCATATTACGGTGGTTAAGTTCTGGGTTTGTTACCTTCTGACTGTCCTTTGTTGCAACAATATCCCATACATCAGAATACTCCATGAATTGGGAGGTCAAATGCTGGAAACAAAGCTGAAAAGCCTGTCTCACATGGAATGGTCTGGCTGGCCCGATAATTATGCAGAAGTACTGTTTTCCCTTTTGGGGTTTCACAAAGGTCAACTTACTTCTGCTATTTAAAATGAAATAACCCTCTCAAGGATTGTTATAACATGTGAACTATTTACATGGCATAATAAAGAAAATGAATTAAATAATGTCACTCTTCCTCTTCCCCATCCCCCAAGAACTATTTTGGAATTTAAAAAATTAACAGGACCTAGCTCAGCTCCTATGCTCATCCATTCTTCATCCTCTCCCCTGACTGGAAAGTCAGGACTACATTACTGAACAGGTAATCTGCCATCAGGTTCATTTTCCTGAGCCAATGTCTTACTAAAAACCTTCCTCCTCCTTTCCCTTCCTGACACACCCTGCACAGTCACTTCAAAGGATTCCAAACTAATACTCTCTTGAATACTATGTTGGAGCAGGGGTTAGTGTGACCTTAGTGCACCATAGCCCCAACAGGATGTGATGTGTGAAGACGCTAGTCAGCATACTGATTCAGCAGAACTTGGGGGAGTGCACATTGCTTCTTTCTAAAAGGCTTGCTCCTATTAACATTACAATAAATGGGTAGTATCAGACTCTAAAGGAATAGTAAGATACATCATATTAACCACCCACCCAAATCTATTCTCCCCTGCACTGGCTCAGGAACCTTTCAGGAAGCTAGCCTCCCTCTGCTATCCACTCCTTGGTGCATGCCTTTACAATAAACTAGGATATTTGAAGAGACAGCGCGCAAGGTCTTGAAAACATGAAGCATGAGATTATGATTTACAAAATGTGCACAGCATGCCAGGTGCTTTACAAACATGTATAAAGACAAAGCCCCTGTCCTGAAGAGTTAATCATCATAAGACTGAATGCTCCAAACAATTACACATACAAATAGTCCCAATGAACAAAGCCAGGACCGTGAATCTTTTTAAATCACATTGGGACACAGAGGCTCTCTAGTATCTCCATCTCCATCTCCAGTTGCCAGGCTCTCTCTCAATGCCTGCCCTATAAACTGAAGAGCATTTCCTGGGAAAGGTCCCCTCTCACTGCTGTACATGCTGGGTACAAGCTCATAAAGTAGGAAGTGCTTTGGGAACCTCTCCCATGAAAGTTTTCAAAACAACTGCACCTGTTCTGATACAGTCCTTTGAAAGTACATATGGTAACTTCGCTTAACGTTGTAGTTATGTTCCTGAAAAATGCTACTTCAAGTGAAATAAGTGAATCCAATTTCCCCATAAGAATTAATGTAAATAAGGGCAGCTTAGGTTCCAGGGAAATTTTTTTCACCAGACAAAGACATACATAAAGTTTTAAATTTTAAACAAACAATACTGTACTCACCAGTGATGATTGTGACGCTTGCTTGAGGCAGGGGCATAGTAGGGTCAGAGGACAGGAGCTTGCCCGGCTCTGCCTGCCCAGCGCTCCTGCCGGGTAGTGGGGTTGAGGGCTTGCCCACTCCCCAGCTGGAATGCCAGGCGGACAGAGTGGGGCAAGCCCCCATGCACCAACCCCACTGCCCAACAGCAGTGCTGGGCAGAGCGTGGCAAGCCCCAACTGGAACGCCAGGCAGATAGGCAGACCGGGGCGAGCCATACAACCTTATAACGGAACATTGCACAACTTTAAATGAGTACGTTTTCTAATAGATCAGCAACCTAACACAACATTAACTGGGATGACTAAGTGAGGAGTTACTGTATTAAGTTTCAACTCAGAGCTTCCAGATGTGCACATCTAGCCTTAAACTTGTTTAGAACATAGTGGCTCATTTGAGCAACTATGGCCACCCCACAGACACACCTATGCATTGATTGCTTATGAACAGGTAATAAACTTTAAGGTGGTAGGGTTGAGGGGTTTTTGTTTTTTAAAAATTTGCTCATATCAAAATCTTCATCTAGATCCCAAAGTGTTTTATCAAAGGGGAAAAGGAGCATTTGAAAGGCCTTAAGGCTGTAAAACATGGCTATATTGGATACCATCTCCTTGATTCCAGTGCTACTGGCTTTCTATGCTCACACCACTTGTCTTTTAAGGATCTGCTGCTTGATGTTTGAGAACAGTAGATGAACAAGCCATTGCTACGATAGGAGCATGAATGTGGTATTACAATCCATCACGTCTCACCTTTAAAGGCATTAATATTTGCTCCCTCTCCTGCCCCAATGTTTGTGTAACCACTGTTAGGCTGGCCTGCTCTGATCTTACTTCTCTTCCCCGCCTTCTCCTGATGATCACCCTCTTTTAAAATTAAAGATATTTGAATTATTTCATGATGTATTTGATGTGAAACATTTGTCCCAAAAATACCACAAATTGTAAAAGCAAACTAAACATTCATTTATGATTGAAATGTTTAACTTGTTGAAAACTTGCTTGTGGCAGGCTGCATACATCTGAGAAAATACAAGCCAGTTTCTACCCTCCTTATAATATATGCTACTTTAGATAAAGAAAACACATGAGGTGTATGGCAAGTACATTCAGGGACTCTACAAAGGTCGGTATTTTGTACATTTTTTCTAACACAGGTAAGCTGTACAGACAGTTATATTTTTCATTTATTTTTTTGGAGAAAAAAGTCAAATGGTAAATTATGACTAAATATTTTTAAAGCTAACTTATTTCAGAAACAGAGCTCACATTTTCAGAACATCAAAAATTATGTCAGTAGGAGATCCCGTAAAGCAAATTTTTCAAGTGTGAGGAGGAAAACTGCTTCTCATTGTGCAAACACCTGATTATCTTTACTATGACTCCCACTGAGATCAATGGGACTATATTTGAGATCTTCAGATAAGTGCTTTAATGTATGCACTATTAAACACTTCAGAGTGGTAATACTGGTTAGTTGTCTGTACTTTAGAGCCACTTGAGGGCAAGGAAAGGCCAGGTGAAGCTACCTCTCTCCACCATGCCAAGAACCCTTTTTCATTGATTTTTCTCACTATGGTCTACTTCCCTAGAAGCAGGTCCTACCTCTTCCTTGACTTGGGGAAGGAGCAGGGCTTGTAGGCTTCTGAAGTGAGAGGAAGAGCAGATGTGCTCTGGCATGTAAAGCGAACAGCTTATGGAGCACACTGACAGGTGGTGCTGGGACTCTTTTGAGGGAACTTATTTTGAAGCATGTACAGAACCATGCAGGACTGCTGTGCATGATAAAAATACTTATTGCAGTGTACTGAGGATGAGTACATAAGGGAAAAAGCAAGCTACTTTATAGCAAAGATGAGGACTGAAACCCCATAAACTTGGGGAAATATTACATAATTCACTGTTCCTTCACACTGCAGAGATTAAATCAATTGTTGATCATATAGGTCACTATTAAGTATTGCTACTGAGCAATGGTTTCTACCTTTCATTTTAAGTGAGACTGACAGCTACATTAAACCCCTCCCCCAGAGTATTTTCTGTTTCAAGAGCTAGATAGCTGTCAGTTCTATAGAAAAATTTAGTTGACTAGAGCAGTGGTTCTCAATCTATTTACCATTGTGGGCCACATATGCAGTTGTGTTACGTGGGCCAAATCCAATATATACACAAACACATACAGTAACTCCTCACTTAAAGTCATCCCGGTTAACATTGTTATGTTGATCAATGAGAGAACATGCTCCTTTAAAGTTGCACAATGCTCCCTTATAACCTTGTTTGGCAGCCGCCTGCTTTGTCCACTGCTTGCAGGAAGAGCAGCCCATTGGAACTAGCTGGTGGGGGCTTGGAACCAGGGTGGACTGGCAGTCCCACATCAGCTCCCCACTCCCCTGTGCAGCAGACAGCCAGCAGACTATCAATTGCCAAGCAGTTTAGGTGTCCCTCCCCCCACTGCCAAGGGCTACTCCTGCCCTCTGCCTTGGGACTGCTCCTGGGAGCCGCCTGCTTTGCTGTGCAAGGAGGTACTAATGTCAGGGTGTCCTCCTACATCTCTACAGCACAGGGGGGACTTGACAGAGGGAGCTTGCTAGCAGCAACTGCTGTCTCACCTGCTGATCTACTTAAAAAGGCAAGGTATTTAGAGTGGGGTCAGTGTACTTAAGGGGCAATGCACATAACACACAGCATGTCTCTGCCATGCTGTCTCCCCTCCCTTCATTTGTACTGCCTTGTAAAGTGTTAGGCTACATTAACAAGTGTTAACCCTTGAGGGCTCAAGCCCAGTACTAGATGATTTATCAGTAAGGCATTACCTGAGAAATATACCACCCTCTTATTTCACCACCTCAATCAAGCTTCACAATCATTGCTGTGTGTAGGTTGAGAACCACTGCACAAGAGTTAATTTTTAGGTAAAATGCAAGCCTTATTTTATCTGATTTAGTTTATTACATATGGGCTATTGGCAAATATTCTAACAAAAGTCAATTACATTTCAGAGTGGTCCCTTGTAAGTAGAATTTACACACTTATTCTTGTTAAGCATTTATATTGCAGTAGTATCCAAGACTACTAATGGGTTGGACTCTACTGCACTAAGGGTTGTACAGACAAGTTAGTGCGCTGGGGTAGGGACTAATGAAGTTTGACTCAACATAATACAATTATGAGGGTTTTTTTTTTTTGCTTTCAGCACTGACTGCAGCCATTTCCCCGCTTTTAGAAAGGCCAGTACCCCTCAACATTTGTTTTGAAAAACTCATTAGGTAAATAGTTTTCCTCTTCCTGGAGCAGAAGAGTGAACACTATGAACTACTTTTAACACTGGAGAGAAGTGTGTACACAAGCTGTACCTGGATTCAAGGAGTATCTACTAGGATAAGATGCAGGAAGTGATTACAGGTGTCTGGTATCAACAGTTCCCATTGGATATTTATCCTATCTTCCTTTCTCCACAGAAATCACTTGTAGATTTCCTCTTGATGCAGCTTAGTCTTTACCAGAAACAGCAGGTGACAATGGAGTTAATTAATCCATCCATAACACCATCCATGCAAGATATTCCCCAAATAGCTATTTTGTTGGGAGTTCACTACATGCCAGAACTGCAACTCTAGCTTATACAACTTGCAACACGAAAGACAGTGGGGAAAATCCTATGTGAGTGTAGCATGATGCTGCCACGCCCTTCTACAGACAGAACTGCCATAACTAGATCCTATATCTTAATAGCCCAGCTGTAGATTTTATTTTACAATTCACCCAGAAAGGCTTGCCTAGAGAATTGTTAATCTTTAATTCTAGTTTGAGACAAAAGAACTTCTAAAACCAGTTATACAATACTCAAATTTGTATTACTTAATTAATGCCTCATGGAACTGCTCAGTGTATCACTTTATCAAGTGCTTATGCTGTATGTTTGTTTGCTCAGTGACTGCCAGACTGCTACATCTCCCAGAGTATGAGACTTTAACAATCTGTCCCCATGCACCACATTGTAAGAGGCAGAGTGTTTTGGTAGAGTTTAGTTTATTTATCAAGTACACATTCTCATGTCAAAGCAACAGATACTATTTACACAAGTTAGAAATACATAGTATTTCCATTTTATAGAAGTGACCAAATTCAGTCTGTAATACCTTGTTTAGGTAGTATACAGCTATTTCCATTGCTACATATTACCAGTTAAAACCCACTGTGAACTTTTAAAGCTTCCACAAGACTTGTAACTTTTATCTGAGGTAAACTTTGGCAGTATATTCTTCCAACAGTCATTTAGCAATTAAAATAGGAAGCCATATGCACACTGGCCACTCAAGTTTGCCAAGCCGTTTTCACAGACTTCTAGCTTTCTTTGCAGATGAATCTGTGGCATTCTCCCTAGAATCACATGAAACCTGTGAAGGCAACTCTTCAGAATCACCATCTACATCACCTTCAGAATCACTCTCTTCATCCTCCTGCTCAAATTCCTCCAAGTCTAGATTTTTCAGTGACTCAAGGCCATCAGGTACCTGCCCAGTAAGTCTCTAAAAGATACAGGAGAGAACTCTTAAGGATGTGTTAAGTTGTGTTTTTATAACGATGCACTTATTTCCATAGAAGATATTGATACTAAGTTTAGCGTGCCGAGTCTAAATGCATTCAGTTTTACTGGTCACATATTAGCTAAGCCATCAAGTGATAAGGTTATGCATCTGAGTGACAAAAACCCTGCCTACTAAAAAGCAGAAGCTCTCACCCCAAAAATGCAGTCTACAATCGCAAGTTGCATCTGGCTTGCTGATAATTAAGGTCTTCCACATTTTCCAGGCAGCTGAGGCAAAGTATTTTAACCAAGAGATGAACTTTTTGATAAGGGACTGTGAGATTAAGTTTATTACTATACCACCTTAATATTGTTTCCTTAGTTCCACACAATATATTGCTGTGACAAAGTAAAGTCTATGATGTGAGCCTTACAGGTAGTTTAACAAGCTGCCATGGCAGAAGCAAAAAGCTCAGTACTGACCTGTTGGTTCTTGGTCCTAGAGGAGCAGATTGCACAGTTTTGAAGATTTAGGTAACCCAGAACAATTTGTCTAAGTTATTTCTCTTTATCAGACATAACAGCAAGCTTTAGAGCATTCAAGAGTCAGCTAACATCTGAATTTGGGCTCCATTTAGACAAACTTAAGTACTGCATTATGAACAGCAACCTTCACTATTCATATCAGTTCAGAGCAAAGCTTTTCTTCACCCCTCTTACAGTAGTTTTGGGGGTGGTCTTATAATCCTATAGGACAGTAAATGTGGAAGGAATAAATCTCTGTACAAGAAATGTTATAACAAGAGTTGAATTATCCAACTGGAAAAGCACCACTGTGCTTACACTTCAGTCTCAGGGCTTGTCTATACACAAATTAGACTAGTTTAGTCAAAAAATCAGTTCAAAACCCTGTGCGAGCACCTATCTTGCTTTAAACTTGGCTTATCAGTTTAGCTTGTGCCTGTAAGCTTACAAGTACAAGCTATACGGATATACAAATGTCCACATTGGGTCCCCACTGGTAAGACCTCTTTAGTTATCAGTGCAAATGTTTAGACCAGGCCTCTGAAAGAATTAATCAAGATTCCTAGGTTGAAGTCCTCAATCTTACTCAGCACAAATACCTCTTCTAGGGGTACTTCCAACTTCAGAGTCCCCATCACAGAGTCACTAGATAACTCATCTTTCACCCAAATTCATATTGGAAGCACTCCAACCAAGAGTCTGAAGATGCTTCAGTCACCCACAGTTTATCTTCCAAGAGCCACAGCACCTGGCGGAACAATTACTGTTACTCCCTGACCAGAAGGACAGGGCCAGATTGTGTGTTGAAAGTGGACCCAACCCTGGGCCCTGATATGCTTCTAATCCCCTCTAGGTCTGGGGGGAGTCTGTGCACAGATTCTGGCTAAGGCACACTGGCACAGACTTGTCTGAGAGCCCCTTCTTGGGCTGTGGGTCTGGGGAGTCCAACTACCTTAGTCCATAAAACCAGTGTCTCAAGCCTTCTGAGCCCCGTTGCTTAAACATGCTCCCCTAGAGTTCTACTTTGTTGTAAGTAATTCTGGCTCCTAGTTTAATCCCTTTGGTGACAAAGTGGCAGAAGGCAAGGAACAAGATTTTCAGAAGAATTTAACCAGTCACTTTAGCATTTAGAAAAAATGCCCTAAAGATCTCTGAAAGGCAAGAAATCTTGAGACCCCCAGGCTGATCTTATCGTGTGTGAGGTCTTGTCCGCCTTTTAGGACGAGTCTCTTCCTGCCTTCTCTTCATCCCATTCTGCCTACATGTGGTGGTGGATACCACCCTTCAATGCAGTGTCTTACTTCAAGTCTCTGTCCAGGCTGAGAAACTTCATTTCCTTCATTACAATCAGAAGGGTTGGACAAGCTTGATAAGACAAAGTTGATTTCCCTAGATTGCTTACACTGTGATTGCTTCTAAGTCACTCACTCAGCTAGGTGCCCAGCACTTGCAGCATAGTAAAATGACTATGATCAGGTACTTTTTCTATACAGAATACAAAAAATGTACTCAAAACAGAAGTCATGATTTGATACAGATCCCACTGTCACTTACATCACAGGTAACACTATGGATTGAAAACAAGTCATGTGAGTTTACCTCAATCATGTTTGTCATGTACTGCACATGTTCTGCAAGTAATACCAGTTCATCATTTTCTTCTTTTAGACGGGCAATTTCACCATCTTTCTGTTCAATTTCTTTGTGCAGCTAGAAAAAAATATGACATTTTATATAGGGACTAGCCAAGAGAAAAAGTGAAAAGGTATTTAACCTGATTAACTACCTTTTCATTTTCCTGAAGCACTTCATATAGTGCCTTCCTCCTCTCTTCAGCCACTTCCTTCCAGTACCGAGAGGGAGGATTTTCTGCAGGAAGAGTTTAATATAAAAAAATCACTTGTGCACCTCTTATGTAAACAAGTCTTGAATTCAAGATGATTAAAATAGAGTAAATTTAAATATAGGGTTCCATATGTTTTGAGTATTTGTCATTTCAATATTTTTCAACCCATTCTGACCTACTAAAAACCACCAAAGTGGTTAACAAATGAGCTTTTAGTAACTTGAGACATTTGATTTGGCAGCTTGGTCAAATCCAGGGTTATACTATACTAATTTGCTTTTGACATAAGGGCATTTTCTGAAGCCGCTTCAATAAGTGTCACAACATGCACTGCAGAATGGTCCCAACTGCAAGACACATTGATCACTTCTGTAATGAGTAACAGCAGAATAGGCTCACTAGAAGTAGCAAAGGCTGACAACTTCCAAGCCACCAATCATATAGCTTGAACCCACATATTCTCTCATCTATTTTAGAACAGTATTTAAAAAAAACCAAGTCAGACTACCTGCTTAATTTGGTTGGCAAGTGGTAATATGGCCTGAATTGTGACAGCATGCTAAACTAAAGTACAATTCCCAAAGTTGAAATGCTCTTGAGTCTCACATACTGCTGGCCAACTCACCTTAAGTGACAGTGTAAAACTTTAAAACTCTGCATAGATCTGTGTGAATGATGCTTAAGAGGATGTGATCATTAAAATAATTAAGTGTTGCTACCTAATGTTGGCAAGTGCCAATTTAACAATTCTAAGCCCATTACTTGCTTTTGGTAGCATACCAAAATTTAGTATTGAGAAATACACATGAAATTCCCAGCAATGGCATATTGTTTGAAGTGTAAAACAAGAAAACATACTTTTTACCATGAGATCAACAGCTTGAGTGACTCCTTTTAGATTT
The DNA here is from genome assembly GCF_020497125.1 of Mauremys mutica. NCBI lineage: Eukaryota > Metazoa > Chordata > Testudines > Geoemydidae > Mauremys > Mauremys mutica. The sequence continues at coordinate 108,147,084 of NC_059073.1, forward strand.
TCATTTTTCTGTTCTGGATCCACCACCTCAGCTTTGCAGGTCTTTGCAATTAGCTGATCACTCCAAAGTTTCCTTTTGATTGAACATTTAGCAGGCTGTAATACAATAAGTTTGGTTTTCTGAGATGCTATTTCTTCTTGACATTTTACATGTCTTCATACACTTGCAAACTCATCTAAACTATACTAACGGCAACAGATGGAGTTTCTCCTTAACATCTGTACCTATAAGCAATAGGCAATCTGTATTTCAAGTGTGGCACAACTTCTTGCAAACAAGCTTAACTCACAAAACATTTTCTCAGCCCTTGGACAGCTTTCTTGCACTAGCAGTATAGGTCTGATGACCAAGAATTTCTTTTCAAGTGCTTTCAAAGTATTTGAAATATTTATGCTAGATTTACAATACAACAAAGTTAAATGATGTAATTACTATACAGTTTAAGGTACTCGTTACAGTTAATGGGTATCATATGCAATTTATGTGCATACGGCTTCCTATTTTAATTGCTAAATGACTGTTAGAAGAATATACTGCCAAAGTTTAACTTTTTACTGGTGACCCCTTTCACATAGTAAGCCTCTGAGTGCAACCCTCCTTATAAATTAAAAGGATGAGGTGTTTGGGGTGGAGACTTACTGCTCACAATCCCCCCCATGTAAGTCTCATGACCCCCTGACGGGTCCCAACCCCCAGTTTGAGAACCCCTGTTGTAGGGTTATTACATCTTAATACTTACTTCATTTACCCTGCCAACAAGGCAACCTGCTGCTGAAGGCTGAATCATTTTAAGAGTCCGTCTTGGGGCTGAGTTTGCATTGTCTGTGAAGTACTTCTTGAAAAGAGAAAGTTTTAATACAAATCAGTTAAACTCCTGGATGGAGAAGGGTAATTTATGAAGTTTCGCATGCCACATTAAGGTAATGGATTAAACTTTCAATCCACTTGCCTTTCCTACAGACAGGATTAACAAGTTTTGTTTTAATCTAGTTTAGGGTTTACTACACTACAATTACAATATAGCTTGTAGCAAAGCTGGATCTTAACTGTTTTATAAAATGCTGAAAACCTCCATAAGCCTTACCTTGGTTAAGATGCTCAGTCTCATTTATACTACAAAGTGGAACTATTTTAAACAGGTCAGATAGCAGCTATGTTCTGGATTCCCAATTCAGTTATTATAGTGCAAGTGTTCTGTTTAATCTCACAAATTATACTAGCCATTCACTACAGATGAATGCTTCTGTGCTTTGACAACTATTTTGAAGTGAGTGTGATTTTTTTTGGTTCAAGGTGATTTCACCAGTTTAAACTGGAAAACATGCACAGGTAATTATGTACAGTTCATTTTTTACTATCTATAGGTAAATGGTTCTTCAAGGGTTGTATGCATTTAACAGAAGTTCTGTTTCAACCATTCATCAAGAGGTGTTTAGAATTTCCTTGCTTGGGGCATAACACGCTGATCCCGGAAAGCTATTGTTTTGTTATTTATCACCTTTCCTTGTCCTATGTCAATACCTATTTCCTGCATTAAAGCTTTTAAAACTATTAGTTACACTGCCACCATGGGACAGTAAACAATGGTAGACAATCAAACAGGGATAGCAAGAACACAGTACCATACAAGCGTGAGAAAGTTACTGATTCACACTGTACTTCACATGACAAGAGTTCACCTTTCCCACGGTAAAATTTCTGCCACCAATTATCTTGGTGTTGAACTAGAGGACAAATGCCAACTACTGTGGGAACCAGCATTACAGATACTATTTGCAGCTACTGAAGACTGATTGGTCAATGTTCCCCTGGCAAAATGCAGTTTAATACTATGCCAGGTGCTTAAGTTAACTCATTGTTCTTCATATTTGAGATAACCAGTGAAGCATCCAAAAAAGTGAGTCAGCCAGACTCTAAAATAATGGCCATATGTTCACTAAGATAAGCTCAAGAATAAATGTTTAGTCATGGACATGCCTGATCATTTTCACTAAAACTGACTTAAGGGTACAGAATTAGTCTTCACATCCTACAACACTGAGCAATTTTAAAGTTCCTATAAGTTTCTTTGGGAGGGACAGGGATGACAAGAATACAGCTCTTGCAGTATGCAGAATGAGGAACATATGATTAAGTGCTACTCAACATAATACCCACATTACTGCTAGGTGACTTTTACCCCCATGACTGTCATCAAGGAATTCACCCAGCACACCAAAGTCAAGACTGCTACAGGCTCTTAGGGAAGTCTGATACTTGTTCTGAACTGTCCAGAATTTGGATACTCCCCCAGATTACACTCATCTTGTATTGGGTACATCACTGCTCTACTCTTCTATTTGTTTTAGATTTGGATTTAAGACTGACTACATACTAGGCAAATCTGAAAAAAGGATTAAAGCAACGTTACTAGGGTACTAACTGCACAGCATATTACATTCCCTACTAAAGCCAAACACGATGTGGAGACAGCCCTTTCCTCTGGGCTGGACATTGACCTTGGCAGGTCATCTCTTGAAATCCCCACTCAGTTTAAAGGTCATAAAAATAACCCAATAACTTCCTATCTTAGGCACCCCATTTTGAGTTTTACATGCTCTAGAGTTTCCAATGTGGGGAATTTTTTGAAGATTAGTATTATGGCGGTTCTACTTACAAGTCAGACATTTAATAACTTGGTCCCCCTTGTGCATTTAGCAACAATTTTAAATGCACAGCATATTTGAATTAGCTATGATATACACCAAAAAAAATACCTGAAGACTAAAGCAACGGTCAAGTGCCCGACTTCTTGTGTTAAGTCTTAGTCTAATGATTTTTTTCCAAGCATGAAAATAAGAGCATTACTTCAGAAAACTGCAAAATAGATTTTTTTTTTATAAGGCTCTTAGTTTAGGGGGACCAAACCTAACTTAAAATGAGTTAATTTCCTAAAGTAAGTAGTCTCATATGGAACTGATTCGAAAGCCCTCTAACTCTTGTGGTTTATTTTCTTTGCTGTTTAAGAAACATGCCAATAGGGGAAGCCAGCTACAGGGCTGGGAACTGCAGACTTGAAAGAGTTCTCTAATTGTCAGTTATACTATTTTATGTATTATTGTATGATAAAAACCTGTAAAACTAGTATAATTAGCTTTATATTGACTGGGTGGCTCAGGGAACTGGTAACAAGATACAAAGCCAGTGGGTCACCAATTCAAGTGCAAGCCAGGTTATTAGCATTTGAAATTTGCCATATACAAACATGTGCCTGCAACTAAACACACATACTTAAAAGATCATTGAAGCACTGGGAGAAAACTCAGTGCATGCTAAGCTGTTTGTAATTCTTTATCCTGAGGGGGGCATATTTTCAATGTCTTTGTAAATTATGTACCTGTTCTGCAAAAAAAACAGAAGGACTGAGTCTCCAGAGCATCAGTCTGAGATCTTTCATGATAAGAAAGGCACATGATCTTTTTTTAGTTAGCATTATAAAATGGTGTGGCTATAGAGAGCTGAGCTACATCAGGAGTGATTACAGGTGCCAGTGTAAAGTCTGTCATTACAATCTGATCTATTTATTTTTACCTTCATATACCACTTTAAAGACTTGAATAATGCTAAGTCAGGTTACAAACCTTTATCGTTCCTGAGGCTTTTCCTGCATCCAATTTCTGCTTCATACTGAAATTCATCTGACTACAAAGCTGTGTTTTATACCAATAGAGACAGAGACACAACAGCAAATTAGTCACAGCAGAAAGCACAAGTTCAGTTTGCCCAGTGGCATGCACGTCTGTCAGCTCCCACCGTCCACAAGGGCGGTGAGCCCCAGCGCAGCCTCATGAGCCCGTCACTGCCATCAGGCTCCTGTAATGGGTTCACCCCACGGAGGGGCTCCTCGGGGCAGGCGCATGAACCCAACCCCCCACCCCCGCGTGTGAGGGGGCCGCGGTGGCTGCTGTGCGGGGACGGCAGCCCCCAAGCGCTCCGAGTCCGCTGCTCGTCTCCAAAACCAGGCCGGGGGCTGCAGGGCGGGAGCCAGACAAGAGCCCTTGGACATGCGGCGCCCCCGCCCAGGATCCGCAAGCCGCCAGGCGCGAGCAGCGGAAAGCCCCGTAGGGCACCTCCGCGGGACCGCGCCCCACCTGCCGGCCGGCCGCCCCCCGTGGCAGGGTTACTGCCCCGGCCAGGCCCCCGGGGGAGCGGCTGACGTGCCCCTTGGCCTCCTGCCCCGGCTTCGCCTCCCCCCCCTCCCGTCCCAGCGCGCGCAAACCCCCAACCGCCAGGCGAGCCCCGCCGCAGGGCGCAAGCCCGCGCCAACCGCCAACCCCGCGAGACCGCACCTGGCGAGAGAAACCCGCCAAAACCCGAACACTCACAGCCAGTCCCGCAGCCGAGCGCGAGCCTCTCCACCCCGAATCGCGCGAGACCGCCCGGAAGACGCTGAGCCTCCCCCCGCCCTCGCATTCCTCTCCCCTCCCCCCGCCACCGCGGAACCCTGCGCCGCCACCGCCCAGCAGGGGACGCAGAGCCCCTAGACTCACCCGACTCCTCTCACGCACGTGCCTCACCCGTCCTGCCGCGCGCTGCCAGGAAGCACAACAGAGCGGTCCAGAGTTCCGCGCGCGGGCCTATAAATAGCCACCGGTTCAGGTCACGTGCCCTCTCGTGACCCGCTTTCCTCCCGTGAAGCCCCGCGCGGCGCAGGGGGTGGGGCCAGTGAAACCGTATGTCCGCCCATCGCCTCCCCACCCGCCAATCCCAAACCGTATCCTGTTCCTCCTTCCCCGCCTATCCCGGCTCAGTCAGTGCTAGGCCCCGCCCACGGGAGGAGAAGGAGGGGGCGGGGCGCTATTGGGGGGCGGGGCAGTGGGCGGGAGAAGGGAACATCCTGGTCCTGTCCCTTTTCTGAGGCCCCGCCCCCTCTCACTCCATCCCCCTCCCGCTCCCCACCCTTACTCCCTCGCTCGTTTGCAGGGAGCTGGCTGAGGGGGCTGGGTTGGGGGCAGGGGAGAAAGTAACTTAAATCGCATACGCGTAGGCACGGCTGCCAGGCCTTTGGCGGCGGCGGGGGGGGGCCTAGCTGCAGGCCCCCAGAAGGGGTAGGGCCCATGGCACTGAGACAATTTTTAGGGTGGGGGTCCTGAGTTAGGCCCCCCCCTTGCCCCTGCCTGCGCCCCTCACCACCCCAAGCTGGGGCGGCCAGGAGTGCCGCCAGCTTTTTTTGCCACCCTAGGCGGCGGAAGTTCCCATCCCCAAAATGCTGCCCCCGACAGAGGCAGCAGAAGGTCCGGCTGCCGCGGTTACCGCCCCCCAAATGTTAGCACCCTAGGCGACCACCTAGGTTGCCTAATGGGTTGCACCAGCCCTGGGGACAGCTCCGGAGCCTCCCTGCCGGTGGCCAAGACCCCGGGTGGCAACAGATCCCTGGGTGGCAGCGGGGGCCAGGGTAGGTCGGGGCGAATGGGGCTTCTTCTCCAAGGAGCGGGTATTACAGTATTGCCAGATTCAGGTGATCAACAACCATAAACCAGCCCTCCTCCCAGCCCCCCGCCACCACAATCAGAGCTTGTTAGTTTTATCTGTCCTTTGACTTTTGCACTCCCATATCCCATTGTGTGTATTTATTTCTCTTTTTTATATAGGAATTAGATATAGTGCTCCTGTCAGCTAATTTTTAAATGTTATTAGCTGCAAAAAACAAAACAAAAAAAAAAACAGCTAACATTTCCAGGTGCCTAAGTAGCCCCTGGCTGGAATAACAGTTAAAGTTGCCCCCCACCAAAATCTCTCTGTATGTGTGTGTGAGAGAGAGAGAGAATTTGTGTTACCCACTCTCCCAAATGTGTTCAGTACGGTCATTCTGATCACCTGTGGCTAGGGCTCTCAACTCCCTCTGCTCGTGTCATACCCAGCAATGACTCCTGTCCTCCCAATCCATTCTCCCCTCTCATTAGTTCCATCCATGTACAGGCTGATTAACCTTTTGTGGGCTCGGAGTCGGCGCCAAACATATTTGCGGGCCCCCATGGGTGCAATGGGCCATACTGGTGGTGTCGGTTTCCAGAGCGAGAGTCCAGCAGTGGGCAGTGGGGCATGGTGCCCTGCTCTGCCCAGCAAAGTACAAGAGCAATGTTTTCAAATTGGCAGCCACAAGTTGCACACCTTTGGGGGCAGGCCCACACTATGTGCCATGATGCCCCCTTGCCCAGCCCCCCAGTCCTCTATGCCCAGCGCTCCCCTGCCCAGAGACTCCACCACCACAACTGCACAGCGCCCTGCACACCACCACCCCCTGCCCAGCACGCCCACAGGGCCCCAGACAAAACCTCCACTGCCCAGCACCCCTTATGCCCCCAGCATCACAACTGCACAATGCCTCACAAAGACCCGCCCACTACCCAGCGCCCTAGCTCACAAAGACCTCTCCCAGCACCCCCCGCCAGCAACCCCCCACACAGAGGCTTCACTGCCCAGCACTCCAAAACAAACAAACCTCCCCTACCCTTCACTGCCCAGCACCCCCCCAAAACCACCCAGAGACCCACTCCCCCACGCCCTGCCTCACACGCCACACTCACTGGTCCCACTGGGAGGTGACTGTGTCTGCCAGACCAAGCCGGCAAAGTGTCCTGGGTGGGTTGGGCAGTGCTCCAGCCCATTGGGAGCAGCAGCATGACCAGCCAGGAGTCCCACTTGCCTGGCGGGGTGGAGGGCATGCTGCCCCCCAGGTCCCCACCCCACTGTCTGAGAGACCAGCCCGGCCTCTGCAGTGGTACCAGGCAGCTTGGCCCAGGGAGGCGGGTGAGGCCCCACAGGTGGCAGGCAGTAGCTGGAGCTGTGCTGAGGAGTGGGGCAGACCCCTAGGATGCAACCCCTGAGAGCCTGTCCAGCCCAGCCACACCCATAGGCCCCACAGCCAGCAGTCCTGCCCAGCCCGCATGGTGGAGCTCGGCTGCTGGGCACACAGCAAGTCCAGGAGCTAGACTCACCCAGGCGAGGGGCCAGACCTGGCCATGTGGATGGGTTAGACAGGTACGTAATGGGCCCCTTCCCAGTGTGGACCTGGCAACGTAAACCCAGTACTGCCCACCTAATTACCCATCAAAGCCCAGTTTAGTGCCCCTAGCCTCACCTGTACTCTTCCCGGGTTTGCGAGTCCCAGCGCGCCTCCAGCAGTGGCGGGCTGAAGTCCCAAGTCCCAGTGGGGCTGAAGCCCCGAGTCCCAGCATACCTCCCGCTTGCATTGGGAATCAAGGCTTGAACCCTGTGGGGGAGGCTTCAATCCTGGCATGCCTCCCACAGAGCTGAAGCCCTGATTCCAGGTGGGGCTGAAGCCCTGAATATAAGAACAGCTATACTGGGTAGGACCAAAGGTCCATCTAGCCCAATATCCTGTCTACCGACAGTGGCCAGTGCCAGGTGCCCCAGAGGGAATGAACAGAACAGGTAATCATCAAGTGATCCATCCCCTGTCACCCATTCCCAGCTTCTGGCATGAGTCCCAGGGCACCTCCGTCAGGGCTGAAGCTCCAAGTCCCAGCGCACTTTCTGCTTGCGCAGGGATTTGAGGCTTCAGTGCTGCCTAAGGCGTGCCAGGACTTAAGGCTTCAGGCCCATGGGGGGCTTCAGTCCTGGTGCGCCTCCTGTGGGGCTAAAGCCTCAATTCCAGGTGGGGCAGAAGCCCCAAGTCCTGGTGTGAGTCTTGGCGGGGCTAAACCCCCAAATCCTGGTGCGAGTCTCGGCGCGGCTGAAGCTATGAGTCCCAGTGCAAGTGGGAGGCATGCCGCAACTCATGGTTTCATCCCCACTGGAGGTGTGCTGGGTCTCATGGCTTCAGCCCTGCTGTGGGGGCATCAATCAGTCTCTGCGTGCCTCCCATGGGGCTGAAGCCACAAGTTCCAGCATGCCCCATGGTCCATTGAGAAGCCTCTGACGGTCCAGATGGACTGTAGGCTTCCTATTAACTACCCCTGGGCAGTGATGAGCTCCGAAAATCCTAGAAACGGTTCCCCACCTGGTACTCGGCGGCACTTCGGCGGTGGTGACGGGTTCTTCACTCGCTCTGGGTCTTCGGCGGCATTTCGTCAGCAGGACCTTCACCCGGAGCGAGTGAAGGACCCGCTGTCAAAGTGCCGCCGAAGACCCGGTAGGGAACCGCACAGTGAGTGCAAGCATCATGTACCTCTCTCCCCCCACCCCCCCATCCGACTCTAACCCACGTCCTGCTCCCAACTTCCCCCCTCAGGACCCACAAGCCATCAACCCCCCCCGCTCCTTGTCTCCTGACCACCCCCTCCCGAGACCCCCCACCCTAACTGCCCCCCAGGATCCCCCCCACTCATCTCGCCCCGCTCCCTGTCCCTTGACTGCCCTGACCCCATCCACCACCACCCCGACAGACCCCTGGAACTCCCATGCCTAATCAACCCCCCCACCCCGTTCCTCATCCCCTGACCACCCTCCCAGAACCTCTGCCCCATCCAACCCCCCCCCCGCATCCCCAGGACTCTCTGCCCCTTATCCAACCCCCCCCGGCCCCAGCCCCTTACCATGCTGCTTATCCCCGCCTCCCCCCTCTCCTGGAGCCTCAGCGCGACGCGTCCAGGAGCGGCCCTGGACAGCGCTGTAGTGGCGTGGCTCCAGCGGGGCCTGAGCTCCCGCTGGTCAGTCCGGAGCTCGCAGCCCCGCCCCCTTACCACGCGGCTCTGAGCAGGAGAAGCTCAGGCCCTGCCAGAGCCACGCCGCGGCAGTGCTGTCCAGAGCTTCTCCTGGACACAGCACGCTGAGGCTTCGGGAGAATGGGGAGACGGGGGTAAGTGGCATGGTAAGGGGCCAGGGCCAGGGGGGATGGATAAGGGGCAGGGATTCCCGGGGACAGGGAGTGGGCTCCATGCTTGCCATGCTATGGTGTCTGCTCGGGCAATCCAGGGAAAACGGTGCAAAATGATTGTCTGCTGTTGCTTTCACAGAGGGAGGGTTTACTGATGACATTTACCCATAACCTCCCGCAACAAATTTTTGGCTCCATCAGGCATTGGGAGCTCAACCCAGAATTCCAATCGGCAGCGGGGACTGAGGGAACCGTGGGATAGCTACCACAGTGCACCGCTCCGAAAGTCGACGCTTGCCATGGTACTATGGACGTGCACCGCCGAATTAATGTGCTTAGTGTGAACGCATGCACTCGACTTTATACAATCCGTTCCCAAAAATCGACTTCTGTAAAATCAGAGTAATTTCGTAATGTAGACATACTCTTGATTAGCACTTTGCTCAGACTGTAAATAGGCATTCATTGTGAAGTATACAATACTCAAGTTACATGTAACCAGACAGATAAATGAACATCTTTTGCCTGAAAGAAACCGGTTCCTCACATTTTTGGTGACCAGCCCCAAATCCCCAGATTTTAAAAACATAATTTTCAGCATATATACATAACTCCTTACATATAATTCATGCATGTGATTCACAATCACAATGATTATGAAGACAAGTGTGACACAGCCTTTACATAGAGACCTTATGTGGTACTCTTTGGTATCTTACATAGTATGTAGATACCAGATCCAAGGGATCCCTGTAATCCTTATGCACTCTTCTACCCTCTGCCAGTCGGCACCATGAGGTCCCTGGGTCACAGTAACCTTTCTCCCTTCTTCTAATTATTAATAAATTCCTCTTTCTTCTCCTTCTGAAGTATTGTCCTGTGTGTTGTCTTGTGTTAGACTTGTCTTATTTAGATTCATTAGAGTATGTCTACACTGGCAGAGTTACAGCGCTGGCACTTACAGCACTGCTCAGAGAGCGCTGAAGGAAAACCGCTGTCCTGTGTTCACGCTGTCAGCTGCCTGCACAATAGCATGTTCACACTTGCAGCACTGAGGCAGATTCCCATGAAGTGAGGGAATCAATCAATAGCCTGTTCTGCCACTCAGATTAGGCATGTGATGGTATGCGCATCATACAGACACGAACCTGCTTTCTGCAAACCTCCTGCTCTCAACAACTCACTTCAGTGATTCCCAAAATCAAACTCACTTACCCAGGGGCCTCCTCTCCTATTTGCGCTTCACCAAGATCTGACAGCTGTGTCTGGCTAGCCTCCTCTGGGGTAGAAAAGCACTCCTGGCTGCATGCATCTCTGACCTCTGCATCCCTCTCCCTTTCCACATCCTTATCCAAGATTTCCTCCTCCTGGCTCAGTTCACTCTCGACTGGCACATGAGCCACCGAAGTAGCCACAGTGGCCTTCGCAGTGGAGGTGGGGTCGCCACCAAGTATCGCATCCAGCTCTTTGTAGAACCAGCAGCTCCTGGGCGCAGCTCCTGGGTGGCAGTTTGCCTCCCATGCCTTGTGGTAGGTGTTCCACAGCTCCTTCACTTTGACCCTGCACTGCAGTGTGTCTCGGTCATGGCCCCTTTCTGTCATGCATCATAAAATCTGTCCATAGGTATAATTCCTATGGCTGGAGCTCAACTGGGACTGGACAGCCTCCTCTCCTTAAATGCTAAAGTTAAGTACATGTATAAGTCTTTGCAGGATTAGGGCCTTAGTTTGTATACTTCTTGTGGCAGGGAATGCGTGGTTATCTGTAATACACGTGTACTATATATATATAGCAGTATATAAATATTTTCTAACAATAATGCAAAATTGCAGTGTATGTGTTTTGTTTCAAACTCATCTTAGTTGATGATTGCAGTTACTTCTATAAAGCTGTGTTTGCATTTATAAAAAGAATTAAAGTGTCAGAGGAAATTTATCTCTGAAAAATGGCATAACTGCTTTTGGAAATGTTGGTAATTAGAATGGGCTGATATAGTGAAAGAAGGCTGTGATTTGATAAACTCAAGTTTTGTTTATTTATCCTTGTAATCTGTCCCTTACTTTAGGTATGCTATCCAGGTGGGGATAACAATGGAGCCACTCCTTCCATTTAACCAGTTGAAGAATTTTTGCTATTGTGCACCTTTATGCTTCAGTGTGAGTTTTCTTTCTCTTCAGTTTCTTCAGTTAGAATGATTTGTAAAGAATCCCTTCACCAGATCTTTTCCTTCTGTCAGAAGCTAACAGATAGGATTTAATTGTGGAGACCATTGTAATTGCACCAGAAATCACACTGAAAGGTTTTAGGTTGCATAATTATAATTTAGCACACTGAGCACAAAAGTTTAGTTTAAAAAAATAGATTTTGTGACCTTTTTTAGATTGATTTGAACAATTTTCAGTCTCAAAACTAGCTGTATTTCTCTTTCCAAGTTCAGTGTGCCATACTGGTTTCAGTGTGTTTGTTTCACAGAGAATGAAAATCTGAATGTCATGAATAGCTATGAACATTTGCCCTTCTGTAGAGTCTGAATAAATACACAGAGGTTTCCCATTGAGCTCATCCAGTTTGTTTGATTGTGTAGTACCAGAGAGAATGCATTTATTTTTTAGGGTTTTTTATAATGTGTGGCAAATGATAAATGTTCTAATCTATTTTACAGGACATGACAATAGAAGCAGTTAGTTAGGGGTCTGGCTGGATCAGGGGATTTTTAATACATGATTTATATTAATTTCTAGGGCTCCCATGTTGCAACTATCTCTGTGTGGGCAGACCCCTGCACCTGTGTGAAATTTCATGGGTCTTTCTATGTGGAGCTCATTGCAGAGTTGAGACCCAGATCTCTGTATCTAATTAGCCCGGGTAGGTTGTGACCAAGTCATTTCCATCTGACAGCTTTTTGTGGCCTATATATCAGAGGTTCCCACACTGTGGTCTGGGCAGCACTCACTTGTGGTCCATAGAGAACTGCCTGGCCAGATGGTGCTAAGGATCCTCCTTATTTCCAGCTGCTGAATCAAATATAGATAAAAATATCTTAAATATTTTCCTAATATTATTTTTTCATGTAAGCAGTTGCTGTAAAACTCCCAGTGTAGTTATGGGAGAGTGAATTGGAGGGTAGGATGGTTGAAGAGCCTAGATCTTGTCACTGTGCAGCACCACTAAGAGACATAGCCCTGTCATGCCCTTCCTACCTCAGCCACGTCCATACGCCAAAGCTTGTGGGGCAGACCTCAGCGGGGAGAAAAGGGGTGCCGTAAGATTGTCTTCTCCAATCTCTGGACTGCACCAGTGGAATTTTCCCACAGCAGGAGGAACCAGGGTTTTTAGAGCCCCTTCATGATGCTCTGGCCCTTCTACCCAACATAAAGGGGCCAGAATGGGGGTGAGAATCTTGCCCTATCTATCTAGTAAGATGTGTTCCATGTTATAAAAAATGTTTGCGAAACCTTGGCCTATGTTAAAGGAGTTGGTAGTCTCAGTTCATTTTCTAGTGGGCAGGTGTTCACACAGATCTGGCTTTAGATATAGAATTTGTTGGTTCTTCCCTACACTCCCCAGAAAGATCAAAAGAAAAAAGTTTGAGAACTTGGAGTAAGCAGGTGTAATTCCTAATAAAGACAATAGCAATTCTGAACTTTTACTCCAGGGCTGAATTTATTCCTTAAGATGTGACTGCAGCTGGGTAGGCATATCCGTACCAGCTTTAATCTAGTTAATGTGGTTGAAAATACAGTGAAGACATGGTGGCACAAGCTTTGAGTCCAAGTTCACCCAAAACCCTGGGTATGTACTTATGTTCTTAGCCTGCGCTGGGATCTGTGCTGCACATCTTCACAGCTACTTTTAGCCATGCTAGTGTGGATAACACTAGTGTTGATATGTTTACCCGAGATGCAATTGCACCTTTAATTTCAGTGTAGACATTCCCTTAAGGTTAGATACTTGGTAAAAACTAGGCTTTAGCACCCTTTAGGAGTCCACTAGATGGCAGTGTAACATCAATTTGCTTAACATTTCAGTTCCTTTGGTAGAGTATTATTTTATATTAGGTTCCTGTGCATTCAACAAACCACTTTGTAGTTTGTCTCTTTCCATGTGTTATTTGTTTGTTTTTATAAGGTTGCAGTCTTATTAAAATATCCTCAAAGAAATTATCATCATCCATACACAATCTTCAAAGTAGTTAGTCACAATGCATGCCAGTTTATCGTGATCCCCATTGCTATTAATTAACTCTCCCCTGAGAGTCCATGATAGCCTCCTCCTTGTTAAAATGAGAGATTTTCCTACAAGTATAGTGATCCCTCATGCTTCAATGGAGAAATATGAAAGGAGAAAGCTGAAAAGTGCCTTTCCCCTCCTAGATTTTTTTTAGGAAAAGGACACACACATGAGGGGGTAACAGCAGAAACCCAGTGTCACACTCCAGGTTGTGTTCATGATTTAGCTGAAGCTGGTGGAGATGGTGATGTCATCAATTCCCTCTCCCTGGACGGTCTAGTCAGGACATCTCTCAGGATCAGGATGATGGTGGTCTAATGATGTAACAGTAGATCCTGGTGTCACAGGAGGTCAGGGTGGTAAAGTCCACTTCTTCCAATTCACCCACCCTCCAACCTGGTGTACTGATCCCCCGCCCTTCCCTCAAATTCTTTATTTATTTATTTACTTATATTTAAGGATCCCCAAAGGGGGAAGATTGGCAGAATAGCCCATCCCTCTATATTTTGTCCACGGGTTAGACCTAATTTCCAATACACCAACTCTGGTCCATTAATTTCTGATTCCCTTATCCTCTTGTTTACCAGTCATGATCTTAATACAGTTCTTGGATGGCATCAGCAAGCCTTTTTGTTTGGACTAATCCAGGTCTTTCTGATTTTAACTTTTGCAGACTTTTATAAACAATTGTATGTAACAGGCTGAGTTAGACTTTTGTTACCTTCACAACTTAGAGCACAGGCTTCTATAGAACATTTCCTCTCTTTATGAACTATATCTACTTGATATCAAATGTTGGTACATAAGCTACAATTGTAAAACAAAAACCTTATTTTATGTTTAGTATATAAGAAAAAGTACTTAGTTATATTTTAGGTTTGCAAATTCTGTATCCCAAAATTGCTGTCTTATATGAACAAAACAACAACAAAAAACACATCAACATAAAAAATAAAACAGAAAACACACATATGTACAAACAAAACAATCACAAACATAAATTATCACAACAATAAATGTGGTGCTGCAACAGCCCTTTCAGAGCATTTGACACTAAATTCATAGTTGATACAGTAGCAGTCCTGAATTAAGATAGCATTTTGTTAACGAGGGGTAACCCAAGATGCTCTTTTAGTAAAAGTCTGTTTTAGCAACTTAACCTTCAAAAGTTTAAAAAACTTCATTTTTACCATTTTTGCTTTCTTTAGAATTCCTTTATATTAAACTATGAAAATTATTCTAATGACAAAAACTACAATTCTCAAATTAAACAAAAGAAAAACAGAAGCAAAACAGAATATTTTAAAAAGTTTAAAAATTCATAAGTATAAAATGAATTGTTAAATGATCTTATTTTTTTAAACAGGAACATTAACAGTTTGCTTTGCATGTTTAACCTAAACAAGATCAACATGTTCAAGGATTTTAAAACAAACTTTTGTTTCTCAAATCAACTGTAACCTCTCTAGCATTGTCTTAAAAATAAAGTTTGTGTTGACTGGATTTAATATGATATAGTATTACACAGTCAATCTGAAGCATAACCATATTGAAGTATTGAAAGCCATGTGGTCAGGAGAAATATTGAGTGATATTGCATAAAGCTCTCCCTCACAGGCCCTTATGCCCAGATCTACAATAAGACTTAGGGCTTGTCTACACTTCTCTGAAGTTCAGACTACGGAGGTGTGAATAGCTGTGTGCACCACAGCTATGCTGTTACACCCCTGTGTGGATGCTGTGGGTGTGAATTTAAAGATTCCAAATTTGTGATAACGTAGTCCTCTTGGTCTGGATTACATTAATGCAAACTAGGAACCTTTTATGTTGCACCCACAGTACCCACATGGAGGATATACAGTGCAGCACTGGTTGCACATTGCTATTCACATGCCCATAATCTGAACTGCGGGGCAGTGTATACGTAACCGTAGGGATTTAACACCCTACTTTAGGCACCTAAGTTAAAAAAAAAAACCTGCTCAGCTAACCCTGTAGGCATCTAACACCTGTAGGCATCTAATTTTTTCCCCCTGGGCATGTGCACAATGCTTCACACTAGGTGTCCAGATACTTATATCATGCATAAACCCCAACAATCTTTCCTGTTGAAGATATTTCACTTTAGATAAATAAAGAATCATTGATGCAGGAGGACAGGATCCTAGGTCTCCTATGTCCTAGATGAGTGTGGTAACCAGTAGGCTATAAAGACATTCTCATTTGCATTATATCTCTATTTAATCCAAAGTGGAACAGCTTCAGCAGGAGAGACTGCGTGAGAGCCATACCAGAATATCCCATAGCCCAGGGCACGCTCCTGAGAAGTGAGAGACCCCTGTTCAAATAATTTCTCCTCATTAGGCAGAGGGAGAAAATTAAACCTCTCTCCCACATCCAAGATGATTGCTCTAATCACTAGACTAAATGTTATAAGTAAATTGGTGGCACTTCCTCCTCCTCTTGTGTTTCTTTCAAAAAACAGCTTAGGTGCCTAACTCCAGGAGAGGGTTCATGGCTGTGGATCCCAAACTGATATAGATACATCCTTCTGGTCTGGATTTAGGCACTTTAATCCCAAGGAGGGGAGGGGCTTAGGACACCCTGTCACTAGTATCCGCTGTTGGCTATTTTAGGTGGGCAGCTGCCTATAGCATGCTGGCTTTTGTGGATCCCTTCTTAGGATCCTCTCTCTCCATTCATTGTATAGGGAACCTGGGAGCCTGGGCTTTTCGGATTCCAGTTTTTTTCAGGTGCCTAAAAATTAGACATTGCAATGCTCAGCACTCACAACACCTAAGCCCCTTTGTGGATCCGGACCTTAGTTCATCCTCCATTCATTAAGGTGAGATGAAAACATAAAGAAATATACTTAGCATTACTATTTAAATTAAGATGTTGGTATATATCAACTTTTCTCTGCCATATGATCTTCTTCATCATTGGTGAAGTTCATCATCATCACGTTATCATGGAAAATCTCAAAGGAACGTGGCCTCCTTGCAAATTGAGCAAACCCAGATCAATCTCTGGCAAGGGACTTAAGGTGCTCTGGTTGTATATTCAGTTTATGTCCATCACTGGCAATCTTATTGTGCCACCGAAATGTTTGATGCCCATGTGATCGCCAGCTATGTAGCAGCATTCTACACGGAATGAATTGGTCTTCCATTCTAATGATCTGTCCATACCAAGAAAGCTGTTGAAACGGAATCAGTGCTGATGGTGGCGGTTGTTGAGTTTGGCTTTGAATATCCTTATTTCTGATGGTGTCTGGGGCATCTGATGAAGACGATGAGAATTGAAAACATCAGTCTAGTGATCTGCAGCCTTCCTCAGCACCCACATTTCACTGCTGTACAGCAGAGTTCATATAACCATGATTCTATAGATTTGCAGCTTTGTAGCAATCTTGATGTCACAATGTCCCCACAGCAGCTACCTGAAGGACCCAAAACATGGCAGCGGCTGCTGCTATACTACTGTCCACATCTTTTGAGCATCCACCAACACTATCTATGATGCTGCCCAAATATTTAAAAGTTGCCACCTGCTCAGTGTCCCAACCGGACAGGTTAATTATGAGCTGTTTGTAATCCAGAGCTGGAGCCTGCTTGATGGTAATGGCGGTGGTCAGAAGTTGGCTGCGTGTGTGTACGTTCAGTGTGCTGTCCCAGCTCTGCGCAGATAGCGGAGATAGCAGACCTCAGTTAAACTGCCCAATAAATCCACAGACTCGGTTTTCAGCGAAGGCACCCAGCCAGGTTTATTGTCGATGAAACATGGTAATAGCACCTGGCAGACTCTACAAGGATACAAAGGCATATATGCCCATGACGATGGATGCAGCTCAGTCAGTGGTGGGACTTTCCACTGCCCCCTCGCCTAGACAAATATAATCCCTCTGAGATACATCTTTATACCTTGATACAAACAAGAAGTACTTCCCCTTTGTCATAGTTAATTACTGCCCCTGACATCACTGGTTATCACCCTTTATCTTGTACATATTGGTTCGATTAAAAGATTTCTATTATGTACTGTCATCCTGACCTTATCTTTTAGGAGGGGTCACTGTTATCCTTGGGGAATGTTTTTGTACGATCCTTGATATCGGAATGTTCCGGTACCACTTGATATTGGGATGTGTTTGTGTGAGCACTCTGTGACTAGCACTTCTTAGGAATGTGTATTTCTGCATTATCAGCTCTGTTCTTGCCAAATTCTGTGAGCAGGGCCTGCCTCTTGCTCATAACCTGACTTTGCTTCATATCAACAAAGTTTTGACCACTACTTTAGTCCAGGCCTCATACCAGGCCTCTGATACAAGGGCTTATGTCTCAGGCTCTCTTCCTATTACATTCCCCCACTTTTTGTCTTTTTATGGGGAGGATATTTACCCATTGGCCCGGAAAAGCATAATGCATGGACTGAAGATGACCCAGTGGGCTAAACACTGTTATTTGGTAACCTTACTTTGCCCTTCACACATTCATGCCCCATCTGTCACTTGGTTTGCACATTCCCTTGTACAACCAATGGACAGATTTAATTTTCTAATTGTTTTTAGTCAATTAGTTTTTAGTCCTTAAGACGGGCCTGGGAATGTTAGGCCCGGGACTTTGGTTGTATGTAGTTTTGTGACTGAGCCTTGGGGGCACTCTCAGATAATTAGTATATATGAATAATATGGATATTTGTATATATTTGTGGTGTATATGGGCATACATGTATAGTATGTATGTGTACATATAACACCACCTTATATTTAAGCATAACAATTCTTTTCCAATTTGGTATTGTGATTTGGCCCTTGTGGTACTGCAGATAGCAACACACTCCTATTAGGGCATTTACAGTTACCACCTGTATTGTTATTGGTAGTAGGCTAAGTGTTTTGAAATACTGGGATAGGCATTATTACAGTGTTCCCCAGTGGTATGTATATGAGAAGTAAAACAGAAATTTGGAGTAGTGACACTACAAATGAGGCCTTTATATATAAATATCTTGTAATTAATTACTACTCAGTACTGTCCATTCATGTTATAGGTTACCCTTACTGCTGGGATGTCACTCTGATAAGCTTTATTGGGGAGGAAAAAATGTGGATAACCAAATATAGCTTTGGTTAAGGTACGACTGATGTTATAATGACAAACATTTGACAATCTAGGGCTAATTAGGTACTCCTATTTAAACTGCTTGTTTTTACTCCTAAATACAGGGGTATTGTTAGCAAGCATTGCCATAAAAAAAATCAGAGGAGATTAACATTTTCTTGAAGCAGTGATGTGTAAAGGCATAAACATAAACTATTTTCTCATAAACTATTTTCTCACAGACACTGTGAAGGGAGAAGGTGAGAGAGACACTTTCACCCCACCAACTCCTTTTTACTGTGGTACCCCTCTTGTCCCTCATATAGCTGCAGAACAATGAGCTGATTGTCCCCCTCAATTATGGTTCACCATGCAGTGTATTTCAGAGCAGTATGGCCTGGTTCTCCAGCTCCTGACCAAGGACTCACCCCTGTAGTACCCGAATAGATACACCCTCCCACTTTGAGAGTGAATCACTGATAACCACTTTGTGAATACAGTCTTTCAATCAGTTATGCACCCGCCTTATTTCATTGGGACCACATTTCCCGAGTTTGCTTAGGAGAATGTCATGTAGGACTGTGTCACAAGCCCTATTAAAATCTAGATATATCACATCTACTGCTTTTCCCCCATGCAGTAAGCCAGTAATCCTGTCAAAGAAAGAAATTAGGCTGGTTTGGCATGATTTGTTCTTGACAAATCCATGCTAGTTATTCCTTATAACCCTATTATTCTCCAGGTGTTTACAAATGAATTGTTTAATAATTTGTTCCAGTATCTTTCAGGTATCAAAGTTAAGGTGATTCATCTTTAATTCCCAGTGTTTTCTTTGTTCTCCCTTTTAAAGAAAGGTGCCATTTACCCTTCTCCAATCTTCTGGGACCTCACCTGTCCTCCAAGAGTTCTCAAAGATAATTGCTAATGGTTCTGAGATTGCTTGAGCTAGTTCTGAAAGGTCCCTAGAATGAATGTCATCAGGCCCTGCTGAAGTGAATACATCTAAATTATCTAAATATTCTTTAAACCAGCGGTCCCCAACCTTTTTGGTACCGGGGACCGGTTTCGTCCTACCCCCCAGGGCGGCATTTGCCGGACCCTCCGCAGTCATGCCTGCGGGAGGTCCAGCCGAGCCGGGCGACCAGCGAACCGTCCGCAGTCATGCCTGCGGGAGGTCCACCGGAGCAGCGGACCTCCCGCAGGCACGACTGCGGAGGGGGCGCTCGTCCCGCGGCTCGGGTAGACCTCCCGCAGGCACGCCTGCGGAAGCTCCACTGGAGCCGGTGGACCTCCCGCAGGCATGACTGCGGACGGTTCGCTGGTCGCGCGGCTCGGCTGGACCTCCCGCAGGCACGCCTGCGGAAGCTCCATGGGGTCGGTTCGCGGCCCGGTTCCTAAGAGGCCGCGGACCGGTACCGGGCCGCGGACCGGGGGTTGGGGACCCCTGCTTTAAACTGTTCTTTCCCTGTTTTGGCTTGCATACCTTCCTCTTTGTTGTTAATATTAACTGTGTTAAGTATCTGGTCACTATTAACCTTTTTTGGGAAAACTGAAGCAAAATAGTCATTCAACCCCTCAGTTTTCTCAATGTCATTAATTGTTCTCCCTCCCTTGCTAAATGGAGGACCTATTTTCCTTTTTCTTTCTTTTGCTGCTAATATATTTAGAGAACCTTGTGAGTTGTTAGCAGACAATGCCAGGACCCTTGGCTCTGAGGATGCTGCCTTATGTCTTGCGGATCCTATCAGACTGGTTTGGATCAAAGGGGTAAACGTCTGGGAACTCAGATGAACAAAGGAACTCTGGAAGGAAGCTGTCTCTGAAGAGATGGGGGTAATTATTTTGGGGAACCAAATTGATACAGACACTCTGTGGGGTGTTTGAAAAAGTTAGGCCTGTCTAATTTACCATCAAGGGATGATAAACCTTTACGTAAGATAAACATGTGTGTAGTCTGTTTGCTCTTTTAAAATACTTTTTCACTAAACGCTTTACTCCTACTGTTATTGTATTTTGGTTTTTAAAAGTCTGTCTGTTTACTGTATACCCCAGGTCACAGGCTCCTGAAGGGAAGAATACAGGTACTTGAACTAAGTCAGACCTGTTGTGTAAGGATGGTTGATCCACAGGAGACTGTAGATCAGGGCCTGGCCTAAGAGTGGGAGAATTGCAGAATTCCACCCCAGAAGAGGTAAATGCACGAGGCCTGACCCCTGAGGGGGAGCACTCAGAGGGACCAGAAAGGAGACAGATTCAGCTAGCTCTGTAACTGTGACAGTGGCTGCTTCTGAAATCTAATTACTAATTAATCATCTATGCTTAGAATAAGAAATAACTGTATAGTGTCTTTTATCAATTGTTGACTCTCTCTTAACCTGGGTTTCCTGTTCAGGAGCAAAGGACTTGGTTGAATGGGAAACTTCTCTTTTGTAATGCAAAAGAAGTTATATATTGGCTGGTCTTCTGTCAAATTTTCCAAGTGCTCCCATTTTGCTGCCTTTGTTTAGATGAGCTGGTTGCCACAACTCTTACTGAAGGTATAAGGTTAGACAGGTTCTGTGACTGTTCCTCCTCACTTTTGTGGCACCTGCAAAATGCTGAGTAGGCATGCAAGGCAATTCCTGCTCAGCAATTCTTCTTATACCACTGAAACTGAGGCTTTGTCTACTCTGCCACTTTACAGCGCTGAAACTTTCTCGCTCAGGGGTGTGAAACCCCTACCCCCCCGAGCGCTACAAGTTTCAGCGCTGTAAAGTGGCAGTGTAGACAGTGCACTAACACTGGGAGCCGCGCTCCCAGCGTGGGTAGCTACTCCCCTCATGGAGGTGGTTTTTTTACAGCGCTGGAAAAGCTGTCACCCAGCGCTGATGCTGCGACTACACAGCCACGTTAAAGCGTTGCCGTGCTAGTGAAGACATTCCCTAACAAACCTATCTGGGGCAGCCTTTCATAGGGCAGTAGCAGTTCAGGTTTGGAGTAGCCCTTCATAGGTCAGTAAAGTCTTGTCTTGCAATGTTAATGCTGGCCTGCCCTGGGGTTAGCAGATATGGGAGTTCTAGTGTAGACAAGGTTTTGGCTGCTAAGACAGTTATCAGCACTAGTGTTTGTGGCTAAATAATGCTTTACTGAAAACTGTAATGCCAGTCAAACCCCATCTACACTACTGTTCTCAATGTGGGTAATATTGGTTCACAATTATTGGAAAATTTTCTAAAAATTTCCTACTATATACAAATCCTAGGTGTCTAGGTACAAAGTGATGCATGTCACTTATAAGTTTTAATGTCGCAAGTTCTAAATTAATCAAACTACTGTGGAAAAGATCAGTTTTTCAACAGTTCTCTTATATTTCTATTGACTAGTAAAAAGGAAAAACTCTTTAGCTCATACCTGTCATGAACTTTTTTTGTACAATTATTTGAGAATTAACTGTCCTAGAGCAGGTTTTCAAGATTTTCAAACTTTTTTTCTGGGGACCCAGTTGAAGAAAACTGTTGATGCTCACGACCAAATGGAGCTGGGGATGAGGGTGTGGGAGAGGGCTCTGGGCTGGGGGAGGGGTTGGGGTGCAGGAGGAGGTCAGGACTCTGGGTTGGGGTGCAGGCTCTGGGGTGGGGCCAGGGATGAAAGGCTTTGGGTGCAGGAGGGGCTCCAGGTTTGGGGCGGGCTCAGGGCTGGAGCACGGGATTGGGACACAAGGTTGGAATGTGGACTTACCTACGGCGGCTCCAGGTCAGCGGCACAGCCGGGGTGCAGAGGCAAGCTTCCTGCCTGTCCTGGCACCACGGACCATGCTGCACCCCGGAAGCACCCAGCAGCAGGTTTGGCTCCTAGGTGGAGGCGTGCAAGCAACTCCGCATAGGGTGACCAGATGTCCCAATTTTATAGGGACAGTCTCGATATTTGGAGCTTTGTCTTATATAGGCGCCAATCTCCCCCCCCCCCTCCTGATTTTCCACACTTGCTGTCTGGTCACGTAAACTCCATGAGGCTTTCACCCGCAGGCACCACCCCCTTCCCCAGCTCCCATTGGCTGAGAACCGGTCAATAGGAGTGTGGAGCCGGTGCTCAGGGCAGGGGCAACGTGCGGAGCTCCATGGCCCCCCTGCTGGCCACTTCTGGGGCACAGCCTGGTGTTGGAACAGGTAGGCACTAGCCTGCCTTAGCTGGGCAGCACCGCCGACGGGACTTTTAACGGCACGATTGGCGGTGCTGACCAGAGCTGCTAGGGTCCCTGGATGCTGAGCAAGGTGATCCAGTGCCTTACATGCCATGACCCAGTACTGGGTCATGACCCGAACTTTGAAAAACACTGTCCTAGAGGATACTGAGTAGCTAAGGAATTGCTGACAATATAGTACCACCATACATTGTTTGGATTTCGTGGTTAAAAGGTTTCCCATTCTCCCATGTTCGCCCTCTAAAAAGCTTATTTCTGATTCAGTGATTTTGCAAGGGCATTAATACACGTCCTGGCCTTTAGCTGCCACATACAGATCCGTGTCCGTTAGCATAAAGTCTTTCTACTTTAGTTATGTTGCTTACAGAGTTTAATATAGACAAATGTTACTCCCACACTCTCTGTGCCTACCCAGTCCCATACCCACTGTCCCGACTCTCATGCTGCACTTAAAACTCATTTCAGGGCTGGCACAATAGCATTATGTTGTATTGAGACAAAATAAACACCACAGCACCAGGCTGGGTCTTGGATTCTTACAGTAGTGCCTTTGCTGGTGGTAAGGTGACCAGATGAGGGGAAGAAAATATCAGGACACATGGGGGAGTGGGGGGGGGGCTCCGCCGGCAGAGCAAAACAAAAATGGAGTGCCACAAATATCACGAAAAATTGCATCCCGACCAAACATCGGTCGGGACGTGGAACAAACACCTAAATATCGGGACAGTCCTGATTTTATCAGGACGTCTGGTCACCCTAGCAGGTGGTTAGTGGTTATCTACTGTACATTATGTAACAGGGGATCCTAAATGTTGTGCGTTTCTTTCAGGGTACAAGGGAAGGTGGGGATGGAAAAGTTACCCAAAAAAGTGCTATGCGCTTTATGGCCAACCCCTTCCTCCACGCTACCCTGCGCTCTTGGAGCCACAGCCCAGTGCTAGGTGGCTCCCCGGCCGTGGCTACCGGGATCTCAGTGCCACTGGCTGCGAGGCTGCAGTTTGCCCCTTAGCTCCGTGTTCAGCTGCCGGGCCGTCCTGGGCGATGCGCCGCGACACGGGGCCGCCTCCCCGCAAGCAGGGCCACGTGCAGCAGCCGTCAGCGCGCGCGGTCCTGTGGGGCGGGGGAGGGGCTGCCAGCCCGCCCCTGCGCCCCTGCGATTGAAGGCGACGCCCGGAGCCAAGGGCGGGGCATAGGGCGACACCGAGACGCCCCGCTTCCCCCCCCCCCCCTGCACAGGGACGCGAGGGGGAGGGGCAGCGTGGGGCTGATTGAGCAACTCCATCCGGGTCCCCGAGCGGGAAGCGGCGGCGATGGCTGCGGGTCACGTGCGTCGCCAGAGCCCCGTGACCTGCGCTGAACTGCGGGGGGGGACCCGGGTTCGCTACCGTAAAGCGATGCACAACCTTCCCTTTCCCCCCCACTTTCCCTGTCACGCGCGGGGCATAAGCCGGCTCTTCCCCCCTGCCGAAAGCACCACTAGCTCGGCCGCTACTATGGGCTCCCTGCTGGGTCTTAGGCTCGCGCCGCACCCCCCGCAGAGCTGGGAGATGGTACGTGCCAGCGGAGCGCGCTTGCGCAGTGAGGCCCGGGCGGCGTCTGGTCTGGGACTCGGGCAGGCGCTGCCATTTTAAGTTGTTTGTTCTCGCTCCGTCCTGTGGCTGCCAGTCGCTCCCGGGCCTGAGAGGCGCCTCCGCTCTCGCCGCCGCCGCCTGAGAGGAAACGCCGGGGCCGCCTGGGCGGTGCGAGGCTTCCCCACGCACCCGCCGCCGGGACTCGACGCCATCGCCTGGTCTTCTCCGTAGGAGCCGCTAGCGCAGGGACCCGGCCTCCTCCTCCCCCCTCCTCCTCCGCCGCCGCTGCCGCCTCCGCCACCATTTCCCCTCCCCCGGCACCGGGGCGCTGAGCGAGACTATGGGGACCACGCTGGGGCTGAGCAGCGGCAGAGCGGGCGGCCCGGTCACCGTGTGCAGTGCAGCAGGGATGGGGGGGCTCGGCGACTTCGTGGCTTTATCTTGACATGGCTCCTCCCCGTGCTGCTAGCAGCGCCGCCGCCTCCACTGCTCCTCCTGCGCCCGCCGGCTGCGGGTAGCGAGCGGGCCTCGGTTTCTGCCTGTTTCCTCCGTCTCCTGCTTGGGGGAGATTTGGGGGGTGTTTTTCTGAGAGGGGAGGAAAAAATCGGTGGTTTTTTTAACCTAGTCCGACGACTTTATTTTGGGTTAAAAACCCTTTTAAAAGCCCCAACCCCCTAGACAAAATGGCTGGAGTGAGGCAAAAATAACCTACAAAGGATATTTGTTTTTTTGGGGTTTTTTTTTGCAAAAAAATCTGCCACCAAATTTTCGAAATAAACGGGGGGAAATTGGTAAAAATTTGCACTTTCCCCTTCCCCCCCAAAAAAATCTGTTTTCAAAGCAACCCCCCCCCCCCCCCGGCCTCTCCATGTCTGTAAAGTCGCTACCATGAAGTGAGAGGGGGAACCCCAGGCCACTGAGTCAGTGCCTCGCTGCCCTGGCACAGGCCGCCCGCCGCCGTCTTGTGTAGGGAGAGGCCCCAAGGGGAAGTGAAAAGCATCGGCCATGCCTAGCCCCAGCTAAATCGGGCTCCCTGCGGAGCGCAGCAGCAGCGGCAGAGAGAGGAGGATCCCCGGGGGATCAGCAGCCCAGGGAGACACTGGGGTGTTGGGGAATGTAGGACTCTCACCCTGAGGGGTGGGGAGAGTCGAGACCGGGGGATCAAGTCGTGTTTGAGTCTCTAGGTGAGATAATATTGTCCCTTCACCCACACCCACCCCTCATCTATGGCCATCATGATCCCTCTTCTCCTTGGCAGCGGCAGCCTTAGGGCGATGATGTGCCTGATGATGAGCAGGATGAAGTTAGAAATGACTCCGCTGTTTTTTCTCTTTGCTCTTCTGCAAACCAGCACCGTGTTGTTTGTAGTTGATTTTGTTGTTGGCGGGGAAATCTCGTACCTCCCGGGACGTGCACTCCTCCTCCTCTGTACTCTCTTCTCTGCTCCCCATCAAGTGTAATAATCCAAAAAAAAAAAAAGGGGGCAACATAGCAATAGCGGAAATCTGAGAATAATAATCAGCAGAGTCATGAATCTGGCAGGGGTAAAACGCAATTTGTAATTTGTTTTTTATATATATATTTCTTTTTTCTTTTTTTTTTAAGCAAGGCAAAACTAACCCCACATGGATTGGGCTTGTGCCAGTTGCTTTTTATTGTACACATAAATCGTGATAAGATTTTTTTTTTCTTTTCATTCTCACCCACTTATTCGTGTGGTTAAACTCTTCACACAAGCATATTTTCTTCAGAATTTTTAGGTTTTGTTTTTTCTTGGTACTGTTGCAGAATTGCTTCTTGTCCAATCATGGTTGGACGATTACATATTTTGTTTCTTGACCCCCCTAATGTGATAGCCTCATAAAATATTACCTGAGGTGCGTTTTTTTGGGTTACATTCGCGTTTCATCTATTCAGTCGTATTAGCAGGAATAAAATGACTTGTTTCTGTTGTACTTGAGTCTTATGAAAAAGTGCCCATAGTTTAGTGACAGTTTCCAAAGGCTTTAGTACCACTTGTGTTACAAAATGGGGGACCCAAACTCCCGGAAGAAACAAGCTCTGAACAGACTTCGTGCTCAGCTTAGAAAGAAAAAAGAATCTTTAGCTGACCAGTTTGATTTCAAGATGTATATTGCCTTTGTATTCAAGGACAAGGTAACTTCATTTTAAAATCTTTTTTTCTGTGTTGTCTGTTACAATAGGACTTCAACTCTTTGTATACTGGTAACAGTTATTTTGCAAAATGATCCAAGGTAAAAAATGAAATTTAAAATCTATTTGTCACCATCTTGTCTTAAGGTTTTCCTTTAAGTGACTTTGGCTTTCATTTGTCATGTGCTTGCACAGGTTTGTGAATAGTGATTGCAAACTCATCATTGGGACACTTGCATCCTCTTTTCCCAGAGTGGGAGGGAATTAAAAAGTACAGTACAGGTCTGTCGCAACTTACGCTCATTTAACATGCACAATTTCAGCTTTACGCTGTATGGCTGGAGTGCGGAGGCGTGGCCTCAAGATTTAAAGGTCCTGGGGCACCAGCTGTGGCTGGGAGTCCCAGGGCCTTTAAATCACTCCGGGGGGGCTCCCAGCTGCAGAGATGGCTGGTAGCCCCTGGGGCGAACTAAAGGGCCTGAGGCTCCAGCCACCATGGAGCTCCAGGCCCTTTAAATGCCAGCCCCAGCCTAGCTGCCAAAGCCTGGTGGAGCCCTTTAAATCCCGCCCATAGCTTCGGTGGCCGGGCTGGGGCGGCATTTAAAGGGCCCCTCCGGGCTCAGTTGTGACAGAATTGGCTGCAACAACTACTGAAGTTATCACCTTTATCAGATTAAAACAGAAGTTGGTTGTGACTGCCTTTTAAAACACCTTTTGAAATGGTACAGATGTGCATGGATATCTGAAGCTGCTGCTGTCATGCTTGAAAACAAGTTTTTATTTGCTTGGCTGCAGTGAACAGAACTGGATGTTGTCATGTCTGTCTGTCCTTGGATAACTCATCTATACCTGCATTTGTATCTTCAGTGTGGGTTCTGTCTAACTGTTGGCAGCTATTTTTTCACTTTAATGTTTGTAAAACTCGGTTCACTTAGAATTAGATTGAATTTCTAGGATAATTCATTAGTATGTCAAACTAGTTTAAATTTAAAACTAGGATGAAAACTTTAACTACTGCAGTACGTGTTTATTCCAGGAATGAGGGAAGAGGCTATATTCCAGAATGTGATGCTAAGAAGTTGAGCAGACTTAAGACACATTTTTAGGCCATGTCTACACTAGCACTTATGTTGGCAATACTTTTGGTGCTCAGCGGTGTGGAAAAACACACACCCACACCCCAGTGACATAAGTTTTGCTGGCATAAGTGTTTGTGCTCATGTTGGTGTGGTGGGAGATGCTCTCTCTGGTTCAGCTGGTGTTATGTCATCAGCATAACAGGGCTACACAAGCGATCTTACAGCAGCACAGCTGTATCGATGCTGCTTGTAAGTGTAGACATGGCCTCAGTCTGCAGTTACTTTCTGAAAGCTCCTTTCCTGAACTCCTGAGGTGGTGTTGACAATCCTCTAGCTCTAAATCTAACTCTAACCTCAGTTTTGTGGGAGTGATATCCATTTCTGGCAAATGGTATTCAGAGTTTGTCTGGTGATAATGGATATGCAGGTCTCCCCTGTTCTTCCTGGACAAATTCCGTAGACAATTGCTGCAATCACAGATCTATGAAAACCAGACACAAAGGAAGTGAAAATCTAAGTAACTGAGGAAAAATGATTTTTTTTGGTCAAACTGTGTTACACCTTTCTCTGCCTTTTCAATGGAGCACAAAATAAAATTACTGTGAACATCTGCATGGGAACGTGATAGTGTGGACTTGCGAGTCTCTAGTTTCTATGTCATAGGGCAATAAAGATGACTTCTTAGGGCTTGGCTACACTTACAAATTTGCAGCGCTGCAGCAGGGTGTGAAAACACACCCTCTGCAGCGCTGCAAATTGCGGCACTACAAAGCGCCAGTGTAGTCAAAGCCCCAGCGCTGGGAGCCGCGCTCCCAGCGCTGTCCGTTATTCCCCACAGGGAAGTGGAGTACGGACAGCGCTGGGAGAGTTTTCTCCCAGCGCTGGTGCTTTGATTACACTTGCATTTCAAAGCGCTGCCGCGGCAGCGCTTTGAAATGCAAGTGTAGCCAAAGCCTAAGTTTATTCATGGCTACTATCATGCTAAGATTCCATGCTCAGTAATAAGGTGGCAGCGTATGCCACTCCATTTAAGAGAAATGTAAATGTTTAAGCAATGATAGCAATTACATTGTCTCAGCTTTGTCTGCTTGAAAACTAGTGATAATACCAGTGAAACTTCCTAGATGGTTTTTGGAAGTGTCCTACGCATGCAAATTTGTGTAGGTGTTCTGAAACCTTGCTTACATCCAAGTAGAGCATTCCAGAGTCCATCTTGCTGTCAGTCCTGCACCTGCACACTAAGACTTAGGGTGTTTGAAAGCTTAATGGGTGTAGGAAAGAGTAGCCTAGCCTGGAGCATGCAAAAAAGGGGAAGCTAAAATAATGTCTATTATGGAGACTGAATATGTGCTATATCTCTAATGAGGTGTTCAGAAGAGAAGTCAAGAGCCTCAGTGAGTTATAAGAAAGCCCTACAGGCAAACAACCTTTGTTTACAGGTGATGTATGTGTAATGTAAAACTGCTTTTTGTTCCTATGACTCAGGGGTTCTCAAAGGTGGGGAGGTTGGGACCCCTCGGGGTCATGAGGTTATTACATGGGGGGAGGGGTGCAAGCTGTCAGCTTCCACCCCAAATCCTGCTTTGCATCCAGCACTTACAATGGTGTTCAATATATAAAAGTGTTTTTTTAATTTAAGGGGGGGGTTGCAGTCAGAGGCTTGCTATATGAAAGGGGTCACCAGTACAAAAGTTTGAGAATTACTGCTATAAGTGTTCTCATGAATGGGAGATGCTGATGCAGTTGTTCATAGGTAACTGTCAGTGTGGAAACCATGCAAGAATCAGCTGTGAAAGTGAGTTTAGAAAATGAAGTAACTCTTCACTGGTTGACAGTCTGTGATTGCTAGAATTAAGGCTTTTCTACACTACCACTTGCTTCAGTATAATGTGCCCCTTAGGGGTGTGAAGAATCCACACCCATGAGCGAATTAAGTTACACTAAATCAGTGGGAGAGCTTCTCCTGCAGACATAGCTCCTGGCCCTCCTGGAGGTGGAGTAATTAAGTTGACAGGAGAGCTCTGTCTGGCTTAGACTGCAGACGCACACTCTAGTGTTTCTAGTATGGAGTAGCCCTTAGAATTGTTCCCAAATTGGATCTGCCTCCCTTCTACTGATAGTGGAGTTCTTTTAGTACGGGGAAGAGACGCTTAAACTTCCATTTGATGGAA
Organism: Mauremys mutica; assembly: GCF_020497125.1. Taxonomy (NCBI): domain Eukaryota; kingdom Metazoa; phylum Chordata; order Testudines; family Geoemydidae; genus Mauremys; species Mauremys mutica. The sequence goes on from NC_059073.1 coordinate 108,176,389, forward strand.
ATTGACATCTTTACAGATGTGAAATGCCTTTGATTAACTTGGTTCACCAGCAGAAATCTGTATCTAGAGCTGTTGCCAAGACCACAGCTGTCAAATTTTGACAAAGTTCCAGTCCTATCAATGCTTGTGCATGTGTTTAACTTGAAGCATGTGCATAAAAAAGCTTTTGTGAGGATTGGGGCCTGAGTCATCTATCTAATAGAGCTCTTTGATTTATTCTCTGTCTTGAAGAGTTTTATGAATAACTTCTTAATTAAGACTGAGTTATGACTCCGAGACACACCACTAATGCAGTGCTTAAGCAACACTAGCAATGAGGGGAAAACATGCAGGCTTTGAAATGTTGTTATAATCACAAACTGCTTGGAAAAAGTATAGAACCTTAATGTGACTACTGTTTTTTCTTTTTTTAGAAGAAGAAGTCAGCACTTTTTGAAGTGTCTGAAGTGATACCAGTCATGACCAATAATTATGAAGAAAATATCCTGAAAGGTGTGCGGGATTCCAGCTATTCCTTGGAAAGTTCCATAGAGCTTCTACAGAAGGATGTAGTACAGCTTCATGCACCCCGCTACCAGTCTATGCGCAGGGTAAAATTATTCATTAAACTTACTAGTTTTTGGCCTGAATTCTGAACAATTGTGAGCTGTTCTTACCAATCCTGGGCCCAATCCTGCATTCCTCCAATCTTTTCTTGAACTAGAACTTTGGGTACATGGTGAATTATGGGTACAGGTTGGGGGCTGAACTGAAATGTGGCACGTGTGCTTATCCTGGAATCAGATATACTTATGTATTTGTGTAATTATTGAAACTCTCCATTTGTACTTGAATGGAACAGATTATATATTTAGAAATTTGAAAGTACTTCTTCCTGCCAGCCTTGCCCTCTTCTAGTGGGCAAATATTAATCTTCAAAAAGCAGTATTTTTGTAGGATGGCTAAATGCTTATTCCATTTTTGAATGAATATTGAGATGAATGACATTCAGATAATTCATGAAAAAATTATAATAAGCCTCTTTGAGACTAGAAGTTGCAAAAGTGGGGACTGTTATGTAACACTTACTTTGCAGTAGCATGTAAAAAAGCCAACTAGGTCTCTATGCTAGCTCTTGTGCACACAGAAAATTTCTCCCAGTTCTTGTCCCAAATCATTTGCTTTCTCAAACTAGACATAACAGGTAAATCAGATAAAGTAGTGGGTTAGGATGGAAGAATGTGGAGACAAATTTAAGAATTGTGAACATTGTTACTGTATGTAAAAGTGAATTATATCTGCTCTTGCATTGATCGTGCTGTAAGAGTAATTTACAAGTGAACTACTCAACTCCTTCTTGCAGGATGTGATTGGCTGTACCCAGGAGATGGACTTCATTCTTTGGCCTCGGAATGATATTGAGAAGATAGTCTGTCTCCTGTTTTCTCGGTGGAAGGGATCTGATGATGAGCCCTATAGGCCTGTTCAGGTATTTTGTAAATTTAAAAAAAACCAACCACATTAACTTATTTGAAATGTTAAGATTTTAATATTTCCTGTGAAATGCCAACTTGTTCCTTAGGCTCTTTGTAGCAGTGTGTAGTGAGCTCCTGCCAATTTCATGCTATTACAAACTTAATGCAGGAGAAGTCGTCATAGCTAGGTGAATGTGAAAGTAGCTTCAGCTTGCCATAGGATATGGGAAAGGATCTTTAGTTCAAGTATTGTCAAACTACTCCTCTTTGGTCCTGAGCTTGTGCTCATTGAAGTCCATGGTAAAGCTCCTATTGACTTCAGTGATACAGGATCAGGCCTTTACTTAGCATAGTATTCTCTTTTGAACTAGAATGATAGTGAGTGTGTTGTACATGTTGCTTGTGAAAGTATATTCATTTTCATAACCAATAAATTGGTATCAAGATACTAGCGATAAATTCTCAAGCATTTATAAACTATTGGCCACTTCTGTTGCAGCTAAAATATTGAATGCATACTTTCTTTTGTTACTCACACTAAAAGTCTGCCAATACCACTATTAGAATATGAAAGAGAGGCAATTCCAACTTTTGTGAATGTTAGAAGATGCAGAAACTGGAATTAGACATCCCTGTTTTCAGTACAGTCCAAACTTGATTAGTTCAACCTTCTTTCCTGATAAATGGAGTTGTTAATGTTTGATAAATGGAAGATGAGAGCGACTAAAGTTTAGATGCTAGTCTTTCATTTCTTGGCTTGAAGTTAATGTGTTATACATGTTAGCTTATCACATTCAGATATTGAAAATATTTTATGCTCTCTACTCCTTGCTATTGCGTAATGGGCAATAAGCAATTCCAAGTGTTGTGCTGCCGTCGGTGATGCGAAGGTGTTCTAACAAAACAAGATGAAGTTCCTGTTAGACACTGGGTTGAAATGGTACCTTTGTCTACATTTTTAATGTATCTGTTATGGTTAACACCTACAATGTCTGAGTGAGGGACTACATAATTCCCTGAGTTTACTAACTTGTTTGTCAACACTTTAAGTGTACAGTCAGCATCACTTCCCCTGTTTGTGTTTCATAAATAAGCAGCGTGAGAACCAAAAGGAAAATTTGATTGTAAAGCTGCAAGCTGGAAAGGAAAGCAGGCAGAGTACCTGAAACTGCTTGCAACTCCACTTTTTATTTAAGCAGCCAGCTGTCTTAATTTCAGCTACACTTGAAACACCAGAGAGCAAGATTAGTGTTTCCTAATGAAAGGCGAACAAATTTTGCACAGATCTCACTTCAAGCTTTGAGTCAAAGTAGAGTTAAATATATCATTCTTTCCTATAAAATCTAAATACTCTTAGATTTGGAAAACTGTGATAAGGACTTAACTATGCAGCATACATGATGGCCACTAGTTTTCTGCAAAAATAAGTTTGTGTTTTTTTGTTTTTTTTTAAGAATTCTACTCAATATATCTTCTTAAAACTGAATGCATCTGCAACTAAGGGCTTGGCTACACTTGCTAGTTACAGCGCAATAAAGGAGCCCTGGGCGCACTAGCTCACTACCTGTCCACACTGGCAAGGCACGTAGAGTGCTCTGACTCTGCGGCTACAGCGCTGCTGGTACTCCACCTCAGTGAGTGGAATAACATTTGCTGCGCCCCCACTGGAGCACCACGGCGCCAGTGTGAACAAGGTGTTGCATTATTGCGCTCTGACTTCTGGAAATGTTCGATAATTTCCTTAAGTCAAGTGGCCACTCTTGCCATTGTTTTGAACTTGCTGTAGGAATGTGGATATGTCCTTTCAAAGCTCAGTTTCTGACAGCTGGTTGCTTATCTGCTCCAGGACAAAGGAATGCTGCTTGCTATGAGAGAGAGAGGCGGGGGTGGGGAGGGAGGTCTGCTGCTGTCTGAATTTACAAGACCATATTCTGACACACTCTTAGCCCCCAAAAACCCACTCTCTCTCTCCCTCCACATACACACAAGACACTCCCTGTCACACTCCACCCCACCCCCCACATTTGAAAAGCACGTTGCAGCCACTTGCATGCTGGGATAGCTACCACAATGCACTGGTCTTTGTGGTGTTGGAAGATCTGCTAATGTGGCCACGCCAGTGCGCTTCCAGCTGAGAGTGTAAACACTCGGTAGCATTTTCCCTGCTGCGGTCACTTGAAGGCTGGTTTAACTCCCAGCGCTCTACGTCTGCAAGTATAGCCATGCCCTAAAAGTGAACTGCAGAGAAAAGTACTTGTGCCCTGTAGTGCTGCTTAACAGTGTGTAAATTGTCTAAAGTCTCTAAGCTTCTATTTGACTTGACAAATACCATCACATTTCATGCTAGTGAGGGATGTGCCCCATGAAGACTTTGACCCAGTTTTTAACTGGCCCACTCACAATGAGTAGAATCACAAGTTGCTGCTTTCCCAGCTTTTGGTTGAAGGGGAGCTATTGAGTATATTTCTTGACATCTCCCAGATGTCTATAAAATTTCTCTGTTTCAAACATCTCCGTCTTCCTCAATTGAGGGTCGGGAAAGTTGCTCTGGTGTCAAATTCTCCAAGTCACTACCCTATCAGTTTTTCACCTACAACAAACCAAAAAACCCCAAAGAGGGCAAGGACTTAATTTAATGGGTAGGATTGTTTTAACAGCATTGAGAAGCCTTGGAAGAAGTTGTCTGCTCTACAATATATGTGACCCTTTGCTATGCCAGTCACCTTCAAAGGGGTGCTGGCATGGTTTGTTTGGTTTTTAAAACTACTTGGGATATGTGGTTTTTTTCTTTGTTTTTAAACCATTTAGATTTTGTTACTTTATAAAACTTCTAGGGATTTATTAGAACTTAAATTAATTTTAAATGCATTTAAATAATTCTGTTGTATTGCAGCCTAAATGCATAAATAGTGCTAGTGCATGAGAACCAGAAAGTGAAGTACTGCAAGCACTATTTTTCTTGTCAAAGCTGAGTAAATGCTCCCCCCCCCCCCCCCAAAAAAAAAACAACAACCTGGTTTTGAGAATGTAACTACTAAAGAAGCAGTTTTAGTAGTTCAGGGTGTAAAAAGGAATCTGTTTTTTGTTAAAATGTTTCTTAATCTGACAGCCTCTAAAGCCATGCTAATGTCTCTTTTGCGTTTGTAAATAGTTCTTCCATTCTTGATGTAAGTTGATGCCCTTGAAATTGGTAATTTTTATCCATACTGCTCTTACTAGCTACACACTGCAAAGTCTATCTCTTTAGGCCTGGTCTAAGCAGACTTGCACCACTTTAGCTATATGTGCATGTTTAAACTGATATAGCTAAATGGGTGCAAGTTTGCTCAGACAAAGTCTAAGAGTTAAGGAGCAACACCCATCGGGCAAGATATTTAATCCATTTGGAATTCTTACAAGGACACAGTTAATTTGAAAGTCAATTTCAAACTGAGATTTTTAGGCACTACACACTTGGCCTTCAGTTGCATTGTCATTTTTATCAATAGAACTTCAACTTTTTCAAATATTTTTCTCTCTTCTCTTCTCTTTCCCCTCCCCCCCCCAAATATTTCATACCCATACTACAGGAAAAACTGACAATACTCGGAAGTGCTGTCAGGTGTGCAAAATAAATAAACCTAGAGGGTTTTTTTCCCTCTTTGTTATAATAATGCAGCTTGCTCATGTGCCTCTGCACTGCTTATGTCTCTGTCCAGTAGCAGAATGAAATGTACATCTCTGGTCACGTTCTCTATTGTTAAAAACCTAATGAGTAGCAGTAAAACTGATCATAGTGTCTCTTGCCCCCAAGCTTAAAATTGAGCAGTAGAGAGGGATCAGCTCTGGATTTTAGGAGTCTGACACTATTTAGATCAAACACAGAATGTTAGAAATTTAATGTGGTAAGCTTTGTTTGTAAACACTGCCTTTATTCCTGTACAGGCCAAGTTTGAATTTCATCATGGTGACTATGAAAAACAGTTTCTGCATGTTCTGAGCCGAAAGGACAAGACTGGAATTGTTATCAACAATCCTAACCAGTCAGTGTTTCTCTTCATTGACAGACAGCACTTGCAGGTAAGCTTGTCCTCTGCACACTTTTCAGAGCATAGTTTTAAGGACCTGGAATATTAGCTCTTAGCTTATGAGACAACACTTTATCCTTTTGTAAGCACATGAAAGGAGAGTAATTGTCCAAAGGTTTATAAGTGATCTAGTTGTAAGTATTTATCTAAGTTTACATGAACAAAATTGCCATTGTCGTATGCTTGCTATTAACCAATGGTGCTACAAACCACCATTCTGAAGACTTAAAGATGCAACAACTGGATATAAGCAAACAATCTTGCCAAATAAGATTGATTCAGGACTTTTTTGTTCTGGAATCTATTGGAAATAACTGCTAAAACAGATTCCTTATATTTTGGAAAGTCAAAGCAATTTTGGCTTAATCCTTTTTGTAGTTTTATTAAGTAACTCAACTCACAACTTACAGTTGGAATGAAGAATTATTGGAAGAACAGTTCAGAGGTTTCATAACACTTTCATCTTCTAAACATTGCAGATCTTGTCGAAGACTTAATTCTTATACATAATAAATGGTCATTGTCAGAAATCCCTCCTACTCAAGCCAATGATCAATCAGAGGCCTATTTGGAGCCCTGCCATGTTTCTCAGATCAAACTACCAAAAAATCTCCCATCAGACAGGAATAGTATCCTAAATAGCATCCTCTTTCAAAACATCTGTTTTCAAGGCGCTCAATTGCCTTTACTCCTAGAATCATAGAACTGGAAAGAACCTCAGTCTTCTAGTCCACTCCCCTGCACTCAAGGCAGGACTAAGTATTATTTAGACCAGTGGTTCTCAACACATAGGCTGCGTGCGGCCCAGTCATCACATAACTGCAGCCCATGTGAAATCCTTGGGGCATACAAGTAGTATATTTTGTGTGGATGCGGCCCACCTAACACAGAACTGCATATACGGCACACAGTGGTAAATAGGTTGAGAACCACTGATCTAGACCATCTCTGACAGGTGTTTGTCTAACCTGCTCTTAAATCTCCAATTATGGAGATTCCACAACCTCTCTAGGCAGTTTAAAGACGTTTTACCTAATGTCCAACCTAAACCGCCCTTGCTGCAATTTAAACCCATTGCTTCTTGTCCTATCCTCAGAGGTTAAGGAGAACAATTTTTCTTCCTCCTTGGCCTTGTAACAACTCTAGTATACTTGAAAACTCATCATGTTCCCCATCAGTCTTCTCTTCTCCAGACTAAACAAACCCATTTTTTTTTTTTCAATCTTCCCTCATGGGTCACGTTTTCTAGACCTTTAATCATTTTTGTTGCTCTTCTCTGCAGTTTCTCCAGTTTGACATCTTTCCTGAATTGTGACACCCAGAACTTGACACAGTTCTCCAGTTGAGGCCTAATCAGCGCAGAGTAGAGCGGAAGAACTATTTTTTGCCTTGCTTACTACACCCCTGCTAATGCCAATAAATAAATCAAACATCATTCTGGGATGTAACATATTTAGCTTATGATCCACAATGACCTCAGATCCCATTTCACAGTACTCCTTCCTAGGTAGTCATTTCCCATTTTGTATGTGTGCAACTGGTTGTTCCTTCCTAAGTGGAGTACTCTGTATTTGTCCTTACTGAAGAGACTCAGTGTACATATAAGATAGACTAAAGCTGTGGTGTGAGAGCCACAGTTGACAGCTTTGCTCCTGTGGCACAGTGAAACACTCTCTCTACAATAATAATAATAAAAAAAAAGGCTGTTTAGGAGACTGACCTTTGTCTGGAGCTGGCCCAAGACTGGAATGAGCTCTTTAAGGACTACTTAAGGTGGTGACCAAACCTCACCACCTTAAGTAGCTTGAACTTGGAGAAGTTCTTTGACCTTGTCTTCTCTAGTATACACATGTATTTGAAAATTTCTGCGCATGCTTGTCCCCCTGAGGAGATGATGAGAATAAACATATGACATGTTAGTCATGCTGCACTGGAAGGCTCTCAGGTTCTTATATCATGCTCACTAGTATCTATGTAGAACAGAATCTGTCTTCCATTGCAACAGCCCCTATTCTTGCAGGTTTTAAAACTGATAATTTTGTCCAAAAGTTAGGTAATGCTTTTTGAACAGCAACAGTTAAAAGTAGGATTACTATTGCTGGAGGAGGAAAATACCTTCCACAATTAGTTGTTAGCTACAGATTGATGAAGAAATTGCTAAATCAAACTAATCACTGTTTATATTTTGCCATTTATGTTAACTTACCCAGAAGCAAGAGTTAGTGTTAACAAATGATTGCCATCACAGAATATTGAGGTTGTTTTGAGATCAAGTTTTTTCATACTGCTTGTGAGAGTAGATGTCAGGGCTTTATATAAACAGGTAGGGCTTTGGAGCTGTGCTCCGGCTCCACTCCAGGCAAAAACCTACTGCTTCGGAGCTGCTCCAGCTCCGGGCTCTGCTCCAAAGCCCTGTAAACAAGGACAACAAACTTCGTGGAAACTTAAGTCTTTGCACACTCAGCTCCTCCTTTAGCAGACCCCCTTTTCAGACCAATCCCTTGCTTTAAACCATTATGTAAAACTTAATAGAAGAGGAAGCCAGTGACTGTCTGATTTCCATATACAGTAGCTAGCATGAAACAGCGAATACAGGTTGCCTCTTCTCTTTCATAAGACTACGATGCTGGATTTGGAAGAGTCTCTAGTTTGTGTGAAGTAAAATTTCCAGGGGTGTGTGTATCTAGTAGTCTAACCTAATTTGTCTCCACTTCCAACTAATCTCGGTAGAGGAGTTTTCACTAAGTTTTTCTTCCTTTGCTCACCACACCCTCCTTGATGCAACTCTTCCCTTCCTTGAAATTTTGCCACCCACCCGTCTCTTGGCATCTTTAGCTTTCCAGGCCCTTTCAAGTTTAAGATACCTGGTGTAAGAAAATAATCTAACTAGTCACTGACTCACCAGAAGCTTTGCTTAGAACACTGCTTTGTCTATGCCCCGCTCAGAAAACAGTAAGGCAAACCCTTTAAATTAGGGCTTCTACAGTGATATAACCTATCCCAGTTTCCTCCATCAATAGTTGTAGGATTGCTGTGATCTGTAACTGCCTTCTTGACTACTAAATCTCTCTTGCCTTTCTTAATGGTATTTCCCTTGCCATCCCAAATATTGCCTTTGGTCAACACAGTGGTGAAGTTGAGGAGGAAAGCGGACTGTTTCTTGTGTATGGGGGGAGAGATCCCAGCCCAATCTTCCAGTGTTCCAGGAGGCTACTGGTGACTTGCAAATCCCTAATACTGTTCCCCTTTCCCTACAGCAGAAACCATACATGGAACTTTGAAAATCAATATCAACTTAGAAATGCATTACATTTAAATGACTAATGCTTGAAACAGTTTTTTTTTTAAAACTGATCAAACTGGCATAACCATGGCATAAAAATCCAAATTTAAAGTTAGCAAACAATAGCAAGTACTTTCTTATTGGGTAGCTTCTGCAATAACCTCAAGCAGGATCCAATTCAGGATCCAAAGACTTCTAACTTAACTGTAATTCTCATTTGTTCAAATATCAAAAGAGGGCTACCTTTCTAAACTCACTTGTAAAACCCCGGCTGTTCCAAATGTAACTTCTTTTTCAGGATTCCCTTGAAATCCTTGGGTTTACCTCAGTGTTTCCTAAATAAATACTTATAAATGTTTGGGTTAATTTAAAACAACTAAAGAAAGCTGGTAGTTATGGACAAGCTCTTCATGCTTTGGACCAGAATCGTAATGCATGACCATATGAGCCCCACAAACCCCAAAAGGTTGCAGAAGCCTACCTCTATACCACCTTACCACCAACTTCTCCCACCCCTTAATTTAGAACAGCTTTGTGTAAATGAGCTGTACAAAACTCAGCAATCTTGGGGTTGAAAACTGCATCTTATTTTAGTAGCTTGTTAACTGCAACTGACAGAACAGGAGGCAAGTACAGTATCTATTTGAAACTATTGGAGGAAATTGGTGAACTCTAATTATCCAAACTGTTTTCTGGCTAGGAAACACTGCAGCTACCACCTTTAGTCTCAAAATGCCAAGTGATCTTCAGCAGATCCTGACTACCCATAGCCATTAAAATCTTTGGGGGGGAGCACGGGGAGCTCAAACAGTGTACCTTAATATTGGGGTATTGATTTGGTACTGAAGCAGAGAATAGTGCTGCCTCTCTATTCTGCATGCTGACCAGATTATATTCAATTTAGTTTGAGAGCTGAGATCTCAGCCTGAGATGATGTGGCTGTGTAGCTTCCCCATGCAGAGCTGAATAACTTATTTTTGTATGAAAATATATTCTGGAGAATCTCTTGTTATACAGCTAATGTTAAATCTTCACACAAGAAGTCTAATTTGGTAGCCCCTCCTACAAAGACACTATGCTACTTGTCAGATTCCACTCATGGTTGTAAAAACATGTTAAATAGTTTGACATTGTCCAATATTTTGATCTGACTGCATACACAGAAGGGGTTGAAACAGAATGGTTATAAGAATCTCATATTTATTTTTTAGGGATTGTTTTGAGTGGAGAAGGGTAAATATTACACCTGTGCAAATGTAACTTTTTGTTTGACTACGTTAGGTTTGAACAAACTAAATACTTTTTTTTCTTTTCCCAGACTCCAAAAAACAAAGCTACAATCTTCAAGTTATGCAGCATCTGCCTGTACCTGCCACAGGAACAGCTCACCCACTGGGCGGTTGGTACCATAGAGGATCACCTCTGTCCTTACATGCCAGAGTAGGGTACTGGCCAGCAAAATGGGGAAGATCACAGAATGCAGCAGTGAATTCTCACTTTCCTCACCACTTCATTCTTTCAGAATTTAGAAGAAAATGGACTCATGTTCAGAACACTATTCATTGTGAAACTTGATCATCCTGGATTATTTTTTAATCATTTGTGTATCAGAACTTTACAATTTTTTTAAATGTTTTCTGCATGGACTTTGTGAAAGAGAGGATGCTCTGCATATTTTTGCATTGTGTCAGCATCTTACTAAAATGTGAAATGAAAGGACTGTTGTACACTGAAACAAATGTATCTGAAAGCACAAGGTGATCATTTGTGGTGGTGTTCCCATTTGTGCTGATCATGCCCCTAACATCTAATGTTAGTCATCAGTATTTGGAGGGTGAGAAGTGAATGTAACGGGTATAAAAGCCTTATAGCTTTGCTGTTAATGATTGTATCAGAGAGCACTATCCGATTCATTCTAATGAACAGAAAAGTGGCTGTTAAAATAGAAATATAAATGCGGGGAAAGAATTCTTATAAGGAAAAAAGCATCTCATTCAGTGTAGGCATTTCTTGCCTTTTTTTATTTTGCTGGGCCATGTTTAAGTTTACTGGCACTTTCTCTTTTGGATCTTTCCCCAAGTTGCTGTATAACTGTATAAAAAAGTATTCTGTTGAGTTGGATACATTTATACAGATTATGAGGCAGACCTGGAGTCTGAAGTAGTTAAAGCAGCTAAAAGTAAAATAGTAGCTGCAGAAACCATGTTCTTGGTAGAGGATTATTTTTTCTTGAGAGTTGAGACTTGTAAACTTGCTGGCGAACTGCAGGAAAATACTGGTTTCTAAAACATTTCTTATGGAAAACCCATTGAGGGTTTTTGAAATAGATGTTATAAAGCAGTTGTGAACTTCACTGTAAAATAGTGTTTGGAGTGTCAAAAGTTGGTTCTGGCAGAACATTTTAAGACTGTGCAATGAAATAAGGAAGACTACTGTATAGTTTTGATGACAAAGAAGGCTTTGCTTAAGGGTTGAGTACTTTACTGGAGTAAATCTGTATAAGCCTGCTCCCTTTGGGTAAAACTAGTGCTTACCTGTTTAAATTTGTATTTAGCTTTTGTTTGGAATTGGAAAAATTGGAAATTAAATAAATTAGGTGAAAGATGACAATGTTAATTTTATGCAAAGCTCATGAGTTTAATTACTTAGCTTGTACTATTTTCTTACAATATGTCATCCACAAATATTTCAGACTTAAAGCTTGTAGAACTGTCTAAGCATTGCCACTAATTTTCACTGGAGAAACTAAGATGTGTTCTCAGCATCTGATATGGTTACGGTAATGTCAGTCTGGCATTTAAAAATATAGTGATGTGACAACATTAATATTATTAAACTAGTGACCAAAAGCAGCTGAATTCACTTAAGGGCATGCTGGTGTGTCTGAAGCACTGTGAATTCTGATTATTTTTTTCCCCCCTCCCCTTTTTGTCCTGGCAAGTCCCTCAAAAGGGAAGGGCTGCTGAAGTGAAATTACGTAATTTCAATCTATTAAAAAAATTGCGTCCTCTTTTCCCTACTCCTGGTGTTTTAGGGCCTGATCCTGAAAAATGCTGCTAGGCATTTGGGAATACGTGAAAATTGGCATTACTGCCGATAATACTGGTAAGATCAGTTCCTAACTGGTAACTGTTTTTCATTGACCTGTAAGACAAACAGTAATACCAGACTACAGCTTGGTGAAACTTCAATTCCACTTCTAGAATATTGTCTTTAACAGTGTTGTTTGAACACTAACCTACTAATGAGCTTTTCAGGGTTGCTCCTGTGTTGTCTTGGGCAATGCATCTCGGGTGGAAATTAGTGTTTCACTCTGTCCTTGATCAAACTTTAATTATAGGGTGTGGTATTGGCCATCTCAGTTGAGATTCTGGTCACTGACAAGCAAATGATTCAAAGGATAAGAGTTAGTGAGGGAATTGATTTTCTTTTCCGACTGTTAAGATTCTATAAACACCAAGATACTGGTTTATGAGGACATCTCCAAGTTTATCCACAGTGGCCAGATCCTTCATCTTAATTTAAAATTCTGTTACAGAAAGTAATCTATACTCAATCATATTGCTGCTGTCTTGTGGATTTGTATAGGAATCTTAGATGTATAGGTATCAGACCTACATTATGTGGCAGAGACCTCAATTTAAACAGTAGTATACTCTGAAAACATGTCCCATTCCAAGCTATATATTATTATTTACACTCTTTTTGATAAATCTATTGTATATCACTACCAAACTTTCTGACAAGTAACAGAACTGTAGAAGTTTGTCAGGAAAGGAGAAAGGGAAACAGGTTTTAATAGGTGGGTTGGGATGTCATTGGAGCCTTCTGACTTCTAGGGAAGCTGTAGGATGCTGGCTCTCCCTTCCCCCCCAGTATTTATGAAACTTAAATCTCTTGCTCTGAGAAGGGGCTTCACCATCTTTCTTCTTCTCTTGGGAAGAGCATGAGACACCTCACATTTCAGAAGTATGTTGAATTTCTCACATTGACAAAATGAGGCAGAGTATCTCCAACTATGGAGAACATTGAATATTCTGGTGTTAAAGTTCTCGCCCTATGAGAGCAATTCATGTCATTGAGCTATTATTTTTAGGCCATCTTTGGGGTCATATCCTGCTACAGGTGTGTGAGCTGATGCAATCTTCACAACTCTAAAGGCTAGGGTTCATTTTATTAAATCTTTTATGAAGCATTGTTGTGCTAACTTAAGTATACATAACAGCTCTGCATAAACACTCAAAGCATACCTTTTGAAAAGGTTTAGCTGTTTAGTTAATATTCTTTGACACATGTACACCACACTTGTATGTCCTTAAACAATTTAATAAGAAAAATACAAAATTCTGTGAGGCTGTTCTCACTACCCATGTTGTAGCAAGAGTCCTACTTGATTCTTGGTAGGAGAGTTCTCTTGTGGCTCTTAAGTCTGAATGTGATTGGAATTGTACCCAAATCCCTGAAGAGGTTTCAACAGAGCAGACCAGTTAGAAGTATCTGTGGTTGGTCCAAGTTTTCCATGTATCTTGGCAGTGGAAAAGGATGCTTGCAGAAGAGGATGCTTACCTACCAACTATGGAATATATGAATTTATGGGGCAAGCACTTTTATAATCCTCTTAAGCTTCAAATGCCAAATCTCCACTCCTAACCTACTCAGTAGCATAGCTTTTTGTCCAGAGGAAGAAACCGGTAAGTAGTTACTGTGGTGCACCAGATAGCATGAGGAAACGGTTGCATTTGGGGTGGGAGAGAAGAGTGGGTCTGAGAAGGGGCTGGAGCCAGGAGCTTACTGTAGGTTGAACTAGGTTTTTATCTTATCCACCTATTGAATAATTGATACTTTATTCCTCTATTATACTTTAAATAAAATCCCTTCCCCAGATCTTTACTAGATTACACTTAAATTGTTACAATAAATGATCCATCATAAGTCAAGCAGCTGTAACACATTTAGGTAACATAACACTTCTGTTATTAAGCCCATGCTTCTAAATGTTCATAACAATAGTAAATTAACTGGTTTGGCTGAAATTTTACAGGCTTGATCTCTGCCTCAGCTTGATTTATTGAGCAGAAACTGTTTTTAATCCTGGTAACAAGGCTAATGAAAAGTAGAAAGTTTTGCTAATTTTAACTATTTAGACTTTTTTTAAACAGCTCTGGTGTAAAGTAATACTATGAAATTAAGCAAGATGATAGTGCTGGGAACAGGGATGTGCCTTTGGCTATCCGTGTGAAAGTCCAGTCAATCTAGGTTTGGTAGTTAGAAATTTCTGTGGTTTGTACTTGCATAGAGAGCTTATTGGATGCTGCTTCATTTTCTGAAAGTTTCAATTACATCCACCCATGTTCCAAAGCAATTACAGAGAGATGAAATCTTCATATAGGGTGGAGGAGAGACCCAAAATGGAAATACTGGATTGGGAAGATGATCATGAGTTCTACTGTAGTACTACTGCCTGGTATTGTGTGCACTTCACAAACATTATGACTGAGCAAGGCCTTATATGCTTACACAGTTCTCTAATATGGCAGAGGCAAGTGTTATTTACAGTCAAGTTACCTCAAACAATGTCATCTCCATGTGCTTGAGTATGTTGTCCCCAAAAATGGGGCTATTACTGCATATGTAACTTACTGGTTCAGTGCATTACACAGTACAGTACACCAGCTAATGGAGTTACTCCTTTAGCTCAAATAGTTGAGGTCTGTGCTGTGACTCTGAAAACCCTGGGTGTGAATCACACTGATGAGCAATACAGAGGATCATCTGAGTTCACTTGATACTGTTTTTTTTCCCCCCAAGGGTCCTGTGGGAAAGTATATGATTATGCAATGGCAGCAGTGTCCTAATGCATATACAAAATGGGAGTAAATTAAGATTGTGTTCATAATTTTTTAGTGTTTTACTTTGAAATTTTAATACCTTTTGAGGGTTTTTTATAGTTATGTATATGGAGAAAGTCCATGTGCCTCATGCATCAAAGTAAGTGTGGGAATATGTAAGGTTAACTTTCATATGTCCACATTTTAATCAAATGTGCAAACTGTATAGATTAACTGTTTCCCTATTTTTAACTGAGCCTAGAATTAAGGGAAGATATAATTCATCCTCCGCTTCCTGGAGGGATTAGGGTTTTTCCTTTCCAAAAACTATTTCTGGCCTTAAGGCAGCAAGGGCCAGTGGGGGGTTATTCCTTTTTTGTTGCAGCAGGCTTCTCACTGCCTCTCTGTTGTGGTTACACCCTCCACTGCACTGAGTACTACAGACCTTAAGAAAGCAGAGGGAGGGTTGAGAATTATAAGAGACTTCTTTGAGATGTAAAGACTTGGGAGGAGAGGGTTGCTGAGAATAGTAGTTTTACTGGAAATTCCAAGTTCTGAAGCCCTGCTTGCCAGTGGTTGGATACCAGAGGAAGATTCCTCCACTTTGGCAATCACTTATGGAGCAGATTTTTGCCAGTAGTAGCAAGGTCTTTAAGTGGACTAGTAATACACTTCAAAAAATTGTAAAACTTAGCTTGTTGACTTGGTTTTTTTTCCCCTTAGTGGCAGTTTTTGTTCAAGAATAGCTTTTGTGAAAAAGTGTTTTTAGTTTCAGCACAAGAGATCTTGCAAAAACTCATAAGGCCAACAATGGTTACAGTTCCCTGCCCTGTACTAGCAACACCCTAAAGCAAGGGTAGGCAACCTATGGCACGTGTGCCGAAGGGAGCATGTGAGCTGATTTTCAGTGGCACTTACACTGGCCGGGTCCTGACCACCAGTCCAGCGGGCCCTGCATTTTAATTTAATTTTAAATGGAGTTTCTTAAACATTTTAAAAACCTTATTTACTTTACATACATACAATAGTTTAGTTATATATTATAGACTTATAGAAAGATCTTCTAAAAACCTTAAAATATATTACCGGCATGCGAAACCTTAAATTAGAGTAAATAAATGAAGACTCGGCACACCACTTCTGAAAGGTTGTCGACCCCTGCCCTAAAATCATGATTTATGAAGCATCATAATGTTCTCCCACAACTAGGGAACTACAGAAGTGTCAGTGTAAGTTATTAACCCACTTGTACAAGAAAGGGAACTTCAACCTAGAAGCAAATTGGAACCAACTCTATCCATCAAGACCTAACTAGAATTTAACTGTCCCTACTTTAGAGAGAGGGGCAATCACTCATTTTCTCCACTAGGCTGCTCTCAAACTTCTGTAAAGTATGGAGTTCTTAAACTTTCACGATATTGAGATTGCACCTTAATAGAGAGTGCACCTTAATTGAGATTGCACCTTCCAGATACCAAACTTAGGCACCAGTCCTGCAACTTGCTCTGCAAGGGCAGACACTTATCCTCAGGTCCACTAAAGTCAATGGTGCATGGGTTTGCCTGCTGATTAGGTTTTAGGATTGGAGCCCTGAGGCTATGTCCACACTATCCAGCTTTTAGCAACATAGGTGTGCTGCTACAGCCATGCAGTTAAAAAGCACGCAGTGTACCTACCCGCTGTTTGCAGGAGAGATCTTCCACCCACAACGAGCTGTATTAGTGTTGGTGACAAAGTGCTGTTCATGCCAGCGCTTGTTGGCAAAACTCATCTTTTGAGGGGGGGGGGGTGTGTGTTCAACACCTTTGAATAACAAAATAAGGTAGTCCCTTATTTTGTTTTTCACTTGCCAGTGTAGACAGCCTAAATTGAGAAATAAATGATCAGGCCAGAATGCTGCTGTTTTGTGCTCTTGATTAATCTACCTTCACTTAAATTATGCATACCCTGTGTTCTTAATTATTTACATGGGGTTTCCATTGAGATGTTGAACTAATAAATTTTCCTGCTTTTACTCCTTCATACTTAAGGACAATGTCAAGGTTGATTAGCCTAAATTTAACCAACTTTTTCTGTCTAGAAACTCTATAGAACTCTATATGCAGATATTACAAAAATAACATTGTGGGACTCAGAGTGGTAGCCATGTTAGTCTGTATCAGCAAAAACAATGTGTACTTGTAGCACCTTAGAGACTAACAAATAAATGTTAGTCTGTAAGGTGCCACAAGTATGCCTCATTTTTGTTGTAGGACTATTTGAATCAAATATAGGTGTGTTTATTTTAATCCTGAATATAATCAGAAAGGCAGGAGTTCCTGAGCTGGAGGAAAGTAAAGAGAAACTGGTAAGCAAACTGATAGTTTTCAGACTTTTAAAAGGTCATTATCAGAGTTAGTTGAAATATTCACAGAACACAAGAAATTAATAGAAAACTTCATTTTGACAGTTTCCAACCAGCTCTAATCCCAGAAAAAAATCTTAAGTGTAGCATGCAACTTAGCAGGTTAGTCTTGCATTCCGAGCCATAACTTTAGCTAGACACTTGGGAGGTCCAAAACTATAACTCTCGATCTCTTGGTGTGTTTGCTGTTATAAACCCAGGTAGAGAATAAGCTTTTATAGTGATATTCAAAATGAATTTAAACCATTCAGCTCTGGCTTTTTTCCACTTGCTGGTTTGTCATTTTTACTGACATTTGATCTGGTATTTCTCTTTCATAGTGACTTGTTACTGCTATTATATTGAGGTATATGTGACTAACCTGCACTCAGTTTCTGGTCTCTACGCAAAATGATTAGTCCCTTATTTTGAGTAATCCCTGCCATTTCAATAGGGGAAACATATTCAGAGTAGAGATATCAGACTCTGAATGTAATATAAATAAGTGCAAATTCTATTTTATTGAAAAAGGTTACATGTATAAAGTCAAACTGTCTAAAATATGACATTCACATGGTATGCATGAATAGCCGATACACAGCATCTACCTCCTAGAAAAAAAAATCTGAACTTTGTCACTATAATTCCTATAAAAATTTATAACATCTATGGATATTTAAAGGAAGAATGTAGGTAAGTGAATAAAAATGATCAGACCAAGTGAAACTACTGTGGGCTAATTAGGACAAAGGAAGTGATGAAAACAAGAGGCTTCATGAGTACAGCCAAAGGGCTTCAGTAGCAGTAATCACAAGACAAGTCAGAAAAGCATGAAGAGAACATGAGTGCAGATAAGTTTCTCCATATCTCATTATACATGCTGCTTACTCTAGAGCAGCGATGGGCAAACTGTGGCCTGTGGGCCACATCTGGCTCCTGGCTCAGGAGGCTATCCCCCCAGCCCCTCCCCCACAGCCTCAGCTCACTGCACCACCAGCACAATGCTCTGGGTAGCGGGGCTGTGAGCTCCTGGGGCAAGGCAACGCCAGGGGTTCTGGAGGCGAAGGGATGGTTGGATGAGGCAGAGGTCCTAGGGGGGCAGTCAGGAAAGTGAGGGGGAGTTGGATGGGACAGTCAGGGGCAGGGGTACCAGGGGCAGGTATGGGAAAGGGAGAAGGGCTGGTTGGATGGGGCATGAGTTTCCAGAGGGCAGTCAGGAATGAGAGGAGAGGTTGGATGGGACACGGGGGGGCAGTCAGGGGATAGGGAGCAGGGAGGGTGGATGGGGCAGGAGTCCTGGCCCCCCACCAATCAGGGAATGGGGGGGCAGTTGGATGGGGCAGGAGTCTGGGGAGGGCCAGTAGATATGGGGCGGGGACAGGCCATGCCTGGCTGTTTTAGGAGGCAGAGCCTCCCCTAACTGGCCCTCCATACAATTTCCAAAACCTGATGCAGCCCCCAGGCCAAAAAGTTTGTCCGCCCCAGATCTAAAGCATCCTTTGTTGTATCTATAACAGCCATCTGCGAGGCATGCGTTGCATACAGAGTTAACTCGCTCGGCAGCACCTATAGGCAAGCAGGGCAGGTATGATGACCATACCAGAGTTTAAGATCATCAAATTTTGGTGTAGACCCATTTATAAGCTGACCCCCGCTCTCTGATGCGTCACTTTTTTACCAGAAATATTCGGCTTATGAACGAGTATACATGGTACATTAGTTTTAAAAAGGGAGGTAACGGTCATCTTGGAAAAAGTTGCATTTTATATTAAAAAATATTAATGATAACCCTCTATAATACAACTACTACTATTTGACCTCAAACACTTTAAGGTTTTGGCTGCCCCTAAAGTTATTCTGGAAATATTCTTTGCTTCAGAATGGTTGTGAAATTTTCAACACCTCACAACCCTCCTGATTGCATTTTGTGATGCACAATCCCACCCCTAGAGGTTATGAGGCGCTGAGAAACACTGCTCTAGCACAATATAACTATACAACTTTCCACAGTGAAAATAGTTTCTTCATCTGGGCTGAATGAGCTTAATGTTGTAGTGTGAGAGCTTTTATTAAAAGTGTACTTCTTGAATTTTTTAATCAGTTAGGCATTTGCCAAATATAAAGACTTACCTATGTTCTCAATGTATTACATTTCCCATTTGCAAAATATTCTTATTTCAGATTAATAATTTAAAACAGCAATACTGCACTTGTAACACCTGTTACTTTAATATCACTTTACAGTATAGGACCAAAAAAATGCAGTTGATTAGTTGCTTTGATTTTTGAAAGTTTATGAACTGACAGCCCTGGAGACTAGAAACATATTTTCATGAGAGAGGTGCAAAATGGGGAGCAGAAAGCTTCCCCACACAGTACCACCAATGAGCCTCAATACTGACCTTATCTTCAGGCACAAAAAAAGTACATTGGTCTCCATGTCTCTTCAGTCCTTGGTCTCTCTACCAAGACTGCAACAAGCTCAGAATTAGTGCCAATTACAATGTGAACCCTTTTCCACTAGAAATGGGACTGAGACCAACTCATTTTACATAGATCATTTAACTGCCTTCAGATTGTGGTAATTTGATGCAGCTTAAAATAGAAAAAAAAAATCAATGCTAGCTTCTTAAGCACAAACTTTCCTTTTTAGATATCATTTTCTTATATTACTGTCCTAGGTATTTAGTATGTCTGCCTTGTGCTACCAACTTTCCTGTTGCCTTGTTTGTTACATCCACGCTGGCAAAGGCAATACTTCTTCCTTGCTTCAGAATCTGAGCTGTGATCAATATCTCTTCCCCAATCTTAGCAGCAGACATGTATCTTGAATAAAAAACAGAACAATTGTTTTATACAACAACATGCTACAAATCAGGGAACATTCATCTGTTTAAAATTATTTTTTGAAGGAGCTACCAGACTCAGTTTGCAGTTAACCCCTTGCACCTTTTCACAAGCCTGACTCTTGCAGCTTCTCCTCAGGCAGCGTTCACATTAATGTTTCCACTGAAATTCTACACATGAGAAGATTATAGAATTTGGACTTTGTTACCTAAAAGTACTTAGGACATTAAACCAAACGTAATAAAAGAGGGAGCTTAAAGAACATTTGACTGCCTCAAACTAGTGTCTCAACCACGTGATGATATTCCCAAACAAGATCAATACTGAGTTAATTAGAAGTTGTTATTTCAGACTGCAGTTTGTCACTAAAGTGGTAGCTAGATCATGGAAGAGAAACTTAGCAGAATCTGGGCCCTGTTAGTAGAACACAACAAACGTTAAGATTTAAAATCTGACGGTAAGCATGTTCAATACATACGTAATGTTCATATCCACACTGACCCCAGGCATTCCTCTTTCTGTGTACAACAATGCTGCTGTTGACACTACGTCTACCAGTGTGGCGGTCAAACCTCCATGCAATGTGCCACCTCTGTTTGTGTGCTCCTCCTCTATTTTCATTTCACAAACAATCTTTCCAGGAGTTGCAGAAAGAACTGTCATCTGAACAAACAGAAATGAGGAACAAAATTCTGTTAATTCAAAATCTCCATAAGTGGAAACATATGGACAATTACAAGTCTGGTGAGTGCTCTCAAAGTAAACAGATCAACTTGAAAATAAATCTTGGTTCAGTTTTTAGACTAATGAGGGGAGGAGAAAAATAAAGGACTAAAACATTATGGTTTAAGTGTCAAGTCAGATGTTTTTATAAATCTCCAGCTGCAAATTGTTTCCCTAGGGAAATATATACCTCCTATAAAAACAAATATGCACATTATATGCAGTGTTGGAGTCCCATGTCGGTTCCAGGATATTGGAGAGACAAGATGGGTGAGTCACATCTTTTACTGGACCAACTTCACCTAAAGAAGAGTTCTGTGTAAGCTCAAAAGTTTGTCTCTCTCACCAACAAAAGTTGATCCAATGAAATATATTACCTCACCCATCCTGTGTCTCAAATATGCACTCTGTCTGTGTATTGTAATCATCTTGAGTTTTCAGTAGCTCTTTGAGACAAACTCTACTGAACTCTTATTAAAAATGGAAAGTTGACTTGTCTGACTTTATACCTGACATAAAGCTAATGGAAAGTGTTTGCTTTGATTTTTCCCCACATGACACTGTTGGCTAGCACAGTTGCCAAGGGCATGTCTGTATTAGAAACATTACAATGGTGTAGGTGCACCACAGTAGAGAAGACATTTAGCTACAGCCACTGAAGGAGTTCTTTTGTTGCTGTAGTAAATATAGAAAGATGTTTTAAGATAAATATTAATACTATCCATCAAAATTATACTAAAAAAAAATCAAATTTTGCCAAACCTACATATCTATAGCTACACACAAACTGCTGCTACACTTTGGAGGAAGCACTTCTCATATAACAAGCGCTATGCAATTGCCAGGAATCAATCCGACCTACAACTATACCTTACTCAACACCCGATCAAAGTTGGATGAGCTCAGCAGGCTTTTCATCATCTCCCGGAAGGAGTGGATCGTGAGGGAGCTCATGGTTTAAAGACTGGTTGCGACGTCCTTTTCCCGCAGAGAGACCGGCACCTGCTCCTACCAGCTCGGAAGAGTCCCCTGGAACTGGGAGCACCTAGTGAGCTCCGTGGGGCTGGGAGCAGCTGCAGCAACAGGAGGCCGGGTGACCTCCAATACACGCAGCACGAGAAGGGGGCTGGCCCGAGCCCACCCCTCCCCCGCGAGGTCACAGTAGCCTGGTTCGGCCCCTCCCCGATTCACCACGTTCCACAGGCCGAACGTTCGCGGCCCTTGTTACCACCTTCACGGAGGTCACGCGCGCGCCCCACGCTGGGCTCGTGGGACCCCCTGGGGCGGGGCTGGGCGGGGCTTGAGCTCGCTGCCCCCCCTTGTCCCCAACGCCGAGGGCGGGACGTGCGTCTGCTAGCAGGGCCGCGGGGATTGGGTGAGTGCCGCGCAGGCGCGTTGCTTGGCGGTGGCTGGTGAAGGTTTGTGCGGGGCCATGGAGGGGGGCAGCGCAGCCGAGGGGCCGCTGGAGCAGCGGCCCGAGGGGGAAGGGGCTCTGCAGCCGGAGCCGCCCCCGCGGCCCCAGGCGGAGGCGGAGGCGCTGGCCCGGCCCCAGGAGGAGGAGGAGGAGGAGGAGGCGGCGCTGCCCCCCCCGGAGAAGCGCAGGAAGCTCCTGTGCGCCGAGTTCGCCTCCATCACCAGCAGCGACCTGGCCCTGGCTCGCTGCTGCCTGGCGGACAACGACTGGCACCTGCAGGTGGGGCCCGGGCCGGGCGCGGGGCGGGGCGGGCTGGGGGCTGCCGCTGCGCCGGGCCCTGACTCCCGCTCCTTTGCTTCCCAGAGGGCGCTGAACTCCTACTTCGAGCCGCCCGTGGAGCAGCGAGACGTGGGCGGGAGCCCCCCGGCCCAGGCCCCGACGGAGACCTGGTGAGCGAGGCCGCGGGGGGTTGGGGGGGGCTCAAGCTCGCAGGGAGGGCGGCAACCGAGCCCTGGCCCAGCACCCGCCTCATTTGCCGGCCCTCGCTCCCCCTTGGCCGGCGCGTTGCAGCTGCCGGGGGGCTCCGCGGCCAGGCTCTGCTTCGCTAGCGTTGCTGATGCTGCTCGTCCCCCGCCGTGAAGCCCCTTCCCAAAGGCGTCTCAAAATCCACCCCCCTGTGAGGCTCTCAGGCTCTGATGGTCCCCCCGGTGCATCGTGTGTGTATCAGTGAGCCGCCTGCCCCTAAGTCCGGTTTGTTTCTCATATCCCTGCACAACAGCATAGGTGCGGACACCTGTAGAATCATAAAATATCAGGGTTGGAAGGGACCTCAGGAGGTATCTAGTCCAACCCCCTGCTCAAAGCAGGACCAATCCCAACTAAATCATCCCAGCCAGGGCTTTGTCAAGCCTGACCGTAAAAACCTCTAAGGATGGAGATTTCACCACCTCCCTAGGCAACCCATTCCAGTGCTTCACCACCCTCCTAGTGAAACAGTGTTTCCTAATATCCAACCGAGACCTCCCCCACTGCAACTTGAGACCATTACTTCTTGTTCTGTCATCTGCCACCACTGAGAACAGCCTAGCTCCATCCTCTTTGGAACCCCACTTCAGGTAATTGAAGGCTGATATCAGATCTCCCCCCGCCACTCTTCTCTTCTGCAGACTAAATAACCCCAGTTCCATTAGCCTCTCCTTGTAAGTCATGTGCCCCAACCCCCGTAATCATTTTTGCTGGGCTCTCTGCAATTTGTACACATCCCTTCTGTAGTGGGTGGCCCAAAACTGGACGCAATACTCCAGGTGTGGCCCCACCAGTGCCAAATAGAGGGGAATAATCACTTCCCTCTATCTACTAGCAGTGCTCCTACTAATGCAGCCTAATGTGCCTTTCACCTTCTTGGCAACAAGGGCACACTATTGACTCATATCAGCTTCTCATCCACTGTAATCCCCAGGTCTTTTTCTGCAGAACTGAAAATGTCTTGATGGAAGTTACTGCAGGGGAATGCTCTGTTTACTGAAAGCAAAATTTTAAATATTCTTTCTAGCATTGACCTGACTGCTGATGTTACTACTAGTAGTGCTGGAGTCAACAACTCAGACTGCAGGCAACAAGAAGATGATAGCAGGTTCTCTTTACTTACCTGGAATATTGATGGTCTGGATCTAGGAAATCAGCAAGACAGAGCTAGAGGAGTCTGCTCTTATTTAGCATTGTAAGTATTGTTATCTCCTTTATAAGTCAGTTTAACATTTAGACTCTGAAGTATCATATCTTATTTGAAGTGTCTATAGGATGTATACCTCCAAAGTATCCAAGCACCAAATACAGAAATACTATAATACAGAAATTTGATAATATGTGTAATCCTAAACTAGTTTGACTAAAAGCTGTAATTTGGTTGGCCAAAAGAGGTTCTGAACCTAATTTCCCAAAATATGCAGGCTTTGGTACTAAAAGCCTTTTTGCCAGCTAGTCACTGTAACATATAACTTTTAATATCAATTATGCTTATTTTTAAAATGTCTAGTTATAGTAATGAGTCAGGAGGTTGTGGGACTGAAATAATAGATTATAGCATCAGGAAATGCAAATTGCTATGCTTCCAGCGACAGTATTAACTTGACCATGTTGCACAGCTTGCATTATTTTATGATGTGTAGTCTAAAACAAAGCATATAAAGGTC
The DNA here is from genome assembly GCF_020497125.1 of Mauremys mutica. Classification (NCBI taxonomy): domain Eukaryota; kingdom Metazoa; phylum Chordata; order Testudines; family Geoemydidae; genus Mauremys; species Mauremys mutica. The sequence goes on from NC_059073.1 coordinate 108,200,580, forward strand.
ACTCACAAAAGGAAAAACAGGAATACAAAATCCTGATTACATACATAAACTTGTCTTGCTGATTTCAGATACAGTCCAGATGTGGTGTTTTTACAGGAGGTTATTCCACCATACTTGAGTTACCTACAGAAGAGAGCAGTCAGTTACACAATCATTCCAGGTAAAAGAGGAAGGCCTAAAAAATTGAGAAATCTGCTTCAAGTGGATAGAAGCAGCAAGAAATGTTATTTTCTACTCTCTAGCTTGTTAATATCCCTCTGACCATTGGTAGAAGCTGAAAGGGGGAAAAAAAAAAGGAGGGGAAAGAATCAGTGAAATGGATTTCCTTGGCTTCTAAATTCTGGAATCTAGTTTGATGCAAATTATAAATGAATATATTAACTGTCACTTTCTTCTGGCTTTTTTCTTTTAGAAAGGCAGATTTTAAAATTAAGGACAGAATCAAAATTAATTCATTTTTGGATCCTTTACTATTAATGAAAATAGCTACATGTATTGATTAGGATAGGAAATGTGCACCCTGAAAAGATCTCTATGAAAATATATAATTCTTCTGTATGAAGGGATGAACTTTTCTTTCATTTCCATATTCCTCTTTAGGTAATATAGATGGTTATTTCACTGCCATAATGCTGAAAAAATCAAGAGTGAAGTTTTTAAGGCAAGAAATAATACCTTTCCCAACAACCTCCATGATGAGAAATCTATTAGTTGTGCATGTAAGTGGGTCACTATATGTTACAAAGCAGTTGAATGTCTAATTTAAGGGGACAAATCTTTGTTAGTCTGGAGTTAAGGTTGTAAATATGGGTACTAAATTTGAAGGGGAAAAAGCATCAACAGGTCATTATAATTTAAGAGAAAAAATAACTGAAAAGTAGGGCATTTACATTTGAAGTCTCCTATAAAAATAGTAAAATGATGCATCAAACAATTTTAACTGTACTCTTACACATACCCATGCTTTTAACAAATCATGCTAACCCCAACAACTGTGTATTATATAGGTCACATTACTCCATTTTCCTGTACCATTCTCAACCCACCATGTATCATCTATTCAGTGATTATCCCTCATTTCACCCTCTCGCAACAAGAGAGACCTACAGTGTTGTACCTCTTAGGTTTCATATACATACCAAAGATCTATGAAATTCCACTGCACCTTTTCATTAAATTTTCCCCACATCAGACACTAGTTGTTTAGCCATTTAAATGGTTAAACTCCAATCCTGTGGTAAGTCTGTTCTGCTGAGGGCTTCTTAAACCTCAAATACTTAGTCTGAGTAAGCCAAAAATTGATATAGATTAAGTTGTCCCCAACTGCTGGTAGAACTGCAAAGTATACAAGGTCTAATATATCCCCACCTGCAATATGCAGTGGTGTTGTAGGTGTGTTGTTCCCAGGATATTAGACAGACAAGGTGGCTGTGGTAATTTCTGTTGTTAGACCAACTTCTGTTGGTGACAAAGACAAGCTTTCAAGCTTATGCCGAGCTCTTCTTCAGGTCTGGCAAATATACTCAGAGGATATGTCTGCACTGCAGTTAAAAACCCGTGGCTACCCAGTGCCAGCTGACTCAGACTTGCAGGACTTAAACTGCATGGCCGTTTAGTTGTGGTGTAATTTGGGCTCAGACTGGAGCCAGAGCTCTAGGACCTTGCAAGGTGGACGGATCCCAGAGCTTGGGCTGGAGCCCAAGCCTGAATGTCTACATCTCAATTGAACAGCCTATTAGCCTGAGCCCAAGTCAGCTGGCACAGGCCAGCCATAGTTTTTAATTGCAGTATAGACATACTTGGAGTGTCATAGCTAAGTATAAGGTGGAACAGATTGTTTAGCATAAGTAGTTAACACATATTTCAAGGGACCATTCATGGTGAAGTGGCCTGTTAATACCCCTTCAGAGGTAGGGGGATAGGCAGCTGGAGGGGGGCAGGTTGTTGGTGGGTTATAGATAGTTATAGTAAGACATAAATCCAGTGTCCATGGTTCAGTCTCTGATTTTTAGTCTCTAACAAAGTTATGCTGCAGTGTTTTTTTACCAAACCACCAAAGTAAAGTGTTTAACTGTCATACTTGCCAGACATGATCTTTTTACACAGAGGGAGCATAGGATGGTAAGAAAAGAAGGGTAAAGTTAGATTATTTGGGATACCTTAGCTCTGCATTTATATACTTTAAGAAAACCAAAACCACCCGGATAGTGTAAACTAGAACCTAAACTTTTGACTTTTCTGATAGGCAGGTGTGTGGTGGTTTTTTTAAAATACGTCTTGTTAATTTTTTCCCCTTCCATTACTGATGCATATTTACAACCTTTCTGTCTTCGAAATAGTTGTATATACACCTCAGACTTTTCAGAAAAATATTCTACCTTAGTATAAGATAATACATTTTAAATTTTGGGAAGACTTATTTCACTTGGGTTGGAGTAGAGGTCAGCATTGGCTTTTTAACCGAAAGCCACCTTCAGCATTAAGCATGGAGTGGTTAGCATGGCTCTGAAATAAAAAGTTGAAAATTCTGCCCTCATAAAGGAACTCTAAACAAGGTTGACCTTGTCTTGCTCAGCAAAATGTCCTGAAAGATTTTAGGGTGAGGAGTACTTCTTGCCATATATAAGCTGTGAACTGAACCAGATTTGAATTCTTAGTTAAAAATCAACGTTTAAGCCTGCTGCTAGTGGCACATTCACTGTCAAAAACCTCACTTATGATGACAGAATTAGAGAGGCCCAATATCAAGTTGTCAGTCACTTCTATCCTGTATAACAGCAGTTTTAACAAGCAGAAGAATGTTCCTGTTCAATATTTGAACAGTACGTTTTGTCTTTGGCCTTCAACTTTGTTCCATGGCATATGATTTAATGTTTCTCTCTTTGTCTAACAGGTGAATATATCTGGTAATGAACTCTGCCTTATGACTTCCCATCTAGAGAGCACAAAAGGTCATGCCAAGGAACGCTTAAACCAACTGAGGCAGGTGTTAAAGACAATGCAGGAGGCATCAGAGTCAACTACTGTTATATTTGGAGGGGATACAAACCTAAGAGACCACGAGGTGAATAGCAGTAAACCACTTAGAATTATTTTGAGGACAAACCACCATGGTGAACTCTACTGGGGGTTTTCCTTTCTTTCTTTTTATAGGGTACAGTGACTTTTCCCATAAATCAGTTATACGTGACAGAGATGTTGAGCTTTCTACCCTCATACCTTGTACAGGCGTGCCTCCTAGGGGATTTCTACACAGCAAAGAAAGAAAAACACACAGCTGGCCCATGCCGGCTGACAGGACTCAGCCTGCGGAGCTGTTTCGTTGCTGTGTAGACTTCTGAGCTCAGACTGGAACCCAAGCTCTGGGACCTTCCCACCTCATAGGCTACTATTGCTTGGGCTCCAGCTAGAGCCCAGACATCTACACAGTAATGAAACAGGGCTGAGTAGGTTGGCACGTCCAGTCAGGAGTGTCTAGTTGCTCTGTAGACATACCTGTAGTGTCCCTATCCATTAAGGGAAAACGTGAAAGTGGGACAAGTGAGGTTGCTGCCAAGTAGAAGTTTATGCTTGATTGTGCATGTCTCCTTTGGAGCAATGTTACAGCTGAAGTGAAATCACAATTAAAACGGATGGTTGTTTTTCCTCCCCAGTTGGCTTCATGTTGCTCCTCTAAAGAAATACACAGAGTCTGTTGTGCAAGCTGTAACTTTGTGGCACCGAGAATTGGGATATTTCTCATTTTTAGTTGCTCAATTTTCAGAGGTGTTGAGCACTGACACTTCAAGTTGAAATTAGCAAGAGCTGTTGGTGCTCAATACTTCTGGAAAGTCAGATCCTATGTGTTTAAATTTGAGCACCCAAAAATGGAGGGACTGAAAATAAGGTCACTTTTGAAAAATTGTTACCGGGGTTCCAACTGAGGGTGTTTAGTATTACTAAAGGCCCAGTGTTGCACAATCGGGTTCAATCACTTAAAAATGCAGTAGTTTCTTACACACACTTCGGTTTGGAAAGTGCAACATGAACAATCAGTGTCTTAAGTGGTTTATATTTTTATATTTCTGAAATTCTTGAGGGGCTAACCTATTCTAAATAGTGGTTTAATAGTTGTGATTTCCTGTTGTGGCCAGTGCTGTGCAGAAAAACAATATGCTATAATATCTAAATTCTAGGTTCAGCAAATGGTTGTCATGCATATTACATTAAAGGCATTCGTGGGTATAATGTTGTTCCATTTTTCTCTCTTTAGGTTACTCAAATAGGTGGCTTACCTAACAATATTTTGGACATATGGGAATTTTTGGGCAAACCAAAGCACTGCCGTTATACATGGGACACAAACTGCAATTCTAACCTGGATGCAAATTTCAAATGTAAGTTGCGATTTGATCGCATATTATTCCGAACTGCAGCAGAAGGGGGACAAATTATTCCACGGAGTTTGGACTTAATTGGACTAGAAAAATTAGACTGTGGTAGATTTCCCAGCGATCACTGGGGTCTTTTGTGTGATTTTGATGTGATACTATAAAGAAAACAAAGCTTTTAAAGTCTGTGTATTATTGCAAAAGCTCTTGCATCTTTTAACCTTTGGATTTCACAAAAATTAAATTCTAAGTTTACATAAGATTTATTTTACAATCCTAAGGCATTACCCACTCATTTAACATCTGCTGGGATGACTGTATAGTAAAAAGCCAAAACATTTTTATTTTCTTTGTATGCATTCTAGCAGACTTCTTAAAATATATATTTTAATGTGGCAATAAAGTACAGACATATGAACAAAATCCATTTTTAAATGGAAGACAAAATCTCAAATATAATCCATCAAAGAATTAAAGCATTTTCATTCACGCTCTTTTTCTTTTATCACTCTTTGTTGTAATAGTCTCAATAAATTGTAAATTTTTTAGTGTAAATGTCTTGTTTCTTTCGTGACCAATGCCATAATCACTGTCGTATTTCTCACAAGGCACCTAGTATCATCTCACGTAACTCAGGACATTTCAGTGTAATTCAGAGTTCAATCTTAAAGGATAACAGAAGGATGAATAGATGTTAACAAAAAAAATAGTTCAGTAAACTGAAATATTACACAGAATGGCATTAAGAACTGAGGATATTGGATGATAAACTTCTTCAGTCATCCATCTTACAATAGACATATGGAAGTTATGCTCTTGGGCTATTAAATAGCTTACTTCATCAATCTAGGTATGAGGGAAAGGCATGTTTTAAAACACGAGAACAAATGTTGGTAACTTTTGAAAATTATCTGTTGGAAGATTTCTTAACTCCCTGGAGTGAATTTACCTTTCTGAGCATTCCTCCTTCATCTAGTGCACTTCTGCTGCCACATTTTCATCAACAGAATGTTCTCTTCTGTGTAAAGCTGGAGCAGTCAGAAAGTGTAATTGAATTTTATTTCATGCTCTCCAAAAGAAAGAGCAAACAGAAGAGGTTTGTTGTTTTTTTGTTTTTAGGGTGTGCATAATTAACCACTTGGAGGACATTTTATGGAAGTACAAAGTATCAAGCTGTGTGATAACTAAGGGCTAAAGTTCAGAATACCGACTGAAGGTGGAGAACACAGTGTAGCTATGGATATAGCCTTTTATTAAATAGATATAGAAGCCTTTTATTAAATCAGTTTAGCTGAACTTGTGAGTAATGTACATCGTACCAAAGATGAGGGAAACTCAGAGGTGGCAAATACCTGCAACACCCCGGAAAAGGGAATGTAAGGGAGTCTGAATTAGTGTTATGTACTGTGAGGGGACAAGAAGCAAGGGCCAGATTTTCAAAAGTATTTAGTGCCTATAGGTGTAGACAGGGAGTTAGGCATCTCACAGGATTTTCAAAAGCATCTACGTGCCTATCTGCATCTTTAGGCAACCAAATACTTGAAAAATCTGTATGTCTTGTGTAAGCACATACATAGTCCCACTAAAATCAGTAGGATTAGTCATATGCTTAGACGAAACACAGGTGTAAGTGTTTGCAGGATTGGGGCCTTAGTCTCTGCTCTGCTTAATGTTCAGGACCCAGATACCCTCACAGAAACAGAATGTCTACGTGGCAGTTAGACACCCACGGCTGGCCAGTGGCAGCTGACTTGGGCTCATGGGGCTTGGGCTAAGGGGCTGTTTAACCATGTAGATGTTCGGCCTGGAGCCTGGGCTCTAGGATGCTGTGAGGCACCTCAGTTAAATAGCCCCTTAGCCTGAGCCCCAAGAGCCTGCATCAGCTGGCATGGGGCCAGCAGTGCGTGGCTAATGGTAATATAGACATACCCTGAAAGGAGCAGGGCCTAATATCCTCAGTATTTGCATCTTCCATTGACTCCAGAGGAGCTGTAGGTGCCCATCACCTTAAAAAAATCAGACTCCTAATACCTAAAGAAGGTGAGTGACGTAGCTCAACTGCCCTAATTTCTTAGCGCAGACCAGACCTAGCATGCTTGAAACCTTGTTAGGTGACCACGTTGTAGCTTAAGGGGAGCCTAGGGTGAGAAACAGTCACGGTGAAGATGACCATATTAAGGAATTATATACACTACAGTTAAGGCTATGATTTTGTCATGGAGGTCATGGAATCCATGACGTCCAGAGACCTCAGTGACTTCAGGGTCCCCCTCCCCGCCTGTGGAGGCTGGGAACTGTGCGGTCCCCCTGCTGCCTGAGCTGCCGCACGTGGCTGGGAGAGACCTTGCAGCTTTGGGCCCCTTGGAAAGTAGGGGACCCTTGAGCTCTAAGCCCCCATGGGCAGTGGGGGGCCCCCAGAGCTTTGAATCAGGGCCTCTTCAGCTGCCCAGCTGCTACAGGGGATGTGAGGACCCCATATCTTCCCATTTTGTCATGGATATTTTTAGTAAAAGTCACGGACAGGTCACACGCTTCTGTGAATTTCTTTCTTGCCTGTGACTTGTCCGTGACTTTTACTAAAAGTATCTGTGACAAAATCTTAGCCTTAAAACTTTGCAGGTCAGGATAATAGCAGTGATAAATCTGCTAGTTTGTAATAAGTCTCTCTGGTTCATCCATTCGATTGGGGGTCATCAGTCCATTGTTCAAAGTTCTCCTTTGTTAGAAATCATATCGAGAGATATGGAGCAGGATTGAAGACAAAGAATGATGTCACAGTCTCGTTTCCATGCACTTGGCCTAAATGTATAAATATTACTGGCAAAATATGGAGCCTTAGATCACATGTCCTTATCACATGTCCTTACATGCCTTCCTGAATCTCTGGGCAAGCTAATTGTCCTTAATGGACTATCAAGCAGGCTGGCTAGCGTTGAGGAATGTTTGAGATACAAGCACATAGCCTATATTTGTAACTTCAGATACAACGATGATACATGGATTTAAACAGGATAATAATACTTAGCAGTCCATAAAAACTTTCCATTGATACATTACATGACATACTTTGTACAAGATTTATTGGAATTTTGTAACAGTGATGACTGTATTAGGGTAATTAGTTATCTATGTCTTTATACAGCATCACACCAATTATTTTGACTAAGGCAAAAAAACAATTTATAATTATCTATCTGCCTTGATGAAGGATAGTATGATTTTATGGAAGGAAGGAATGTACTATGTCATTCTAACCTACTTGGAAGCAGAGCAGCAATCAATCAAAACAAGGCAAGCTTGAAAAAGACAAAATAGATCACCTGAAATACTGCCATTAGCTTTCAAAAGTTTCCACAATCACTGGAATGTCAAAATAAGACTATATCATATAACATAAAAATTAACCCCCCAAAATCCTCCTCATAAAGCTTATAGGCACCTCTCCTGGCAGAACCCAACAGATTATACATAATGCAGAGATGTTACCATCATTTTTTAAATATGGGGTTCTTAAAATTAAATAGAAATCGAACAATCTAACAAAAATAAAATACCTCTAAGTAGTCAAACTGTCAGATCTCACAGAGATACCTGATACCCGCCCCCCCCCCAACTCCCTTCTCCATTATAAGAACCATAACCTGTTAGGAAAAAAATCAAATTTTCCCTAAATCAAAGCAACACAGTTCAGCAGTGCCAGCGTACCACTTAACTGTGATGAGAGTGCACATTAGAACCAAGCTTCCAGAGTAACTCTGAATGTTTTGGAGACTGAACTGTACTGATTACATTAAGTAATTCATTGTGGAGGACTGAGTAACCTGACCACCTTCACATGGAATTTTACATTTTGAAGCTCTAGCAGTCCTCAGCTACTATTAATGCATACAGATCCTCTTATTTCAGCATGGTTATGAAAGGCAGGACCTTGGTCAGCCAGGGAATGTCAACCCAACTTCTACCATCTTTATCAACTGCTTTCCGTCCTGTTCTTCCATTGCACAGCATTTCTGGAGCTACACATTTTGACTGGGCAATAACTGCTGTCATTGGATCTCTGCAGTCAGGACTCTTTTCTCTGACCCCTTTGAGTCTGAATGTGACCAGCTGCAACTTGTTCCTGTAATAGAGGGGGGGAAAAACACTTTGAACAATTAAACACATTGAACCAGATTATCCTCTTTGGAGAAAGAGAACACGTAGCAGCAGGAAACTTGGGAATTTGCTTCATTATTGTTTCATTAAGAGGGTGGGATTTTCCCCCTTGAAGGATGAGCAGAGGGTTTGTCCCTCTAACCCTGTGGATGTCTCGGGAGCACTAAGCACAGCTGCCGAGGCCATCCAGAAAGTGGTTGAGCATATAAGTGAAAATCTACTCACGCAACAAGGCAGGTTTTGTGCAAATATGTCTGCCACATTTATTAGAGGGTGCACCAAGCTGTTTCAGGTGGTAAAGTCAGGTTTCCATAACTATGTAAAGCAACCAGACCAGTGTTTCTCAATCAATGTGTAGCAACACCTGTCTTTCCCCCAAGGCACTCAGGAGGGTCAAGAGGCACTGAAAATGTTACAATCTAAAGCCAAGAAAATCTCATTCCATACACACACGCGCACCCTTATCTTTCACACATTATAAAGGCTGATCAGGGATAAAAAAAAAATATTCTTACTTTTACAGTAAATGTAAGGGGGTCATGATAATTTTTTACTTGGAAAAAGAGGCTGTCAAGCTGAAGAGTCTGAAAAACACCGACCTAGACAGCCAATACAGAGAATCACAGAACTAGGAAGCAAAACCAGCAGCACAACATATTTTATATTGCTTGTAATTTTATTTGTATGAATGCTAATTGGTTAATCCCCTTAGGCCCCACTCAGATGTTTTTAACAACAATTCAATATTGCAGTTTGGAGACTTGTATTCCTGACTGTCTCACAAAGCAGACTCCAGTCTTAGTTGGTCCTTTGGAAAAGTAGATATGAAGCCCCAGGAAATGGCATCTTCCCAGGACCAGCTTACAGTTAGGAAAACAGAAAGGGAGAAGGTAGAAGGGAAGAAAAAAGGCAGAAGACAATTTCCTGGACACTGAAAGATGAAAATTTGTTTGCCTTTTAGGGCACCCTTTTTAACTGGAATACAGTACTTACATAACAGTGAGCCAGTTATAGGTGCCTTAGAGAAACTATAGCTATAGAACTAGGCAGAATAGAGCTTGGGAGGTAGAAGAGAGGGTTTGGCAGGTAGGTGGGTTGGAGCAGAGTTATACAATATATTTATAATTAAATACTTGAATTTCAAATCTCTTTGCACTATGTTACTTGAAAGTGAAGCTACTTGCTTAAAATGTTGTTAAGGTAGGTGGATTTCTTTGAGCTAAACCAGGTCTATTTTCTGTGGGACCTGGTATTGACCAGAAATGGGCCTGTTTAAGAATGAAAATGAACCAACTATTTTGGAGTGACTCTGTGAAAATTCACATTTCTGCAGATTTTGAATGCAAACATGCCATAGCCATTGAGCTGAAAATGCAAATGAAGCAACATTTAGGGAGTGTGAAATCTCATGGAAAAAATGGTGACTATTTTAGTGAGAAACTCCATAAAATAAAAAAATTGTGATTTTTACATAGGTATTAGTTGGAGGCACTTATCCCTAGGACACAGGGATTTGTCACATGGGCGGGAACAGTCTCTAATCACTGGAGATGGAAGAATTTTGGCAGCTGGTCAGGGAGGTTTGGATTGGGGGGGGAGGAGTCATCCTTGACTAGAAAGACTTGGGCCCCAAGTTCATCTTTCCAGGGTGTGGGGGGTTGTAAGTGCATGCTAGAAGTCATACACTGACAGACTGGTCTTCGAAAGTGTTGGACCTTGGGCAGCAATATATGTGACCTCCAAGTTGTGTTAGGTAGGATCCTAACTGGCTGCCAAGCTCTCTCTTGTCCTGGGTAGGCTCAGCTGGAGATTTTGGATTTGGCTCCCTGGCACCTTTCCAGGTGGTCATGTCCATTTTTTTTCAATCTGTGACAAAGTTAGGCTAATATCTCCCTCTTTCCCCACAGCCACCTTGGGAATTTCAGTCAGATGCTGTCTGATCCATTACTCCTATTCCAAATTCATAAATCTGAATCATTATTACAGGCTTAAAACTCAGAGGCTCAGTACCTTAAGATTTTTGCTGCATGTGCTTCCTGCTATTTTATCTGCAGCTGCAGAACCTGGGTCCAGTCAAGTCTGTGGAAAGATAAAACTCTTCTTATGATAATCCTATGTGGGATAAAATAACCAAGTTGAAGCTTGTCAGGGACCACAGTACTACTGGTGCTGATCATCATAATACTAAATGTTAACCCTCTTGTATCTGCATTCCATCTTCTGTTGAAGCAAAACTTCAAATCCCACCAGGGTCAGCTTGAACCTTCATCCTTTTTAGGTATGCATATGCACATTATCTAGATATCTATGTGTATGTGTGTTGCACGCAGTTTACTGTCTCTATGGTGTCTGGATGTGACCTTAAAACCAAAGTCCTATCTGCTTTGGTGAACAAAGTTTACCCTGGTATCCTTGGTTAAGATTTCTCTTACCACAACTCCTTTCTGCAGGGTACTGTGTGCTAGATGGCTACCATGCTTTACTCCGAAAGTATCTGCATTTCAATGATGTCGTGTATATATGGTTTATTAAGTGCTTTGGTATGAGATTTGCTATATTATTGGTTCTATTAAGTATTTGATGTGACAATTTCAAGAGTTGCCATCTCTTGCAAATTTTATCACAAGTCTTGTGCTATCTGGTGGTTTTCTTAAAATCCAAGCTTCTGGAGTCACGTTAATTTGTGAGAATTTCAGCTTTCATTTAATAGGAATAAGTAAGTTTCTTGCCCTTGTAATTATGGAGAAAAGCTTGAAGGCAAACAAAAAGACCCCTCTAATAATTGGGAGGGAGGGGGGCTGGCTCCTGGCTTTTGAATGCCTGAGGTTGGCAATACTGCCAATACTTTTACAGATGGCAGCTCCCAGAGTGCATTTTGCCCCATGTACATTATTGGACAGTGAAATAACTAATACTGTGTTAAGATTGAGATTTTACATGTACGAAACAGGGATTTCACATAGGGACCCATTCCCCCTTTCCCTCCCACTGTAGTTTCAGTTACCAGACAGAGCCACTGCCTTGCCCCTCCCCTACCTACCCAGGCTGCTTCCTGCCCCTCCCCCTGAAATAGGGTGACCAGATGTCCCGATTTTATAGGGAAAGTCCCAATTTTGGGGGATTTTTCTTATATAGGCACCTATTACCCCACCCCTGTCCTGATTTTTTATACTTGCTATCTGGTCTCTCTACCCTGGAAAACCCTATCTCCCCTGGATCTCTCAAAGGGCAGCAGGAGAGGAAGGCAATCTCCTCTTGTAGGTGTTGCTACACTAAATAAACTGTGGGAACCCCTGGGGATTCCTGACAACTATATTCTACTTGTTCCCCCTAGGCTTAGTGTAGTGTAGCAGTGCAATGGGGGAGGGAGAGAGTGTGTGTATAGGAACAAGGGGAGGTAAGGCCATTTTCTCATCCCCCTACTCCCCAAAAAATCACATGCGTGGAGGAAGACATTGCTCTGCCTGGCTGACACTAGCAGAAGATACAAGGTGGAGGAACACAACCACTACCCCCTCTCCCACTTCCTTCCCAGACCCTGAAGACCCAGGGAGGAGGCCTCCCTGTTCTCCTTGAAGGCAGCAGTGGTAAAGAGGTACTGCTAGGGCTGCTGAGGGGAAAGAGGACATAGAACTAAGGGTCCCCCTGAGCCCCTTGTATTTAAGCTTCCCAGCAAACTGACAGTGTTCATTCCACAGCCACTTCTCCATGAACTGAAATCTGCAGGTTTGGCACCCCTCTGCTCACATCACCCCTGGGATTATGGCCCTGACCCAAGCTTGCAGATGTGGGATAATCACCATTACAGTTTCCCTTCCTTTCACCCCACACTGGCTTTAATGGTTGTCTGCTGCAGACAGAGCTCTGTTGCTTGCACGCACCTTTTAAAACCCATTGTTGTCACACCAACACTTCCATTTTGTGTCTTTCAAATAGTTAGAGCAGGGGACTGGGAAACCAGGCTTCTGGGCATTACGCCCAGCTTTGTCTTGGTCATGCCATAGCACTGCCCTGTGCCTCAGTGTCCCTGTCTGTAAAATGGGAAGAACAATAATATTTGTCCACCTTTGAAAGGGGGTTGGCTCCCTGGAGGAAAAGTCAACCTGACTGTTAGCCTAAGTGCAGTTTTAAGCAGGATGCCTCTGAATCAATATCCCACTAGCAGGTTTTGAAAACCCGGGTCTCTGAGGGCTTTATAGCTTGCTTGTTTCTCTTGGGCGGGACCAACTCCCCACCTTTGCGGAGCTGGGAATCTGCATCCACATCTGCTGCTTATTATCGACATTATTTTTAAACACCTGCTTTAGGGCATGAAATACCCTCCCCCGGCCTACACTGCCCAGAGACCCTCCCCCTTCCCACCCCTCCGCTTCTTGCACCGCGAACCCACCCACCCGCGCTTATTGCACGGCCCTGAGGCCGGTCTGGGCGGGAGCGTGACACGCTACTGCGCGAGCCCGGGGCAGGTTCCATCTCCGGCTCCCAGCGCCCCGCCCCCCGCCCCTACTCTGGTCCCCCGGGGCTCTCCCCGGGAACTCCCGGCAAGGGCTGGGCTGACTGTGCAACCTACAGCGCGCGCCCCCCGCCTGCCTGGCCCGCGGCTGGGATACGGCGCTAGGGGGCGTCTCCGGGCGGTGCTGCTGCGTTAGCATCAGCTGCTGCTGCTGCTGCTGGAAGGTGAACGGAGGAACAGGCGTTGCTGTCTTGCTCCTGCTCCTGCAGCCGCCGCGCTGGGGATCCGGGCAGCAGCAGCAGCTCCCTGATTGAGCAGCAGGAAGAAGACATTAGGCATCTTGGCCTAGTGCCTGGCTACCGCCCCCCCGGCCCTTCCCTCCAGCGCACACGCCTCTCCTCCTGGTTGGCTTCCGTTCGATCGATGGGGCAGTGAAGGATGCTGCCAGGCCCCAGGGAAGCGACAGCAGCAGCATCTCCATCAGCAATCTCAGGTACGGTCATCATACCTGCCCCGCTTGCCTATAGGTGCTGCCGAGCGAGTTAACTCTATATGCAACGCATGCCTCGCAGATGGCTGTTATAGATACAACAAAGGATGCTTTAGATGCTAGCACTTGTTTGAGCTTTGGAGCTGATGTGTTCAGTGTTGTTTGGGTCAGCGTCGGTGTGTGCAATAAGTACCGCATGCTGCATAAGCTAATTGTTGCATAGATCAGTTATTTATTTGAAAGGGTTAGGAAACTATGGAATTTCCCATCCCCATCCCCCTCTGGCTGTAGACATTCAATAACTTCCCAGCCAGAGAATGGATGTTCTCCCCTGTTATATAGATATTGCCTGGAAATGTGCATTACTTTAAATATATTATGACAACCAGTTTATATTGATTGAGAGCTTTAAGTGATTTTATGGTCTGCACCCTCCAAGAATTTCACAAATGTATACTGGTCTAGATCTTGAAAACCAAGACTAATTGGCTGCACTTGTGCATCTCACAGCAACAAGGAAGGAAGGAAATTTATGCTCCTTAGCAATATGTTTTCACTCTCTACTCTTAGGAAAATACCTCTCCTCCTGCTGAATTAGCACACAGCAATATAATGCCTATGTGTAAAGAAATACTGGACAAAATGGTTTTATTATATGACTGTAAGGGTCATTTGAAAAAATAAAGGAAATGCTACAGCAATTGCTCAGTGTTGGAAATAAAACATTACTATAATGTATGTGCAAATGTGTGCCACCTGTTGGACTAGGAAGAAAAACAATTAATATGGCTTCACTGCTGTAGTGAAGACATTTCTTTTCAATTTCCACTTAGGTTAAAAAGGGTCAAAAATGGAAAAGTCTCTTCCAAATGTTGCTTTGGAAGTATGCAGATGTGATGGAGCTGAGAAATCTCATTACTGCAAATGGAAATTAGTAATTTGCTACTGAAGTGTGTGCTTTTGTTGTAAATATGTATTCATGTTAAGGTGAGCACTTATATATTTGCTAAGTGAAATGTTTTATCCCAGTTCAATCTAAGAAAAAAATCATTATCAATAATTTCATTACTAGCAGAGTTTGGGTGCTGTGTAAATAGTAAGTGCTTTACAAATACAAAAAAACATTTTTCTGCCCCAAAGAGCAGTCTCTAAATCAACAACCTATGGATGAAAAGGTGAGTTGGAAATTAAATGCAACACAAGCCTATTTTTTTTCTTCTTCTCCCAATCCATGTGTGTGTGTGCATTATTTGTATTAAAGTAGTGCTGACTAGGTCTCTTCTACTACATGCTTTACAAACACAGATTTTATATATATATATATATATATAGTCCCAGTCCCAGTCCCAGTCCCAGTCCCCGTCCCCGTCCTGAAGAATTTACAATGATAGCCATTTGTGGATTAAGCTCTCCAAGATGTACAGCATCTAGTACAAGAGGCCTGACCTGGAGCAGCATAACTGTAATCCATATAATAAAAATCCAGGATTGTTACTCCGTGTGTCACTCTGGAGCCTATGATGTCTGTACAGTCAGCGTGAAGCGATGGAAACAACTACAAGCATGGTTGAGAGCAGCTTTTGTTCTGAACATCACCAGGCTGAACCATCGCTTTGATTCACCATCATTGACAGTCCAACTTTTAAGTTCTCAGCCATTTTGATTTTATGAATTACCCCATGCGTTTTTCAGCTACAGTAAGGCATGTATCTATGCATGCCCAGAGTCCTAGACCATTGTGATTGGTTAAATTACCTCTGATATCACAAGTGTTGTTCTGCAGCTAATTTATATGCAACCATTTCATTGGGTGTATGAGAGACAGCCCAGATGATGGATAACCTGGCCCAGCTGCCACACCCATGTATCCAAATGCCACCTACACAAATCTCCCAGCACAAGCCCCCCCAGACACAAGTCAACACATGCAGCAGGCGCAATAACCCAATACATCCCTCTGAAGCCTAGAAGGTCTGTACAGTCAGAGTTAATCAATGGAAATAGCTACAAGCATAGAGGACAACTCGTTGTGTTTAGAATATCACCGTGATTCAATCATCATTGAGATTCGTGGTCTGTTACTGTCCAGTTTTAAGTTCTCAGCCATTTTTGGCTTTTTTACACAACTTTATGAATTACACCTGTGCAACAGCATGGGCTTTCAGCTACTAGCACAAAGTGTGTATATATATATATATATACTAGCACAAATATATTCCGCTTGTTTGCATAATGCCCATTCATTTTTATTAGCTTTTTCATTTGGGGGGGTTGACGATTCAGTGGATATTCCATAATTTTTGACCTGCCTCAGGACAATTGTAATCTCTTATCAACTTTGTACCACACTCATCTTTCATACTCAATAGTCCCTGTAAAAAGGGATAGATTAATTTAGTAGCTTAGACAATGTGTGCAGAACTGCACACCTCACAAAGGATGGGAGATGGGGCAAATTGTGTGAAAGGGTGGTGCAAGTGAGAGGAATAGAGTATACACACAAAGCCCTGGGGTTATGTGTTACCCCTGAGTGCAAAGGAAAGGATGACATAGTAAGGCCCTAATTCTACACCATTAAAGTCAATGGGAGCTTTGCCATAGACTTCAGTGAGTGTAGGATCAATCCTAAAAGGGGAATAGCCTAAGGAACAAGAGTGTGTTCTGGAAAGCACCCTTGCAGTTTATCCTTCCCTACCCTCTCCCAAAAACGAGTGCTGGACACACAAGCAGTGAATAAAGCAACAGCCACTGGATGTTCTCATTTCCACAGGGAAAATTACTGGATGCAATTCTGTCTTCTCTGTTGGTTGTGTGTGGTTCCCTAATCAACTGTGTGGGATGCATGTCTGCTGGTGACTTTATCAGTGCTACTGTGTGTGTCTTACTATTGCTATGTATCCAGTGGAACTCTCGTCATGCATGGCCTCTCTCACATCGGGGAGAGTGGCTATCCATTTGGATAATGTGACAGGAACAGTTGGTTATGCTGGGCATTGCTGCTGGTTTCGTCGCATGTTTGCTGCATGGGCATTGCTTATAGAATGTTATTTTCTGAAGGTATGTAACTTTACGTGGTGCGGTTGATTGTTTTGGTATTGTTACTACAGTAACTCCTCACTTAAAGTCATCCTGGTTAACATTGTTTCGTTGTAATGTTGCTGATCAATTAGGGAACATGCTAATTTAAAGTTGTGTGATGCTCCCTTATAACATCATTTGGCAGCTGCCTGCTTTGTCCACTGCTTGCAGGAAGAGCAGCCTGTTGCAGCTAGCTGATGGGGGCTTGGAACCAGGCTGGACCGGCAGCCCCCCATCAGCTCCCCACTCCCTTAAGTTCCCTGTGTAGCAGCCGCCCAGCAGGCTACCAATTGCCAGTAGTTCAGCTGTCCCTCCCCGCACTGCCATGTGCTGCTCCTGCCCTCTGCCTTGGAGCTGCTCCTGGGAGCCTCCTGCTTGCTGTGCAGGGGAGGGGGGAAGGAAAGGGGCTAATGTCAGGGTGTCCCCCTCCCCCGCTTACCCCCTCTCCATATAGAGCAGGGAGGGAACAAGACAGGGCTCAGGACAGAGAGAGCTTGCTGGCCTCCGCTGTGGTCTCAACTTCCTGATTTTTTTTAAAGGCAGTGTACTTAGAGTGGTGTCAGCATACTTAAAGGGGCAATGTGCATTTCTCTCTCTCTCCCCCACACACAGAGTGTGTGTCTCTTTGTCTCTGTCTGCCATGCTATCTCCCTTTCCTCTAGTTAGGCTGCCTTGTAGAGTGTGAGTCTACATTAGCAACAATGTGTTAACCCTAGAGGGCTCAGCCGAATGCTAGTTCATCATTTAGCAGTAAGGCATTCCCTGGGAAATATCCCACCCTCTGACTTCACCACTTCAACCAAGCTTCACAATCATCATTGCTGTGTACAGTATTAAATTATTTGTTTAAAACTTACACACACACACACACACACACACACACACACACAGAGTATATGTAATTTTATATATATATATATAAGGATACAATGTATATTAACTCCTCGCTTAACATTGTAGTTGTGTTCCTGAAAAATGCAACTTTAAGCGAAACGATGTTAAGCGAATCCAATTTCCCCATAAGTATTAATGTAAATGGGGGGGGTTAGGTTTCAGGGAAATTTTTTTCACCAGACAAAAAGCTATTTTATAAAAAAATTTTTACATGTGGGGCACATCTTCTTTTGCCATGCTGTGTTGCTTATTGATAGTGGATGGTGCTTTATGTATGGCTGTCAATCAAGCCCTGGTCACCATGGATATCTTCATGTCCTCTGTCTTATCCACTTGATCACGTTTATTATAGTTTTGCAGCCTTTTGGTAAACTGCAAAATGTCCTAAGACCAGCAAGCTCTATGCCAATGGCCTACCCCTCTATTAACTGCACATGATGTGATTTACTCTTTCAGGCAATCTGATCGTGGAACACATTGCATATAACATTTTCCATACTGTGTTTCATGTTCCAGATTTGGGATGATGGGGAATACTGTCCATTTTAGCCTTGAAAAACTGTCAGAAAATTTACTACCACAGGCATGAGAGATACTTCTCTAGCCTTTCCCAGGATAACTGGTGATAATGAATATCATAGTGATATTTTACTTACTTGTAACAAAGAGAAACAAAAGATATGTGCCCTGGTTGAGTGGGCGAATAAACTTTTTTTGCCAAGGTAATGTATCTAATCTCTCTCCCTCCGTCCATACACAAACTCAGACTCAGAGCTCGAAAGGTATGTGTGAAATCCAGCTGAGACAGGAGTCATGTCTAAAAGCAGCTTCAGGGTATGGCTACACTTACAAATCTGTAGGGAACTATAAGGCTGGTGGAATAAGTATGTATGTCTGAGGGCTTGGCTACACTTACAAATTTGCAGCGCTGCAGCAGGGTGTGAAAACACACCCTCTCCAGCGCTGCAAATTGCGGCGCTGCAAAGCGCCAGTGTGGTCAAAGCCCCAGCGCTGGGAACGCGCCAGCGCTGTCCGTGATTCCCCACAGGGGCGCTGGCGCTTTGACTACACTTAGCGCTTCAAAGCGCTGCCGCGGCAGCGCTTTGAAGCGCTAAGTGTAGTCACAGCCTAAGTAACAGGATTTTGTTTTTGCTGGCAATGCCCTGCAATATCAAAGCAATCCTGTACTGAGACTTTTCTCCTCCAGATCATTTGACTCAATCTCCATCATTAGATAGATGGTCCATATTTTTAGCGTCAAATATAATTTAAAGCTATGCGGGCAATAATACGTAATCTTACCTTAGTCACATGAGCCCGTCTCAGCCAATCAGACTGTGACTAGCCATTGAAGGCTATAATAAATATGTACTTATGTAACTTCAGAGTCTGTATTTTACAACATGAATCCTTCAGTGCACTCCCTTAATATAAAAAGTTGATCGATTCCCTAAAATTAGGACTATTCATTAGTTGACAGATGCATATGGCTTTGAATACCAGAAAATGGTTGCTCGTATTTGTTGAGCAAGCTATATTTTGTTTGACGTTGTCAAATAATAAAAATGACATAAAACATCTTATGTTCATAAAAAGGAGAACCTCACTTTTATATTTAAAACGAGGTAATTGCCAGAAAACTTCTGCAGTAAAACTGAAATTTTAATGTGAAGTATTTCATATGTAAACCCCATCAATGTTTGTAGTATTATTGCTAATACCATTTTAAAGTAAAAGCCAGAATGTTCTTGAATTGCTGACACTGCAAACTGAACCAGAAAATAGTGATCACAAATCCAAAAAGCAAACAGCTCTATCTCTCAGGCTAAAATGTTTTAAAGTGTGTGATTTTTTTGGATGCCTCAATTTTGGGGCACTCGCCCTCTGATTTTCTGGGTGCTCAGCACTTCTGCAAATCAGGGTCTAGAAGTCTCAAATGGGGTGCTCACAAACGCAGGCATCCAAAATAGGTGACCACTCTTGAACATTTTGGTCTTGACAGGTAATGGAGTGTCAGTCAAAAAGTAGGTTGCAGATAAATAGTTGATTGGTATGATGCTTCCTCAATGTGCCCAGGACTGTGAGTCACCTTATCACTCACCTGCCTTTGATGAGAGGAAGTTTTGCTTGGGCTGAACTGGGTGTGAGCTCCATGATACCAGCAGTCAGTTGGCTTTCACCCTAACAGTCTCCTCAGGGCTCTGCCAGACCTTACTTTGCTTTGCATGTTAACAATAGGCACAACCAAATCCCCAAATTCCTCCATGATGTCTGGACACTCACAGAATTTACCAGATAAGCTGTCTCCAAAGGAATAGTGAGCACACCAGCTTCTACGAGTCAAATGAGGATCAGCTCCAATATAACATCACAGCAGGGAGATATATTTATAGTGAAAACAATCATCAGTTTATTATCAAAGGCTAAGATTTGAGAGATAGGAAGGATAGAAATGGAAACAGAAATGGTTACATATAAAACAAAAATTAGAACGCTGTTCCTGGAGTCTAAACTTAACTTTAACAGAATAAACCTTTGTCTAATGTAGTTTCTCTCATTTAAAGCAATCTCCAAGTGTCTCCAACTAACATGGCTGGGATCCCCGTTTAATGAATGCAGAAATTGCTGTTGTGTTTGCTTCCTCAGTGAAGGATCAAGATGTGTTGTTTTGTCTTCTCCTTGTATCCCCCAAAGTTCATTGTTTTGTCCCCAGAGTCAGGATGGTTTATTCGTTGGTGTGCTGGCTCCATGTTGCCTTTACATCCTCATGTTGACATCGTCATGGTCTTCCATTATGTTGGCTTACAATACCTATTTTACCTGTGACCCGAGGCAGACAGGTGAATATTCATCTTTTGTCTAGTCAAAACCTGCTTGACAACCCTGCTTTGATTCAGACTTTAAAACGCATTTTCCGGTGTACATACACACAACTCCTTAAATAACATCCGTCCATACATCTCATAACAATTAGGATCAGTCTGACATTATAAGTTTTTATTAGAGACTTTTCTGGACCCTCTTTGAATATCTACCATGAAAACAATGTGTTAGATGTGGTTAGTTTGTCAGACCTGTCAGAAGATACAGTTACAGATCAGTGAATCCTTTGCCACTTGGCATTGGGGGGTTCTTTAGGTCACAATCAGACATCATATAACAGTATTGCCAGCCCTAAGTGTTCAAATGAGTTGGGCTCCAAAAATCATGACATCAGCTTAAAAATCATGGGTGAAATCCTGTCCTGTTGAAGTTGAATGGGACCAGGATTTCATCCCCTGAGATTTTATTTTTAAGATGTTAAGTATTGGATTCTTTTTATTTGCCTTCTAGCTTTTGAGTCTTTAAGATGTATGTTTTCAAACTTTTCCCCTCAGCCATGAAGACTAGAAACTTTCTTCTTTTTCTTTCTTTCTTTTTTGAATGAAGGCTAAAATTCTGACATGATCACTTGATTTCAGGAAATAGGACTTTAAGAAAAATGGCAAAAATCATCAGATTCGTGATCAAATCGTGAGAGTTGGCATAACTGAGTAACTTGTTTTTATTACTTAATTGTAAAAATATGATCTTAGCTGCAACTTAGTCTGTGTCCCTGAGTGAAGTTTTGATTGTATTTAATAAAAACTCCTGTAAACCATTTTGATAATATAAAAGCACACCAAAAGAAGTACAAAAATACTCTAAACTAATCTGATCAGAGGTAGTCGTATTTTTAATATATAATATATGCAATATGTAAATATATATATTAAATATATCTATTAAAACACTACTTAGTTCAGTGTTTAATATATTGTAGTAATGACGAAGCCAAGTCAGTCAGTCTGTTCCCGTGGAGCGCCCCCAACGGGGCTGTCCACGTTTATTTATTATAGTTGGTTACATAAATCATTTTATTATACGCATGTACAAACTCAAGCCAACGGCTCGCCCCCTCTCCTGATAGGTGCTTTACGCACTGTGTACTCCAGAGATACACTCCCAGTCAGCGCTTAATCAGTGTGTCTCCTGACCGGAGTGTGGGGGGGTGGTGGGAACTACTTTCGCCACTCTAAATATTGGGGGCGGCATTCCTACCCCCTTAGTATTTAAGAAGTATAACGTTCCTACAATATATAATATATGTAAATATATATATATTTTTTCTCTTTAATTTAGTGTTCATGAAAGGTATCAGTCTTGGAGACTGATACTTTCTGTTCATGCACAGGATGGGAAGCAGCAGTGCAAACTTCCCTTGCCCTGTCCCACAAATGTGTCCCAATATGACCTGCAAGACCTATGATATGAAAGGGTAGTTCACTCTCCATCCTCATTTAGACTTTGGCTTCTATGCTGAGGGAGGCAGCCAGTTGTGGCTATTGGTTTTTGTGATGAGGACCCATCCACTAGGAATTGGACCGAGACCATGTCCATGCAGCCTCATCACAGAGACCACTGATCAGCCATCAGACAGTCATGGCTTACAGCACTGCAAATATGAGCTGGATTCATACCAAGATCAACCAAGAGGCTGTCTGGCCCATTAGCAACCCCTTGAAACCTGTTTTTTTTTCCTCTCTTTAGTTTGCTATTGACAGTACATTTTGAAAATTGACAACTGTATTCCCCTTTATAATGGATATTCAGCAATGATACAGAGAACTAATAGGAGATACCATTTTCATACAAAAATCAAGAATGTGTGGAAACCAAAAGATCTGTTGATCACAGTCTCAGCTGATCACAACAATCCATCAGTTTTTGTCCTCAGGTGCCTCCCTTCTAAGATTAGGATTTATGCCAAGTGAGGATTCAAAATGCTTTGGCATCTTTGAGTCTTATATTGATGCATTTATTGAGTTCAGCTTATTTTTACCACATTGCATGAAGTGCTCTGGCATGTGCATACACTAAGTGCTGTGCAAATGATATCTGTATTGCAATTTAAGTGGCAGTAATCCTGAATGATTTCGACTTGTTTCCAGTCATTATATATGTCACAATGTGGTGTAAATTCTGGCGCTGACAATGGCACTTTAATTTTTCATCAGGGCAATTACACCTTTCATTGATACATTTTTTTTTTAACTGTAAACTGTTCTTGGTACTGCATAACCTTTAAAGTGTCTCATTATTAGGAATTCCTTTGTTGTTCGCTGTATCTGCAGAAATCATAACAAAGTCATTTGTTACTCAGGTAGCTATCATACCTGCTTAAGTATTGTACAGTAAAATGACCCTTTAAATGAATCATTACTTTTCTGCTTTAGCTGTGTTACTTGCATTGGATAGCAATGATGAGTGTTTGGGCATATCACACAGACAAGTGACCTGCAGTCCTTCAGTACAACGTAATAGGGTATTTTTAACTGGGTAGTTTGGGTTTTTTTTCCATAATTTTTTTTTGTAGGAGTTCTGAATTTGACTGACAATATTGACTAGAATTAGGCTATAATAACCTACAGCAGTTATTAAACAAGGCATACAGAACTTCATACAAATTGAACAGACAAAGGATCAGAATAAACCTTTGTCTAATGTAGTTTCTCTCATTTAAAGCAATCTCCAAGTGTCTCCAACCAACATGGCTGGGATCCCCCTTTCATGAATGTAGAAAACGCTGTTCTGTTTGCTTCCTCAGTGAAGGATCAAGATGTGTTGTTTTGTCTTCTCCTTGTATCCCCCAAAGTTCATCGTTTTCAACCTGATTTGCATAGGTTTTGAGCACCAGTAAATCTCATTGTCTTCAACAGCAGTTGTGGATAGTTTGAAAATTAGCTCCTTTATTTAGATGCTTAATATTAGACACCTAAGTTTGGAAATGTTTACCACTGTTACACCATCCTTTGGCATTAGAATTATGCCTGCTTTTGTCCCGGATAGTTTCCTTATGATACTAGTGATGAGTGCTGCTGTCATGGTTGTTTCCCCTTCTCTTCTGTGGTAGTCAGAGATGCCAGGGGTTACTGTAATGGTACAATTGGTGGAGAAGTTCTACTTGGGATAACCCTTTTTTGAAGGATTATTTACTGCTGTATTTAATGGAAAGATTCAGTTTAAAAAATTGTTGTTTAAAAAAAAATCAGGACAGTCTAAATAAGTAGGAGGTTTCATTTACTGTATCTTCCTGTTTTGGGGAAGGGACATCATCAACATGAAATCTGACTAGTTTAAAAAAAAAGTTTCAGATATTACTTCTACCTGTTCTTCTGGCCTTATAACCCAAAGGATGCAGGGTTCCTGGCAGTGGAAAATCTTCCCTGTGGTGGTGATTACTCCTGGAGGAATTCTGTATCCCTGCATGTGCACAGAATTCATGTCCCCTGCAGATTTCTTTGCTTCCCCACAGAAAAATGACTTCTGATAGGGAAGCAAAGAGAAGCCACAAAAGCGGTCATGTGCCCCTCCCCGGCAGCGCAGGCAGGTTGGTTCAGGCACCTTGGGCAGCCAGTAGAGACGTAAATTACTGCTGGAGCTGAGGGGGCAGGGCACTTGTGTGTGCGTGAGAGAGGGAGACACTTTCCCTCTCGCTTGGTATTGTGGCATGCTTGGTGTAGAGGAGTAGGACTTTGAGGTGTTTGTGAGGAGGTAGGCGTGGGGCAGGCTCTTTCCCCTCAGGCAGAGCAGAATGTAGCAGTCTGCCTGCTTAGTGAATTGTTCCCATTGTCTTTGTGAATTCCTGCAGGAGTATAAAATAGGTGTAAAAGTTTTAAGGCTCCTTTACATTGCCAGAGTGGTGTAAAGGACAGAATGGCCTTATACATGCTTATGGTGCTTTACTGATTAGAACTGGTCTAAATTTTTGACTGAAAAAAATCCTATCAAAATGTGCTCTGTGAACTGTTTGCTACTGACTTTTCTGGAGATGGTCAGTAGCTAATATAAATTGTGAGTTTTATTCCCCATCCCTCACTTGCTCTTCAGTTGCCTATGATGTAACCCTGAGCATATGGCTACATATATTTGTTGACTAATAACTAGAAATAAAGGGTCAAATCTAGCTGCATTACTATTGGGCAAGAGGGTTTGGGGATTTTCCCCAGTATTCCCCACTCCCATTCTCCATCCATTGGTTTACACTTTAAATAAATTACCAAACCAGTGTGATTATATACCGTTATTTTGACAAATAAAATATGCAGAATTTTGTAGAATTTTAAAATATTGCACCGAATTCCCCCAGGAGTAAAGTTGTTGCTAACGAGCAAGGTATTCAGAGTCCTATCATTCCACTGGTGGGCAGTCTGCAGTTCTCCACAGCTGCTCTGTGACTATCCTAATCACACACTCTTTCCAGTCTTTGCTTATTTGACCTTGAAGGTGAACTGTTCTCACAGCTGATGCAAGTACCATCAGTACCAACAGTGAACTACATTTGAAGAGTCTGAGCTTTCCTGTATGGGCCTGACTGAGCCCAGTGGGAGTTTTGTCACTAATGTCAATGGGAGGAAGATAGGGCCTGGTTATGGTGCCTTATGCTGTATTCACCGCTCTGCAGACCAAGGATTTAGATGTCCCTAATCTAGGTAATCTCAGTCTGTACAATTTTTTATTGTTCTAACCCTGGGGTAATTTATGTGTAGGGAATGTTAATGTGTTACTGCTTGGCTGGTCCCTTTCTCTCTCTCTAACAGGGAAAATGATTTTAGTCTGTGTTAAAACCCAGGAGGTTTGAAATACAGAGACAGGTTCTGGAGGAAATTGAGTTGTT
This sequence comes from Mauremys mutica, assembly GCF_020497125.1. NCBI lineage: Eukaryota > Metazoa > Chordata > Testudines > Geoemydidae > Mauremys > Mauremys mutica. The sequence goes on from NC_059073.1 coordinate 108,225,716, forward strand.
GTTGTTTTTGTTTTTTGTCCTCTGAACAGTGGTGCTGGGGGTCTGCCCCGCTGCTGAGCATGTTAAAAATCACAAAGTGGAAATGTTTGTTTCAGGCTGCCAGATACAAAATTCCATTTGAATCAAGTAAAGCTGAAAGGAGGCTCAGAAAAAAAAAAGTGGTTTTCAGCGTAAGGCAATGTATATTTTTACTGTCATATAAACTTTCATACAGTCCATTTTAAGCAGCTCTTCCTCTGAAATGTGATTAAGCTGATGAAAGCCAAGAAAATTCAAAGTTAATGCTGGCAGCATTATCTTCTCTGTTCACATCATTATGAAAATAAAAAGGCTCAGTGATGTGTGAGTGCAGGACAGAGATTCAGCTATAATACCAGATCCCCTGGCTTTGTGACTTTAAACCAGACTTTTCATTCACATCATTTTTTTAAATATATGCATTTATTGATTTATCTACATCAAGGTAAGTAAGCTCTGATGTAGTGTGTCTGATGTCTCTTGTATGTAGACAGTGTAATATCGTGGGGTAAATCAGAGGGGTGAGGGTACATGGTATTCCTATGAAAGAAAATAATTTCATTTTAGGGGCACATGTCTGCAGAACTTGCTTCACCTCGGAATCCTTCCCCACGGCTACACCCTGTCTTCCTCTGGAGAGTATTCATGGACCCAGTTATTTAGACATTTAAAGTCTAAATAAATTATTTTTAAACAGGTTTTCTATTTTTTTTTAATGGAGGAAAGGCTGCACACTTAGTTTTAGCATTATGCACATTTTGGATCTGATATTGCTCCCACTGACATCAAAGGTAGTTTTGCAATTGACTTCAGTGGGAGCAGGCTTTGGCATTTTGTTACATAGAAACTAAATAAAAATAGTTACCTGTCATCAGAAAAAAGCACTGAGTGAGGCAGGTGTCCTGTAGGGTAAAAACAGTCTGTATCATAATGCATATGCAAGTTGGGTGAAATTAAGCTTGTTGCCTTTTTAATGCTTATCTTTGACACCTTATTTCATACTTATAACATAGGTTTATAGAAACCTAATTTTCTAGAAAGATACAAATTCTGTTGTATAAACAACCCCATGTTCCACAAGCATCATGAGTAGGGTTTGAATCCAAGAGATTCAGCAGTGCAAAGATATGAATAATTTTTGCTAAAGCAATATCTATATTAGTTGGCATCAGCATCAAGCTGTTAACAGCTGTGAACCAGCCACTAAAGGGGGAATATAGCATAGGCACCGACTTCTGCTCGCGCTGGTGAGTGCTCGACCTCTTCCCCCCCCCCCCGGCTCCGCCCCGACTCTGCCCCCGCCCTGCCCTCATTCCAGCCCCTTCCCCAAAGTCCCCACCCCAACTCCGCCTCCTCCCCTGAGCGCACCACATTCCCACTCCTCTCACCTCCCTCCTGGTGTTTGCTGGGCTGCCACACAGCTGTTTGGCGGTGGCATGTGCTGGGAGGTAGGCGGAGGAGTGGGGATGCGGCGCGCTCAGGGGGGAGAGGCAGAGGTGAAGGTCGGGGGGGGGTGTTCCCCGTGGGTGCTCTAGCCCCAGAGCACCCATGGAGTTGGCACCTATGGAATATATTACAGTGAAACAATGGGTTATGTATACAGGAGGGGCTCCATTTTGAAGCCATCTTAGAATTGGCATATTATTTATGAGAGGCAGTGTAGCTAAGTCTTGGGTCTTCTGTATTAGAGACCTGAATTCTATTCCCAGTTCTGCCTGGTATGACCTTGTGGAACCCTTTCTTACTCCTTCTGTAAAATGAAGGGACTGATACTTACCTCCCTTTGGGGGGAAGGGTGTAAGGCCTTGCTTAATAACTCTGTATACTTCACTATCCTTAATATTAACGCCAGTCAGAAGAAGAGGTGAATCTTCACCCTTTGTTTTGATTCCCAATCCAATGCACCTTCCCCTAGGCCAGAGGAGCATGTGTCCAGTCCATCCTAAAGAGACACCTCTGATTTGTGGGACTGCTTCAGGAAATCAGAGAGGGGTGGAGAGCATACCCAGAGGTTAGATTTTAGGATCAAGCTCCTAATAAGTTCTGCTGCACATGCACAAATGGCAGTTTTCTGTGGCTCATGACTTGTCCAGTTCTGGATGGATTTTTACCGGCACAGAAAAAGATCTCTCTGACTCTAGGAACCTATCCCTCTGCCAAATTGCAAGTTTCTGTTTCAAACCCCGAGGTGCTGGGGATTTTTTAAGTTGGAAAAAATTGTTAAGGTTGGCAAAACTTCCTGTTTTTCCCTAATGTTATTCTCAAAAATAGCTGAAACATCCCAAAGAAATTAAACCTGAAACAGAGACCAAACATGGAAAGTTTCAGTCCCAGTAGCTAAAATTTGACAAAGTTATAAGTAGTTGAACTTTGGGGTTATAATGGGAAATGGTTGGCAACTTTAATAATGGGAATCGCTATCCCTAGCTCTTAATGTAAAATGGATTAAATAATAATTGCTTAGCTCACAGGTGTCTTATGAAAATTAACTAATGCTTGTAAGTGTTTGGAGATCCTTTGGAAAAAAGGTGCTGCTTAAGAACAAAGTAACATTATTTTCCTTCTCAGTTAAGCATGCTGGACCAGATTAATTCCTAATGTAACTTCATTGCCCTATGTGGAGCCACACCTGGGTTGAATTTAGTTTATTTGAATAATTACAAAAACCTAAACACCCCAGCTTTGCACAAGCTTTTGCAGTCCTAGATTAAAATAAAGATTTTTTTTGTTTAATAGTTGATGCTTACCAAAGGGTGGTCACACTGGGAAGAAAAAGTGGATTAATACATTTTCATCCTGTTTCTAGGAATTTCTTTTGGAGTGGAAGTTGTAATTGCAAATATCAAAACACTCTTAAGCATAAAGTCGTGTTTTGTGACAGATAGTTGTTCTTTCCTTGGTTTTGTATCAGTTGAATAAATCAGGATAACGGTTTCCATGCTTGGTGCCATGAATTCTCTGTAATAGTGTCTGTGGGAATAGAATGTGAGATGCTGAGATTGTTTAGGCTTCTGGGCTGGGAACTGTGTGTGAAGGGCTGGCCTTGGGCTCATTCTCATTGGCCAGGTAATTGTAAATAGGATGATAAGTCAGACAGGTGTGTAGGATGATAATTACCCTATGGGTTACAGCTGTGGCTGTGTGGGTTTGATTAATTAGTTAGTAATTGTGATTGCTTACCATATGGTATATAAGAGCATGCTGGGAATGAATAAACGCATATGCATACGCACACACGCTGTCTCTCTCTGCTTGGGATCACATTGAATGTTGAACTTTGCTCCTGCTCTTCTGCGATGCAACAAATGGTGGAGAAGCTGCGGGCCATAGTATCGCTGGCCTGAAAGAAAAAGGCGTCCGAGATCCCCCGCCGCAGGAGGGGGAGAGAGGCGGAGGAGCCGCGCTCCGGAAAACTTCCCGGCGCTGTGAAGACGCAGCGGGCGGGGGGGGCTCGGGTCCCACCTGGCCCCTGTTCCTGAGCCAGCGCTGATGCCTTGCGGTATCGTCCCTGCCAGGCACTTGTCACAGGCGCTGGAGCGGTGTTCCCGGGGCGGCGGAGTCTAACAGGGCTCTGGTGTCACCTGCAACAAAAACAAAACGCCTTTGCAAGGGCTTTTCCGAAAGCTCCAGTGAGAAATGCCACGCTCAGCCTGGGTGCGCTCAGTGAATCTTCAACTAGTGTCTGCGCGGCTCCCTCTTGGCAAGTTTGGAGCGTGGCAGAGAGAGGAGAGATCAGGAGTCATAGGAAAGGGAGCAATATTTTCTGACGTGCGAATCTACACTTGGAAACAAAAGTGAAGCATGTTGCATGGAGCAGATTTTACCTTGTGTTTGTAAAATGATTTTGAGGTCTAAGAAATAACCCGTTGGTATAAAAACAAAGAATAAAAAAAAACACTCGTGTTGCCATAAAAAAAAAAAAAAAAAAAAAAGGGGGCGCACCTGAGCTCAGTGTTGAGCGGCAAGCTGCAGGGCGTCTGAAAAGGGAGGCACACCCGAACTCAGAGGTGAGCAGCTAATATGGGAACCGCTGCGTCAACAGAGGAGAAGACGGTGACACGCATCATGGAGCGGCGGGGAGAAAAGTTCCCCTCTGATGCGTTATCCCGCCTGTTGCGGTGGGGACAAAGAAGGGGACTTTCCGTTAAAACTGTTTGGGAGCGGCTGGGCTGTGAGCTTTGGAAATCGGTGGCTCAGGACGATGAGGAGGCTTTCTCCCTGAGTCCAGTATGGCTCATCGCGCAGAGAAGACTGGAGGAGTTTGAGGATGAGAGAGAACAACTGCAGAAAATGGCTGATTTTGCAGTAACACTGGAACAAGAACTGGAACAGGTTAAATTGATTCTGCATCAGCGAGATCTGCAGTTTGAATCTTTACAGCAAGAGCATCTAGTGCTCATGAAGCAGCTCACCTTAACCCAAGAATCATTGCACACCAAAGAGCAGTCCCTAAATGACCTACAGACTCAATATGATGAGCTGGTGGCCAGGTTAGAGGAATTCCAGGGTGATGTTATTTCCAAGGATGACACGATCCAATATTTGCAGAATGAGAAGATTGTCCTAGAAGTAGCTCTGCAGGCAGCAAAAGCAAGCAAAGAAGAACTTGATGAAGGAGCAAACTTCTTAGGTGAAAGTACTGAGACAGCATCAGAAATCTTGGCACAATTGAGCCAGGTGGAAAATCTGCAACAGGAAAGTGCCAGCCTGAAGAAACAGACCCAAAAAGTAAAGGAGCAGTTCCTACAGCAAAAGGTAATGGTGGAAGCTTATCGAAGAGATGCAAGTTCACAGGACCAGCTGATTAGTGAATTGAAATCTACAAAGAAGCGGCTGGATTTGGAAGTGAAAGAATTAAAACGGGAGTTACTGAAACTTCAAGGTGAAAAGCAGTCCATTGATGTTGAACGCTCAAGATTTCAGAAGGAAGTATCCCAGGTTCACCAGCAGATGGTGGAGTTAGAAAGCCACCTCCAGTCAGTGCAAAAAGAACGGGATGACATGGAGATACAGCTACAGTCTTTGCAGATTGATAAAGAACAAATAACATCTCTTGCTGAGATGAATGAGGTATTAAAACTATAGGTAGAACAAATGCAAGAGGAAGCCAAAAAGGCCATCACTGAACAGAAACAAAAAATGAAGCGTCTGGGGTTAGATCTGACCAGTGCACAGAAAGAAATGAAGGCAAAACATACTGAACTGGAGCTGAGCAAACTAAAAGCACAAATCGCTGATGGAGGAAATAACCAGGCTTCCCATGAAAGGATTCAAGCTTTGGAGATAGAGCTGCAGGCTGTTAGCCACAGTAAGATGTTGGAGAAAGAGCTGCAAGAAGTAATTTCACTCACCAGCCAGGAGCTTCAGGAATCTAGAGGTTTCAGGGGGAAGATAAAACGTTTAGAAGAAATAAACAAGAAGTTGGCCCTCGAACTGGAACATGAACGGGGGAAGCTCACTGGTCTTGGTCAGTCTAATACTGCTTTGTGAGAGCACAGCAACATCCCCGAAACAGTACTAGCAGAGAGCGAGGCAGACCTGGTACAGCTGAATTTCCGGGTTCAAGCAGTCCTAAAGCGTAAAGAGGAGGAGGATCAGCAAATGAGGCAATTTATTCAAGCCTTACAGACTGCCTTAGAAAGAGAAAAGTCAAAAGTTAATAACCTTGGGGAGCAGGTTGCGGCAGCCAGGGTGGGTGCAGCGCATGACCGTCGTCATTATAGAGCTGCTGTTCTTGAGCTGAGTGAAATTAAGAAAGAGCTACAAGCCAAAGAACTGCTTGTCCAAGCCCTTCAGGCTGAAGCAGACAAACTACAAGCTATTATTGAACATGCTCACGCCTCTCTGAAGGCGCTCCTCTTAAGACAGAAAGGGGGGATTTGCAGTGAGCGGGCAGACGCCTTGGATAAGACGCCTGCCGCTCGGTTGCTGAAAGCTCTTTACGTGCTTAATTGGTTACATTTTGGTAAAAACAGCCAGGTGCCCCCCGCGATTAAACATGTCAGCGGGATGACTGGGGAAGAGCAGGGTGCGGCCCCCCGACCCTCGGTCAAATGGTTTGATTATCAGCAGCAAATATGGAAAGGACCAGTTGACTTGCTAACGTGGGGCAGGGGTTATGCGTGTGTTGCCACTGATGCAGGTCCCAGGTGGATACCGGCGAAGTGGGTTTGGCCTTGGCTGCGTCTTCCGGAGAGCCTTACGAGACGCGCCCAGGTGCCGCGGAACCAGAGCCCCCGGAGGAGAACTGTTTGTTAGCTCTGTCAGGACTTTTCCTGTTTGATCCTCCGTGAATGAGTTACTTGTTTGAAATGATTTTTGCTGTGCCTGAAAGAAATTTTGTGTTTATTATTTAGAGTTAAGATTTATGTCTTGTGTTTTTGTTATGTTTCGTGTTGTCTGTTTTCTGGCCAGAATTGTTGTTGTGTTGTTATGTGGTTTGTGTTGTTATGTGGTTCGATGTGTCTAGGACCTCCCCCCACCCTCAGTGTCAGTTTGATCGCCTGACATCTGAGGGATCAGAGAGGGGGGAATCCTGCAGAATTTACATCATTTGTCTGTTGTGTCTTGTTTTTGTTTGTTCGATGTTTTGGGGTTATATGTTAAGGATCGTATCTACAAAATAGAGTAACTTTTGAAAACAGGTATAAAGTTTTAATTTTGGCTTGTGATAGATTGTGGTGTTATGTTGTTATAAGTTGGAAATGTTTGGCGAATGTTTTTATCTTGTTTCCCCTTTTTCTCTTCTTTTGATTGTGAATAAAGGGGGGAGATGTGGGCTCCGAGTGGGACTTGGTGCCTGCCCCCGATCACATGATGATTGAAATACTTGTAACGAATGTTTTTATCTTGTTTTCCTTTTTTTTCTTCTTTTGATTGTGAATAAAGGGGGGAGATGTGGGAATAGAATGTGAGATGCTGAGATTGTTTAGGCTTCTGGGCTGGGAACTGTGTGTGAAGGGCTGGCCTTGGGCTCATTCTCATTGGCCAGCTAATTGTAAATAGGATGATAAGTCAGACAGGTGTGTAGGATGATAATTACCCTATGGGTTACAGCTGTGGCTGTGTGGGTTTGATTAATTAGTTAGTAATTGTGATTGCTTACCATATGGTATATAAGAGCATGCTGGGAATGAATAAACGCATATGCATACGCACACACGCTGTCTCTCTCTGCTTGGGATCACATTGAATGTTGAACTTTGCTCCTGCTCTTCTGCGATGCAACAAGTGTCTCTCTCAAAAAGGAATTTTATTGCTTGTTTGGTAGAATTAGGCTTATAAATGTCAAACAATATTTTAAAATGAGTGTTGGGCTTCTGAAAAGTGAATAACCTTCCACAGTTTTGCAGGCAGCTTGCCATATTCACTGCTTTTCACATTTGGGACTTGAGATTCTCAGCAAAATGTTTTTCTGCTTTAACCTTCCCCTTCTCCAAAACTGCAGATAGTTTGTAGGGACCTTGGAGATTCTTCCTTTCCTAATGAATTGGTGCTGCATGGCCACTTGGATTCTATGTGGAGCAGATGAAGTCCAGCTGGAATCTGGAGCGGTTTCAATATCTACCATGTTTAGATCAGCCTGTGTAAAAGAACCATATCAAAACAGTTTCTTCTTCCTGTATTTCTCCTTGTTTTGTATCAGGCCAGTCACTTGCCATATGTAAGGCCAAGTTGTAAGGGGCACATCAGTAACCAGCTCAGTGACAGGGCGGCTAACAGGGGAGTTTGAGTGGGAGTTCCCATTGGAGGAGCCAGGTAGTTCGTGTTTGCGTCTTGTCTTTGGGGTGCTTGTGTCTCTCTCTGTCGGGGCAGACTGCTGAGCCCTGATTAGGGGGCGGAGCTAGGTGGAGGAGGGGGCCTATAAAAGCGGCCGCCCAGGTAAGAACGCCGAGCGAGGCTGAGACAGCAGCAGCCATGAGCCAAGCTGTGGAGGATACACCGAGGATGAGAGCATGCAGCAGCTGCGGTATGTACATGGTTCTAGCGGGGGACCCAGAACAGTACTATGTATGCATGAAGTGCCGCCTAATAGAGCTGCTGGAGGAAAAGATCCAAGGCCTAGAGCTGCAGGTAGAAACCCTGGTAGAGCATAGAAGGGGGTTCGAGCAGCTGATGGAGCAATGGCAAGCAGTGACCGAAGGGGAATGCCCAGGGGTACAGGGGGAAGCAGGGGCTAAGGCCAGTGATGGGGGACCGCCGGATGAGGAAGATGGGCGGTGGAAGCATGTGACCGTGAGAAGCAGGCCGAGAAAAAGGAGAGCCAGTGAGGGAGAAATAGAGCTAAGGAACAGGTTCGAAGGTCTGGAGAATGAGGAAGGGGTAAAGCAGGTGGTAGCTGACGGTGGGAGGCCAAGGAAAAAGAGAAGAGCGGCTAGTCCGATAGAAAGAGGGGAGGAGTCCATGGAGGCAGCACCAAGTGTGGGCCAAGGGAGGATACAGGATGGCTTAACGGGAACCATAAGGAATGATAGGAATGGAAGGAGCTTGCAACCAGGGGGGACGGAGGATAGGTTAGAGGACCGCACTGTCCCCAGGCAAAGGCAGGTCTACGTGATTGGGGATTCCATACTGAGAAGGTTGGACAGGCCTGTGACCAGGGCCGATCCAGAGAACAGAAGGGTGTGCTGTCTACCGGGTGCTAAAATACGGGATGTGGACCTGAGGTTGAAAAGGATCCTAAGAGGAGCAGGTAAGAACCCTTTGATCATCCTTCATGTAGGAACGAATGACACGGCTAGATTCTCGCTAGAGAGGATCAAGGGAGACTATGCCAGGTTGGGTAAGGCGCTCAAGGAAATTGAGGCTCAGGTGATCTTCAGTGGGATCCTACCTGTTCCTAGGGAAGGGCGCCAAAGGGGTGACAGGATCGTGACGATTAATAGTTGGCTGAGGGAGTGGTGTTACAAGAAGGGCTTTGGGATGTATGGGCACTGGGAGGCTTTTGGGGACAGACAACTGTTCTCACGGGATGGGCTCCACCTAAGTAGGGAAGGAAGTAGACTTCTAGGAGGGAGGCTGGCTCATCTGATTAAAAGAGCTTTAAACTAGACACTGGGGGGAGATGGTTGGGAGAGGTCCAGGTGCTCTCCACGCCAAATTTATACATTGGGAGTGAGAACAACAGGATAACAACAGATATAGCCAGAGGGGGACGGTTAGGTGTAAGGAAGAGGGGGGGGACGGATACTAGATCGACAGGTCATACTGGTAGTACTGTGTCCCTACCAAGTTGGGTGAAAAGGGTGAGAGGAGCCAAACAGCAAAAATTAGGATGTTTGTTCACCAATGCGAGACGCTTAGGTAACAAAATGGAGGAACTGGAGCTCCTGGTCCGGGAATTGAAACCGGATATCGTAGGAATAACCGAAACATGGTGGAACGGTAGCCATGACTGGAGTACAGGTATGGAAGGGTATGTGCTGTTTAGGAAAGACCGATGCAAAGGTAAAGGTGGGGGAGTAGCATTGTATATCAATAATGAGGTGAAATGTAACGAAATAACTAGCAATGCAATGGATAATACGGAGTCTGTTTGGGCAATGGTCACATTGGGGAAGAAAACTACTAGAGCCTCCCCTGGGATAGTGATTGGGGTGTGCTATAGACCGCCGGGATCTAGCCTGGATATGGATAGAGAGCTCTTTAATGTTTTTAAGGAGGTAAATACTAATAGGAACTGTTTGATCATGGGGGATTTTAACTTCCCGGATATAGATTGGGAAACAAATGCTAGTAATAATAATAGGGCTCAGCTTTTCCTAGACGTGATAACTGATGAATTCCTTCATCAAGTAGTTGCTGAACCGACAAGGGGGGATGCCATTTTAGATCTGATTTTGGTGAGTAACGAGGACCTTGTTGAGGAAATAGTTGTAGGGGACAACCTTGGCTCGAGTGATCATGAGCTAATTCGTTTCAAAATAAATGGGAGGATAATCAAAATTGCATCTGAGACTAAGGTATACAATTTCAAAAGGGCTAACTTTACTAAATTAAGGCGACTAGTTAGGGAAGTGGATTGGACTAACATATTTAGGGATCTAAAGGCAGATGACGCTTGGGGTTACTTCAGGTTGAAGTTGCAGGAGTTGTCAGAGGCATGTATTCCGAGAAAGGGAAAACGGCTCGTAGGTAGCAGTTTTCGACCGAGCTGGATGAGCAAGCGTCTTAGAGGGGTGATTAAGAAAAAACAGAAAGCGTACAAGGAGTGGAAAATGGGAGGGATCAGCAAAGAAACCTACCTTATTGAGGTCAGAGGGTGTAGGGAAGCAGTGAGAAAGGCAAAGAGCCAGGTGGAGATGGACCTAGCGAAGGGGATTAAAACCAATAGCAAAAGGTTTTTTAGCCATATAAATAGGAAGAAAACCAAGAAGGAAGAAGTGGGACCGCTTAAAACTTTAAACGGAGTGGAGATTAGGGATTATCTTGGAATGGCACAATATCTGAACGAATATTTTGCCTCGGTCTTTAATGATGCTAATGAAGGGCTAAGGAATGAAGATATGGGGGTAGACATTATGGTATCTGAGGTACAAGCCAAACTTGAACAGCTAAACGGAAGTAAATCGGGGGGCCCGGATAATCTTCATCCTAGAATATTAAGGGAATTGGCGAGTGAAATTGCAAGCCCGTTAGCGATGATTTTTAATAAATCTCTAAACTCGGGGGTTGTACCGTTTGATTGGAGATTAGCTAATATAGTTCCTATATTCAAGAAGGGGAAAAAAAGTGATCCGGGTAACTACAGGCCTGTTAGTTTAACATCTGTAGTATGCAAAGTCATGGAAAAAATTTTAAAGGAGAGAGTGGTTACGGAGCATGAGGCCGATGGCAACTGGGACAAATTACAGCATGGATTTACGAAAGGTAGATCGTGCCAAACCAACCTGATCTCCTTCTTTGAGAAAGTAACAGATTTTTTAGACAAGGGAAATGCAGTGGATCTAATATATCTTGATTTCAGTAAGGCGTTTGATACGGTACCGCATGAGGAATTACTGGTTAAATTGGAAAAGATGGGGATCGAAATGAAAATCCAGAGGTGGATAAGGAGCTGGTTAAAGGGGAGTCTGCAGAGGGTCGTATTGAAGGGGGAACTGTCGGGTTGGAGGGGGGTTACCAGTGGAGTTCCTCAAGGTTCGGTTTTGAGTCCAATTTTATTCAATCTATTTATCGCTGACCTGGGAACCAAGAGTAGGAGTGGGCTGATAAAGTTTGCGGACGACACCAAGTTGGGAGGTATTGCAAATTCGGAAAAGGCTCGGGATATCCTCCAGGGAGATTTGGATGACCTTGTAAACTGGAGTATTAGTAACAGGATGAAATTCAATAGTGAGAAGTGTAAAGTTATGCATTTAGGGATGACTAACAAGAACTTTAGTTATAAGCTGGGGACGCACCAGTTGGAAGTAATAGAGGAGGAGAAGGACCTAGGAGTCCTGGTTGATCGTAGGATGACTATGAGTAGGCAATGTGATGTGGCCGTTAAAAAAGCTAATGCGGTCTTGGGATGCATTAGGCGAGGTATTTCTAGTAGGGATAAGGAGGTGCTAGTCCTGTGTTATAAGGCGTTGGTAAGACCTCATTTGGATATTGTGTGCAGTTTTGGTCTCCCATGTTTAAGAAGGATGAATTCAAACTGGAACGGGTACAAAGAAGGGCCACTAGAATGATCCGAGGAATGGAAAGCCTGTCGTATGAAAGGAGACTTGAGAAGCTCGGTTTGTTTTCCTTAACCAAAAGAAGGATAAGAGGAGATATGATTGCACTCTTTAAATATATTAGAGGGATAAATACCAGGGAAGGAGAGGAATTATTTCAGCTCAGTGCTAATGTGGACACGAGGACAAATGGATATAAATTGTCAGTCAGGAAATTTAGGCTTGAAATTAGACGAAGTTTTCTAACCATCAGAGGAGTGCAATTCTGGAACAGCCTACCAAAGGAAACAGTGGGGGCGAAGGACCTCCATGACTTTAAGATTAAGCTAGATAAGTTTATGGAGGAGATGGTATGATAGGATAACGGGCTTAGTCAATAGGTCAATTAAGTGCCACACTGGTAATTAGTACAATGGGTCAATGATAGGATATTGTTAGCCTTTTTCCAGAGGGTATGGCTGGAGAGTCTTGCCCGCATGCTCGGGGTTCAGCTGACCGCTATATTTGGGGTCGGGAAGGAATTTTCCTCCAGAGTAGATTGGCAGTGGTCCTGGAGGTTTTTCGCCTTCCTCCGAAGCATGGGGCAGGGGTCGCTTGCTTAAGGAGTGGGTGGATCGGCTTATGTGGCCTGCATCTTGCAGGAGGTCAGACTAGATGATCATAATGGTCCCTTCTGATCTTGAATTCTATGATTCTATGACTTGTAAAGGTAACAAACTCCAGCCATTCACTGACAACCAAAGGAAACTATCTGTGATTCTCTGTACTGAAAGGGCTATACCCAAGTGAAAGGTTCAGCTCCCTTCCCTTATGGGGTATGCCTCCGTATCCTTTGTATGCGTAGTAGACTGTAGCTAAATAAAACTTGTTTTTCCTTCTCAGATGGGATGTTGAAATTAGTTCTTCCCCATATGTTAGTTGCTCGGGCTTCCTGGAGGAACTTTGACAGTCCTGAGAAGAAAGGTCTTCTTCCTGAAAATCCCAAAGAGGCCCTTGTTTGCCTTACTCACACAAGAAGTCCCATAAATTAACAGACTTATCTTTTGATGCCTGGAATTTTAATATTGAAGTTGTTTTTAATGGCTCCACAGTGAAGGTTGCATTTCACTTTCCACTTAAGCAGAAATAAACTCCCTTTGTTCAATAAGTGTATAGAGGGGTTACTGGTGTTTTGTAGATACAGGAACCCAAGAGTGTAGGCTATTTCTGTACCTTCAAAGCACAACAGTTACAGGTAAGTAATTTATTCTTTATCTTCATTTTGCCCAATCTCCTATTTCATCCATCGCACAGAAGCTGGGGAAGTAATTGTGAAGCCTACATTTATCCTCTCTGCTTGTGCTGTGACAGTCTAAAATGCTAATGTCTGACCTATTTCTTCCTCTGCTCTCTATTACAGCCCTTCAAGGCTCCTGCTAGGTACTAAACAGTATTAGAGGAAACCTACACAGGTGACATATCATCTCCAAACAGCTGGCCAGAAGCCTGGTTGTCACTGCCTGCCTGGTGTAGAATGGCATTTGGGCTCAGCACTCCGTTCTTGTTGCTGTGGGCAATAACAGGTAGGAGTTTACTTCTTGTGTTAATGTCTGAATCGTGCACAGTGAATGAAGCAAACATTACTGATTTTTGTAATAAGAATAGGCTGAGGAAAGGAGACTGTTGCTGTTCCTTACTAAGAAGAGTTCTGGTAACATAACAATTCTATATCTGATAGCAGAAAGGGGACTTTATACAGAGGCTGTTCAAAACTGATTTCTGGCCACTACAGATAGGGTGCAGGTGAGGGTGGATGAAAGGTTCCAAGAAACCTTTCCCTATCTGTTCTAGGTCAGCCATAATTAGGTACATGTGCTGGGGCGTGCAAAGGGAACGGAGCACTATAAGAGGCATATCTAGGTATGGGCAGGGCCATATGCACCAGCAGCATTGTGGTAGAGAAGAAGCACTGACTGCACCTGTTGTTTAGATGGAGCAGGTCTCATAGGTGCCCATGAAAAGCACAATGTTTTGAAGGATGAATGCTTTCAGGCATCAGAGCTGAGGCCTGATCAAGCCACTGGTGGATGGAAAATAAAAATGCATTTTTTTCAGGTAAGTAGAATTTCTTTTCACAAAAACACAGTTTAGGGAAATGCTACAAATTCTCTCCCACCCTCAACCACCGCTGGTGACTTTTTTCTTTTTTTTTTAAGCTACAAGCAAACAAACGAAAAGTAGTATAGATTCTCAATACTACCTCTTTATCATCCATCATTTTATCTCTAATGTTGGCAGTGTTAGCACAGATACTACAGAATGAAGGTTAAATGCACATATAAGGTCTTTATTTTGCCAGAGAGCTAACAGTTTTTGGAATTGTGGCTGTGGAGATACTGGCAGAATCTACATTATTGGAATTCAATAAATTAATAAAAGAATTATTTGGACTCCAGCAAGTCTTTTGAGATGCAAGCAGGATTAGCTGCTTAATAAGGGAGATTCTTGCTAGTATGCCTAGTTTTAATAAAACTGCGGAATTTGGGAATGAGATGGCATTAACTCCAGGATATTTTGGTGGTGCGTTTAGAACCATCCTCTAGAACGCTGTGAAACGGTCGTACCGGATGTCCGTTGAGGGGAAGATGTGCCTGTTTTTGTATAGTAAACAGTAGATGCATGTGTCTATTCATATAGTCAATCCTATTTAAGCCATATTTGAGGTCCTGATACGTGGCCCACACTGGTGGTATTGGGTGAAGAAAATTTCAGTGGGAGCTTATTGTGTGTAAGGAATAATGAATTTGACTCATTAAGAGTGTTACCAAATTACAGGAGTGTATAGTAATGGTTCTAGTTAGTTATTACTAGGTTAAAAAGTCCTTCCTGATATCTGAAAAGACTTGTTCATTAATTATGTCTTGTTACCGTGTCTCAATTATTTTTCCAAAGCAAACCCTGTTACTCATCTCTCACATCATAGGGTATGTGTTCCAGACTTCTCTCTGTCCCTGAGGCAATAGTTCTGAACAGTAAATTAGGGGTTAACGAATGTTGTTTGTGTGCCTTCCCTCCTCTGCACACTTCCATTAACTTTGGCAGAAAAGTCAGAGACACTAACCCTTTCAGTGCCCTGCCAAGACAGTTAAGTAAAGGTGTGGTTCTGTAAGGTGTTGTACACCCGAACTGAATTGGAGAGTGTTCAGCTTGTAACAAGTCAGTGTATGCTCACTCACTGTGACAGTGACATAGCCTTTTGTAATTCCTTCAAGATGAATTGTCTGTGGCTCAAGAAGCTTGTTAGATGTTTGTGCTAAAATTTTTAGCTTTTCTGTCTGATTCTCTGAACTAGTGATCCTTTTAAAGAACTGTGAAGTACGTTGCATTTTCCTAACAGTCCTAAGCATGGATTTGTTAAGTCTTCCAGGGCTATTTGAGCTGACTCTTTCACTAGCTCACTTGGACTTTGCATGATAAGGGCTTGATGCAGTGTGCTTGAGAGAGAATAGTAGTTATTGGAAGCTGCTAAAAACCAGTCCTCTCCTTTGTCAAAGGCTTTGAGATGAGCTACCCTGACCTGTACGCTGGATGGTTCTATTTGTGTTTTTTATTAGCTGGCTGAATTAGATTGGAGTGGCTGTTTTTTGTTGAGAGCATTTTTGGTTTTTGTAAAGGGAACATATAACAGCAGACACTGAGGTCAGTGGGTCCTGATCCCTGCTGTGTGACCTTATGTAACACTGACTCATGTGATGAACTTTGACCCAGGTGTGGCAATAAATATTGGTGTCTTACTATCACTGCTATGTATCATGCCTTTGACACTCGGCACCTCCCATGCGTGGGTCAACTGACCTCATGAAACTCTGGTTGCAACTTATAATTTCTCCTTGTATCTCACTAAGGCTATGTCTACACTACAATCTTAAACTGACGTTGTGTGTGCCCTTGTTGCCAAGAAGGCAAACGGCATATTGGGCTCCATTAGTAGGAGCATTGCCAGCAGATCGAGGGAAGTGATTATTCCCCTCTATCTGGCACTGGCGAGGCCACATCTGGAGTATTGCGTCCAGTTTTGGGCCACCCACTATAGAAAGGATGTGGACAAATTGGAGAGAGTCCAGCAGAAGGCAATGAAAATGATCAGGGGGCTGGGGCACATGACTTACGAGGAGAGGCTGAGGGAACCTGGCTTGTTTAGTCTGCAGAACAGAAGAGTGAGGGGGAATTTGATTGCAGCCTTCAATTACCTGAAGGAGGCTTCCAAAGAGGATGGAGCTCGGCTGTTCTCAGTGATGGCGGATGACAGAACAAGGAGCAATGGTCTCAAGTTGCAGTGGGGGAGGTCTAGGTTTTATAGAATATCAGGGTTGGAAGGGACTTCAGGAGGTCATCTAGTCCAACCGCCTGCTCAAAGAAGGACCAATCCCCAGAAAGATTTTTACCCCAGTTCCCTAAATGGCCCCCTCAGGGATTGAGCTCACAACCCTAGGTTTAGCAGGCCAATGCTCAGACCACTGAGCTATCCCTCCTGATATTAGGAAACACTATTTCACTAGGAGGGTTGTGAAGCACTGGTACCTAGGGAGGTGGTGGAATCTCCATCCTTAAAAACCTCTAAGTCCCAGCTTAACAAAGCCCTGGCTGGGATGATTTAGTTTGTGTTGGTCCTACTTTGAGCAGGGGGTTGGACTAGATGACCTCCTGAGGTCTCTTCCAAGCCTAATCTTCTATGATTCTATGACTTACAGCCATGGCATTAGTTACTGTGGTGGCTGATGTTCACAATACCCTCCTCTTGTCAGTGGTGTGCATCCTCGCCAGGAGCACTTCCACCAACTGAAGAGCGACAGTGGGGGGGACCGAGAGCCAGGGCTCTCGGCTCCGTGCAGTTCCCCACCGGGAGCCCATCTCCCTCCCCCAGGGAGTTCTCGCCTCCCCACTCCCATCCGAGCTTTGATCTCGCCTCCAGGGGGGATGATCTGCACCTGAAGTCCAGTTGGCTGCCATGCTTCCCGCGGGGAGTCAGCATCCTGGTGGGCAGCAGGGCTCCCAGTGGGGAGCCCAAGCCGGGAGTGGAGGCCTGGCTGGGAGCCAGAAGCCATCTTTCTTGCCGGGAGCCATGAAATAGACAAGAATGATCACCAATATAAGGAACGCAGTGTCTACAGACATAAGCCTTGCGCTTTTTGTCAAGGTGGTTTTATTATGTCAGCAATAAAGGGGAGTTACATTGGTGGGAGGAGCATTTCAGTGTGTTCACCTCCACTGTTTTGTTGTTGAAAGCTGTCTTTTGTTGACAAAACTGTGTAGCGTAGACAAGGCCTTAAGTATGTATGAATCTCTTATAATGTAGTCCAGTGTTTCCGAAACTTGGGATGCCACTTGTGTAGGGAAAGCCCCTGGCAGGCCAGGCTGGTTTGTGTACCTGCCGCATCCACAGGTCCGGCCGATCACAGCTTCCACTTCTCTAGGCCAATGGGAGCTGCTGGAAGCGGTGGCCAGTACGTCCCTCGGCCCACACCACTTCCAGCAGCTCCCATTGGCCTGGAGCAGTGGAAGCCATGATCGGCCGGACCTGTGGATGCGGCAGGTACACAAACCAGCCTGGCCTGCCAGGGGCTTTCCCTTCACAAGCGGCGTCCCAAGTTTGGGAAACACTGATGGAGTCTATTGCCACTGATATAAATCCATTAATTGATAAAATCATTTTGTGTTGAATGAGGTCTAAATTATTCTGGCCATGCTATCAGGAGTGGTTGTGCTAATGCATTCCAAAATTGATTTGATATTTATTTATATCTCATAACTATAAAATGCCATTCCAACTGAACTAAAGCAGGGAATGTACAGCTCTCTCATTGATAAAGACAGCATGCATTGGTTACCATCCTAGACACAACTGTTTAGTTGACAGTGCAATATATTGGATTAAATTCTGTATGGCACACTTGCAGAGACATACTCCAACCTGGCATCACAGTGATCTTATAAAATCATTTTATTGCAATTCATTCCCACTGGCATAATAAAGCTCAGAGGTGCCATCATGTCTGACTCGCAATATTCAGCTATTGCATTTTCACGCTGTGCTACTTTGTTCTGAGATTAGCCTTTATAACAAAGATAGTTGAGTGTGTAGTCACACTTACAGGTGTTAGAACTCCCATCTCCTTGCTCTGGGCAATGCAGCCCTGCATGCATAAAGCAACCTCTCAGTGCCATTTACAAAGGTGCCATTCCCATTTCTCTGTTTAATAACACACTTCTCCTGAGATTCCTACAAGCTGTGAGTTCTCAGCACACTATTGCCAACCTTATGTGCTCAAAAATCGCGAGTCAAACCCCAAAATATCACAATGAGACTAAAAATCTGGTTTCTTTTGATTTGCTTTCTGATTTTTGACACTTTAGGGTCATGTTTTTAAAACTTTTCTTCACAACTGCAGGGTCTAGAAACTTTGTTTTTTAAATGAAAGACAGGATTTTCATGAAACACATGATTCCAAGAGCTGGGGCTTTAAGAAAAACTCCAAATATGCCAAGAGTCGCAATAAAATCCTGAGAGTTAGCAACACCGTAATCAAAATGTGTCATTCTCTTCTGATCAATTATTTTGTAAATATGGCACTTTCCTCTGCAACTCATCTCCTTTCTTCATTTGTGCAAAGTCATAGCTGCTGACTCTAGTGAGTCAAGTCTATTTTTATAGCTGTTAGCATTGTGGAGTCAACATAGCTTATTGAGAGGGGCCTAGAGTTTATTCCTTCTTGAGATCATCAACAGAATTGTTTACTCACCAGTTCCAATGAGGTACAGCTGTGCAGGCCTACTGATTGCAGTGAGGTTTCACAAGTGTCACTGAGGGCATAATTTTCAAATAGTGGGATTGTCCAGCACAACAGCTGGTATAATTTAACCCGAAAGCAACAATTTAAGAGTTTGATGATGTCTGGAGAGGAAAAGAACCCAGCTTGACTTTCAGGGTCTAGGTTGTATGTGCGGGGCTTGGAAAGACCAACTTTTTACTTGTTTGAGTTTGGTATTCTCTCTTGATAAGTTTTTATTAAACTGAACACCACAATCCCATTTTAGAGTCACTTTTCAGAACAGAACTGCACGTGAAGCTATTTCCACTTCTGTATTTCATGGTGAGTCCTGTCTCTGCAGCATCAGGCTGTGGCTACACTTAGCACTTCAAAGCGCTGCCGCTGCAGCGCTTTGAAGCGCTAAGTGTAGTCAAAGCGCCAACGCTGGGAGAAAGCTCTCCCAGCACTGTCCGTACTCCACCTCCCTGTGGGGAATAACGGACAGCGCTGGGAGCCGCGCTCCCAGCGCTGGGGCTTTGACCACACTGGCGCTTTGCAGCGCCGCAATTTGCAGCGCTGGAGAGGGTGTGTTTTCACACCCTGCTGCAGCGCTGCAAATTTGTAAGTGTAGCCAAGCCCTCAGTCTTTTTAGGCTATAGGATTTCAGGGAGGGACTATCTTTGTCTATGGGCTTTGTACAGCACCTACCATATGACATATTTTAAGAATATTTCAAATTGAATGAATTACTCACCATTCAAAAAAAAAGATTATATCTGTTTAAAGTATTGATGTGGCCCCTATTATCTGAGCATCTCACAATCTGTAATGTAGTTACCTTCACAACACTCTGTGAGTTAGGGAAGTACCCTTATCCCCAATTTTACAGCTGAGAAATCGAAGCAAAGAGAGAGTGAGTGATTTACCCAGGGTCATACAAAAAATCAGGAGCAGAGCAGAGAACTGGACCTATGTCTCCCAAAATCCTGCCCAGTATTACATAGGGATACTGGGGATGAGGTGGGTAAGTAGCCTTTTCCTTCCCAGAGCACAGCTGCAGGGAAAGATTCCCACCAAGTGGTCAAGAGAGTACTGGGGAGAAATCAAATCAGTCTACTCTGCTCACCAGTACTTCTTGATTTATCAGCAACAAACAGGGATCCTGGCAACCTGTGAAATGAAGATGAACCATCAAGTGAACCATCAGGATCAGTGAACCAATTAGAGAGGCTCAGCAGCTGATCCTGGGCCCTATAACAGAATTGTAAACATCCTGCAGACTGCAGCTCTAATTACTGTAAAAGCTTTGCAGCCCATTGTTTGTAAATCTAATTGCAATACTTTTGGTTTTGTCCCCGCATCAAGGATTTGCTTTTATATAATTTTAGTATTTTTCTCTATTTGCTCTTCCCCTCCCCCAGTGTTTAATCTGCAATTAGAATGGTCTCTGAAGCAAGAAACAAGCCTTGTGCTTTCCCTGAAGTATCTGTGTAAAAGCTTACAAGATTTCAGGGAGGGGAAGGCTCTAAATAAGATGGAAGCAGCCTGCGGGGAGAGAACAAAATCATATTCCTTATGTACAGAGGTGTATGCCATCCTCTCAGAAACTCATACAGTGACACTTTAGATTTTGATGAACTTCTGGATAATCTGGCTTCTCTGGTTTTGAGGATAGTGATTTTTTTATAGGTCCCTGCTAAGGCTGCTGGAGTTAAGCCTTTGTCAGCATTTATGTTATAAATCCTATTCTTCAGAGGCTTATAACTCAGCTGTGAAAATTGGCTCTGGCTTGAAAGTTGGAATTAAAGTTCTCATCTTGGGAGACAGCTATTTATTTATTTTTTATTTATTTCCAGAATCTCATCAAAAGTGTCTCAGCCCTTTATGATGCTGGAGAAGGATAGCAAAATACAATATTTTGCACTTCTACTGCATCTTTTCTCTCAAAGGCTCCCAAAGCTCTGACCAATATAAATGTACACATAACACCACTAAAATGCAGCCACCTCTGGTTGTGCAAGCCAGCCAGCCCACAGCACAGTGGTGTGGGGAGGATTTTGGCCCAGGATACTGGGGCAGACTCCACCTTATGAAAACTAACACTGGATCTTCCGTGTTCATGTAGATTGTGTCCATGTGACCTCAGTTAAGGTCTATTTCAAAAGATGCTCATGTAGAAAACTACACAGAATTCAATTTGTCTACCTTGGAAGGATGAAGAGCATTTTTATGTCAGCTCTCTTTATTTCCTTCTTCCAGAATTCAAGCTAATGGGACGAGCTTCCTTGCACGTAGCACCTTCCCAGGTGTGAGAGGGCCATTTAACTCAGTCTTTGTATGGTGATGTTTCACAATGGCCCACTTAGTTTTGATAGTCTTCCTTGATGGGCAGGTGAAACACTCTAAAATAAATTTGTTAGTCTTTAAGGTGCCACAAGTACTCCTGTTTTGTTTTTGTTTTTTTTCCTCCTACCTGGGTTCACAAGTTCAGAGCAGGCATTTTTACAGTTATAAAGCAAAAGTTACATACTACTAGCATGGGATACAGACATTACAAGTAAAATTAATGCAGAGAGCAACTTACAAGAATTTTATATCGCCTAAAGACTGAACAAATCTTACAAGTCTAACACCTGTCTTGAACAATACTAACATACATGTGAGCTGGTCTGGTTTCCAGCTCTGAATTTGTCAGTGCTCAGCCAACGACTACAGCCTTGGCAAAAGCTGGCATCTGGTCTACTAGTGTCACAACATGTATGTTGTGCCATCAGGGTTCTTATGTTCCCTGCTCTGCTACTAGCTTGCTGTAGGATGTTCGGTGAGTCATGTAACTTCTTTGCCTCAGCATCTGTATTTGTAAAATGGAATAAGAGATGCTTTGTAAGAAGCTTTGAGACCATCAGATGAGAACTGCTACCTGAGTGTAAAATATTACTCATAATGCACACACACATCTTCAAGAATTAGCAAACCTTGTAAGAAAAATAATGGTGAAATTTGTGCATGGTAAATAGATTTATAATTAATCTTAATATGGTTTACATTTTTGCCCTTGTATGAAAAGTCCCTCAAGGCATGATGGCAACTTATACAGCTATGCAATTGTAGTTCTCTGCCTAATGTCAGCGTATGTTGTTTCAGGGTATTTCTGTGAGCAGTGCACGGAAGGAGCCACGTACTCAGACGCAGTGATATCTCCTAATTTAGACACCACTAAAATCATGAGAGTTCCCCATGCCATGTCAATGTCAGACTGCACAGCGGCTTGCTGCGATCTTTCGGGTTGTGACTTGTCCTGGATGTTTGAACGGCGCTGCTACATTGTGAACTGCCAGCATAAAGAAAATTGTGAACCCAAGAAAATTGAAGCAGTGAAGTCTTACCTTACATTTGTACTTAGGCCTTCTCAGAGGCCAGGTGCATTGCTAGGGTATGGACAGGTGCTGCCAAGTATGGTTCACTCTGTGGGTGAGCCCTCTGAGGAAGTGAGTCACCTGAAGGAGCTGTCTCTGCTGAGTAAAGATCACAGCTTTGAGGAGATACCTGAATACACTGATGACTACAGGGACTTGGAACAGGACCCCTTTCAGCTGAGCATCAAGCACAAACAGAAAGAGAGCACGGATTACATGGACTGGGGCCTGATGGTGACCAGTGAAAATGGCTTCAACTCTACAGTAGCTGATACCGAAGAAGACCATGAGGATTTGGCTGAAAAGCAGAGGGAAGGCAGTAGGCTGGAAAATCTCATGATTAAAAGTGGGTCCAATTCAAACTCTGTTCCTATTGAACACGCCAAGGAGAAGCTGCCATCTCTTGCTGAGATGACACCATTCCCAGTGGAGTCCACTGAAAGCAAAGCAGCGAGACAGCCACCTGTACAAGCCAGTGACAACCTGGGGAAAGAGGTAGGGCTGCCTCAAGATCCCAGAAGTAGTAGTGAAGTGTGCACCATAATGTTCTGCTTTGTAGGCCCTTTTCAAATCAAAATAGATTAGTACAGTAGCCCCAGAGGAAATCAGTGTTTCATTGTCCACTACTGTCATGTGACAGTATAAGAAAGGAGTGTGCTTTTTGCAAACAAACAGCCCTTCTCCTGGCTAACGTAATTGCAATGCAATGCGACTTAGGTCAAGGGAAGGCACTCGGATAGCTACCAGACAGTAAGGAGTAAAGCGTCTGGTAGTTGGGTATAGGGATCTCAGTTTAAACTTTCAGACTTGTGGATATGGATCTGGGTTACAATGTGTCTGTGTGCTGTTCTGGCTTTCTTGCCTTCAAAATGCATCATTCTTTAACAGCAACATGCATTCTAATGTGCACTAAGGCAATGCGGTCTAGGGGAGTATGCACAGGGTGGGGACTCTGAAATTCCTGCGTCTGAATCCAAGCCGTGGCACTGCGTCAGTGTGTGGCCTTGCCCGAGTTATTTCAAGTCCTGGCTCCTGTTCAATAAAATAAGTCAGTGTAATGGGTATACTAATACTTTCCTATGTCCTTGGTGTGTTGTGGTGATTTATTAGTAGTTGTGTAGTGCTTTGAATATGTAAAGCACCATATAAATGCTAAGTATTAACGGACATTACATTGTTACAGAAACACTGCTTTTAACCCTAAAAGGTCGGTCAGTGTTCAGGTACTTATGAGTAGATAAGGATCGCTACCCACAAAAGTGGACATACCCCCTGCCCTGAAAAGCTTAGTCTTAATTTAAGACTAGACACAAGTGACTGTGACAAACTATATGTTAATAGCCATATCCTTGCATTGTTCTGCATGTGGAAACTCCTGTTGAGGTTGAAAGCAGTTTCTTAAATATATGATGGGAGAATGTGGGCCTTCATTGGTAATTGTTTTTCTTCATGTTCAGGATATCCCAATGACACACATCGCTGGGCTCAGTTTGTGCATTATAAATAATGTATATCTGAGTAGGAAAAATGATTTATTCATAATAATTGTACCCTTACTGTTTCCCTTATAGGTTCTAACGCCTTCCCATAATCCTCCTTCAGACAATCTGGAATCTACCCAAGCTATTGCAGAGAGAACTCCAATCCCAACAACAGCCCCCGGGAGTCTGACACAAGATGGGATCACACCACTTCCAGCTAGTTCTGTCATCTCTCAGGCCACTGTCACACAGCAGCTCCCATCTCCCACCACTGCTGCCAAAGCAGGTAACTTTTTTCTTCAAGGAGGAGCTTTTAAAAAATAAAATGAGAACTGTTGACTCCTCCTAAGGCAAATAACCCTACTCTGATGCCCAGACAGTGCTGACACTGAGTGCCATGTTGGTGGCTCCAGTCATTTCTGATTACCAACTTCAATGAGGCAGTGCAGGTTTTATACCAAAACACAGCTTATCAGCACTTTAAGATGGTGACACAGGTTGCATGAAGAAAAACTCTGAAAGCCAGAGTTCATTGGTTTATCTTTGGCAATGGATAGTATGGAAATGCCTAGAAGGCGCTCTCAGTTGAGCAGCACTGGTTGTGAAATGAGTCTCCAGAGGCGAGCAGGCTAATTTAGCATCTTGCTGCAAGCCTGGCCCCGTTTGATAAAGCTTTCTCACTCTGGGTATATCTACACTGCACTCTGAGCCAGGTCCTGGGAGACCCAGACTTGTGGACAGTGTTTCCAAACCCACACTTCAGTGTCCACACTGCATTGTAAGCCTGCGCTTACAGTTGCTGGAACCGGGTCTCACAGCCATGGTATCACGTCCATACTGCACTACTCAGACCTTCTGACTCGGGTATGTGGCTCGAGCTGCATCCCACGCTGCAAAATGACAGGCTTGGACCCAAGTCACAACAGTAGTTGGGCTCTGACCCACCCCCCAGCAGTGCCCTAGGACCCAGTCCTGAGTGTTTGCTGACCTGAGTCAGATGGGTTTGCTTGTGGGCAGCCGTGGGGCTTGGACTCAAACCTGAGTCAGAGCCCAGGCTTAGTATGCAGTGTAGACATTTACTCCCTACCTGCTATGAAGTTGGTGATGATAATGTAGTGTAGACATTTACTCCCTACCTGCTATGAAGTTGGTGATGATAATGTCAGTGTGCAAATATATTTCCAAAAGTCAGTGTTTTGCTCGACTATTAGAGGGCAAAACTTAAATTCAGCATGGAGGAGAATGGGAAGAAGGGGAAAGCCTGAATGTGTGCTGTTTGCTCCACTCTGCTCATGGAAGTGCCTGGCAGAAGAGCCCTGCACATCTCAGTAGAACCATCAGGGCAGAGATTTTTGCAGAATTTCTCTCTTGTGCCAAGAGTAGCCAGCCTGGAACACGCAGGAACGCAGGACCCTGAAGCAGGTGTCAGTCCCCCCTACCATGACAAAGGGAAAAAAGCTACAAAGGGGCCCCCTGAGCAATGAGATGAGCCCCACCTCACAAAGTGTGTGGCTTCAACCACAGGCCAGGCAGCTTTTTCCCTGCTCCCTCCTGCCTCTCCTCAGTAGCATCCAAGGGAGGGAGAGGGCTGAAGAGGACTTAAAATGGTACTTGGGAGAAGTCAAGGGGCAGGTAGCACTGAACCTCCCTCCCCCTAGTGTTTCCTCAGAGCTGCACCTTTACTTCATCCTTTTAAGATTAATCAAGTGCTGCCATGGAACCACAATGTGGTTCTTAATGCACTGACTCTGCATCCCTTTGAACCCCTCATCTCCACCAAGGATGCCTTCCTGATGGACATCACCTCCACCAAGAGAGTGTCAGAGTCTGGGGCTTCACCTATTGAGAAGCAATATAGCACATTCTACAATGAAAAGATGGTTTTCAAAAAGACCCAGCCTGTATCCCAAAAACTAATTCAGTTTTTCAGAACTGAAGAAATTGTGATCCTGTCCACACAAGAGAGAAGTTCTGGCATATATTGGATGTTCGTGGAGACCTCAGCTCTAAATCAGTTGCATACAGGCCTTTTGCAAATTCTGTGCTTGATCTGCTCTCTATCATTCAAAGAAAAGAGCATCAAAATCTACTATTTCAAGATGGTTGGGATAGTGCATATATGAAGCCTTTCAGACAAGAATATCTCCAGCAACCAGCATCAAAGCCCACTCGCTCGGAGTGGTAGCAGCTTCCTGGGCTGAGAGATCTTCTGCACCAGATGATGAGGTCTGCTGGGCATACCTGCTCAAAATTTACAAATGACATTTGGGCATCAACAAATGCAGCCTCTGGTAGCAGAGTGCTCCAGGCTGCGGTCTCTCAGTATTGGGGAAGGATTATAAAACCCTGGGTATATATAGTTCTGTTTAACTGAACCCTGCCTGAAAGTGCACTACTATACAAATCCCATTGGTTAAAGGATCTGTGGACCTTGTAGATGAGAGTGGTTTGAAGGAAGAGAGGAAGGACTCTTTGTGGCCAAGAAGTGGAAGACTGTTCCTAGTGGGAGGGCAGCATGAAATAAGATGCAAAGCATACTGTCACCTGTTAGCCAAGCTGTGTGTTCCATGTTCTCCTGCTATTTTCATGGACGTTGAAAATGTGACGCTATGAATAACATATTAATCATGTCAATTGCGGCAAAGTACACCGTTGGTGGAAAAGCGAGCTCCTATTGCATTAGTAAGTGTTGTTACTTTATTTGGTGTAATCTCTTTTAGTTCTGACTCGGCTGGTTGTGATTTCTTTGGAATGCTTCCAAAAAGCATTAGAAAGCATTCAGAAGCCTGTTATCAGAATCACGGAGAGCTGTTTGACTGATGACTCAAGAACACATTTGATTGAATTTAGGGCTGAATTGTGCCTTTAAGCACAACAGACACAGTTGGGTTTGGTGGTCTGTGTTGAGCTATAGAGGCAGAGCAGATGCAATCAGAGGCATCCTGCAGAAAAAGAGAGTGCCTCAGGGCATGCTAGGGAGAGTGCATGCAGCAGTAGCACTTACCTGTAAAAAGAGTCAGCATTGACCTCCGGGTGCTAGCAGATCTGCAGGAACTGACTTCTCCGAGTCTGCCTGGCTATGCCTCTCGAGATTTAGACTGCTTCTTAATTTGCTAATTTGGTTCCTGGGCTGTACTTGGGAAACATGAGCAATGGCTTTCTGGAAGCATCATGTATGGGGGGTTTGGAGGCTGGAGGAGGCTTCCTTTTACTCTCTTCTTTCTGTAGTGCACATTTACAGGGTTAGACAAAATGTGGCCCTTAGTTTGCTGCGTATGTTCTCTCTATAGGTATCTGATGGAAATGGAAAGCTAGTGACTGGGAAACTTGAGGAAAAACTACACACAGATTGAATGCAGCCATGTTCAGGTTCTCATACATGTCCTTTCTAATTCACCACTGTTACCCTTTAGTGTCCCAAATCTCCATACTTTTATTAAGGAAAAACACATTGGTACTGTGGGGGGAAAATTATGATTTTTGTGTGTTCAAAGCGTACATGGTATACTGGAAAAATCACAAACATCGATTTAAAACAAAAATGAGTTAATTCTGATTTCAGCTTCAGGGGGAGCCGTTCTCAAGTGTAAGCTGGTGAGAGAAGATTAATCCGTAATCAAATTTATCAAGAAAATGTAACTCTTCCCCATCTTTCCCCAGAAAGTTGTCAGATGATGTACAATAAATATGCAATCCCTATTACAATTTCTTTTTCAAATCAGTTTCCCCTTATTCTGTTTTTTAAAAATGTAATACTTTTATCATCTTCAGTTACAGTAAAAGAACTCGTGGTGTCAGCTGGAGATAACTTACAGGTGACTCTACCAAAAAACGAAGTTGAACTCAATGCCTTTGTTGTGCCACCACCCCCAACAGGTGAATTTAACAATATTTTCAAACAAAGAGACATAAAATATTGACACATGAAGACAGCTTGGCTTTGAGGCTGTATGTCCAGCCAGAGCTAGGAGGGGACCTAAGGGGCAGAACTTTCCCTATTAATCTGCAGAGACAGTTCTCTGGGGCACCAGCTGCGGAGGGGCATTTCGAAGGGGGTTTTAGAGATTAATGGAGGAATGGAAAACCTGCCTCATGAAAGAAGACTCAAAGAGCTTGGCTTGTTTAGCCTAACCAAAAGAAGGCTGAGGGGATATATGATTGCTCTCTATAAATATATCAGAGGGATAAATACCAGGGAGGAGAGGAATTATTTAAGATCAGCACTAATGTGAACACAGGAACAAATGGATATAAACTGGCCATCAGGAAGTTTAGACTTGAAATTAAATGAAGGTTTCTAACCATCAGAGGAGTGAAGTTCTGGAACAGCCTTCCAAGGGGAGCATTGGGGGCAAAAGACATATTTGGCTTCAGGACTAAGCTTGATAAGTTTAAGGAGGGGATGGTATAATGGGATAGCCTAATTTTGGCAATTAACTGATCTTTGACTATTAGTGGTAAATATGCCCAATGGTCTGTGATGGGATGTTAGATGGGTTGGGATATGAGTTACTACAGAGAATTCTTTCCTGGGTGTCTGGCTGGTGAGGCTTGCCCACATGCTCAGGGCTTAGCCAGTCGCCATATTTGGGGTCAGGAAGGAATTTTCCTCCAGGGCAGATTGACAGAGTCCCTGGGGGTTTTTCGCCTTCCTCTGCAGCATGGGGCACAGATTACTTGCTGGAGGATTCTCTGCACCTTGAAGTCTTTAAACTACAATTTGAGGACTTCAGTGGCTCAGATATAGGTTAGGGGTTTGTTACAGGAGTGGGTGGGTGAGATTCTGTGGCCTGCGTTGTGCAGGAGGTCAGACTAGATGATCATAATGGTCCCTTCTGACCTTAAAGTCGATGATTAGTGGGTGTGGTTTTTGTGTTGAGCATGCAAATTAATTAACCATCTCCTCTTCTGGAGCTACACCAATTTACACTAGGGAGGATCTGGACTAATGTGTCCACTTACAATATCTGCTGGAAACAAATTTAGGCTGAGAACACTAAGCTGAACTTTTCTTAATGCTTTCTGCTCCTGGTGCAAAGAATGAATGATTTGTGCATGAGTATTTAGCACCAGGACAGGTCAGGAGCTGGTGTCAGTGACAGTGAGGAGAGTAAGTATTCATGCTAAAATACCTGTAGAATCCATTGATTTGCATCCCTCTCCCCCCACTGTCATATCACCGAGT
Organism: Mauremys mutica; assembly: GCF_020497125.1. NCBI lineage: Eukaryota > Metazoa > Chordata > Testudines > Geoemydidae > Mauremys > Mauremys mutica. Next base: position 108,254,267 of record NC_059073.1, read on the forward strand.
TACAGCATGTTGCAGCAGCTTGACACATACTATATGGAGCAATGGTTCAGATCAGACTCAAACATCAGAAGTTTTCACAGGGGAGAGAGGTAAATAGCGGGGTCCCAGAAGGATTTGAGCTTGTTCAACATATTCATAAATGATCTGGAAAAAGGGGTAAGCAGTGAGGTGTCAAAATTTGCAGATGATACAAATTACCAAGGATAGTTAAGCCCAAAGCTGCCTGAAGAATTACAAAGGGATCTCACAAAACTGAATGACTGAATTTCATCTGCCATTTTCTTGCCCAATGTTGATAAATGCAAAGTAATGCACATTGGAAAACCATAATCCTAACTGTCCATACAAAATGATGGGATCTAAATTAGCTATTGCCACTCAAGCAACACATCTTGGAGTTATTATGGATAGTTCTCTGAAATCATTTGCTGAATGTGCAGCAGGAGTCAAAAAAGCTAACAATGTTGGGAACCATTAGGAAAGGGATAGATAATAAGGCAGAAAATATCACAATGCCACATTATAAATTCATGGTACGCCCATATCTTGAATACTGAGTGCAGTTCTGGTCATCCCATTTCAAAAAAGAGATATTAGAATTGGAAACAGTACAGAAAAGGGCAACAAAATTCATCAGGGGTATGGAACAGTTTCCATATGAGGAGAGATTAAAAAAGACTGTGACTGTTCAGCTTAGAAAAAGACGACTAAAGGGGGATATGGGAGAGGTCTATAAAGTCATAAAGGGTGTGGAGAAAGTGAATAGGAAAGTGTTATTTACCTCCGTCACATAACACAAGAACCAGGGGTCACCCAATGAAGTTAATATGCAGCAGGTTTAAAACAAACAGAAGTACTTCTTCACAAAACATCCAGTCAACCTGTGAAACTCGTTGCCTAGGGATGTTGTGAAGTCCAAAAGTATAACTGAGTTCAAAAAAGAATTAGATATGTTCATGGGGGATAGGTCAATCAGTGGCTATTAGCTAAGATGGTCAGGGACGCAACCCCATGCTCTGGGTGTCTCTGTGCCTCTGAGTGCCAGAAGCTGGGACTGGATGACAGTGGATGGATCTCTCGATAATTGCCCTGTTCTGTTAATTCCCTCTGAAGCATCTGGCATCAGCCATGGTCTGAAGACAGAATACTGAGCTAAGTGGACCATTGGTCTGACCCAATATAGTAGTTCTGACGTTTTTATTAAGTCATTGTTTCTGACTATATTATTTTGCATTGTAGACATTCAACCTCATTTCATTGTTTCCCCATGTGTCTGTATAGTTGTTTATAGTGAAGGCAAGGCTAATAAGTACTGTACAATTTTTCACTCCCAGAAAGAGCCTACAGCTATGAGTGGAGCTTGATCAGTCACCCTGCTGACTATGAGGGTGAAATGGAGCGGAAGCGTACACGGACACTGAAACTCTCTCAAGTAAGCGAGATTGGGTCATTACAAAACCTAAACCTAATTTCCCCAATACTAATTTCCCCCTACTATTACTCAGACCTTCTTGTCAACTGTCTGAAATGGGCTACTCTCATTACCACGTCAAAAGTTACTTTTCCTCCCTTGGTATCCTGCTGCTAATTTGAATTATCTCATTAGACTGACCTCACACTTGGTAAGGCAACTCACATCTTCTCATGTGTTTATACCTGCTCCTGTATTTTCCACTCCATGCATCTGATGAAGTGGGTTCTAGCCCACGAAAGCTTATGCCCAAATAAATTTGTTAGTCTCTAAGATGCCACAAGGACTCCTTGTTGTTTTCACTCTCATAACCGCTGCATGAGATTTTTTTTTCAGTCTGCATTGGAGGCATCTTTGATTTGGTATGAGTACTTCAGTTGTGCTTCCCTCAGCATGTTATCAGATTGGCTTTAGGACTGTTGGTTTATAAATCAATTCTAACTGCTATCCAAAAAGCTACACCCTCAGCTAATGTGAATCAGCAGAGCTCTGCTGTTACATGTTCAGTTTACATCAGCTGAGGATCTGACCTAACATTCCTCAACAGAAAGAAAAAGTTGGTGAGCTATCGTGTTAGAGTGAAATGGGACCCTCCTGTCTTTCTAATTTATATGTTATGCATCACAGAGAAGTTTATGCTTGTTTTACCGACTGTCAAGGCTCCCTTGTTTCCTTTGCCCATGTCAGAGTCTTCACTAGGCATATAAAGTTTTTCAGAGGAGTCTGATGATCTTTTAGGGCAGGGGGTTCTCAACCTTTTTTCTTTCTGAGGCCCCCCCAACATACTGTTAAAAACACCACGGCCCACCTGTGCCACAACAACTGGCTTTCTGCATATCAAAGCCAGGGTCAGCATTAGGAAGTAGCAAGTGGGGCAACTGCCCTGGACCCCACACCACCAGGGCCCCCGTGAAGCTAAATTATTCAGGCTTTGGCTTCACCCCCGGATGGCGGGGCTTCAGCTTTCTGCCCTGGACCCCAGAGAGTCTAATGCTGGCGCTGCATGGCGGACCCCTTGAAATCTGCTCGTGGCCCACCAGGGGGCCTCGGACCCCTGGTTGAGAACTCCTTTTTAGGGCAAAGTAAATGTGTCTTAAGTGGCTCCTTCTCAATCCCCGCCGCTGGGCAACGACCAGCACGCTTTGTGCATGCCTTTATAGATGGAGGCCTGGATTTCAAGTCGCTTGTTTACAGTCTGACGGGAAAATCTTTAAATGTTCAGATGATCTCTGTGAAATTCCTGCCTGTAACTGGAAACACTCTTTTCTATGCTTCAGCTGTCAGTAGGCCTCTATGCCTTCAAAGTGACCGTTTCTGGTGAAAACGCATTTGGAGAAGGATTTGTAAATGTCACTGTCAAACCAGGTAAATCAGTTTGCCGGAATAGTGACTAAATTTTTGAACACAAGGGCTCGTTTACCACCTTTTTTAAAGCTTCATTAGTGGGTTAAAAGAATAACTAGCCCCCCCCCCCCACACACCCCCCTTTGTATCCAGTCCCACACATTTCTTCAGGGAACTTTTTTTTTCTAAATTGAATTAAGTGCAGTGTGCAGAATCCCAAGCTGTTCCAGAGCTCCGTGCACCTATGAAGAGGGGCTTTATTTCACCTGTCTGTCTCCCTATAGACCCCACTCCCTCCCTCCCACCCACCCACCCAATAGTGAGCCAATGAGGGCTGTTGGGGGCTGAACTGGCCCCTTCCACAAGTTAAAGCAGCCACAGCACTGATCTAACTTAGGCCATTTGGAACAGTCTCCAGTGTAGGACTGCGGGAGCATGGTGAACTCTGACCTAGCATCCTTTCCCCTGCCCTGCCCTACAGTGCCCCAGAAGGTACAGCAGGTATTCTAGGTATTCTGCCTGTGCTAGCTGTATATCACTAGGGCATTCCCCTACATCAAGGGAATTCCTCGATACTCTAATGGGGTGGCTTTAAATCTACTTTGTGTTGTTAGAGTGGCACAAAGGGGACTTGGCCTGGCTCAGGGTCTGGACCAGTAGTGGTATATGAGCATATTGTTCTTTCTCCCTAGTCACTCGCAGTCTGGATCCTAAAATTAAGGTTAGAGGGACTGTTGTTTTACAGACCTGCAGTATGGCTCCAGAACTGCATGGATTACTTCATGTATCCAGCAAACTGCGTTGCGACTCTCAACATTTGCAGGAAATCAATTTTCTGGTGGTGTTAGACAATAGATTGAGCAAAGCTGAGCAACTTTCTCCTGTTTAATTATCTAGCTCATAGTTCTTTAAGAAAACACCATTTTAAGTGCTGTTCTTTAGCTTCTCACCATAGAAAATAATATATTGTTAGGTGCAAAGTTTCTATCTGATTTCACACAAAACCTCCATTATTTTCCCCACTGCCTAAGCATTAATCTTCCTGCTCACTGGTTGGATGTTGATTTGCCTATAGATTTGGCAGATAGCAATCTCAGCAGAATAGAGTTCTATGCACAGGTCTTCTTTAAACGTAGTTTTCTGTTCCTCTTTTTCACACAGCAGTCAGAGTAAACCAACCACCCGTGGCAGTTGCTTCCCCCAATGCACAGGAGGTGTCTTTGCCTACAACTTCTACCTTCATTGATGGCAGTCGTATGTACTGGGCAACTCTGTTTTTATGCTATGATCCTTATATAGAATTGTAATGTTGTTGTTGTTGTTGTTGTTTCGTATGGATGGTAAATTGAATTTATTACCACCATCTCCAGCATATCATATATAAGAGCCTCAGTATTGTATGTTTATAACATTACATCCTCTATTTCTGTCCTGCTGATGAAGTGACACTTGGTTATGATGTTTGTCAGGAAATTTGAGCCCCATCGTTTCTGTTCTAGTTTTTGTTTACCTTTATTTTTTAAAATATGAAAGCTTCTCTCTAGATCCATTTTCAAGTGGAAAGCAACATGGGCATAGACTTTGACCTTAATTCTCCACTATTTTGCAGTCATTTATGTCTGGGAATGTGAGTGGGGAATGCTATCAAGTCAGCATTCATTCACTCTCACTGGTGGTGGTGTTTTACAATCACTTTGCACAGGGATAAGCTCCTGATCCACGTAGGTCCTTAAGACATGCCCAACTTCAAGCATGTGAGTGGTCCCACTGAAGTCGATGGAACTACTCATGTGGTTAAAGTTAGGCATGTGTTTAAGTACCTTGCTGAATGAGGGCATATATGACTAAACAAAGTTCGTGGCAGGAGAGAATCAGGCTGAACATGTATAAAATGTGAGGCTGAAGGAAGTTTGTTATGGAATAATCCATTCTTGAGCTCTCACCCTTTTTCTTTCCTTCTACTCTCTTCACCCACAGAAAGCTCAGGCAATCAGATTTCACATAATCAAATTGCATGGGGAGGCTGGGAAGATGAAATGCATCCTCCAATTTGGGGCAGGGCTCTGGTGCAGCCCCCTCAGCTGCTTCTCCACTTGAGCAGTGTGTTGGGGGCCACTGGACCCACAGACATGCTAATCTCATAGCCTGTCCTTCCTCCAGTTCCCAATCCCATTGTCATCCGTCATGCCAATCTGTTCAGGGCCAGTATGGAAATCTCTCCATGTAACGTAGGGGATACTGAGACCTCTTCTACAACCACTTTTCTAGCTGCTCTTACTCTTCACAGCTCCAGTATTGAGTTAAGCAGGAGCCTTCAGAAAGCTTACCTTTGCTCCTTCTGCTTTGGGTTGAATGTCACTCTTCTTCTTCATCATCATCTGAGCCGTTCTTTCTGTTTTTATTGGTGTTATTTAATCACCAACCCTTGGGCCCCAATCATGCAAATGCTTCCATACTTGCTTAACTTTACATGCACAAGTAGTCCCATTGAACAGAAGCCAATGGAAATACTCACATATTTTAAAATTTAAGCAGGATTGAAGTCTAAATAGATAGCTACCCTAAGTGCTGGAGTGGAATTACCTATGGTCTCTTTGGTATATTATATCCTTTCATGATTTTTTTCCCTTTTTAAAATGGAATAAGGAAGCTAAATATACCCCCTCCTAAATCTAATTGCTGCATTATACACTTACATATTTATAGACTCGTTGCCATTTAAAAAAAATCAACATTTACCTCAACATAACCAGGAGTTATCTTATTCGAAGTATAGGGAAATACTGCTGTGGGTCAGATGTTGTGGTTTAATACCTGTCAGCAAATTGAGATTGCTCTGGATATTCGTGTATGTGAACATGTCTGAAAAGATAAATATAGAAAACCAATTCAAGTTTCTTAGTATGAGAGTTTTTAATATTCATTGTGTTAATACTAGACGCTGGTATTTTTTCTTTAATTGGTGTAGAAAGTAGAGATGACACTAAGATACTAAGTTACCACTGGGAGGAAATTAAAGGTCCCTTGCGAGAACAGAAGGCATCAGCTGACACGCCTGTTTTGCACTTGTCTAACCTTGTTCCCGGAAATTACACTTTCCGGTAAGTGGGCTGCTTTCCCTCCTCCTGTGTTTCAAGCCTCACATCATGATTTTAATTCAAGATGTTTTTTCTTTTTGTATATCCTTTGGAGCAAGGACCAGCTTTTTGTTCTGTTTGCACGGTGCCTGGCACACTGGGGTTCTGGTCCATGACTAGAGCTCTTAGGTGCTACGGAAATACAAATAATAAACAATATTCTTTGTGGTGGTGTTTGCCTCCTCAAACAGAGGGCTATGTCTTTGGCTAATTATTCCCCTCAGTTTAGCTTGTTGCAGAATCTGAGGGAGTAGGATAATGCAGAAACACTTACATGGATTTCACAAGACTGACATGTTGCAGCAAATCAAAATTTACTTTGCAGCGTGGTGTTATGCAAAATGATCTATCAGAAACTCAACACCCCTCCCGCCTCAATGTTTTCTATAATTGAGGAGAGACTATTTTCATTTCATTATTTTTCTTTCCACAAGTTGGCAAGTGTCCTTGGTATCCCTCTGTAGTCAGCTGTTGTAGTCCTGCTCTAGAACTAACTGTAGACAGAATGGGATTAGGAGACTCATCACTGCCAAGCACTCTGGTGAGTCAATATTGCAAGAATCATTAACTTCTTCAGTAAAGCCTTTTCACTGTTACCATTTGCCCCCCAGCATAGCCTGCTGAAACTGGAGCCAATCCAGGTTTCTGTGCAACAGCAGAGATTGCCACTGTAATTCTGAGTGCTTGTTCAGTATCATAAATTTCTCCATTTTCTAGAAACTTTTAGTTTAGGGCCCAATCTTGCACTCCCTTTGTAGGCAGAACTGTCACGGACTTCAACAGGTGATTTGCCTGCTAATGCGAGCCCTACATTTGATATAAAATCAATTGTTATAAAATTGCCTAATAACATAACATCATTGTGGTGTTGGAACTTAGAGTTCACGTACATGTGTGTAAAGTGTGGTGCTCTGGGCAAGCTTTGTGTGCTAATACTTGCTTTGACATATAGGTCCATATTGTGTTCTCAGTTATGCAGATGGAAGTCTGGAGTCACTCTAATGACTTCATGAGTTACTCCATATTCTCATGGGTGTAAATGAGGCTGGAAATTGACCCATTGCCCATATTGGGGATGCTTCTAGAATGCCTTCTGAATAAGGATCTTAAAGTGCTCTTCATACAATAATGAATTAAATCTCAAAAGTCCTATGTCATGTGACCATTTATTATACCCATGTACAGTTGGGGAAACTGAAGTACAGGAACTCCTCACTTAAAGTCCGGTTAACCTTATTGCGATAAGTTGCTGATCAATTAGGGACCATGCTTGTTTAAAGTTGTGAAATGCTCCCTTGTAATGTAGTTTGGCAGCTGCCTGTTTTGTCCACTGCTAGTTGCAGGAAGAGCAGCCCATTGTGGCTAGCTGATGAGTGGTTGGAACCAGGGTGGACCAGCAGCCCTCCTATCAGCTTCCCGCTCCCCTAAGTTCCCTGTGCAGCAGCTGTCCCTCCCCCACACTGCCATGTGCTGCTCCTGCCCTCTGCCTTGGAGCTGCTGCCAGAGACTCCTGCTTGCTGTATGGGCAGGGGCGGTTCCAGGCCCCAGCACGCCAAGCGCATGCTTGGGGCAGCATGCCGCGGGGGGCGCTCTGGATTTTCAATATCCTTCTTCCTCCTGTAGGCTAACAGTAATTGATTCAGATGGAGCAGCTAACTCCACAATTGCGTTTCTGACAGTCAACAAACCAGTGGATTACCCACCCATTGCCAACACAGGACCAAATCAGGCAATAACTTTGCCCCAAAACTTCATCACACTGAACGGAAACCAGAGCAGTGATGATCATGAGATTGTTAGCTACGAGTGGTCACTTAGCCCCAAAAGTAAAGGCAAAGTAGTAGCAATGCAGGTAAGCTTACTTCTTGTTTAATATCAAAAGCTTGTTTTATCTTTGCTTCTAATTTCAGCAAATAAATACCTAGAAATTGTCACTCACCACATTTGCTAGTTGTTACTCCTTTTGACTCATGCAAAGTATGCAGTTCTTGTATTAAATTCTTTTTAGAGTCTGGAGATCTTGTTTTTATTCCTTTTGGTGTTGTTTTAACTTATTTTGGCCATCTTTGATTTCTGTGAGCAGCTCCATTATTTGTTCCCTCCTGGTTCAACAGGAATACCAGCTCCCAATTTCTCTCCTTGGATCCAGCTGTTAACAGCAGCATTATCCCTTCTGACTCAAGCATTCAGGGTCTTGCAAGTTGTTTCCATTAGGAGGAGAAATTGATGGTGGAGTCAGGTATTTCTTAGACGCAATCCTGTTTATGTACAAAGAATGTACGCAAAATCCTGTTTCCCTGAACACAGTAGGGACAGATCAGAAGACCGTTTCTTTGTTCACATTTCCAAATCTCTTTCCAGACAGCACTCTGCCCACTCTCACTTGGCTTTCTTTCAGGTCCACATTGTCAGGTGACGAGTCATCTCTAAACTAGAGTCTGATTAAGCCTCATGCACTGACAGGGCCAGCTCCAGCTTTTTTGCCGCCCCAAGCGGCAAAGAAGGGTGGGGGGGGAAGAAAGATAAAGCCGCGATCGGTGGCACTTCGGCGGCTGCGCTACCATGCTGCTTCATTCTTCAGTGGCCGGTCCTTCCCTCCGAGAGGGATTGAGGGACCCGCTGCCGAATTGCCGCCAGAGACCTGGACGTGCCGCCCCTTTCCATTGGCCGCCCCAAGCACCTGCTTCCTGCGCTGGTGCCTGGAGCCGGCCCTGTGCACTGATGAGTCATTCTGTTGCTAGGCTCCAGCCAATCCACAAGCCAGGAACTGGCCTGGTGACTTTCGGGGCAGGTATATATGCCTCACGGGAGGAACAGTAGCTCAGTCTGCTTAATGTCACTCCAGGGCTTAGAACTTTCCCCTTCCTGCCTTAGTCTGCTCCAGCCAGGGGCGGCTCTACGTTTTTGGCCGCCCCAAGCAGTCATGCGCGGGAGGCGCCCCGGAGCCGCGGGAGCAGCGGACCTCCCGCGGGCATGACTGCGGAGGGTCCGCTAGTCGCGCGGCTTGGCTGGACCTCCCGCAGCTGCGGGCGGTTCGCTGGTCCGGCGGCTCCGGTTGAGCTGCCGCAGGCATGCCTGCGGGAGGTCCAGCCGAGCCGCGGGACCAGCGAACCGTCCGCAGTCATGCCTGCGGGAGGTCCACCGGAGCCGCCGGCCGAGCGTCCCCTCCGCAGTCATGCCTGCGGCAGGTCCGGTCCTCCCGGGGCTCCGGTGGACCTCCCGCAGGCATGACTGCGGCAGGTCCGCCGGCCCAGCCTGCCGCCCCCTCCACCCCCCCCCGGCGGCAGGGAACGCCCCCTACATTTTGCCGCCCTAGGCACCAGCTTGTTTTGCTGGTGCCTAGAGCCGCCCCTGGCTCCAGCCATGGTCTTGCTCCAACCCCATTGTGGTTTCTGACACACATTAGCAGTGCTTCCTTTGCTGGCTGCTTCTCCCACAGAGAGAGAGGGGACTTCACCAAACAATACCCAGCCCCCTATGTTTGCATTCAGTCCCCAGTGAAACCCCTCTACCTACATAGATCAGCTTCTGACCAGCCTGGCATGTGGCCTATCGTTTGTGTGGTGGCTCCTATTGTTTCAGCTCTCTCACTCCAAAAATAAGCTTAGCTGCTCATTACATTTGTTATGAATAGAATGCAGCTTTTAGATCCATCAGCTTCAGTCCCTCAACATTCATCATAATAGTATCTTCCGCTCTCAGTACAATTGTACAGTCATATTAAAGTTAAGCCAATTTACTCTATTAATTTTTATGGCTGTTTCCCTTTTAAGAACTCACTTTAATGAAAATTATCCAGGGCTTTTTGCACTCTGCAAGGCCACAGATCTTAACTCTGTAGTGAGTTGACTGACTTAATTTCCAGATCAGCTGAACCACAGAAGCCACTTTTGAAGGATACGTGGGCTTGTCCATGTTGAAAATGAGGATGTTTCAGGGCTTGCCTACACTTTTTTGTATCACTATAATTATATTAGTTTAGAAACTGATTATAATTAAATTGGTACAAACCCTTCATATGGACGGAGTTATTCCCATTCATATAAGCAGCTTTCTACTGCTATAACTGTTCATAATAGAAGGTTGCACTGATTTTAGCTATATTGATTTCTAAATTGATTCAGTGGTACAGAAACTGCAGACAAGCTCTAAGTCTGAGAAATTGAGTGTCTGTACAACCTGTAACTATAGCTCTGGGAGTTACTACAGCTCAAAGCAACTCCCCTGTGTGAATGGGACACTGGCTTAATAAGTCTAATGGGCTCATCAATTATCTAATGCTGAAATGCGAGGGCATTTCTGCTCAAGAACTGGGAATAGTCTTCGTGGCTACAAAGCTGAGGATGTGAGGACTGTTGCATTTGCCAATAGCTGATTTTTAGTACAGAAATGAGCTCTGGTTAATTAATAATAAAAATTACACTTTATATAGTTTTAAATGACACCTTTATTCAAAGACATAGGTGGTGCTGCATCATAATTTGCTATGGTAGGCATTGTTATGAAGCCACAAATGATCACTTATTAATATGGTGGTTGGGAGGTGAGCTATAATGGGCCCTTTACACATTTATATTTAAATATCAGATAGCCATTAATTGTGAGGTGGGCATTATGAGAGAGTACCTGATGGGCAATTTACCTCTAGGACCAAATCCTGATCCTACTAATGTCAGTGACATAACTTATTATGATATTAGTGATATTAACTTCAGTGGGCCCAGGATTTGGTCTTTCTGTATTCTAAATATTTTCTTTCACTTCTAGTGAAAATATCAATAATGTACAATAAACAATATAATGTTATAAGATGTATTTTATTGACATTAAATAGATACCCAAACCTATATTATCTTCCCAATATGAATACAATCAGATCTGTTTTTGCATTTTAATGACATTTTAGTTAAACTGTGTGCTCATATTAACTGAGAGAAGCTGTTCTTTTTACAAATACTACATTTAAACAGCTTTCCCATGTTTAAATAAAAAGACATATCCGCAAGGAAATGAAACAAGTTGTAATAATAATGATAGTTTAACTTGTTAATTATGAATGTAAATGTCACGTGCTCCACAAGAAATTATTGTTGTTCATTGCCATTGTTTTGAAAACAATCAGCAATTATAGCAAAATAAGAAATTTTATATTTGACTACAAATGAAATACTACTGTCTGTTTGCATAAGAGAGTCTGAATAGTGTATCTGAAATTTGCTTTTAAATCTATTTTTCCCTTGAGACACATTTGAGCAGACAAAATATTTATTATTGTTATGAATTAAAACTGTTAGTTGGCTACTATACTAAGTTGTATTGTTTAGACCATTTTGTACCTTTTTTATTTTTCTTTCTTCATCTCCTATAATCCTCTGTTTTACCTAATGACTAGGGAGTGCGGACTCCATACCTCCAGTTATCTGCAATGCAGGAAGGAGATTATACATTTCAGCTGACTATTACAGACTCAGCAAGACAGCGGTCCACAGCTGAGATCACTGTGATTGTACAGCCTGGTAGGTAGACTGGAAACAGTTTTAGCTTTGTAGCTGATACATCACCATCATAATTACAGCTGTTCTTGAGGGCCCTGTTTACCTGAGTCGCTTCTGCATTGAATCTCTCAGCTGGCAGACAGAGTATCCAATGGTTGCTGCATCAAAGACTCTCTTGCTTTGTAAACAGCAAAGTAAAAAATAAAAATAGACTAGAGCACGTCTGTCTGTGCTGAAAGCTCCCACTAAGCAGACTGCATAAGGCATTCAGCACAACTGACTTTTGGAAAGTTGAAATGCAGTTCTGTGCTGAATTTCCTGCACAGCCAGCCCGCTTAGCGAGGTCGTTCGGCACATAAATCAGTGCTTCACTCAATTTTCGTTTTGCTCTGCAGTTCACCTTCAGGATTCCTTTTGTGGTTTGAATTCTCAATAGGCTTGCTCGATAAGTGTTGCTGGAAAACTGCACTATGAATATTCAAAGATTCCCCTTTCCAATTATCTTCTGGATTTGAAGCTGACTGGTGGACATCCCAAATGGTCTAGGTCTCATCAGATGTTCATGAAGGTTTTCTCTGGGTAATGCATTTGCCAGACTCTAGGCCCCAGCGATTTGGAAGGGTCCCAGAGTTTGGGCTGTAGCCCAAGCCCAAATGTTGACACCAGAATTAAACATCCTCATAGACTGAACCACGTGAGCCCAAGTCAGCTGGCACAGGCCAGCTGCAGGTTTTGAATTGCCATGTAGACATACCCTGAGAGTAGAGTTCTATGCAGATAACCACGCTGCAGTAAAGCTCTACTACAGCTGTTTACTGCAGTGATCAGGAACACAAATCTCAAATGCAGCCCATGTCTGTGCCTTTAAAATTGAAAATTTTGGTCTAAGGATGACCCAATATCCTGGGAAATAGGTCACAGTCATGATCCCAACTGTAACAGCAAGGATTGAAAGAAGAATCATAGGAAACCCATTTCCATATTAAATGCTCAGCTGGCGTAAATTGGCATAACTCCATTGAAGTCAAAAGCATTTTGCTGATTAAGATCTGGCTCAAGATTCCTTCTTTTATAATCAAGGGCCATATTCATGTTAGTGGAAGTCAGTGGACTTCCACAGGGCTGGATGAATCTGACCCCACATGACCACTAGGAGAATATTTAAGTGGAACACCGATAAAGTAGGAAAAAATACCCCAACGCTGATGGGGCAAAGCCTTTTTAAATGTTGTGTATGAGAAGATGCAAAAGCTCTTTAAGTGTGATTGTGCCAGGAAAAATGACTGTAAAAATGACACTTGGGGGGCAGAGGAGAACTCCACATGCCCTGCCCCATTCTGAGCACTCCCTTAAATGCCAGACAGAATCTGTCCCACTGTAGGGTTTCTGCAGAACTACTTACTATAACACCCTGGAGGATCTTGCAGACTCTTTTATAAACCAGACCCTGGGGATCCTTGCCTTTATATTCTTTGAGCAAGTGTGTGCAGCTTATCATATAAAATCTAAATCTCTGTATTCATTAAAAATGGCCCCAGTGATTGATAACCCCCACAAGTGACTGATTAGGAAATATGTTGTTTTTTTTTAAAAATTATTTTTACAGAAAATAACAGTCCTCCAGTAGCGGTGGCTGGTCCGGATAAGGAATTAACATTTCCAGTAGAAAGCACTACACTGGACGGAAGCAAAAGTCATGATGACCAAGGCATTGTTTTCTATCACTGGGAAAATATCAGGTATCTAGTAAAAATGAGGTTAGTCCAATTGTTTGGCTGAAAGAGTATCCAACCCTAATATAAAGGAGATGCAAGACTGAGAATAGCTTTGGGGTTCATGCTGCTTTGCTTGGGGGAGGATGGGATGGAAACTTTATGGAAGTGAGACTATGTAAAGGATTTAAACAGAGCAAACTAATGCCCCACAGTGTTGACTGGAAAACCCTTCAGCTTGTTTCTTTCACTGTAAACCAGCCTTGATCCTACAAACACTTACAAATTTGAGTAACTTTACTCACACGAAAAGTACCACTGTTTGTACACAGCCAGGAAGATGGTGGGAGGAAAGGAAGGATCGTGTTCGAAACCTGTTCTGATACTGGGTCCCTCTGCCTCCCCACTTCAACCAAAATATGAAAGCAAAAAGGTGTTGGATTTCCTGGATGCCATGTAATGCTGTTCCATCTACGTGCCATTCTGCTAAGTGGGATTAGCACCGTGTCTGGTAGTGGCCTACAGAAATGTCAGATTCAACTTGAAAGCCTGTGAGATTTCTGCCTGCGTCCTGTCATGAGTCATGGCAGATTAGTACAAATGAAAGTTTGTAAAAAGAATGGCAGGAACTCACCCATCTCCCTTAAAAAGTGAACAAGAGACTTGCACATCAGTAATGTACACAGTTACCACTGTATGTTCCTAGACTTCTCAGTGAATACAGGGGACTGAATGATAGCTTAAATCCCCAATATGTTTGAGTCAAGGCTTTCATCAACAGACTGCACTGGACTGTTTCTATGTTTAAGTATTTTAACTTTAACATCTATGGACAGTGATTTACAATATTTTACAAAATTTTGTAATTGCATTTGTATGTAGCAAGTGACCAGATACTTAATAAAAAGTAACAGATACGAACTCAGTCTGCTATCACATTTGTGACGCAGCAGGCACCTGATTTGCTGGCACTCAGTATATTTAATGATTCTGTGGCACTCCTATGATTACAGCAAATGTGTCCATAAGTGGTGTTGAAATATTAAAGCAGGAGAGTGGGAATAAGTATTCCTGGATTCTTTGTCTGTTTGTGACTTGATGTGTGACCATGGGCACCTCTGCATGCCTTAGTTTATCTGTAAAACAGGTATAAAAATTCAAATTCTGTGAGCCAAATTCATGCCTGGTGTAATTCCAGTACAGTCAGTGCTTAATCACTGTGGTTATAAGTGCTTCATAAATGCAAATAGAATGAATGACGGAGTGACACCAAGGGGAGAATTTGTCCTGATTATTTTCCTGTGGTGTTTTATTTAAGTGGGCCAACCACTGTGCAAATAAGAAACATTGACAAAGCAGTGGCAACTGTAAGCGGTCTACAGGTTGGTACCTATCACTTCCGACTGACCGTGAAAGATTACCAGGGATTAAGCAGCACAGCTACACTCTCTGTTATTGTGAAGGAAGGTAAGCCAAATCACCTCTTCATGTGCAAAGCACTGTGATTATGTTGATTATTTAGAAAATGGGAGGAAATTAATACAGAACTAGATTACAGGTTTGGTTTTAAGGGAACTCGGAGACACCTACTGGACTAAAACCAATATCTAATCAAGAGATATTGTTTCTTATGTGACTGTAATATAATTACTTTTAGGACTTTCTTTACGTTCATTACATACACAAATAATACATGTATTAATTGTTTAATAAATGTCCACCGGAATGTATTAACCTCAGGATGTATCCTTTGTGAATAAAGTAATATTGCATTCTCACAAAGTTAGCAGCTGCTGCCTGTGTAGTTAAAGTAATACTCAAGAAACACAGGCTCAAGTTCCAGCTAAAATCTCACAGTAAACACATGTTTGTTCGTCTATAGGACAGAGACAGAGAAACAGTGTTTTGCCCCACACTCATCCCTGCAGAAAGCCCTGGTGTAGTTACAATGTGGTTTGTCTGCTGTCCAGCACTATATGACAGGAGTGGCCCAAATACAAGTCTGGAGAGAAATGCAGTCTACACTTCACCCTGCAGTTTACATTAGTCTTTAATAGAGAGATGCAGGGAGTGGGGATGGCCAATTCCAGCATCTATTGTTCCCTCTTGGTCTGAATATCTAGGGGCCAATGATCTCCATGGGCTTGCATCCCTGTGTTAAAGATGTGCTCTGTTCTGTTGCATGCAAATCAGCTGAGGCCCTTAGTGCAAAATTTGCTTGTGTGTATTCTATCAAGTTATTTGTTTGTAGCCTTACCTGCCATTGCACTCTGTAAATATGGCACCTTCTAAGCAACAGAACTGGCTTTAGTAACAAAAATGTGTTTTTAATGCTTTTTTGCTCACTGCAGCACCAGCATAGCTGGGGGAAGATCTGGTCTCTCTTCTTCATGTGCATCATCAACAGAATTGTCAAGTATCAGAGGGGTAGCTGTATGTTAGTGTTAGTCTGGATCTGTAAAAAGTGACAAAAAGTCCTGTGGCACCTTATAGACTAACCGACGTATTGGAGCATGAGCTTTCGTGGGTGAATACCCACTTTGTCAGATGCATATAGTGGAAATTTCCAGAGGCAGGTATAATTATGCAGGCAAGAATCAGTCTAGAGATAACGAGGTTAGTTCAAACAGGGAGGATGAGGCCCTCTACTAGCAGCTGAGGTGTGAGCACCAAGGGAGGAGAAACTGCTTTTGTAGTTGGCTACCCATTCCCAGTTTTTGTTTAATCCTGAGCTGATGGTGTCAAATTTTCAAATGAACTGAAGCTCAGCAGTTTCTCTTTGAAGTCTGGTCCTGAAGTTTTTTTGGTGCAGGATGGCTACCTTCAATCTCCCTGGACATACAATAGCAGATTTAAACGTTTACCAAATTCCAGTTACACATCCAGTCGGTGACCTGTGAAAACTCACTGAAGGCAAAGGAGCTTCACAGGTATTGCTGAGGGCATAATTTGAAGACAACATGGCTTCACAGGTCCCCCTGAGGGCCTCATATGAGCTGTGGAGGCTGTACAAGCAGTGATGATCAAGAAGAGAAGAACCCAGCTTGACTCTCAGATCCCAAGTTGAGTTTATGAGGCTAGCACTTGTGGGGAAAAAATATTTTTCCTTGTAAACTGAGAAAATCTAATCTGGAAATTGAGAGACAATATAAAACCCCACAGTGTCATGTTTACAGGGTCAGTTTTCAAAGTGGGAGTACCCTTCAATAGTAATCCTGTTAGTAATGCAGCTGTTTTTCCAGACTGTGGTAATCCTGAGGTCAAATTCAGCCCTGCCTTAACTGCTTCATTGACATCAGTAGAATAATCTGCCTTCTCTCACTGGGGCTGAATTTCACCTACTCCCTTGCTGACACTTTTGGACAGAATTATTTTTCTTGTGTTTGACTGTCTGAAACTCAGAGGATTGTACTACGGAGAGGCTGTGTGTGTTTCTCTACAGTTGTGTATCATTTATATCTTGCATCTTTTGAGAGAAAATCCTCCTGCTTTACTGTTTTTGTGGTTAGAAAACAACATTCCTCCCCGGGCTCATGCAGGAGGCAAACACATTCTTGTGCTTCCTAATAACTCTATTACATTGGATGGCTCACGGTCTACTGACGACCAAGGGATTGTATCGTATCTGTGGATTCGGGATGGCCAGAGCCCAGCTGCTGGCGTAAGTATTTAATTGGGGACAAAATCTGCCCTCTCTTGCATGCATGCGAAGCCCTCTGACTTCAATGTACCATCCTGGCAGATGTGTCCAGTCAGTTGCTATAGGGTTTGGTGTTACATCTGGTTTTATTTCACAACTCTATATTAATAAACTGGTACAAGGGGTAAATGGCATTTTAATTACATTTGCAGAGAATCATAGAATCATAGAATTCAAGATCAGAAGGGACCATTATGATCATCTAGTCTGACCTCCTGCAAGATGCAGGCCACATTAGCCGATCTACCCACTCTTTTAGCAAGCGACCCCTGCCCCATGCTTCGGAGGAAGGCGAAAAACCTCCAGGGACACTGCCAATCTGCCCTGGAGGAAAATTCCTTCCCGACCCCAAATATGGCGGTCAGCTGAACCCCGAGCATGCGGGCAAGACTCTCCAGCCATACCCTCTGAAAGAGGTTAAGAATATCATATTATTGACCCAATTTGACCCAATTAAGTACCAGTTTGGCACTCAATTGACCTATTGACTAAGCCCGTTATCCTATTATACCATCTCCTCCATAAACTTATCTAGCTTAATCTTAAAGTCATGGAGGTCCTTCGCCCCTACTGTTTCCCTCGGTAGGCTGTTCCAGTATTGCACTCCCCTGATGGTTAGAAACCTTCGTCTAATTTCAAGCCTAAATTTCCTGACTGACAATTTATATCCGTTTGTCCTCGTGTCTACATTAGCACTGAGCTGAAATAATTCCTCTCCTTCCCTGGTATTTATCCCTCTGATATATTTAAAGAGTGCAATCATATCTCCCCTTATCCTTCTTTTGGTTAAGGAAAACAAACCGAGCTCCTCAAGTCTCCTGTCATACGACAGGCCTTCCATTCCTCGGATCATTCTAGTGGCCCTTCTTTGTACCCGTTCCAGTTTTAACTCATCCTTCTTAAACATGGGAGACCAAAACTGCACACAATACTCCAAATGAGGTCTCACCAACGCCTTATATAACGGGACTAGCACTTCCTTATCCCTACTAGAAATACCCCGCCTAATGCAACCCAAGACCGCATTAGCTTTTTTAACGGCCACATCACATTGCCTACTCATAGTCATCCTATGATCAACCAGGACTCCCAGGTCCTTCTCCTCCTCCGTTACTTCCAACTGGTGCGTCCCTAGCTTATAACTAAAATTCTTGTTAGTCATCCCTAAATGCATAACCTTACACTTCTCACTATTGAATTTCATCCTGTTACTAATACTCCAGTTTACAAGGTCATCCAAATCTCCCTGAGGATATCCCGATCCTTCTCCGAATTGGCAATACCTCCCAACTTGGTGTCGTCCGCAAACTTTATCAGCCCACTCCTACTCTTGGTTCCCAGGTCAGCAATAAATAGATTGAATAAAATAGGACCCAAAACCGAACCTTGAGGAACTCCACTGGTAACCCCCCTCCAACCCGACAGTTCCCCTTTCAGTACTACCCTCTGCAGTCTCCCCTTTAACCAACTCCTTATCCACCTCTGGATTTTCATTTCGATCCCCATCTTTTCCAATTTAACCAATAATTCCTCATGCGGTACCGTATCAAACGCCTTACTGAAATCCAGATATATTAGATCCACCGCATTTCCCTTGTCTAAAAAATCTGTTACTTTCTCAAAGAAGGAGATCAGATTGGTTTGGCACGATCTACCTTTCGTAAATCCATGCTGTAATCTATCCCAGTTGTCATCGGCCTCCTGCTCCTTAACCACTCTCTCTTTCAAAATTTTTTCCATTACTTTGCATACTACAGATGTTAAACTAACAGGCCTGTAGTTACCCGGGTCACTTTTTTTCCCCTTCTTGAATATAGGAACTACATTAGCTAATCTCCAGTCCAACGGTACTATCCCCGAATTTAGAGATTTATTAAAAATCATCGCTAACGGGCTAGCAATATCACTCGCCAATTCCCTTAATATTCTAGGATGAAGATTATCCGGGCCCCCCGATTTACTTCCGTTAAGCTGTTCAAGTTTGGCCTCCACCTCAGATACCGTAATGTCTACCCCCATATCTTCATTCCCATCGGTCCCTCTATCACTATTCCTTAGCCCTTCATTAGCCTCATTAAAGACCGTGGCAAAATATTCATTCAGATATTGTGCCATTCCAAGATTATCCCTAATCTCCACTCCGTTTAAAGTTTTAAGCGGTCCCACTTCTTCCTTCTTGGTTTTCTTCCTATTTATATGGCTAAAAAACCTTTTGCTATTGGTTTTAATCCCCTTCGCTAAGTCCATCTCCACCCGTCGCTTTGCCTTTCTCACTGCATCCCTACACCCTCTGACCTCAATAAGGTAGGTTTCTTTGCTGATCCCTCCCATTTTCCACTCCCGGTACGCTTTCTGTTTTTTCTTAATGACCCCTCTAAGACGCTTGGTCATCCAGCTCGGTCTAAAACTGCTACCTACGAGCCGTTTTCCCTTTCTCGGGATACATGCCTCTGACAACTCCTGCAATTTCAACCTGAAGTAACCCCAGGCGTCATCTACCTTTAGATTCCTAAATATGTTGGTCCAGTCCACTTCCCTAACTAGTCGTCTTAATTTAGTAAAGTTAGCCCTTTTGAAATCGTAAACCCTAGTCTCAGATGCAATATTAATTATCCTCTCATTAATTTTGAAACGAATTAGCTCGTGATCACTCGAGCCAAGGTTGTCCCCTACTACTATTTCCTCAACAAGGTCCTCATTACTCACCAAAATCAGATCTAAAATGGCATCCCCCCTCGTCGGTTCAGCAACCACTTGATGTAGGAATTCATCAGCTATCACGTCTAGGAAAAGCTGAGCCCTATTGTTATTACTAGCATTTGTTTCCCAATCTATATCTGGGAAGTTAAAGTCTCCCATGATCAAGCAGTTCCTATTAGTGTTTACCTCCTTAAAAACATTAAAGAGCTCTCTATCCGTCTCCAAGCTAGATCCTGGCGGTCTATAGCACACCCCAATCACAATCCCGGGTGAGGCTCTGGTAGTTTTCTTCCCTAACATGACCATTGCCCACACAGACTCCGTATTAACCATTGCATTGCTAGTTATTTCATTACATTTCACCTCATTAGTGATATACAATGCTACTCCCCCACCTTTACCTTTGCATCGGTCTTTTCTAAACAGCACATACCCTTCCATACCTGTACTCCAGTCATGGCTATCGTTCCACCATGTTTCGGTTATTCCTATGATATCCGGTTTCAATTCTCGGACCAGGAGCTCCAGTTCCTCCATTTTATTACCTAAGCTTCTCGCATTGGTGAACAAACATCCTACCTTTTGCTGTTGGGCTCCTCTCACTCTTCTCACCCCGCTCGGTAGGGACACAGTACTACCAGTATGACCTGTCGATCTAGTATCCGTCCCCCCCCTCTTCCTTACACCTAACCGTCCCCCTCTGGCTATATCTGTTGTTATCTTCTTGTTCTCACTCCCAATGTATAAATTTGGCGTGGAGTGCACCAGGGCCTCTCCCAACCGTCTCCCCCCAGTGTCTAGTTTAAAGCTCTTTTAATCAGATGAGCCAGCCTCCCTCCTAGAAGTCTACTTCCTTCCCTACTTAGGTGGAGCCCATCCCGTGAGAACAGTTGTCTGTCCCCAAAAGCCTCCCAGTGCCCATACATCCCAAAGCCCTCCTTGTAACACCACTCTCTCAGCCAACTATTAATCGTTAGGATTCTCTCACCCCTTTGGCGCCCTTCCCTAGGGACAGGTAAGATCCCACTGAAGATCACCTGAGCCTCAATTTCCTTAAGCGTCTTACCCAACCTGGCATAGTCACCCTTGATCCTGTCTAGCGAGAATCTAGCAGTATCATTCGTTCCCACATGAAGGATGACCAAAGGGTTCTTACCTGCTCCTCTTAGGATCCTTTTCAACCTCAGGTCCACATCCCGTATTTTAGCGCCTGGTAGACAGCACACCCTTCTGTTCTCCGGATCGGCCCTGGTCACAGGCCTGTCCAACCTTCTCAGTATGGAGTCCCCAATCACGTAGACCTGCCTTTGCCTGGGGACAGTGCGGTCCTCTAACCTATCCCCCGTTCCCCCTGGTTGCAAGCTCCTTCCATTCCTATCTTCCCTTGTGGTTCCCCTTAAGCCATCCTGTAGTCTCCCCTGACCCAAACTTGGTGTTGCCTCCATAGACTCCTCCCCTCTCTCTATGGGACTGGCTGCTCGTCTCTTTTTCCTTGGCCTCCCACCATCAGCTACCATATTCTTTACCCCTTCCTCATTCTCCAAACCTTCAAACCTGTTCCTTAGCTCTATTTCCCCGTCACTGGCTCTCCTTTTCCTTGGCCTGCTTCTCAGTCACATGCTTCCACCGCCCATCCTCCTCGTCTGGTGGTCCCCCCTCACTGGCCTTAGCCCCTGCTCCCGCCTGTGCCCCTGGGCGTTCCCCTTCAGTTACTGCCTGCCATTGCTCCATCAGCTGCTCGAACCCCCTTCTATTCTCTATCAGGGTTTCTACCTGCAGCTCTAGGCCCTGGATCTTTTCCTCCAGCAGCTCTATTAGGCGGCACTTCATACATACATAGTACTGCTCTGGGTCCCCTGCTAGAACCAGGTACATACCGCAGCTGCTGCATGCTCTCATCCTCGGCGTGTCCTCTGCTGCTTGGCTCATGGCTGCTGCTGTCCCGGACTCGCTCGGTGCTTGTACCTGGGGACACACAGGGGACACGGCGCGGCCCCCTTCCACCTCCCCCTGCTAACTCCCACGCAAACTCCCCTGTTAGCAGCTCTGTTTGCTGCCTCCTGTGCCGCTGCTCGCATATACTCTGTTCGGAGGGCCAGAGCAGTGAGGACAGAGATGCCAAAGACACTAGATAGAGAGCTTAGAAATATGGCCATGTGATAGTAAAATGAGATTCATCTGGGGAAAATACAAGCTAATGCACCAGAGGGAAAATAATGTGAAATGCAGATATTCAAAAAGAAGGAAGATCATTGGAAAGCAAAAGGGCTGATAAAGCCCGAGGAATGATGGAAGGCAGCAAATCAGCTATGAACTTACAATGTGAGATGATATAAGAAAGCAATCTGGTTTTATCCTAGACCAAAGAGCTGATGATCTATCTCAACAGGACGCTGGTGGAACTACCCCCAGAATGCTGAGTGTGGGTCAGAGCTCTTCGGTATCAGAAAAATGGTGACAAATTGGCAGGGATTGAAGTGGGGGGGAAGGAGGAGCAAAATGATTATGGATCTGAAGGAAGTGATTTATGTGAGAACATTAAAAGAACTAAATAGGCTTAGCATAACAACAGAGTGATAAGTCTGCATATAAAGGGCATAAACACCAAGGAAGGAGAAGAATTGTTTAGAGTCCAAAGAGGTAGAATTAAGAATATTGGGATAAAACTGAAAAACAAAAATATAGACGGAATCTTCTATTTTCAAACAGATGTGCATCTGAGTACTGTATGTCTGCCTTGAACACACAATCTCCTTTTACTAGCTTTATCGAAGGTGACCACACTGCATGGGCATGTACACAGCATGAAGGCTATGTCTGTGCTGCAACTGGAGGTGTAATTTGCAGTTTGTGCAGACATACCTGTGCTATCTCTAATTTAATTAGCTTGCTAAAAATAGCAGTGAGGGGGCGCAGTGGTGTGGCTTGTACAATCCATGTTGAAACCCACTGTGCTATGTCCTCACTGCTATTTTTAGAGAGCTAACTAGATTAAAACTAGATTACACCTCCAGTTGCAGTGTAGATATAGCTAGATTAACACCTCCCATACTTGCAGTGGTCCATTGTAAACCCTGGGAATCCCGGGAAGGATTCTTTCAGGGTGGTCCCTTTGTTTGTTTTGAAGGTCCGAGGGCAAGCTTTGTGGTGGACTCTCTGTTGCAGACAATTGTTAAATCAATATCAGATGTTTTTCTAAAAGATGTGCTCTAGGAATTATTTTGTAGAAGCTCAATGGCCTGTGTTATACAGGAGCCCAGACTGGATAATCACAGGGTCCATTCTGGCTCTGGAATCTATGAATTCACATTCTCCAGCTAGATTGATGTACAGGTCGCAAGCTTCTGTCCTCTCTAGGAGTATAACCCTCTGCTGCTATCTTTTTTTGCAGGATGTGATGCATGGCTCAGACCATGAGGCAGTTCTGCAGCTAACCAATCTTGTGGAAGGACTCTATACTTTTCACTTGAAAGTCACAGATGCTAAAGGAGATTCAGCTATTGACACTGCCACTGTTGAAGTGCGGCCTGGTATGATCATTAAAAGGTCATCTGTAAGCTGCGTATATCTCCACATTCTTTTCTTTGCTGCTGTCAAGATCCTGTCAGGTTAAAAATCATGGGTCTGATTCACCACCGCCTTGCATTGTTGTTTACACCTGTTTAAAGTGAGTGTAAAATACTGTCATCTGAATTCTCCCTTTACGAACATTGATGATACTATTGTACATCCACTTTGCACAGGTATAAATGCTTGCCACCCTTTTCAGTCCATGGGAATCGGGCCCCATAGTTTAAAAATAGTTGCTTTCCTGATTATATTACAGGTAACACCTTTTCTTTATTAAAACTGAAAGATGTATCTACATTACTTATTTTCCATTATTTGTTTCAGTTTTGCATTTCAGTCAGTTTGGACAAGGCAAAGGGACCAATCACTTTTACTTTTAGTGACTTACCGCTCAGTTACACTTCCTGGTTCTCACGTCCAGTTGCCATGTTTGGGTGCAAAAATGCTTCCGTGGAATCTTCGTTTGTTAAAATAAGACTTCATTTCAGTTGTTTTCTCTTGGTTTTAATTTTTTTATACAACTTATTTGGGGATGGAGAGTTTTGTGATGAAGGCATGGGGCAGGTATTTGGGAGATTTTAATTCTAATCTTGGGTCTGCCACAGATTGCCCGTGTTATTGTGGCCAAGTCACTTGGCCTCTCTGCCATGTTTTCTTGATCCGTACAATCAGGATAACACTTACTATGTCACCGGGTTGCTGTGAGGCTTGTGATGTTTGTAAATCCCCGTAGGAGGGCAAAATATTATTATTACCTGTTTTGTTCATTCCCTCTGGGACATCTGGCATTGGCCACTGTCGGAAGACAGGATACTGGGCTAGATGGACCTTTGGTCTGACCCAGTATGGCCATTCTTATTATATTTAACAAAACCTACAATTATCGAGTTAAATTTGCCTCAAAAATGCATCGAACTTTTCTGTCCCAAGTTTATATTCCTCATTTAGACTCACTTAAACAAATGCTGTCCCAGTAATGATGGATTTAAGCACATGCTTAAATGCTTTTCCTGACTCTGGGCCTTAAAGACTGAGACAGCATTTAGGGAGGCTTTTAGGAGAAGGTGACATCAGGCTTGTTTTTCATGGATCGCATATAAATGAGTGTGAGTTCACTCTCAGGGTTTTAAGCACTGAACTCAAGCACTGTGACTTAACTAAGTGTCTCTCACCCTTTCCAGACTACTGTACCCCTTTCAGGAGTCTGATTTGTCTTGCCTACCCCAAGTTTCACCTCACTTAAAAACTACTTTCTTACAAAATCAGACATAAAAATACAAAAGTATCACAGCACACTATTGCTGAAAAATTACTCACTTTTTCATTTTTACCATATAATTATAAAATAAATTAATTGGAATATAAATATTGTCCTTACATTTCAGTGTATAATATATAAGCAGTATAAAAAGATCATTGTCGGCATGAAATTTTAGTTTGTGCTAACTTCACTAGTGCTTTTTATGTAGCCTGTTGTAAAACTAGGCAAATAGCTAGATGAGTTGATGTACCCCCTAGAAGACCTCTGCGTACCCCTGGTTGAGAACCACTGATTTAACTACCTGGGTCAGCCCTCTTTATACCTGAGCAACCCCTGCAGGACAGCTGGTGAAGAGACTTAGTATTAGCTGAAAAGGTTCATCGATTCTCATTCCTTTCTGTAGAATCAGTGCTGGATTGTAACTAACTAGAAGGTAATGAGAGAGAAACTTAAATATTCTGATATGTTTCAAAATTAACTAAGTACCCTTCCAAATGACCTTTCCCTCATAAAGATCAAGGGTAGGGGAACCTGGGTTACTAATCACTCCCTTCAGTCAATACTGAAATATTTACTAGTCTCTGGAAAAAAAACCACTTTTTTTTTTTTTGTTTTCTCAGACCCTAAAAAAAATGGTCTGGTGGAGTTGATTTTGCAAGTTGCAGTTGGCCAGCTCACTGAGCAACAAAAGGACACCCTGATGAGACAGCTAGCAGTGCTGCTGAACGTCTTGGATTCAGACATCAAAGTTCAGAAGATACAAGCCTACTCAGATTTAAGGTATGCAGCTATCAGGATGCGTGGGATTATGGAGGTGACAGCTCCCCTGTGACATCGTAAAATAAAAGTTAAAATATTGTAATAGATGCTAATGGATTGCATGCTAGGAGTCACTTGTGTATAAGTACCTAGGGATACTCTACAGTAACTGCACCCAGAGTCATTAAGGGATATTGTGTGGCTTAAAGCACTCTTCTTTGTCTGTGCTGTTAGACCTTTCTGAGTTTCTTTTGCGTTGCAGAGAAGCTGCACAAAATTGTTGCACCATCTTTTCCAAATCTTGCATTCCAAGGGGGAGTACTGGACTAGGTTTCCCAGGTGAAAAGTGACGAGGCTGAGGGAGGAAAAGAGGAACCAGAGAGAGAGCCAAGCCTCTTGGGACAGGGCTATTGAGCCTTATGTGAGCTTTTTGCAAAAGGGAGACGTCTATGTGCCATTTTTTACCAGCTCTCTTCAAGGAACTAGGACTTGTATACATTTTATAAATAAGCTACACTGAGGCCAGATCTACACTAGAAACTTTGCTAATTTAGCAAATGTCAGGGATGTGATTGTTATATATAATTTTTTTATGACAACATTTCTATACTAGCAAAAGCCTTACTATAGGTGCAGTTATGATGGCATAAAAGTGCTTTTGCCAGTATAACTTATTTTGCTTGAAGAACGGATATAAGTTATACCACCAAAATACTATAAGCAGGTTTTCCTTTCAAGATGGCTTTTTTCACTGACAGTATTTTGTAGGGCTGCAGGATGGCAGAAGTTAGATTTTAAAAGACAATTTTTACTTTTCAAAACTAATAAATGAGCTTGTGATTCTTCTTGCCTCTGCCAAAGCTCATCACTAGTAGCTTTTTGGCAAGCTGCATGGAAGACTAAAGAGAAGTTGAGAGAGATTTCCCTGGAGCATATGTTTTAGCAATAGAAGTTCTTCGACAGGTGGTAAAATCCCTGAGGTAGGAATGTGGAACTGGAGAACCTCATTTTAAAAAAGGGTCTCCCTGCAGACCCTTCTTTCACATCTTTCCCTCTATTTCAAAGAAACGTATTTATTTATCTTGATGTCTTCGTTTCATTTACTGTTTTTTGTCCTTCCAAAGGCTAAATGGAGTGAGACAGACAGACACTGTCACAATAAGCAAATGTTTCATTAAACAAATGTACTTGTCTGGCCGAGGTCTGTATGATCAAAGCTACTTTTTGTTTCCCCTCTTAAAATTTTTGATGCCTCGGGTGCTTTAGATGGTTTTTCACAATCAGTACCGGGGACCTCACCCCCTGGGTGAGCGGAAGCTCACTGAGCATGCTCAGCAGTCTACCTGGCTTCTGAGTAGCCTGGAGAAGTGTGTCTATATCGAGGTGGGCAAACTTTTTGGCCTGAGGGCCACATCTGGGAATAGAAATTGTATGGCGGGCCATGAATGCTCACAAAATTGGGGTTGGGGTGTGGGAGGGAGTGAGAGCTCTGGCTGGGGGTTCAGGCTCTGGGATGGGGCTGTGGATGAGGAGTTTGGGGTGGAGGAGGGTGCTCTGGGCTGTGATCGAAGGGTTTGGAGAGCAGGAGGGGGATCAGGGCTGGAGCAGGGTTTTGGGGCGTGGGGAGAGGCTCAGGGGTGCAGGCTCCGAGCGGCGCTTGCCTCAAGCGGCTCCTGGAAGCAGCGGCATGTTCCTTCTCCAGCTCCTACACGGATGCACGGCCAGGCAGCTCTACACGCTGCCCCATTCGCAGGCACCACCCCTGCAACTCCCATTGGAGCTCCGGAGGGGGCCATTGGAGCGTATAGGAGCCAGAGCGAGGCCATGCCGCAGCTTCTGGGAGTCGTGTGGTGCAGCCCCCAACCCAGTCTGTTATAAGATTTTAAAAATCATACATGTCATGGTTTCAGCTATTGAAATCTGAAATTTTGGGGTTGTAATTGTAGGAGTCCTGACCCAAAAAGGAGTTGTGGTGGGGGGTTGCAAGGTTATGGGGGGGCTTGCGGTAACTGCTACCCCTACTTCTGTGCTGCTGCTGGTGGCGGCACTGCCTTCAACAGCAGTGCAGAAGTAAGGATGGCACGGTATGGTATTGCACCCTTACTTCTGCACTGCTGCCTGCAGAACTGGACCCTCAGTCAGCAGCCGCCACTCTCTGGCTGCCCAGCTCTGAAGGCAGCAGCACAGAAGTAAGGGTGAAATACCATACTGTGCCATCCTTACTTCTGCACAGCTGCTGGCAGGGTGCTGCCTTCAGAGCTTGGCACCCAGCCAACAGCCACCGCTCTCTGGCTGCCCAGCTCTGAAGGCAACACAAAAATAAAGGTGGCAATGCTGTGACCCCTCCCCGCAAAATAACCTTGCGATTCCCCCTGGCAACTCCCTTTGGGGTCAGCACCCCCAATTTGAGAAATGTTGGTCTCCCCTGTGAAATCTGTATAGTATAGGGTAAAAGCAGACAAGACCAGATTTAATGGGGGAAGACCAGATTTCACAGTCCGTTATGTTTTTTTCTTGGCCATGAATTTGATACGGCTCTATATGTATATACAATGGATGCATTTGAGTGGCAGATTCAGAGCAAAAGGACTGGAAATGGTTGTACACAGCCGAGCCTACCACAGATTTCAGTGTAGCTTGCACATCTACTGAGACCTGACAATGCAGTTGACAGAATCTATTGAGATGACTAATCTTTAAACTGTCTTCCTAAATTAACTAAGGGTATGTCTACACTACTCGCTGGATCAGCGGATAGTGATCGATCTATCGGGGATCGATGTATCGCATCTCGTCTAGACGTGATCATCGATCCCCGAACGTGCTCCCTGTCGACTCTGGAACTCCTCCAGGGCGAGAGGCAGAAGTGGAGTCGACGGGGGAGCAGCGGCTGTCGATCCCGCACCCCGAGGACACAAAGTAAATCAATCTAAGATATGTCGACTTCAGCTACACTATTCTTATAGCTGAAGTTGCGTATCTTAGATCAATTTCCCTCCCCCCCACCCCAGTGTAGACCAGGCCTAATACATTTTTTTTAAATTATTTTTGGAATATATTCAGAGCTCTATGTACCTCCCCAAATTTAAAAATATGCTATTAGGAAATCTAATACCATCACTACAGTATTTCAAACCCCAATGACTAATTTCCAACTAAAAGACTCCACCCCACACCCCAAAAACCCCCAAAGCATCCCACCCGAATGCAGCATAACATGACATAATGGTTTTTAGATGGGCTTTTTCTTGATTGCCAGTCCCCCAATACCCTGATCCAATCTTCTCATTGACTGCGGTGGGTATTGGATCAGAACTTAGATGCTTGTGGGAAAGTACGGTGGGGTGGGTGAGAGGGCTTTGAAATGGGCCTGGAAGTTTGACAAATGGGAGGACGAGGGAAGGAAGAGTGTGTCCCCCTCTCCTCAGCTTTCTCCCATGAAGCTGAGAAGCTAGAGAACTGTTATTGCTCCTGAACTGAATGGTAGTGTAAAAGCCATGTCACTGTGATGAAGTTGGTTAACTCGGTGGCAGATTAAATAATATTTGTACACCAAAGACAATGATTTTAAACCTATAATTTCCAGAGTATAGGCTCCTACAATCAAATTGAAAAATATTAGCTCCTTGGACAACATAAATCTTAATTTTATTTGTGCGTTCTTTCTGCAGCACAGCGGTTGTATTCTATGTGCAGAATGGGCATCCTTTCAAAGTAATAAAGGCTTCAGATGTCGCACGGATGCTGCACATGCAGCTGCTAAAGGAGAAGGCTGACTTCCTGCTTTTTAAAGTTCTGCGGGTTGACACAGCTGGTACGTTCTGCCTGCTGCTTCCTATTTCTTGAGGTTTACAGCCATCAGAATATTAATTAGCATAGCAACATGGTACAGTATGCAGGAGCTTCCTTTCTGCACCGTTTTGCATTCAGTTTTCTGAATGATGAGGCTGATAATGCTTGAAATATCTGTTTATCTAGGACAGACTTTTGCCAGTTACTTACTCTTTGCCACTTGTATCTTTAAAAGGAAAGCATGGTGGCTGTCAGTCATTATGTAACTAAGGCTCATTTACTGTATACTAGGAAACACAGCATGTTGGGAAACCATGTTATAACACTGTACTATCCCAGCTGTGATATAACACTGTTCTTACTCTGTGGATGGGACAAACCAGGCTGTAACCATAATATAGAATTTGTGTTATATCCCTCGTTCCTTTGAAGTTGTTACGCTATTCCCCAACGGAGTTATAATATGATTTGTTCCTACCTCCCCAGGCGAAATGCTCAGGCCATCATTGTATTATAACCCAGTCCCCTAATGTGGTAAATATTGTAGTGTAGACAGGCCCCTCGTGTTTCTTCATAATGAGAGATCTTTTCACAATGATGGTTGGGCTTTCAAGCCAAGTTTCAAGTTTTACTCTGCCGTAAAGTCGCAGTGCTGCTGGGAATTAGAACACTTTGTGACACTGAGGCATTCCAGATCTGAATTTGTTGTAATTTATAGCTAAGGGGAGGTTTTTTGTAGGATCAGCATGCAAGGAGAGAGAGAGAAGCTGTAGCACTAAAATAGTCATTGATTAATAGGTTTTATTTTTGAATTTACTCCCTGAGGAAAAAACTACAGCTGTTATACAGTAAAAAATTAAGTAGTGGTTTGTTTGTTTTTTTACTTTGAAATAGAAGAAAACGAGGTATAATTTTCAAATTTGTATTCATTTAACCTGCTATTTAACTAAAAATTTTCAGGCAAAAAAACCAAAAAGCTGCTGTGAGTTTTATGTATTTTTTTGGAAAGCAGTTTATTTTGACTTTTATATTTTGATAAAATGCACACATCATGCTACCTCTTGGTACATTTCCAACAATTAAAAATTAACTATATGAACGCTGTGCCCTAAGGAGTTCTGATGCTACATTTTTTTCAGGTATTTGTATGATGATCATTATGGTAGTGTCTGGGAACATTCATATTTCTCAAGTACTCAGGTATTCTGGAGACTATACACCATAGAAATACCAATAAATAATACATAAACAAATAAAACTGAATTCCCTGACCCAGGTTGATCTCCAGGTCTAGTGTCAGTAAATTAACATTGGCTCCCTGGCTGGCTATTCAGTTGGATAATATATTTTCATCTTTGTGATCCCACCCACCAGGCTGCTGTGCCTTTAAAGTACATCGGCCTAACTCAGACCCCCAACAAATGACGGCTGGACGATTAGGAACCAGCAGTGGGTCAGTTTCAGTGACAGTAAAAGCAGTGGTTTGGGGAATATTTGTCTACTAATGATTCATGGAAACACATCAATGAAATTTCCACCATTGGATTTCTAAGTGACCTTTTCATTGATCAGTGTCTGCACTGGAATTGTGGGCAAGAGAATGCACCATGCACCCCCCCACACACACGTTAATGCCTAACAGAGTGTGCTTTACAAGTTGCCCTTTTACACTGTAATTATCTTCACCTTTGTTCTGTTCTTAGTCTGCCTTTTAAAATGCTCTGGACATGGTCACTGTGACCCCATCACAAAGCGTTGTATTTGCTATCAGCTGTGGATGGAGAACTTGATCCAGCGTTACCTGAATGATGGAGAGAGTAACTGTGGTGAGTTTGGATGGCATTGGGTGGGATGTTCCAAGAACGATTCCCCTTTCCTGTGTGTAGCAGTTCTGTAAATGTATCTATGACTATTATGCATACTGAAAAACAATGAACAATACACACAACTGTTCTTCCAGAACCAACCAACCAAACAAGGAAATGCAGTCATATGACATGAGAGAAGCAAGTCCATATGGGCTTCATCCTGCACGTTGCCAGGCACTCTAGCCCAGTGGCTCTCAACCTTTCTGGTCCACTGTACCCCTTTTAGGAGTTTGATTTGTCTTGCGTACCTCCAACTTGCAAGTTTCACCTCACTTACAAACTACTTACAAAAGCAGACACAAAAATATAGAAGTGTCACAGCACACTGTTACTGAAAAATTTCCGACTTTCTCATTGTTACCATATAATTATAAAATAAATCAATTGGAATATAAATACTGTACTTACATTTCAGTACATAGTCTATAGAGCAGTATAAACAAGTTGTTGTATGAAATTTTAGGTTGTACTGACTTCACTAGTGCTTTTTATGTAGCCTGTTGTAAAACTAGGCAAATATCTAGGTGAGTTGATATGCCCCCTGGAAGATCTCTGTGTACCCCCAGGGATACAGGTACCCCTGCTTGAGAACAACTGCTCTAGCCTGATCCATCAAAACACTTAAGGACCTGCTTAACTTGAAGCACACGAACAGTCTCATTGACATCAGTAGGACTTATCCTGTGCTTAACTGAAAGCATGTGCATAATTGCCGGATGGGACCAGAGTGCTCAGCACCTTACAGGATTGACCTTGATGTAACCGCTTCTTTAAAGGGGAAATTATAGGCAAAGCTTAGGAAAAAAAGATAGAGATAATGTTAGTGTAAACCTTTGTTACTTGGTAAAACTGTTGCTAATGTATATTGGAGAAAGGAGACCGAATTTTCTGCAATTCTTTTCCCCCTTGACTGTTTACTAAGATTTATTTTTCCCACAAACAGTTTGTCAGAGTTCCATTTTGTAAGGTGCAGAACACCTCACTACCACTAACTGCAGTCAAAGTGGAGGGAACTCGGCAACTTGCAGGACATCTCACAGGCCTGGCAGCTCCATGTGTGTGCTGTGACCCCATTACTGGCCTTAGCAGTTACATGCACAGAAGGAAGGAAGAATGCACCTCACAGTTGGAGTTGTATTACTTGTGGAAATGGAGAAAATTTGGAAATGAATAACGAAAGAACATTAGGGGGCTCTCTGGCTGTCCAGCCCCTCAATATTACACTGTGGAAGATGATCTGCATGAGAGTTTAAAGTGATTGAGAATCTTCTAAATAATACTAGACGTTGTCATTTTAAAATATTGTTTTTCAAATTTTGCATAATGGTTTTCGGAGAAAGGTATAAAAATAGCTAAATGTTACTTCTGGGACACTTAGAAATTATTTTGGACCAGATGGATGTTTCTGTAGATAACCCTGGTACTGCACCTGCAGTTGCTTGGGAGTTTCTGATTTCTACTCAGGTTAAGAGGAACAACACAGTGATAACACCCCACAGCATTCTGGTGGATGTGTTTTGTGCATCATGTTTTAATACGGTGGCCTAGATGTTTGTAGCAGTGGCTACAAAATGCTTGTGTTTTATACTAAACAGTCTAGTCAGTTTTAAAAACTTGGCTTTTTTATTTGACCACCTTCACCATTTTCTAAATTGTCTTTCTCACATGTATTACAGTTACCTCTGGAAAATACAGTTTAGTTGTCACTGGTTTACGTTTTATTGTGTGACAGGACTATCATTTCTTTGTTAGGCATACCCCTTTGACATCCTATTTGAAATCTCCTCTATTGTACTTAGTTTTAATATAAAATTTAAATTAAATTAAGGCTAATAGCATTTGTTTAGCCAAAATACAATTCTATTCTTTGCATGGGACAGTCTCCTACTCTTACGTTGAGAAATACATTACTCCTCAAGTAGTCCGATTGATTTCTATAGGATCAATTGAGGAATAAGATACCCTTGCTCATGGGGAGTAGTATCAGAATCTGGACCCATGTGTTTGTATATAGGGTTGCCAACTATCTAATCACACAAACCCAAACACCCTTGCCCTGCCCTCTGCCCTGCCCCTTCCTTGAGGCCCTGCCCACTCCATCCCCCCTTGCTCACTTTCACCAGCCTAGGGCAGAGGGTTGGGGTGTGGGCTCTGAGCTGGGGCCGAGGGATTCTGAGTGTGGGAGAGGGCTCTGGGCTGAGCCTGGGGCAGGGGGCTAGGGTGCAGGAAGGGGTGAGGAGTGCAGGCTCTGGGAGGGAGTTGGGTTCAGGAGGAGGTTCCGGGTTTGGGCAGGACGTTGGGGTGCAGGAGGGATCTCCCTGATCCTATATGATATTTTTTCAGTTTCCTCTCATGAAGGAATTCTTTTTCTAACAGCACACTGTCATCAATCACGTGCCCTATCAGAGCTGTACTGTACAGAAGGTGCATAAAGGTACACACCTCACTTGGATGAAATGCCCAGGCTGGAAAGAACCCAGTTTGACTTTCAGATCTCAGGCTGAATTTGCTGGGCTGGCAGGAGAAAAAATATATTTTACTTACAACCTGTGACTATTTGATCCGGAGTCTAAGTCTCAGCAATGGTAAATAGGGACCCTGGTGATGTCATTTTTACAGATTCCCTTTTAAGAGAACAACTCTCAAGTTCCAGTCAGTCTTAATGAAAAATGAAGCCGCACCCCACCTCATGAGATCAGTTATTGAGACAGTTACATTCATGATACCTTTGTGCATCACTTTCTTGTTTTATTTTCTAGAATGGAGCATACTCTACGTGACTGTATCCACTTTCATTTTGGTTGTGCTCATGGTGAGCTTAGCGTGGCTCTGCATCTGCTACTGCAAGAGGTATGTGTCTTGTAGCGTTTTCAGTGCAGTGCATTTAAACGTGACGTCACTGCACCTCAGCATTAAACCATTCTGCTCTTCTCAAACACTCTACTGTCCTCTGTAGATATTTTTCTGTCTTTGGGTTTATATATTTACCCCACTGAGAAGTAGGACCTGTCCTTTGCCTGAGGTGCTCCTTGACACACTTTAAAAATACAGCTATAAAACGAGACTACTGCTGGAACCACCAACCACCTCTCCACCTAATAATTAACGTATATCCTAGCCCAGCGGCTGAAAATATATTTAAGAGCTTTAAAATCCTCCCACTAGAATCTTCCCAGTCTCTCACACCTAGATAAAGCCCTATCTCCTGGAGGTGACTAAACTAGGGCTGTTTTGGACCTGGAGGAAGGAAACTCTAAAGCAGAGGGTACTTCATGGCTATAGCTCGGCAGGTTGGGTCTGGCTTATGTCCAAGGAAACTAGTCTGTACAAAGTACGCTAATGCTGTCTATCCCAGGAGTTTCTCTCTGCTTCCAGCTCGTTTTTGTTTTGTTTTGTCTGCCTTGTTAATATGCTTTTTCTGATCTCATTATCAATCTCAGGTGTGGCTACACTAAAGAGACTACACTGATTTAGCTCTATCAGCATCACTACGCCAGCATATCCCCATAGTGTAAAGCAGCCTACTGTGATAGAATGGATTTTTTTTCCATTCGTGTAGGAACTGCAGTAGCTATGAATGACAGTAGCTATGGACAAAGAAGCATTCTTCTGTCAACATACCTGCATCTGCACTGGGGGCTAGGTTAGCATAGCTGTGGTGGTCCAGGGTGTGATTATTTTTTTGTTTTTTTTCTCACCCCCTCACCGACATAGCTATGTCGACCTAACTTTTAAGCATAAATCACGTGTCAGCAAGACAATCAGTAATTCTCTCCCAAGTAACGTATTTGTCCACTTGGTCCTTTCTGGTGCGAGTCATTGGTGTGAATGTTTTGTTGCCCAGTAGACGAGACGGTTTGTTTTGATGAAACAAAAAATGAATTTTTTGGGTGTTGCATCCGACAAAGTGGGTATTCACCCACGAAAGCTCATGCTCCAATACGTCTGTTAGTCTATAAGGTGCCACAGAACTCTTTGCCACTTTTACAGATCCAGACTAACACGGCTACCCCTCTGATACTGGGTGTTTAGTCTTCCCCACAATGACATTTTGGTGAGACGTACAGGATATTGTTTGAAAAGCTGTGCCCCTTGGACTGCTTTCTCTGGCACTGGGGTGGCCGGTGTTGGACCTCCGAGACTGGCATGTGGCAGGGACTGGTGGAACTCCTGCACGGAACTGGGGCTCATCTGCCTCTGTGACTCTGTCCTCACTTGCCTCAGACTCTGCAGAGGGCATCTGACTGGTCCAGAGATCGACGTGGAGAGAAGGGGCAGGGACTGTGGAGGTGGGGCAGAGGTAGGAGGTATAAACTCCTTGGGGCAAGGATAAGTAAATGATGCATGGCTTTCAGGGACTGGATTGTTTTTTAGATACCTTTTATTGACATCTCAGATTAAGTCAGCCTGTCTGGAGAGTGCAGAGTCCAAGTTATTTTTATTTCTATTTATTTATTTAAAATGTAATAGTGCCCGCTATGTGCTTATCAAACGGGGGAGGTCAGTCCCTGCCCTGAAGAGCTTATCATATAAAAAAGACAGACAGCAGAAAGGTGTGGGAAAGGGATACAGCATACAAGCAAAGTGATCAGTGATAGTAATGCACATCCTGTTAGATATGTCCCTGATTGTACATGCTAAAATCCCCTCCTCATTCCTCCTTCTACCATTCAACCCCTCATCTTCCCCCGGGCAGCAGTTCTCCACTTCCCTTCTAGTGTTCTTATTCTCTCTCAGACATTCAGCCCCTTCCCTCCATGTAAACGAGCAAGTAACTCCTAGGATAAATCCATTACATAAATTCATAGGTGATGTAGTTCCTGTAGGCGATGTGGGAGAAGTGAACCTTGAGGAAGCATTTAAATGAGGAGACAGTTGTCTTTGCAGACCAGAGTAGTAGGGGATTTTATGCGTAGGTGGAAATCTCTATTTTGACTGGGTTTGGTTAGCGATGGGCCCAAACCAAACTTGGTGGAAACCCAGATCTGAAATCTGCTCTTGTAAGGGCTAAACCAAAATGCTGGGTCTGGACACACCCCTAAGCTTTGGGAAAATTTTGTCCTGGAACCAAACTGTGTGCCTCAGGCCCATCGCTAGGTAGTGTAGAAGTCTGTTCCCTAGTTAAGCAGGCCCACTTTTGCCCACTTTCTGCATATGAAAGAAAGACTTGCACTTAGTGGTGCAGATTCTGCTCCCATTTACATCAGCATCAATCAGGAGTGACTCTTGAAATAGGTGGCGTTACATCTGCATAGAGATACTGTGAGAGCAAAATTGGCCTCTTTGGTTGTCCCTGTTCAGTGTATGTGTGTCAGTTTATTTACTGTGCATGAGAACTTGATTTACTGGTGGTAACTTTCCTTTTAGCAGAAAGAGGACAAAGATAAGAAAGAAAACCAAATACACTATCCTAGATAACATAGATGACCAGGAAAGGATGGAGCTAAGGCCCAAATATGGTAAGATTTATTTTTTAATTGGGACCTTTCTTAGCAGTGGATCATTAAACTCCTATGTTTGTCTTAATTTTTGTTTAAGTTGTTTACTACTTCTCATAACACAAGAACTAGGGGTCACCAAATGAAATTAATAGGCAGCAAGTTTAAAACAAATAAAGGAAGTATTTCTTCACACAACGCACAGTCAACCTGTGGAACTCCTTGCCAGAGGATGTTGTGAAGGCCAAGACCATAACAGGGTTCAAAACAGAACCAGATAAATTCATGGAGGATAGGTCCATCAATGGCTATTAGCCAGGATGGGCAGGGATGGTGTCCCAAGCCTCTATTTGCCAGAAGCTGGGAATGAGCGACGGGATGGATCACTTGATGATTACCTGTTCTGTTCATTCCCTCTGGGGTACCTGTTGGAAGACAGGATACTGGGCTAGAGCCAGTATGGCTGTTCTTATGTTATGTTCTTAATTTTATAGCAGTTAGTTACAAAGTTCTCTTCCATACATATGTTCTTCATTTTAAAAGAAAACATGAAAACAACTTTTAACTTTGTAACATGTTTAAAAAAAAAACAACAACAAAAAACAAAAACAACTCCCTCCCCCTCCCCTTTTCTAGCTAATACATAGCAA
The DNA here is from genome assembly GCF_020497125.1 of Mauremys mutica. NCBI lineage: Eukaryota > Metazoa > Chordata > Testudines > Geoemydidae > Mauremys > Mauremys mutica. The sequence goes on from NC_059073.1 coordinate 108,291,164, forward strand.
TATTGCATGGCCCAAATACGTCCCATCTAACTTCAGTGGGCTTTGGAGCATGCCCCTAGTTAACAGCTTCCATTCACAATGAAAGGCCTTTAATTTTAATTTCCCTCAGTCTAATGGGGGGAATATTTTAAGTGCAGTGGAGGAAAACCTCCTTAAAAAGTAAAAAATTCACCCAGGAGCACAGACTTTTCATGGTCAATCTTAGAGCTGTATGTGTGGGTAGATTTAATTGATTGGTTCAAGCTGTTAGCAAGGACTGTGCTGCGTGATGAGATGCTTTAAATGAATTGTGAACATCTGTAGTAAAATAGAGGCAGACCAAAGCACAAGGCACCGGCTGCTCAGGTAGTATCAATATGTCAATTTCCATTGCGATCAGTGGAGTATCTGGCCCCCGATATTTAGTGTGTGTTTGTATAATCTTTAATATGGATGGTGGCCTGAATAGTTACTCTTCAAGGCAGTGCAGCACAGCATCACTGACTTTGCACAACACTACACAGGGGAGAGGTTACTAAATTTAAAAGTAAAACTTTCCAGAGAATATTTTGGTTTGTTGTTTTCAGGTATAAAACACAGAAGTACAGAACACAATTCCAGTCTGATGGTTTCAGAGTCCGAGTTCGACAGCGACCAGGACACTATCTTCAGCAGAGAAAAGGTCGAAAGAGAGAATCCTAAGAACATCATGAATGGTTCTGTCAAAAATGGAGTTTCCTTCACCTATAGCTCGAAAGACAGATAATTGAATGAGTGTAAAATGAAAGGACGTGCTGATTTGACACATCAAGAAAGTGTTGATCCACCTTTTTGTTTTCAAAATCAAAAGCTTCCTAAAATTTATCCTAACAGCAGATGAAGTAAAATTCCAGTACAGTGATGGGGGGATTAAACAGACAACTAACTCTTGTCATTGGTGTAAGAAGCACATTTAATTCCTCCTTTGCTCTGTGCTAAACATTTATGTATAAGTGTCAGCAGACACTTTTCCTATAACAGACCAAGGAATCACTGCTATGACCCCAGCCAGGAGTGTTCTGTTACTAACAACAGTGACTGTCTGAGGCTTTGAGCTATATACAGGCTGTGTCTTTACTTTGTTTCCATCACTCGAAGGAGCACTGTTATGTTACGTAGCTAATGTAAAACAGTAAAAGCCAACATTCAGAGTTTCCCTTCTAGCTGCAAAGAGGAGAGTTTGGCTACAAGCTCCATCGTCATATACAGTTTTTAAGTTGGATACAGAAAGGGGAGGTCCACAGATAGCATTTTTAATACATAGTATTTGCCTCTACGCTCTGCTTTAAGACTGTGGGTTTTAGGGTAGCACTCCTAAGGTGAAAATGCCTCTGTTTTTAAGGGATGTTTACTATCTAGCAGTTTCACTTAATCAGCTGCAAGCTAATGTGATACTTTTGTATCCTGTACAAAGCATATGCCCCCTGTATGTATGTCAAAAAAATGATGGCAGCAGAGAAATCCTGCCTTTTATTCTCTTCCATTATGACGACTGAGGCTTGTATTTCTGTTCCCTCTGGGGCCTGAAGACCCAAGCCAGGGGTATGTAATAAAGAGGAGAGGGGCAGGGAGGACTTAGCACCTGCATGCCTCCTGCTATGTGTCAAGCACCCTAAACTTCCTTTGGCTTAAATGGGAGTTTAAGGTGCTCAGGACCTTTCAAGATTGGATCCTTAATGTGCTTAAATTGAGATGGACACTAGAATATGTCAGTAGGGAGTGTTAGAATGTGCCAAGGCTGTTACTGAGCAAAGGCTTGGCTCTTTGTTACATATAGGAAGCAGGAGCTTTGATCACACAGTAAGGATTAGTTAGGGCTGACTGAAACTTTCTCTTGAATATTAGAGGGGTTTTTTGTTTACTCTTTGCTAGGGGGTTGGCTGTCTTGGGTCAGGAAGAGGGGCAAGACTCTTGTTCAGGACCCAGGTGGTATTCAGGGGTGCCATATTTGAAGCGCCCCATCACGTCGTGGAGATCTGTATAAGGAGAACCCAGTTTATATGTGGACTTCATTTGTTCATGGCTACGGTGGTGGGGGATACAGACCAGTCAGCTTAACTTCAGTACCCAGGAAGTTAATGGAGCAAATAATTAAGTAATCAATTGGCGAAGACCTACTAGATAATAAGGTGATAAGTAACAGCATGGATTTGTCAAGAACAAATCATGTCAAACCAACTCAATAGCTTTCTTTTGACAGGGTAACAAACCTTGTGGATGGGGAAGCAGTAGATGTGGTAGGTTTTGACTTTAGTAAGGCTTTTGATACTGTCTCGGATGACCTTCTCATAAATAAGTTAGGGAAATACAACCTAGATGGAGCTACTATAAGGTGGACCCATAACTGGTTAGAAAACCGTTCCCAGAGAATAGTTATCAGTGGTTCACAGTCAAGCTGGAAGGGCATAACAAGTGGGGTCCCACAGGGATCAGTTCTGGGTCCAGTTCTGTTCAATATCTTCAGTGATTTAGATAATGGCATAGAGAGTACACTGATAAAGTTTGCGGATGATACCAAGCTGGGAGGGGTTGCAAGTGCTTTGGAGAATAGGATTAAAATTCAAAATGATCTGGACAAACTGGAGAAATGGTCTGAAGTAAATTGTATTTGTCCTTATTGAATTTCATCTTAAGTTCTCCATTTAAGAAGGAACAATCAGTTGCACACATACAAAATGGGAAATGACTGCCTATGAGCTAAGAAGGAGTACTGCAGAAAAGGATCTGGGGGTCATAGTGGATCACAAGCTAAATCTGAGTCAACAATATAACACTGTTGCAAAAAAAGCAAACCTCATTCTGGGATGTATTAGCAGGAATGTTGTAAGCAAGACATGAGAAATAATTCTTCCGCTTTACTCTGCGCTGATTAGGCTCAACTGGAGTATTCTGTCCAGTCTTGGGTGCCACATTTCAGGAAAGATGTGGACAAATTGGGAAAATCCAGAGAAGAGCAACAAAATAACTAAAGGTCTAGAAAACATGACCTATGAGGGAAGACTGAAAAAACTGGGTTTCTTTTTCTTGAGTGGTAACAGCTAATTTATAACCCATCATTATGTATGTGTAGTTGGTGTTATATTTTCCAATGTGCATTATTTTGCTCTTATCAATGTTGAATTTAATCTGCCATTTTGTTGTAATTCTTTGCAGTCAGCTTTGGATTTAACTATATTGAATAATTTTGTATCATCTGCAAACTTTGCCACTTCACTGTTCACTCTCTTTTTCCAGATCATTAATGAATATGTCGAACAGCACAGGTCCCAGATCCTTCGGGGACCCTGCTGTTTACCGCTCTCCATTGTGAAAACTGACTATTTATTCCAACCTTTTGTTTCTGATCCTTTAACCAGTTACTGATCCATGAGAGGACCTTCCTTCTTATCCCATGATTACTTAAGAGCCTCTGGTGAGGGACCTTGTTAAAGGCTTTCTGAAAATCCAAGTACACTGGATCACCCATATTCACATGCTTGTTGATGCCCTCAGAATTCTAATAGATTGATGGAGGCATGACTTGCCTTGACAAAAGTCTGTTGTCTCTTCCATAACAAATTGTGTTTGTTTGTGTCTGATCATTCTTTTCTTTACTATAGTTTCTACCAAATTGCCTGGTAGTGACATTAGGCTCACTGGTCAAGATCTCCTTGGGTGCCCTTTTTAAATATCAGTGTTAAATTAACTATCTTCCAGTCAGCAGGTGCAGAATTTCAGTGATAGGTTACATACTACAGTTAATAGTTTTGCAATTTCATATTTGAGTTACTTCAGAACTCTTTGGTGAATACCATCTGGTCCTGGTGACGTATTACTGTTTAATCTTCTATTGACACATCAATGTGGGATAGTACTTCCGATTTTGTGGTAAAAAAAGAATAGCTCTGAAGTCAGTATCGCCCCCACATCCTCTGCAGTGAAAATCAATGCAAACAATTCATTTAGCTTTTCTGCAATGGCCTTGTTTTCCCTGAATGCTCCTTTCGCATCTTGGTATTCTAGTGGTTCTGTTGTCTGTTTGGGAGGCTTCCTGCTTCTGATGTACATCAAAAAATTCTTACCGTTAGTTTTTGTCTCTCAAATTATTTTGTGGCCTGCCTTATACTTGAACATGTAACCTGTCAGAGTTTGTGGCACCTTCCTACTATCTTCACTAGGATTAGACTTTCAAATTTGAAATGATGCCTTTTTGCCTCTAACGGCCTCCACTGCTCTGCTGTTTAGTGATGATGGCATTCTTTTTGTCCTGTTATTATTTTTTTTCTGATTTGTGATATAGATTTATTCTGAGCCTCCGTTATGGTGTTTTTAAATAGTCCTCATTCTGCTTGCAGGCATTTGACCCCTTTTGATTTCCATCTAACAAGCATGCTCATTTTTGTGGAGTTCTCCTTTTTTAAGTTAAATGTTAATACCTTTCTGGCTCTGAGAATTTGTGATATCAAATATTAATATCCTCAGTGGTCCTTAAGTCTAGCATGACTTTTTTGTCAGGCATTGAGGACTGAATATAACAAGCCCTGAACTTTGGATCACTGTAATTTTTATTTCTAATAATGCTAATTCCTGGAGTCTCTGCCCAGGCAATTCCCAGAACTGGGAGGGCAAGGCTATTAACGGGTAGGGTTAAACGCATTGGTGGAACTGAGTGGGGAAGTCTGCCTATTTTTATGGACTGTGCTGGACTTGAAGCACTCAAGATCCACCCTGACAGACAAAATAAAAATATTAAAAATGCCCCAGGGTGCTTGGAACTACTCAGAAAATTCCCACACCTACTATACAAGCAGCTGAGGGCTGAGATGCTAACACTCTACACGAAAGCATCAATATGTTAATAAGGACAACCATGGCAACTATGTTCTTGCCCACATCCCTTCAAAGTTAAGCCCTGAGTGCAGTTGATATAGTGAAGATTCTCACACTCCTTACTATAAGAGGTATTTAATAAGTCCACAAACTAATTGTTGCATATGGAGGCATCCATACTTACAGAACATCAAACTACGCCACTATAAGCAAGCCCAAACCTTCTTTTTTACCTTGGCAGACAAAGTGCTTCTGCAGTATGAGGTGAAATTTAGCTGGACATGTCTGACAAGAACAGTAAAAGCAAAGCCTCTGTCTTCTAATTCAACCTCGGAGTTGTTGCTGATTTTAACTGTTGTTTGACCGTCCTTACCAAGTTACATTTGACAAGCTCAGTTATCTCATCACTTGTTTCACACTTGTCAGATATTTCCAACTGCCTTCTGGGAGGACAAAAGGAACTTTAACAGCCTCATTGTTAAGTGCACCAGATACAGCTGTAGTTCAGGCACCTCCCACACCACCGGGTTGCCAGACATGCTTGCCTATGTGATGCTATTTTTATTTTATTCAGCAGATTGTCTTGAGGAAATGGAAGTGCACATGCTCATGCAGGGGGATTCATCTGCAGAGGATTTAACAGCACAGTGTGTATTGTCTCCATTCTTTATTCTACCCCTTCAAACCTGAGAGCAGCTCAAAAATGCTAGAGCTTAACATTCCTCACACAGCTCCGGCCTTCTTCAAACAATCACAGGCCAAAACCTTCAGGCCCCCCCATTTAAGTAAAATTCCTGTAAAAGTTTGTGGGTGTATTGCCTATATAACGAGTGTGGGTTTTGGTCTTTGCTACGTTGAGATGATAATGGAATAAGTTATAGTGACCTTGAGTTTGGGGTGGCGATGGTGCAGAGAAAATAACTATCACCTGCTGGACAATTTATGGAAGACTGGTCTGAGAAACGGAGATGAATGGTGAGCATCCCTCTAGGAGAAGGGCGAGTGGGATAAGAAAGTGGGGAAGGGAGGTCCTAAAGCATAAGGGAGAGTTGTACTTAGGATTCTGGACACAGCTCAGTGTCAGATCCAGGTGTAGCAAGGGCAAAAAAAGTCTAAGGGTTTGAAACTGATAGTACTTTAAATGAAAATACATTTCCCTGTAGCATAGGCAGTGAATTAAGTTCAGGTCAGCCACAAGTCAGTACTTTGCCTCTGTACAGAAGCATAGTGCCCTCTGTGTGGGTGAGCTATTGCAGACTTTCTAATAGGAATCTGTCTCTAGAAAATGTTATATATTGCAAATGATAATATATTATAACTGGAACCATTTCTGAAGTGATACTATTATATATGTAGCCTTCCTAATAAAGATCTGTCTTTCCTTCTGTGAGGCTCAGTCATGTGTCCTTGTGGATGTTGCATTCTTCTGTATCTGATGCTCAGTTCTGAGGTCAGAGCAGTATAGTAAAAACAATTACCTGCTTTAGCTTTTCTGTTCATACGCCAAACCATAAGAGTTAATTTAATTGTTTTTGACCCTTTGCGCTGAGTGGTAAGGAAAATATAAGAAGTAGGAATGAGTTCAGTATATTGAAGAGGACAAAGAGGCCAGAAACTCAAATGATAATTGCAGCTCTCAGAGAGGGGCTGTCTATACTAGAACTGATTTTGTTGGTTTGCTAGCAACTACATAAAAATTGGGGGAGGGGGAATGTTTTGAGTCAACCCGACAATGAAATGTTTGAAAGTTTTCAGTTAATTGAAGTCAAAGATTTCATTTTGTGAGACTGAGCATTTTTTTTCAGGGGGAGGGTCAGAGTGTTTAACATCTTTAATAAAATTGACAGACACTTCAAATCAAAATGTTTTACTAGCTGTTTAAATAAAACCTGCTTTCTTTTTCACGAGCAAAGTATTGTTATAACAATAGAGTGCCCTTTTCAGATAAAGGGACTAGTCCCAGCTATCCCCCTGGACATGTGGGTACAAATGGCAGCTTCATGCCTTGCTACAGGTAAGAGGATGGAGTAGTTATGATTAAGTGTTCTGTATAGTGGCATGGCCTGTAGCCTTCAGGACTGTATAACACTTAAGCATAATCCTGCTTCTCCATTTCCTCGGATACTAGGCATTTCCAGCTCGGCCAGGAGTTCTGCACTAGGGCCAGCTGCAACAAGTTTTGTCCATCCTAGCATCGAAAAGTGACTTTGTTAAACAATGAAAACATAAGATTCCCTATTTTTTGCCTCAGTTACAGATCGTATTTGTTTAAGTAAAATGTCCTAATTGGCAGCTGTGCAAGCTCAGTCTGAGATGTGAAAACCAAGTCATGCTCTCCTTTTCCACATGCTGTTGGCTATGTTCTGCCTTCATTTACACAAGTGCATCTCCATTGTTTTCAAGAGGATACACGTGTAGTTAATTGTCTTCCACAGGGTTGCATTTGATCCTATAGCTGTAACTTAATTAAAATTCTGATGATGAAAAGAAAGGAACAAGACCACAGCTTCCCCATAGATGCTGTGTCTAAGGAGTAAATAAATCCCTCACTCTTTTCATCGATCACTACAGCAGCCAGTTATGATGCTGAATACACCCTGGGTATGATGCTGAGTCAGAAGGAACTACTTTTACAGTCATAGTTTCACTCTGTATTGTACTTTCAGATAGGAATATGTTCAGGTGATCAAGACAGCATGACCTGATCCAGTCACTTGGAGACACATGCTGCCTCAAAGTTTCCTAGGAAAAGGGGTCTTGTATAGGAGATGCTACAGATAACAGCTAAACTTTAGCCTCTGAGCTGTGTATGCCATACTTAATTCTCTATGAAGTTTGTCTGCCCGACATCTTAGCAGAGGGAGAAACAGAATTTACCTTATGTCATCAAATAGTAGGGTTAAGGCCAAAGTCATTTCCCTAAGGCTACCCCAAATGAAAGTGGCCATTATAAGATGGAAGGCTGTCCTAGTGCCAAGTCACTGATTACTGAGAGTTCCCTATTCACAGGATTGCAAAATTTCCTACATGGAACACCTGCATGATAGGATGAAGAAACTTACCAGTTATTTCCGACTGGTACCCTAGCAGACAAGCCCATTGACAAGTTTCACAAAACTAAATTGTAGAAACTGAAATATGTCTCTATGAAGAGGGCAGATTTTCCAAGTTTTCCTTAGAAAGTGAATATGCAGCAGAGTGCAAGCTACTTGGCTCGTGTAAGATAGTTGTTAGACTTGTACACATCACTGTCAAATCAAAGTGCAGTGTAACATGCTAGCTACTTTCTCCAAGCAGAATTCAAGTTTGACAGATACCAGGCAAATTTTACACTAACTACTACACCTGCGTCTACTACTATAATCACGCTGAATCAGGGCCGCCCAGAGGGGGGGGCAAAGGGGGCAATTTGCCCCGGGCCCCGGGCTCCGCAGGGGCCCCCAAGAGAAGAGCGGAGGCTCCCGCCTCCGCCCCTCTCCTGGAGCCTCGGCGCATCAAGCGCCGAGACTCCGGCCGAGCCCCTGAGCCCCGCCCCGCTCGGAGCCGCGTGGTGAGGGGGCGGGGCTGGGAGCTCCAACGGCTCCGCTCGGCGTGGAGCTCACAGCCCCGCCCCCTCACCACGCGGCTCCGAGCGGGACGGAGCTCAGGCCCTGCTGGCTACGCGCTCGGTAAGAGGCCGAGGCCGAGGCCGGGGCCGGGGCCGGGGGGAGAAGCCGGGGCCGGGGGGTGGGGAAGAAGCGGGACCCGGGGCCGGGCGGGGGGGGAGAAGCGGGACCTGCCGCCGCCGCCGCCGCCGCCGAAGCGCAGCCCGGTCTTCGGGGGCGGGGGGGCCCTTCTGTTCCGGGACCCGCCGCCGAAGTGCCCCAAAGGCCCGCGGCGGGGACACCCCCCCCCCCCCCGCCACCGAATTACCGCCGAAGACCGGGCGGCGGGTCCGGCTTCGGCGGTAATTCGGCGGCGGGGGGCTCCCGCCGCGGGTCTTCGGGGCACTTTGGCGGCGGGTCCCGGAACGGAAGGGCCCCCCGCCGCCGAAGACCCCGGGCCCCCGGAATCCTCTGGGCGGCCCTGCGCTGAATGCCACACAATATGGCAATGCACTTTTTATTGCCTCTGCAGGACCAACTTTCTGGGAAGCCTTAGGATCAAGAGCCTCCTTCACTTATTTTGCTCAATTGAACTAAGTTGGTTAAGGCAGCATGTTGGTGGGGAAATGCGTTACTTAAAGTAACTTACTGAAAAAGCATTCCTAGGGTGGTCAGAAATGTTCTTGTGCCTGCTGGGGAGAAAAAACAATGCAGACCTAAAAAGCTACTGGGTGTAAACTCTTGTGACAGGTCCACCATCCTGACTGAAGAATGCTTGATGTATTATTAGTCCCTAACCGCCCAGGCTATTGAGAATCTTTATAACCTAGTATTTGTAAAATGCTTGAAGATGCTCAGATGAAAGACAAATAGGCAAATCGTTGCCTTTTGAAGTGATGTAACTGTTTGATAAATTCAAGAGTTTGCCATGTGGTGGTCTAAACTCTGACACTTACAAAACAGCCTCTGTTGAATGTACACAGCATGCATTTTTTCCATTGTTTGGCTTATCTGAAATAAATGAAAACTAATGCAAATCTATGGAACCTGGACTTAAACAGCAATTGAGTATTAAATAACAGCCTAATTAACTATCAATTTAACACAGAAAAAGTGAATACCCACACTATCCAATGCTTTCACAGGTGTTAGATATTTATTTGAAAACAGTTCAGTTTCTTTGCTAAGTAGTATGCGTTATTTGAACACCCATATACATTACATTAGAAAAAAGCTAGACAATGACAAACTAATCCTACACAAACTAAAATGTAATATTTCAAGTATGTCTTTTGTTAAAGGATCACAGTTTTTGATGAGTACAACATTTGTAAGAAAGATCCATTTGTGCTCTTTGATGTAGACATTACCTAGACAACCATACATATTCAAGCACTGGAGTACAGGCATGGAGGAAAACTTGACAAACTTTTTTTTAAAGTTAACCTAAGATACTGTTACAGTTATGTAACAAAAGGTTTGTGCTTCCTGTTGTCAGACACAGTTTAAAGATATCTTATGCTGGGTAAAGAGTAAAAATTTACTCACGTTTTATTTAATTCTATTCAGAGAAGAAAATCCAGCCTCAAAACAAGACACCAAGATTTTAAGACAACCAACAGTGTTGCATCTGACATGGAGGCAACCAGTCAGAGCAGTGCAATTTGAGTGCCTGGCTGAAATGAGAGATGGGTCCACCTGTCTAAGATACTTAGAAAACTGCCTGTGTGCTTGCTGTATTTAAGCTATTGTACTTTGGGATGTAGCAAGTAGTGGCTGTATTTTTGTGCAGCACTCTCTACTGAATAAGAAATGGATGAGTAAAATACCTTGTTCTAGCTGCCCTACTGTCATATATGCCATAACACAACACTCTCAAATCAAGGTGCTATGTATGCTCATCGGCAAGAGTTTAAAAAGTGGTTAATATAAACAGGCACATCTGTTGTCTCCTTATTAACTCCAAAAGCACACACTGCAGTTGATAAAGCCTCAGGGCCTTCATTTTCATATGTATTGCATTAGGGACTTCTGTAAGGGCAACGAGTGTCCTTTCCAAACCCCGTTTGTGGCATCACTTCAGCACAATGCACTCATGCATTTTACATGGACAGTAAGGAATGAGCTCCAGCCACACCCAGTGTAATACAAAAATCTAAACATTTAAAATGTTGAGTAGCAATCAACACTACTCTATGTGCGCTTGAGAAGGCTCTGTGAAGCTCTGCTCCACCTTGCTTTTCTGTTAATCCTAAGTGTCAGTCCAAAAATAATTTCCCCCTACCTTGGTTTAACTGAATACCTTTGCCTATTTGACAGGGTACATTCATATAGAGAGAGCAGCCAGCTCACTTTCATTCTGTAATTAAATGTAAAAGTCTGGCTGAACAGCAGTTAGCCAAAAAATGAAAACACACAACTTCTACTCCCCAGCCTCTGAAAAACCAGTTTAAAATTTTCTATAGGATCTTCTGAGGAAGTTTAGTTTGGTGAATAAAGTGCTTATTTTAAGTCAAAATAATGTTAATACACCATTATTTGCTTCACATTAAGGAACTTTTACATCACCTTTTAATGATGCTTTCAGTTGAGGCTACTTGGACTAAGGGGATGACATACGAAGTCTACCTCTGAAGACCTATACAATCCTTAGTAGGTTGTAAGTTAGATGAGTTTGGGGTTTTGTTCCACTCCGCGATGGACATCTGCCCATGTGACAAGGAGCCCAATCCAGGGCCTGTCAGCATTTAAGGCACAAAGCTGCAGGAGCAGTACAGCCTGCTGAGGATCTGTAGCTGAGCAAGCTAAAGTGGCTCTGTGAAGGAGTGGGAGGAAAGCACTCCTTGAAAAAGTTGGTTGGCAACTTTTATGTTGATGACCATCCTCTTCCCTGTCCCAGGTGGGATCATACTGGTCTTGCACAGGGGAATGAATGCATTTGTATTGTCATGTGGAGCTCATTTACATAAATCTTGCCCCCAACAGCTCAGCAGAATGTCCCTGCAACATGCATACCGTCCTCACCTAAGCTAGCCATTCCCCAAGCTCCACTGAGTCATTGTGCAACCAGTTTATACAGACTACTGCAACTTACAGCCCTTGTTTACGTGGTAGCACAGGTTGTGTATCTGTTCCTCAAACTACTAAGCTCTTAGGCAGGAGTTAAGATGTCTGCTCTGGAGAGGGCCAAAGCTGCAACAGCAGGTGGTGATGCCATTAGCAGTGATATGTACTGACACAGCTGCGCACTAATCTGTAAGAATGCCTGGCTCCAGCCATTACTACTAACTCCTCCCCTTCACAAGCACCAAGTTCTCCTGCAAACTGTAACAAAAGTAAGCAATTTGAAAAAGTTATATAACAGCCTTAGCAAGCTGAGAATTAAGTGCGTATTTGGCACAAAACCATGAAGGATAGGCTACCCTCCCCAACCCCTCTCCACTCCCTACACAGATGCATGAATACTAGGAGAGACGGCTGAGGGGGATTGCCTGTGTCCTCCAGAACAGGAATTATGATCTTCATTATGCTCAAATCTCCAAATTCTTCCTGTTTACTTAGGGTAACCCAAATAACAGAAGCTATTGCTCCCTGCCGCCTCCCTCCCACCACCACCACCTAAGAGGCACTGTCATCCAACTATTGGGTATTAACTAGATCTATGTAACTAGTAATATTTGTGTTTTACAAGTGTCAGCACAGAGCTACATGAAACACCTCTCTCTACATTTACTCACACAACAGCGTTACTTGGATTTGAAGAGGATAACAGCCATATTAATATACAGACAGTCCACCTGAATCAGGCCATTGTTTTCCAGGCCTTTGTGGATTTGTGTAATTTTTGCAAATTATTATAAGCCTCCAAAACAGACGTACTTTATTTCTAGGTACTCATCAATACCATATTTTGAACCTTCTCGTCCCAAGCCAGATTGTTTCACACCTCCGAAAGGGCACTCCACTGAGGACACTATTCCTTCATTAACACCAACCATTCCAACCTCCAGCTGCTCTGCAACTCTCCAGATCTGGGCTGGGTCTTGAGAATAGAAATATCCTGCCACATGAATGTAAAAATATATTGTTAAAATAGAACAAAAATCAAAAGGACATGGCAGCAGAAGGTTTTGGGGAAGGTACTTATTAGCAAACAGAAATAATCAAAATGAAATTCATCATCTCATGCAATTGCAACACTAAGCTCAAGGTTGTAGCTGCACAGTGGTGTATCTGTCTGAAAAGGGAGAACATACCTGCTAAACCCACATTGGCTGAATTTGCTATAGCAACAGCTTCTGCTTCGGTATCAAACCTGCCAATATAAAGAAACAGATACCAGTGAGACCTGCAATCAACATAGCGGGGTGGGGGGAGGAGTAATCTTTACTGCCTTCCTGTTCTCTGGATACTGAGAAGCAGCGTCACCGTCAATGGGACAAAGTGAATGTAGGTTTGTTCTCCTTGGTATATTTCTAGTGTTTATTATTTAATTTTCAGTCTCAAGCCAGGGTGCTTTTGCCATTTCCCTTGAGTTACATGAAATTTTAAAATGTGTTAATACTTGTCAACTAATGTGGTTTAAACACGCCATTCACTTCCTTTTCTAGACAAGATCTCACTGTTGAGAAAAATTAGTAAATCTTTCCCCCACTGAGTCCTACCAGGTTCAATCATACTGTGGGGGGAGGCCCCCACGGGAGAAAGACCTCAGAGAAAAAGACTACAAAAGAGGGAAAATTGTCCCAAGTGTACTCTGGATCAGAGAAACATAGAACTATTAGGTTATGTGACAAAATGCAAAAGCTCTCAAGTCCCTTAAAGGAGCATGAAAATTGATGGTTTTTACTGTTATCCTCCCTCGTTAAACTGCAGGTGCCATTTTACAAAAAAATAAAATCAGAGAGAGAGAGAGAGAGAGAGAGAGAGATAATCTCACCAGAAGCCTAAAAGACCTAAACAAAATCTGTATAATAATAATGCAGATTGTATAATTATTCACATTAAATAAATACTTTTTTGAAGTTTACTAAACTCTCTCTATGTTAATCTGAAGAATGGATTATCTTACTTGATAACTGGTGCTAAGGGACCAAATGTCTCTTCTTGCGTGCAAAGCATGTTTGTTGTGACATTGCTGAGCAGAGTAGGCTCAAAGAAATTCTTTCCAAAGCTGTGTCGTTTCCCTCCTGTCACGATGGATGCTCCTTGAGAAACTGCATCGCTAATGTGTCTCTCCACCTGAGATGAGCAAAATAAGAGATACTCAAGCTAGCATTTAGGGTAAAGGTTTGGTCTACTTTTCCCTGAATACACAAGATTCCCCAAAATTAAATAGGGCATTAGACAAAAGGAGTTTATGCTGCACCTTATTTAGAGGACTGAGACACTGTTAAAACCTCCATTTTTGTTGAATTTTCATCTCTCCTCCTGAACTTAACCTGAATTTTAGATTTACACACCAGGATCACTGGCAATGCAGGGCTGCAATTCAGTAAAGATTTACACGCATGCTTAACTTTACGGACGCTTATTAGTCCTGCTGAAGTCAAGAGAAGTACTCGCAGCGTATAATGTTAAGCACACATGTAAGTCTTTGCAGGATCAGGGCCACACATTCATGGTTAGCGTCGTCAGAGAGAGATACAAAAGACCGTGTAGTGCTTACCTACTGACAGAAGAAAACTATGTCTACACTGGCAATTTACAGCACTGCAGCTTTCTCGCTCAGGGGTGTGAAAAGCACCAGTGTAGATAGTCCCTCAGCGCTGGGAGCCGCGCCCCTCATGGAGGTGGGTTTTTTTAAAGCGCTGGGAGAGCTCTGTCACGACTACACAAGCCACGTTAAAGCGCTGCCAGTGTAGACTAGCCCACAATAGCAAGTCTTCAAGATGGGAGTGGAGAGACCATATCTCCATCTATACTCTGACATGGACAGAACGCACTTTAAACTGACTTCTATGAACACCAGCCTGGGTGGATAAAAACTGATGATTTCTTTTTAAAAAATGGATTTTTAAAAAATTTAAATCAGATTTTTATTTTTAAAAACAAGACCTTAAAATTCAATTTGAATTTATGGTAACCTACGGTAAGGCCTAAACTTACTACAATCTATTCAAATCATTTAAAAAGATGAATTAAAAAAACCTACTTGACATAAGTGAGTCATCTGCAAATTTTTGTAAGTTAAAGAGTACTACTTTTTAAAATGTAAACAGAATTGGGGTCTATTATAAATATGTCAATGTCATATGGTGCATTAAATATCTATATTATTTTCAATCTTTACAACAGAGTGAATGGTGGTATTGACATTTTTCCTAATACAAGTACTTTCAGTTCCTGTTATACAGAAAATCTTTTTCCTTCATTTTACTTTTGAATTCAGTTTAGCAAGCTGGGGCAGAGAATATATATTTTCTTCCTTTGGATTAGTTCATCCAAATTAAGAAACCAACTGGGAGTTGAAAAAGTAGGAAAGCCTGTGTTCCTCTTCCAATCTATGAACAATAAGACAAAAAAAAACACAGGTGGGAGAAGATGAACTCTACTAATTCTAAAAATTTGAAGGAGATGGGGCCAGATTTTCAAAGATATCTAGGCACCTAAAGATGGTGATAGGCACCTAGTGGGCTGAAGCATCTTCACACAAATTAGGAATAAAAAATCATCATCTAATAAATAAATGCAATGCCACTCCTCCTCAATGCCACTTAACATACATTTATTTAAATTCTTCAACTACTTATATAAACTCCTTTCTTTAGGAAAATACCTAAAAAATACAAATGCAAAACAAAATTAAAAGTCACCCTCCACACTCAGAGCCCCCAATACTTTTAGCCTTAATTTGAGCCTTAATTTGTTTTTCTGCTTAGTTTTTATACACAAAAACAGACTGTTCAAAACAAAAACTCTGTCATGCTACCTAGAGACATGAATACACCCAATACAACTCCCACAGTCTGTTAAGCTTTTGCAAATGTTCTCCAGAAAAATACCAATCAGAATATAATTAGGAAGAAAGGTTTGCTCATGGTAGATTATTCCCTTTTCTTTTCCTAGTTTAAAAAGGCAATGATGGCTATAATTACTCCTGTTTATATCATTGTGGGCTTTGAGGAGAGAATACTTTCTGCAAATACAGAGAGACAAAGTGGGAGAGGTAATATCTTTTGCTGATGAGACAGACAAGCTTTTTAGCCACACAGAGCTCTTCTTGAGATCTGGGAAAGGTACTCCCAGCATCAGAGCAAAATGCAAGGTGGAACAGATTGTTTAGAGTAAGTAAATAGCATATCTTGTAAGGCACCATTCCAGGTAGAGTGGCAAATATAGTCTTACAAAACAGGTATTAGACAAAACTGGGTATACAATGTGTTTAATACTTCCTAAAAATATAAATTACAATTTCAAAAGTGAAATTAGTATATGTATATATACACACACCTTTCCCACTGCTTTTTCATTAATTAATGGCCCCTGGGTAGTTCCTTCATCAAATCCATTTCCTACACGTAGCTCTCTTTCAATGGCTTTGGCAAATTTTTCCACAAATGCATCGTGGATCCCTTTTTGCACCAAAAAACGGTTTGTGCAAACACACGTCTGAAAACAAACATGAAAGAATAACAAAAGACAAAGCTTAGTGCTTTTTCCACTTTTTACAGCACAGTAACTGATCACCATTACAATTCCTTCCATGCCTTCTCTTCATCCACATAGATTCTTACCAAGGTTTGCCCTTCTCTCATTACAACACTCTGAAAATCAAACACTAACAAACTGGAAGCGTTTCCCTGAAACACCGCACCCTGTTAGCAAGTGTGGATCCTGCTAGGAAAGGATTAAGTGGGTGCCGCTGCTTCTCTGATACATGTATCTACCAGGATACCCGGGAGGTGCAGTGGGAGTTATTCTCTAATCAAAGGATACAAGATGTGGGTTAAGTAGCAGACTCCACATCTAAGCGAAGGTAGGAGCTGACATTTCTGTTATCTTATTATTGTTGTCTTTGTTAAGATAGCCAAATCCCACATGAAGAAGGAGAATCTGGATTTTATAAGTTGGATTTGTAGGTTGGGGAGAAGAACAGCTGTTCACTCTGACCCTTTGTTCTGTCCACACCCTCCTCTCCTGCTACCTTAATTACTACAACCTCTTGCTTGATGTTCTCCAAAACATAACTGCTAAAATAATGTTCCTTTGCAGGTCAGACTGCATTATCCCCCTTTGAATCCCTTTGGTAACTTTCTATGTCAAGTCTAAATTCCTTACCCTTGCTTATAAGATCCTACACGGCTCTGTCTTGGTTTATATCTCGGTTCTTGTTTCATGTTGTCATGTCCTCATTCACCACTTTTGGTCTAACAAAGATTCCAGCCTCATTACTTTACTCATTTCCTTCTCCCAGGTTAGTCTTTGCATTTTCTCTCATGCTGTCCCCTCACTTTGACTAGTGAAATTATTTCATGCTAATCAGGCCCCTTTCAAAATTCACCTAAAACTTGCTTCTTCTGCAAGGTCAATGACTACTAACCCACACCAGTCATAGGCCTTCTCCACATCTTCTAGGCAGTGTGCACCTCAAAACAACTATTGTCTTTAATGGTGCCAAGTGCACTGAACTCCAATGTAAGTGCCAACTACTCTGAAAAGTAACGCTAAAAATGGCAGATAGATTTTTGCCATATTTGTTTGTCTCCAAACTATTTTCATAATCAAACGTGCTCCATATATAAGCAGAGAAGCGTTTTTGAACTGCCAGCCTTGCAAACTCAACCTGGGCACACAACACCATTCACTGTTTTTCCCAAGATGCTGCTGATATAATTAACATTTAAAGCAATGTAGAGAGTGCAGGACAGGGGAGGGGTTGGTTGTTTTTTTCCCGCTTGACTAAGATCTTACAGGATTGTCTCTAAACCAATTTAGTGAGCTGTACACGCTCTGTTTTAGGTGCTAATGATAGCAACTGTGTCTGGGGAGAAACACTGAATCTTGACACATAAAGGAGGAATTATTTCCACCTCTTTATCTTAAACTGTTTGTACCGTTTATAAACTAACCCTGAACACATATGCACAGATAGTGAATGGTTAAGGATAGTGAACTTGATTTAAAAAACTTTTCCATCTGGTTAAACACTTTCACCATGTGCTATTGCTCATCCTTCCCTCATTTCCATTTTGTATATGTCTAACTCAGGTATGGGACCTGACTTGGTTACAAGAGTGGTTCCTAACCACTGGCACTCGAGACTTGTGACTGGTATTCAGGCTAGTGGCTGCCACTGAAGCCTTTGTCTTGGGCCTGCATGTACCATATTCAATTATCTGAATTTTAAGCTACAACACAGTTCAATCCTCTGGGAAAGGGGGTTTGAACAACCCTCAGTTCCAATGCAAGTTTGATTACACACAACTGAACAAAGGGCAGCTGGTGCCAGAACAGAGGCTGGATTTCAGGTTTGTCATTAAGGTAGGGGACAGAGAAGTTACTGGCTCCAGAAAAAGGGATATGGGGACGTGTCACTACTGAAAATGACTTCTGCGTTCCTTGCACACCACTAACTCCACTGGGCATCCTAGGGGCACAAGGAATACAGGATTAGGTGCACATCCTTACAAACAGATTTGGTTGCCCAAAACCTGTGAGCCACTAATTTTAAACGGAGCTAAATACACTTTGTAGTGTCTACTTTAATGGCCTGAGAGTTGTCTTAACTCTGTTCCCACTCTTCAGGAATTCATGTGGGTTTACTGCCTATGAAATGTCCATATGACAAAATCATCTGCAACTGATACCCTTGTTGGCAGTTTCAGCAGAGAGGCCACTAAACTGGCACTGTAGACTCATCTTCTCAATACTATAGGTAATGACTGAACTGCGTTGCCATGATAGTGCCGCTATCTGTGCTTTATCTGTTCAGTGGATAGGGGACTTCGATGTCTAGGGCTGTAAATCCAGCAGCTTTCCTTTCACAAGCAAATAAAGTTAGGCAAAAATAGCTTAATCACAAAAAATATGGCTCTTTCATGCTCCAAAAGGTGAAATAGGCAAGGTAGAAAAATAATTCTCTCACCTGCCCTGAGTTTCTGTATTTAGAAGCCAGAGCTCCCGCAACAGCTCGGTCCACATCAGCGCTGTCAAACACTATAAATGGAGCATGTCCCCCGAGCTCCATGGAAACCCGCTTTACGGTGCCAGCAGCATGATGCAGCAGTACCTACACGTATGCAGCAGACACCAAACAGGATAAATGTGTAAGTAATCAGTTCACTAATGCATCAGAATTTAGAGGCAGGGGGAACTAACTCTGGTGGGGGGTGACCTCCCATAATGAACCTACAAGTTCACCACAGAGCCAATAGTCCCTCTTTTCCATTCCCTTGCCAAAGCAGGCAATCCCGTCCTACATTGACGTCTCCAGTGGAAAAACTCCCATTGACATTAATAGGGCCAAGATTTCATCCAATTACTTTGTCCAGCCTTTATTTAACTAGAACTCAAGGAAGAGCTTCTTCTACTTTCCCTTGCAAGATCATTCCACAGTTTAATAAAACTTGCTGTTAAGATTTTTCTCCTAATATCCAGTTTAAAGTTTTCCTCTTCTCGCTGTCATCCCATTCCTCCCTCAGACCATTTTAGAAAATGCCCCTTCCTTGTTAAGGGGAATCTTAACCCATCTTAACCCACACGCTAGTATCTTATTCCTCAAATAGTCCTACTGATTTCCATGAGACTACTCGCAGAGTAAAGGGAGTAGAATCTAGCCTTAAATAAAGGTTTCACCTCATTAACCCTTCCCCTCTTTCAGTAATGCACTTCATTACTGAGCAGCACATTCTAACGTGTTCCCATTAGAGTCAAGTCATCACATAACCTGAAACAGCAGTTTCTGGAGCTGAACTTTCCTGAGTAACTGCTCTTCATCATGTTACAAACTGCAATGATGCACATTACCACTGCTTTAAAAAGCCAACAGATACCAGATTAAATGGACAGCAATTCAAGGAAAAGTACTTAAAAGGATCAGAGATTTGCGTGAAGCCCTCAACAGCTAGAAGGGAAAAAAGTTTGTTGCAGTGTGGGGAAGAACCACCCCAAAGGAAAATGTTCTATATACACATTTCTCTCCTCAAAACACTTCCCCTTGCTTTTCAATAAAGACCCTTCAAACATTCACTGTCTTGTCATGTACCTTTCCTGTAGCAGTGGAGCCAGTAAAAGATATTTTTGCTACCAAAGGATCAGTGCACAGAGCCTCCCCCACAGCTGGGGTTTGTTTTTGGGAACAAGGGACAACATTATATACTCCTGCTGGAATTCCAGCCTGGTTTGCAAGCTGCAATGAGAAACAGTGAATATGCAGTTACAAAATAATATACTTGTATAAGGATCAGTTAGGTAATATTTTTATATTCATACATGTATTTGTAAATTTGCTCTGAAGACATAAGCACTGAGTCAATGAGAGCTGAGGGTGCTCAGCACTTCACAATATTGGGCCCCATAAACATTACATGTTGGCATTGCTATTTACACACAAATAGGCTGTTGCCGACATCAACTAAAGCAAAGATATTCAAAGTTAAACCTGTCTTTTGCAAAGCTAGGTCAATGCTGGAAGATACTCGTACTATGCCCATAATATATTCCAATGTTTTTATTTATTTTAAAGGTAACTATTAAATCTAAACCACCTGCTTAACAGAATAAATTTGTACTCTCTCAGTGTGAGATTGTGGCTAAGAGTTATGGTTGAATGCCACTTCACTTCCTGTTTACAGATTGCTACTGTAAGATACAGTCCATTGCCAGTGTAATACCAGCGCAAAAGCTCACCTCAGCAAGTGCTAATGCTGATAATGGTGTGTCTTCTGCAGGCTTCACCACCACAGTACAGCCTGCTGCCAGAGCTGCACCAACTTTTCGTGTAATCATAGCGCTGGGGAAATTCCACTAGGTGGAGAGAAATATACAATGAAAAATCAGAAAAGCTGCATACTTCCCTCTCTGCTCAAATAACTGGCTATTTTTTCAACTTCTAACAAGAATCAAAACAAACCTTGTATAAGAATGAGAGTTTGCTTTACTTTCACAATTAAATACTTTTCAAAAACTGAAAAGGGGCGAAGAGGTAGCATCTATAAAAGACCGTGTATATAATGCCACTACCAATTATCTTATGCTCTAAAAATTCTAGTAAATAAATGGCAGAGAGATTTCTATATCAGTGAGAAACTGGTACTGCCTATACTAACTCAAAAACTTCAACCTTTTGGGGGGCACCTACTGCTAAGAGTAAGTGGAGAAAAAAGATATGAGGGAACAAATCCGTATCCCTAGGAACATGAAAACCAAAAACATGACATGTATTTTCAGTATGAAGAAGCCATTATTTGTCCCATGATACGTAACTCAATGAAGAAACACATCCAGACCAGTGCTGTAACTTTCTCATATCTTATCCAGAGCCTGTGCTCTGTCCTACGTGGCCATGCAGGGATGTATAGCGCAGCCAGAGCAAATGAGTGGGGAGCAGAAAAAGGCCCTTCTTTTTTGTGGAGGAGAGGAGATTCAGTGGGGGTTTCTCCTGGGCAGTGGCAGTCTCTGATTCCCCCATTCTCAGAGCTGAGCCGAAAGCCCTAAGTTAGTCTTTAATCAGTCTGACAGATCCAGCTGCACTTACAGGGGTGATAATGGCTGCCACTCCAACAGGCTGTTTCAGCACCAAGAGCCTTCTATCTTTCACAGAAGGTGGAATGATGTCACCATAAATGCGACGAGCTTCTTCTGCAAACCATTCCAGGAAGGAGGCAGAATAAAGAACTTCACCTTGTGCCTCTTTCAGAGGCTTCCCCTATGATTAAATCACAATGCAGAAATACTTCAAAGAGACCAAAGTGATTGAAAAAAGTCACGTAGGTCATTATTTTTACTCTTATTATTATTTGTTCACCTGTACCTCGATATGATGCGACCCGATATAACACAAATTCGGATAGAATGCGGTAAAGCAGTGCTCTGGGGGGGCGGGGCTGTGCACTCCGGTGGATCAAAGCAAGTTTGATATAACGCGGTTTCACTTATAATGCACTAAGATTTTTTTGGCTCCCGAGGACAGCGTTATATCAAGGAAGAGGTGTATAACCATGGCACTTAGGAGCCCTCATCACTGTGCTAGGCACCGCAAATGGCACTTTGATTCCAGGTTACATACATTTCGGACAGAGTCTGGGCTAAGGATTTATAGGAGTCTTTCCATTACTTCAACAGGCTTTTTAAATCAGGCCCTACATGGTAAATTCTATAGCTAATGTATCCTCCTTGCTTAAGGCCTGGGAGTTGTGGGTGCATACCACCACTCAGGATAAGATCCTTTGTTGACAAAGGGGTCCTTTGCTGGCAAAGAGGCTTGAAAGATGCTGAAATTAGTACATTTTTACATGTAAAACTCACATTCTCTGCTGTAATTATCTTAGCAAGGTCATCTTTATTCTCCATCATCAAACTGTACCATTTGCGAAGCAACGCACTTCTCTCCTGGGCAAGGAAAAAAAATATTTTAGCAAAGCTGCCATTGTTTTAAACATAGATAAAAATGTTACTATACTGAATTAACTTCATACTTTATGTATAAGTGAATGTGTGCTGTTCAAACAGAAAAAAGATAACTGAGTAAGGATGACATGAATTCAAAATTGTATTGGAGGGCTAGTGATGCCAGTAACTTGTCTCTGACAGCACCAAGTGCTTCAGAGGAAAATCTTTCCAGAGTGGAAGTTTCTTCCTCAAGTTAATTGGTAGATTATATTCTCAGGCATGAATGTTTATTTGTGTGTGTGTGTATTTTATTTTATATATATATATATATATATATATATATATATATATATATATATATATATATATATATATATTCTCCCCACCATGTACAGGTCTACCTCTTTTGAAACTAATAAGCCCTTGGCCTCAATATCTTGAGGCAGCCAGTTTCACATGCTTTAGATGTATGTAAAGAACTACTTGCTTAGAAAACAGTTAATGAGAACAGGAGGACATGCTTTTAAAAAAAAAAATCATTTTTTCTAAGGCATTGGCTCTCAATCTTTCCAGACTACCGTACCTCTTCAGAAGTCTGATTTGTCTTGTGTACCCCAAGTTTCAGTTCACTTTAAAACTACTTGCTTACAAAATCAGATATAAAAATTAGGGCTGTTGATTAATTGCAGTTAACTCAAGCGATTAACTCAAAAAATTGTGATTAATCACAGTTTTAATTGCACTATTAAACAATAGAATACCATTTGAAATGTATTAAATATTTTTGGATGTTTTTCTACATTTTCAAATATATTGATTTCAATCACAACACAGAATACGAAGTGTACAGTGCTCACTTTATATTTTTTATTACAAATATTTGCACTGCAAAAATGATAAAATAAATAGTATTTTTCAATTCACCTCATACAAGTAGTGCAATCGCTTTACGTGAAAGTGCAACTTACAAATGTAGGAATTGTTTTTGTTTGTTACATAACTGCACTCAAAAACAAAACAAGGTAAAATTTTAGACCCTACAAGTCCACTCAGACCTATTTTTTGTGCAGCTAGTTGCTAAAACAAACAAGTTTCTTTACGTTTATGGGAGATAATGCTGTCCACTTCTTATTTACATCACCAGAAAGTGACAACAGGCATTGGCATGGGACTTCTGTAGCTGGCATTGCAAGGTATTTACGTGCCAGATATGCTAAACATTCGTATGTCCCTTCATGCCTCAGCCACTATTCCAGAGGACATACTTCCATGCTGATGATGCTCGTTTAAAAAAAATAATGGTTTAATTAAATTTGTGACTGAACTCCTTGGGGGAGAACTGTATGTCTCCGACTCTGTTTTACCTGCATTCTGCCACACATTTCATGTTATAGTAGTCTCGGATGATGACTCAGCACATGTTCATTTTAAGAACACTTTCACAGCAGATTTCACAAAACGCGAAGAAGGGACCAATGTGAGATTTCTAAAGATAGCTTTAGCACTCGACTGGAGGTTTAAGAATCTGAAGTGCCTTCCAAAATCTGAGAGGAACTAGGTGCGGAGCATGCTTTCAGAAGTCTTAAAAGAGCAACACTCCGATGCGGAAACTACAGAACCCGAACCACCAAAAAAGAGAATCAACTTTCTGCTGGTGGCATGACTGAGCTGATGAAAATGAACATGCATCGGTCTGCTCTGCTTTGGATTGTTATCTAGCAGAACTCGTCATCAGCATGGACGCATGTCCTCTGGCATGGTGGTTGAACATGAAGGGACATATGAATCTTTAGCACATCTAGCACATAAATATCTTGCAATGCTGGTAACAATAGTGGCATATGAACACCTGTTCTCACTTTCAGGTGACATTGTAAACAAAAAGTGGGCAGCATTAGCTCTTACAAATGTAAACAAACTTGTTTGTCCGAGAAATTGGCTGAACATGAAATAGGACTGCGTGGACTTGTAAGCTCTAAAGTTTTACATTGTTTTGGTTTTGATTGCAGTTATTTTTTGTACATAATCGTACATTTGTAAGTTCCACTTTCATGATAAAGAGACTGCACTACAGTACTTGTGTTGGGTGAATTGAAAAATACTATTTCTTTTGGTTTTTACAGTGCAAATATTTGTTATAAAAATAAATATTAAGTGAACACTGTACACTTTGTATTGTGTTGTAACTGAAATCGATATATTTGAAAATGTAGAAAACATCCAAAAATATTTAAATGGCATTCTGTAATTGTTAAACAATGTGATTAGTTGCACAATAAATTGTGACTATTTTTTAATTGCGCAATTAATTGCAATTAATTTTTTAAATCGCTTTCCAGCCCTAATGAAAATACAAATGTCACAGCACAATATTACTGGAAAATTGCTGACTTTCTAATTTTTACCATATAATTATAAAATAAAGCTATTGAAATATATATATTGTACTTACACTTCAGTGTATAGTATATAGATCTGAATAAACAAGTCATAGTACGAAATTTTAATCTGTACTGACTTCCCTAGGCAAATAACTCGATGAGTTGATGTACCCCGTGGAAGACCTCTGTGTAGCCCCAGAGGTGTACCTGTACCCCTGGTTGAGAACCACTGTTCTAAGGTATGGTTTCAGAGTAGCAGCCGTGTTAGTCTGTATCCGCAAAAAGAACAGGAGTACTTGTGGCACCTTAGAGACTAACAAATTTATTTCAGCATGAGCTTTCGTGAGCTACAGCATCCGAAGAAGTGAGCTGTAGCTCACGAAAGCTCATGCTGAAATAAATTTGTTAGTCTCTAAGGTGCCACAAGTACTCCTGTTCTTTGTGTTCTAAGGTATGTGTAAGGTGACCTGTGGCCTTCAAGCCAGTTTTTAAATTTAAAGCACCACTTACTAACAGCCTCCACTAACCCGCCTTCTGTATTTCATTTTGACAGACCTATTAGAGGCAAGACCTAGAGGCCTGTCAGAACCTCCCTGGCCCGCATGCTGCTGCAGGGCACCCGTCCCTGCCCCAAAGCGCTTCTAGGTGAAGTATGGGATTAACTACACCACCCACAAGAACAGAGGCAGCTGAATCAAGGCCGCTGCAGCTCTTCATTTGAGCGCAGTCCCTCCGTACAGCATTTGCAGGAAGGCCCCAACCCTGCACGGGGCTCTGCCCACCAGGGGGGCAGCCGGCCTGGTTCTGCTGCAGAGTCACAGCCTCCCTCAGCCGTGCCCTGGGCGCACCTGGAGCGCAAATCACACTCTGCCAAGGCCCTGCCGTGCCCCGCTCGCCCCGGCTGCAGCAGGGGCCACCCTCCCCCAGAGCCAGAGCTCCCGTCGGGCCCCTGTAGGATCCCTGCTCCGTGGGGCTGGCTCGTCTCCCCTGGGCCGGGCTCTCCCCGTCTGCCCCATCGCCGGGGGCTCTCCCCTGGCCGGGGCCCGCCCCCCTCGCCTCCCCCCGGGGCTCTCACCTTGGCGGGGGCCGCGCTCCAGCCGGGCCCGGCCTCCCATGCGGCTCTCACCGCGGCCCGGGCCTCGGCCACGCCGCAGTCCGCCACCCGCCCCAGCTCGGCGCCGCTGGCCGGGTCCAGCACCGGGAAGGCGGCGGCCGCCTGCACCCAGCGGCCTCCCACGAAGCCGCCCGAGCGCACCAGGGAGCCGGGCAGCCGCGGCGGGGCCGGGCCGGAGCCGCTGCGCCGGAGCGGGGCCGGGAGCAGGCGCTGGGCCGCCCGCGGGAGCAGCAGCGGGGTCCGGGGGAGCCGCCAGCTCGCCATGGCCGCCGATCAGCCGGGCCGGGCGGGCGGGGCTCTGCTGGCAGCCCGCGCTCTGCAGGGGTCGGCCCCGAGGCTGGGTGCGGCACAGTCCGGGAGCCCCCGAGCCTACGGAAACCAGGCCCGGAGCACCAGCCGCTCCGCAGTCGGCAGGCCTGGCCCTGTGCTTCCTGTAACAGTTACCGGTATGTGATGGGGTGTAAGAAACTACTATGTAGCTGCATGGAGACAAACCCATCTGGCTCATCTTTACCCTACAGACTTCGAAATCTATTTCTGAACAAGCCCTTTCATCTCCAGTGAGATATTACCCCAGGAGCTTGCAGGAATCTACGCTCCCTTTGGACAGAAACCCTTCTCAGTCAAGGCAACAGGACAAGTGCATTGCTGCCTGTGCCTGCGTGCTGAGTTGATGAACTGTAATGGTCATTGATTGCACCAGCATAGAAGTTTATTGAAGGGGAACCCTACGGAAATTAAGAGTTTAAATTATCCTCCACATATCCCGCATCCCACTACAAGGAATCCAGGCAGGGTTGTTTGGAAGCTGAACACTTTATGCTTCCATCCCACATCACTGTCAAGTTTTAGCAAATTAGGACACGTCAGCACATAAGAACAACCATATGTATCAGTAACTGCTAATGGTAACAATTCACTACCTCTCCCGCTACGGGTAGCACATTCCTACAGACAGCAGTTTCTTACACTATAGGGTGTGTGAAACTCCCATGTCCCATCTATAGGAATTAGCTACATCAGATAGCAGTTTTTAGCAAAGTAGGACAAGTCAGCAAATAAGAACAACCTTATGTTCTTGGTGGTGATGGGGGACTTTAACTACCCAGACATCTGTTGGGAAAATAATACAACAGGGCACAGACTATCCAACAAATTCTTGGAACATACTGGAGACAATTTTTTATTTCAGAAGGTGGAGAAAGCTACTAGAGGAGAGGCTGTTCTGGATTTGATTTTGACAAATAGGGAGGAACTGGTTAAGAATTGAAAGTAGAAGGCAGCTTTGGTGGAAGTGATCATGAAATGGTAGAGTTAATGATTCTAAGGACTAGTAGGAGGGAGAACAGCAAAATAAAGATAATGGATTTCAAGAAGACAGACTGTAGCAAATTCAGGGAACTGGTAGGTAAGATTCCATTACTCAAGCTTTAGCGTCATAACTGAGCCTGCAGTTGGTAAAATGCTCATGATCTCTATAAAACATGATATAGGATGATTATAACTGTTGCTACTGAGGATCTCAAACTCAGACAAACAGTAGGGAGTTCTATTGAAAAACTGATGTGGTGTTTTTGGTGAGGTGAATAGCTCTTTAGAGGTTCAGGCTTCTCCCATGAACAAATGAGCCAGCGAAGTAGCCTAGCAAAATAAACAAACCTACCTTGCTATTTACATTAGGAGGATAATTGATGCTGAATACTGCATTTAACAGAATGTGATATAAACAAGTATCGCACAGAAAAAATATTTCACTGCAGTGTTTTCTGCAGAAATTCAGACTAGGGTGTGTGTTCAAAAATACAAGGGGAGGGGCAAGGACCGATGAGGTGTGAGACTGTTAGGGCAAAGGTGGGCTGTACGGTACCATAGTACAAGCTGAAAAATGTTTCATGATCATTTTATTAGATTTAACTCATGTTTTTAAATCATCACACAAATTAGAGTTGGCTATCCAAGCCTACTATGAAGCACTATATCTACATCTTTCTTGTTGTAATTTTGCACAACTCTGTTAATTCACTTCTCAAATACAGTGCATTCATTTTTGGTGGCTTCTCATGTGTTAGATACTTCCAGTCCTTCATGATATGCTCATGATCAGGCAGAAGGCGACTTCTTTCAGAACACAAAATTCTATTCAATGAGGAAAAAGAACGCTCAACTGTAGCTGTTGTGACTGGAAGTAGAAAGAGATGAATTCCTACTTCTTTCATCCCAAGAAACATAGCACAAAAATTGGGTCGAACCATTAGTGATGATAAAGGAGAAGTTGAAATCCAATCTACATTCATTCATCATATGATATTCCACTCTGTGTTCAAATTCTCTATTCTGTCCTGATCACATGGCAGCCCCATTGCTGTTAGTGCCTCACTCCACTCAACTATCGGTGTTTTATAAGACAGGCATATGTAAAAGCTACGTAGAGGTTGATGGAATCCAAAAGTAATAGAGATGTAAGAATTGAGTCAGTGTACTTTACTTTTTGAGCTGGCTTAACAAACACTTCTTGGCCTGGGCTACACTAGCGGGGGGTGGGTTCGAACTAAGATATGCAACGTCAGTTACGCTATTTGCATAGCTGAAGTCGAAGTATCTTAGTTTGACTTACCTAGCCACCCTCACGGCGGCGAGCTGACCGCCGCGGCTCCCCTGTCAACTCCGTTTACTCTTCCTGCCGAGGTGGAGTACAGGTGTCGATTTGGGGATCAATTTATTGCATCTAGGTGAGATGCGATAAATCAAGCCCTGATACATCGAACACTATCCACCAATCCGGTGGGTAGTATAGAAGTACCCTTAGTCTTCTTCATTTAAGGAGTTAATATAAGTGTCCTAATTAGTCAACTTCTGAACTGAAGTCTTTGCTTCTTCCAGTATGTTTTCAGTGGATATCTCTCAGATTGATCCAAGTGTAGCTTCCATTGCTGGACAGAGCTCTATTACTGTTGTAGCAGATGCCTGGATGGCATTGTATAATGACCCAAGTGGTTTCAACAGTAGATTTACAAGAGAGAATGGTGATTGTGTTCTCTGAACTTTGTAGCAAAAGTAGTCCACCAGCCTCACTAATTAGATCCATCCCATCTCGGTAGATACTTTCCAAAGCCAATAATAATGGTTGCAATAATTTTAAAACAACAGCCAAGGATCACTCATGAGAAAGCCAGTGGATTTTCCCAGGATGGACTAATTTGAACTTCTGTCCCAATGTATCCTCTATATTTTCCAAGACATTCGGTCCTTTTGGACTCTTACTGAAAAAGAATATAATGAAGACATTAAATTTATAGCTTTTTAAATGCCTTTTGAAGATTCTGCAGCTTGTACTAGTGCTAGTAGTAGATGACCTCTGCAGTGTGTATTAGAGATATTAGAGCTACACTTTTCTCTGAGCAAAGCTTGTACTCCACTATGTCTTCCAGAGAAGTTTGCAAGCTCCATCAAATACACATGCAGCCATTTGTTTGGGGTTCAATTGACAAGCATTTAACTCTTCTAAGATGTGGGTTGTCAGAGATGCAGACGATGTGTCTCTGTAAACTGAATATCTAGAAATTCATCTACTGATCTACCACTGATATCAAGATAACATAGGCAGTGACTTAATACTTGACATCCATTTCCGTTGGTGCATTCTTCAGTTATGTATGCACATTTTCTGAATGCAGTGAGAGAGTTCTTCACTTTTTCAATTGCTGAGTCTTTCACTGTTGCACTGCATACTTCTAACCAGTCAGTTGAGTTTCTTGCAGAAAGATAGTGAGCATTTGCTGGTCTTGGTTGGAACCAGTGTCCAACTTCCGGATTAACAAATGACAATGCACTTAACATTGGCCTCCAGTCTGTAGTGTGTGGTATCTCTTGCTTAAAGAGAAAGTATGATGTGACAGCCATGTTTGTTCACATAAACTGTGTTGTGTCTCCAGCATTCTTAACAGCCTCATTAAGTACTGCTAAAATTGGCTTTGACAATGAATGGCTTATAAGGCTTTCTGCATAGTTTGTCAGCATTGGCTTTGCTGATCAGTCTGGCAAACCAAGCTCCTCCACTTTTACTATATAAATCATGGTATGCTCACATCTTGAATACTGTGTGCAGTCCTGGTCGCCCCATCTCAAAAAAGATATATTGGAGTTGGAAAAGGTACAGAGACGGGCAACTAAAATTATTAGGCATATGGAACAGTTTCCATATGAGGAGAGATTAAAAATACTGGGGAACTTTCTGGCTTGGAAAAGAGACTGTTAAGGGGCAGCGGGGGGGCGGGGGCGGGGAGGAAGTATATAAAATCTTGACTGGTGTGGAGAAAGTGAAAAGCTCCCTCACGTAACACAAGAACTAGGGGTCACTCAATGACATTAATCGGCAGCAGATTTAAAACAAACAAAAGGAAATACTTCTTCACACAACATACAGTCAACCTGTGGAAATTTTTGTTGTGAAGGCCAAAACTAGAACAGGATTCAAAAAAGAACTAGATAAGTTCATGAAGGATATGGCTATCAATGGTTATTAGCCAGGATGGGCAGGGATGCAACACCATGCTGTGGGAGCCTCTGTTTGCCCGAAGTTGGAAGTGGAGGACAGGGAATAGATCACTGAATAATTGCCTTGTTCTGTTAATTCCCTTTGAAGCACCTGGCATTGGCCACTGTCGGAAGACAGAGTACTGGGCTAGATGGACCATTTGTGTGACCCAATATGGCCATTCTTATGTAAAAATTAATTATAATATAATAAAAATGATTAGTACAGAAACTCCCAAAACACTAGCCAAAATTGATCACTTGGGCAACACAGCTCTGTCTGCTGGATACCTAGGCAGAGTAGGTGAGTTCATGTAAATACAGTCTGGTTCTGAAGCCTTCCCCCCAACCCTGGCTCATCATTATCTGTCAGGGAAGAGCTCATTCAGACCTTGCTTACAAATCATAATTTTTAAATTATAAGGTTAGTCAACATTGCTGAAACGAATGTGCCAACATTGTCAGAAAAAACAACAGCTGTGTGAGGAAGCTAGTCTTTGTTCATACTTTTCAAACCTATTATACTTTTTCAGGTACAAGTATTTTATCATACATTGTATATGCTTTTAAAGTGTGTATTAATGTTTCAATTTCAATTCAAATTTACAACCAAAGACAAAATTGGTAACACTGTTGTAACTAGCTGACCACTGTGGGGGTGTTGGGGACATTCAGGGGGGATGTACAGCCCCCTGGGGGGATGGAGGGAAGGTCCGGTTTCACTGAATTAAGTCTCCTGCTGCAGCACCTCAGTAGGTTACATCAAAGAGGAACTGCAGTGATTAGGCATTTGGATGCCTGTGCCTTTAAGAACTCAGCCCTGGGAAGCCCATGCTGAGAGGTAATCTATGGGAGGGGAAATAATTTAAAAAAAAACCCTCTGCTCCTCCCCACCCTATTTTTTTGGCTAAACACTGGTGTCTCAGTCCACTGGGGTAACTGTTACCCCCTCTGCCCCTCCCTGTGCTGGGGGTTTTGCTCTCTGTCACCCTTTGGCAGTGCCTCACCCCTAGGCTTAACTCTGTCTCCTTCCCCTCCCCCCACCCCTGATTTTGCTTTCAGCCCCTATCCTAACCCTGCTTCCAGCTGCTTGACCCCCCAGCCAATCAATTTTCACCCCCTGCTCAGACCCTGGCCACCTCCCTCCTCCGATTTCCCCCCTTTGCCCCTTTTTAACTCCTGTAAAAAGCAGTCAGCAGAATCTTATGGCTAATAAGGGCAGGGTGAAGGGCAATGGCTTCAGCAGATGTTACTGATCATGCTCAGTTTGTGTGAACATGCAAAAAAGCCCCTCTGATCAAATAAAAAGGCCCCTCTGCCCACCCACCCTATTTTTTTTTTTTTGCCAAACACTGGTGTCTCAGTCCACCAGGGTAACTGTTACCCTCTCTGCCCCTCCCTGTGCTGGGGTTTTACCCTCTGCCACCCTCTGGCAGTGCCTCACCCCTCAACTTAACTCCATCTCCTCCCGCCCCCCATTCCTGATTTTGCCTTCAGCCTCAATCCTAATCCTGCTTCCAGCTGCTTGACTCTCCTGACCAGTCAATTTTTGACCCCTGGTCACCCCCCCCTCCTTCAATTTACCCCCTTTTAGCCTCTGTAAAAAGCAGTCAGAATCTTATGGCTAATAAGGGCAGGGTGAAAGGCAGTGGCTTCAGCAGATGATACTGAGCATGCTCACTACACCCTAAATAGCACATTCCTACAGAGAGCAGTTTCCTACACTACACCTGTGCTGTTCCCGGAAGTACTGGAATGTCCTGCGGTCTGGGAACATGTGAGCAACCACTCTAGTAGCTATTCTGCACTAGCTGTTTAGGTTAATCCACTTCCAATAGCAATTGCTATTCTAGGCTTTTGCTCTGTGTAGACAAGCCTTAACTCTTAAAAAAAAACCAAAGCTGAGAGTTTCACCTATATCACCTGACTCCAGGAGCTCGGGCTTTACAAAAAAACCAAATCAAATATCGTGATGCTGGCAATGGTGGCAACACTCCTCTACCCTCAGAGTCCACATGAGTTTGATGCTGCTGGAGCAGAGATCTTGGCTTAAGACTTTGCAAAACGTTACACCAAAACCTCCAATTAGTGCCCCAATGCCACAAAATGGCATGGATTTAACTTGAGATGTTCTGCATTGTCCTGTTAAACGCTTGTGAGTAAAGTTAAGCATTCATATAAGTCTCTGCAAGATCTGGCCCGAAGTGACTTTTTCTTTGTGACAGATTTTAAAATGGGACCAACTTTGCTCAAAGTCTTGTGAAACTTTTGACAAACCTGAGCCCCAGTCCTACTGGACTCCATGCAGGTACCAGAAACTGAAAAAACCCAGCAAACACTTTTACAAGCTGTATTACAAGAGCCCACTCAACTCTTAGTGGAAAACAACCTAACCACCAGTTTTACAAACTTCCTGGGTTATGGGACCTAAACCACAGGAACATACATGCTAGTTGTTGGTGGGAGAAGTGGTAATAAGTTGTATGGTTTCTCACCTCAAGCCTCGTGAAACTTGTAAAAGTGGTATTTATGTTGATTTCAGCTAAAAAGTACCACTTTGTAATATTGTGTTAGTCTTCTATAAAATTTGATGTATATGCACAAGACAGCTGTATGCCATACTACAAATATTTTTGAATGACCCTTTTATCGTACAATGATATCTCTATTTAAAATACAGACGTGCAGAAGATCAAGTAATAGAAGTTACCCTCCCATAGTCTAGAAATTCTACAGATTTCAGGAGGGAAAGATCCTGTAGTATAGATTTCTTTTGCCGTGGGTCATAAAAGACATCCACTCTGATGTAAAAGATAAGTGCTGATAATGATTAACATCAAACTGGAAAACGGGGGCATTTCAAATAACCTGACAGTTTAGCCTCTGTGTCAACGACATGCTTGGAAGGAGAGAAATATACCGTAACCTAGATTTCAAAGGTCACAGTAATACTGCCCCAAGCATTTTCAAAGCCATGATTTATGTGCCGGTATATTAGCAATATGAATGGTTTCAAGGTTTGGTCTGTTCTGCTGATTATAGTTTACAGCCTGTGCCAAAGATGTATGCCGTGTGGTATTTCAACACATATTGAAATAGGTAAGATACATACAAAATATGCATTTTAGCATAATATTTTAAATTGCTTGCAAAGGAAAGTGAATACAGGATTGGATAGAAAATTGGATCAGTGGAAAGTGAAGGACAGTGATCATGCAAATTCCATCTTTCTTAGACTAAATAGCAGATATGAATGTCTGAGTATATATCCTGTCTGGAGCTTGTGCTGTAGCACTAGTTTTCCTGTTTATTTTTATGTTGGGTGTTTAAATCAGTGTGAATTCTTTTATCTTCTAAAATGTGTGCATCATGTAATTGGAATGTTTATATTTTTGTCTATGGATCTTATACAAAAATGGCCTGGTTTGCAGAAAGAAGAGAAGAATTAGCCTAATGCTTAACTTCAGCAATACTATCATCTTTCTGATCACAGAATATGTGATATTTAAATTACAACTGATTTTCTAGGAAATAATTTATGGCTTATTTATATTTCTAAATGTTCTTTGTTGCTACATGGGTGTCTTAATTATATCAGCTTTCTCCGTTCAAATTGTTTTTAATAATATTGTACATTTTTAAAGCACTGTATATTACCTTCTTTGTAAAATAGGTAGTGAAGTATGATGCTGTATTTTTCATATAAAAATAAAAGTGCCAAAATCTCTGTTGTACTTTTATTTGAGGTAGGTAAATATCCAGTTAAGCTAATGCCAAATAACATTATGCAACACAGAATCAAGGAGAGATGGGGCAAACTGGGGTGGAGGGCAGGGAAGAGGAATCATAAATATTTTTGTTTGAATTTTTAAATAAATTCATTTTATTGCATCTGCTTTCTGTAAATATTCTACCAAATGGGTTTACTGGCAAGAATATTAATGGAAACAGTGAATTTTAAGTGAATATTGCAGAATGTTCACTCACAATACATTTTTAATTCATAATTTGTGAGTACTTGCACCAGAAATCCTGACTCTTCGTATTCATCTTAACCAAATAGGGAATAAAAACATAGCACGTGGCCTTTGGCCAATCAAACTTTCAAATTTCGAATATTTGCAATTGTGAACAAGTTACAGACTAATATTATGCACAGAATTTATTCAGGGCCAGGTTGTGCCCTCTTACAGTGTGTAAAAGCAGCAAAGAATCCTGTGGTACCTTATAGACTAACAGACGTTTTGCAGCATGAGCTTTCGTGGGTGAATACCCACTTCTTCGGATGCAAGAAGTGGGTATTCACCCACGAAAGCTCATGCTGCAAAACGTCTGTTAGTCTATAAGGTGCCACAGGATTCTTTGCTGCTTTTACAGATCCAGACTAACACGGCTACCCCTCTGATACTTTACAGTGTGTAGTACTGTAGGCTGGATCCTGCAAAGACATATGCAGATGCTTAACTTTGTACACCATGAGTAGTCCCATTGAAATTAATAGGACAACTCATAGTGCGTAAAGTTAAGTAGGTGCATACATCTTTGCAGGATTTAGGGTTAAGGTGCTTACTGTGAATAAGGATGGCAGAATCTGGTCCTCTGTCAGTAACTTGAAATAACAAAATTGAGATAATTCCAATCTGCTTGCAGAAAATTCAGAGACAAAATTTGACAGATTTATTCCAAATTAATCCACTCATTCTAATCAAGGACAAAACTGATATATTTTCCAAATTAAAAAAAGGCTACATTTATTTAACCTATTCATC
Organism: Mauremys mutica; assembly: GCF_020497125.1. Taxonomy (NCBI): domain Eukaryota; kingdom Metazoa; phylum Chordata; order Testudines; family Geoemydidae; genus Mauremys; species Mauremys mutica. Next base: position 108,325,923 of record NC_059073.1, read on the forward strand.
ATGATTACCTGAGTAATGTTCCTTATAATTCGCTATTGGGTCACAATTTTGTCTGAAAATACCACTCATTGGACCCATTCTTTCTCCCACTAAAGTCAAGCCTGTTATCACTGAAGCAAATTGGAGTTCTGCCATTCACTTAAGTGGTGGCAGGACTGGACCCATACCATAGTTAATAAAGATATCCAGTGCTAATGCAGGTAAAGACATTTCATTTCCTAAGCCATTTCTAGTTTACAGATTCATGAGTTACACATTCTAGAAAACAAACCTGGCAGAAATGGAATAGAATTTGATTTCATATAACACCTTTCATGTTCACATTTCTCAAAGGACTTTAAAATTAATTATATAGTCAAAATGTTGACTAAATTTGGTGCAGGTAGCAATGCTTCCTTGCACTCTACTTGCTTGGCCATACAAAAAGATGTGCATGGACAAACATATACATCTGAGTGGAGCTCCATTGAAGTCCATTCCTGAGGCTCTACCATTGTAAAGATCTGTTTGCATAGATCAATTTGAAGAATCAATATATTTGATTAATCATGTGTATGGAGGAATAGAGGAAATAAATTGCCAATCCAAGAATTCCAGGCACTGGAAATTATATCTCTTCTTTGTTTAAAATATAGAACTAAGAAGTTGGAAAGGCCTATTAAGTCAACTTGTCTACTCCCTTGCTGATGAGAGATTGTTCCCTAAAGTATCTGTGGGTGCTTTGTATACTATAGTTTTAAATGATCCGAATTATATTAATAGTCAAAATGAAACCAGTATTCATAGCAAGAATTGAATAGCTGGTGGGTTTGCAGTTTGAACCAAATCATTTTACAGAGAGAATATATGTAAATAAATTGACTCCAGGGATTGTCACATTAACACAAGTCAAATGTAATCAAAGTTTGAACAATATTTCACTTTAAAATAGTGATGTCCATTTATTTTATTCTATAGTGTGATGCTTGCCTAGTAAGCACTGCTTGGCAATGTGCATGCCTAACTGATCAATGAGTAAACACTGTCTTTACTTTGCTGACTGCAGATTTTTGTTTTTCATGTATGGTAAAAATTAATCAAGTAGTTAAACATTAACAATGGGTCACAGGTTATATCTGATTCAATACCGTAGGGGAACAAAGAAACTTAAATGATATGTCTATAATAAGAATTAATTAAAATTACATTAATTACTTTCAAACTCAAATTCCAAGTAGCCTATCTAGTGGTACCTAGAATTTTGTGGAACATACCATATCAAAGCTGTATGAATGAGCATTCCATTAATTAATTGTGATAGTCTGGGCTAGGATGTAAGGAGACCGTTTGTTGTGTTACGGTACTAGGCTGGCCAATGCAGCTTGTGGTTTCTGGGAACTGGAGAGCCAAGGAGAACAAGGTCTCAGTCTGTGTCCAAAAGCATCAAAGAAATATCTTTCCATTTATTAAAACCGAGTACCATCTATGAGGAGAGAACATGTCATTTACCACATGGGAAATGTCAAGAGGAGTGATGTGCTGTATGCCAATGCCAGTTGTGTTATAAGTACACTTCAATTCATTCTAGCACCTACATTTTGACAAAAAGAACAGGAGTACTTGTGGCTCCTTAGAGACTAACACATTTATTTGAGCATAAGCTTTTGTGGGCTACAGCCCACTTCTTTCCATTCTATGCGTCCGATGAAGTGGGCTGTAGCCCACAAAAGCTTATGCTCAAATAATTTGTTAGTCTCTAAAGTGCCACAAGTACTCCCGTTCTTTTTGTGGATACAGACTAACACAGCTGCTATTCTGAAACCTACATTTTGACAGTACTTCTAACTAAAGCTGGGCGTAGCCACAATACTTTTAAGTTAGTTTTTAATATTATATGTTGTTTTTCAGCACACCGAGCTCTGGAATTTTTCAGTAAACATGAGGGGAATGTTAACTATAGAAAGGTAAGGAAGTATATTATTCCTTAATTGCATATATGTTGTGACAATTTCCTCTGCCCACTTTTTGTCTATTTGTCAATCTTCAGACAGTGAGCTCATCAGATTCACGCCTTTTCTGTGTGGAAATTGCTTTGCCTATGCTGCACACAACCGGAAATAAATACTTAATAACTACCATTAGGTATACACTGTGTAGTTGTACAGAATTTTTTCTGCTTGTATTCTTGCCAACTGTCTTAAATTAATTAGCATTGCTCTTGAGGTAGATGTCTGGAGGAATTAATCAATGACTCCTGGAATGGAGATTTAACAACAAAAACAAATAACAAACAAGAGTCAAGTTTGTGTTTTCATCAGCCACATGTAATATTACTTCAGATGAGAGAAAAGGTTCATGTAATTATAGCACACTCCTATAGCCTTACCGCAGCCAGAAAAACACTTTAACCATGTGCTTCTCTTTAAGTATGTCTGAGTAATTGCATTGAATGTGTGCATACATACTTGTATGTACAGCAAAAGCTTTGTTATCTGGCATGTTGGGGAAATTGGAATTTTTGATTAACTGGCAACCCCTGTTAACTAAGAGTTATACTTACCAATGGAATACCAATTTTCAAATAATTAGAATACAATAATACGAATAAAGTAGAAAATAGTAAACAGGTACTCACCAATCCAGTAGTAGTACTGCACTACAGAGTGGTTGGTTTCTTGAAGCACTTAGGTGCATTCAAGTAAAGTTTTCTATACAGGTTTCAGAGTAGCAGCTGTGTTAGTCTGTATCCGCAAAAAGAACAGGAGAACTTGTGGCACCTTAGAGACTAACAAATTTATTTCAGCATGAGCTTTCGTGAGCTACAGCTCACTTCTTCGGATACAACCGAAGAAGTATCCGAAGAAGTGAGCTGTAGCTCACAAAAGCTCATGCTGAAATAAATTTGTTAGTCTCTAAGGTGCCACAAGTTCTCCTGTTCTGTTTTCTATACAGTAGGTTATCTTATGACACTACATATCACTATGGCCAGCACATGACATACACCCAGATCACTAAAAATACACTTAGCACTAAAACTATACTGAACATAATTTAATCTTTCTTTGATGATTCAGAAGGCACTTCAGGATCTTGCAGTGCATCAGGGGCACCATTATCAACATCAGTTATCATTGTAGATGTAGAAGGTTGGGCTGAATCTGTAATGACCCTATGACACACTCTGGAAGCTGCTTTTTTTAATAAATCCCTGATATCAGCTTGTTTACTTGTCTTCTGCCTCTTTTGCATAAGAGTAGAGTGCAGAATGTGCAATTGCATAACCTCCTGGGCAGTATACTAGTTCTGCTTACTAGATTGAAGATTTGTATTGGTAGATATCAGTAATGCCGGTTAATAGAGCTTTCTGGTTGATAACAGTGCCGGATAACACAGCTTTTGCTGTAGTGCGTTTAAAGTGCTTTTGGTATCCTTCAGTGCAATATAAATTTTATTATTAAATTTAGGGCTGTCAAGCGATTAAAAAAATTAATTGCATGATTAATTGCACGGTTAAACAATAATAGAATACCATTTGTTTAAATATTTTTTGACGTTTTCTACATTTTCAAATATATTGATTTCAGTTACAACACAATACAAAATATACAGTGCTTACTTTTATTTATTTTTATTACAAATATTTGCACTGTAAAAAAAACAGAATCACCCAAAAAGAAAATCAGCCTGCTGGTGGCATCTGACTCAGATGATGACAATGAACATGCGTCAGTCTGTACTGATTTGGATTGTTATCAAGTAGAACCCATCATCAGCATGGACACATGTCCCCTGGAGTGGTGATTGAAGCATGAAGTGACATGAATTTTTAGCGCATCTGACACATAAATATCTTGTGATGCTGGCTACAAAAGTGCCATGCTTTCAGGTGACATTGTAAACAAGAAGCGGGCAGCATTATCACCTGCAAATTGTAAACAAACTTGTTTCTCTGAGCGATTGGCTGAACAAGAAGTGGGACTGAATGAACTTGCAGGCTCTAAAGTTTTACATTATTTTTGTTTTTGAGTGCAGTTATGTAACAGAAAAAAAATCTTCATTTGTAAGTTTCACGATAAAGAGATTGCACTACAGTACTTGTATGAGGTGAATTGAAAAATACTATTTCTTTTATCATTTTTACAGTGCAAATATTTGTAACAAAAAATAATATAAAGTGAACACTTTATATTCTGTGTTGTAATAGAAATCAATATATTTGAAAATGTAGAAAAACATCCCAAAATAGTTAATAAATTTCCATTGGTATTATATTGTTTAACAGTGCGATTAATCACAATTTTTTAATCACAATTTAATTTTTTTGAGTTAATCGTGTGAGTTAACTGCGATTAATCAACAGCCCTATTTATATTATTTGGTCTTTTCTCAGAGTATTGGTTTTACTTAAGTGTCTGTCCAATATTTTATTTTTTGTTGTATAATGTGAAGATTTTTGTTTTGTGTGTTTGTTTTTGAAATCGCTACAATATAAACCAGTTAGTTTAGACTCTTTTATTTTCCTGCCCCACCCCTCATCTTGTAAACTGAAGTAATGTATTTGACTATTAGTTTTACTTTGGCAATATCTTGCTGAAGTGTAAATGTTCTCTTTGACTCATTGCACCTTAAGTATTCACTATAACCTTTTTCTGTTGTCGTTAATTGTATTCGGATTTCTTGTTCCCTCATCCTTTCCTCTCCCAGTTGTTACTAAACCACCAGGATGCATTTCAGGCTGGGAGCCTTTATCCTGATGCCTTTTATCCTGTTATCTGCCGGAATGGTAAGAAGAGGGTTTATTATAGTGGAGCTGCAGTTAAAATTAAGAACAATTTCTGTTTAAAGATAGACTTCTAAATGCTCTAAAATCTGCGTGGTTACTCGGATTGCTTTGAAATTTTGTGGCTTCCCAGAGGTCTGGGTAGGGATAGTAATCCACATTTGGGGTTGTTTGAGCAAGGGGTTCCTGAGACACAATCCTCTGAAAGAATCAGCTCTTAAAATTCACAGATTCTAATGACTTTTTGGGTATGCCTGGCTTCTAAAGTTCTCCTGGTGTAATGGGGCACGAAAGGGAGGGTGAGCTGGAAATGGTGGCAGAGGTGGGGGGAGAGACACTGTAGTAAGGTGTATTCTGGGCCTGTCTAGTTTTGGCCCGTTGCCCTCTCCAATCAGTCAGGAATGCCTCAGCTTGATGCAACACCAGTGTTCTTTATTTACAGGTGTTTTCCCGCCACCACTTTTCACCTATGTACGAGTTTCGCAGCCAACTTTGCCAAGTGCAGGCCTGGCCAGCAACAGACCAGAAGGCTCCCAGCTCCCTCTGTGCCTGGTCTTTCTCTTCCCCCCAACTCTGGTTTCCTCCCAGCCTTTATAGCCCTGGCTAATGAGGCTGGCATATGCTGCCCGTTACCAGGCAGATGCAGGGCTATCCAGCCAGCCCCAATCCATTCCCCTAGAGTGGGGCTGGAGTGGCAGGAGCTGATTAAGTGCTTCTCACTCAGCACCCTGTCACAGACACATACCAGTCTTCTCTTAAGTTAGGTCTACACATCAGTATAACTTACATTGCTCAGGGGAGGGTGAATAATCCACAACCCTGAGAGATGTAAATTACACCAACTAAGCACCAGACTGGACAGTGCTATGTCAGCTGGAGAGCTTCTTCCGTCAACATAGCTGCCACCTCTCACAGAGGTGGAGTTAAGCCGACAGAAGAGCTCTGTCTCGTTGACTTCCAGTGTCTTCACCAGAAGCCCTACAGTGGCGCAGCTGCAGTGTAGACATAGCTTATCTCATGACTGTTTGGGGGCCTATTGGAAATAAATTTGAATCTTAATCCTTTTTTTTAGAGAACAAAAGTCTATATAAAAAAATTACTACTACAACTGGCATTACTGGTACCAATAGCTAAGTCTTCCCATGTTTCCAATTCATCTCCCCTTAAAAACAAAAGGAAAATAGTAGACAGTGAAATCATCCAGGAGACCCTGTCAGTTTTTTTTTACCATTTATACATAAAATTAGGTTCTTTTCATCCATCTTCTTTCTGGATTCTAGAAAATCTATTTGCTCTCTTTCTCCCCCAGTAAAAGAGCTGCACTTGGTTAGAATTCAAAGTTACACTACTAGGCACTGTAAAATTAACTCCCAGAGCATTACATCGGCACACAGAATTTGCTTGCCTGGCTCAGTATTAGATGAGACCAGATCTGAATTGTCCAAGTCAAAGCGAGGCCAGAGCTTGATACTTAGGGTGACCAGATATCCTGATTTTATAGGGACAGTCCCGATATTTGGGGCTTTTTCTTATATAGGCTCCTATTACTCCCCACCCTCTGTCTCTATTTTTCACACTTGCTATCTGGTCACCCTATTGATACTTCAGATGAAGACCTTATCTCCCCACACAAACTGATAATACAGGTCTGTCGCATCTTACGCGCATTTAACATGCACGATTTCAGCTTTACACGGTCGGGGGGGGAAAAAAAGTGTGGGCGATTCCACCAGCGTGAGATGCGAATCTGCTGTTCCCACTAAAATATTTTTTGGGGGACTTGACAGCAACAGCATGTCTTTAGGCGTGTGATAAGGTTCTCCCCTATAATAACCCTGGAGGGTTGGCAAAAAAAACACCCAAAAAAACCCAACAGTTTAAATAGTGTGTATGCCCCAGAGTGAGTGTGAGATGGGAGAAGCGAATCTGCTGTTTCCACTACAGTACTGCTGTTCCCATTACAGTACTCAGTCTCCCTGTGCCTCTCCTACTGTGCGCATCTCGCCGCGCTGAGTGAGATTCTACTGTACCTGTACTGTTTAAAGATACTGTACAGTACGTATTTTTTGTGTAACATGGCCCCTAAACGCAAGCCACCTACTTCATCTGGTGTTCAGCTGAAGAAACAGCGATGTGTTCCAATGCTGGATGAAAAACTGGCCGTGTTGGACTTATTGAGAGATGGTATGTCCATCGCCAACGTGGTGCGTAAATACGGCCACAACGAATCTAGCATCCGGGCCATCAAGATTCAAGAGAGAGAAATTCGTCAAGCCGTGGCATCAAGTGCTCCAGTAACTGCTAAGGTGACGAGCCAAGTGCGTGATAAGACTTTAGTGAAGACTGAAAAGGCATTAAACGTATGGCTGGAAGACATGAACTGTAAACGTGTGCCTATCAATGGCAACATGTTGCGAGAACAGGCTCTTAGCATCTATGCGCTGTTCAAACCTCCCGCTGAAGAGGGACAGCCTTCTGATAAGAAGGAATTCAAAGCCAGCCAAGGTTGGCTTAACAGTTTTAGGAACCGCTTCAACCTCAAAAACATGCAGACTACTGGTGAGGCTGCATCTGCCAATGAGGATGCAGCAAAAGCCTACCCCGAACAATTAAAGAAAATCATAGAGGAAAGGGGCTGTCTTCCAGAACAAGTTTTTAATGCTGACGAGACTGGGCTCTTCTGGAAAAAAATGCCCACCCGCACTTACATTTCGAAATCAGAAAGACAAGCCCCTGGCTTCAAAGCAGCTAAAGACCGTGTGACTGTGTTGCTTTGTGGCAATGCGGCTGGGCATTTAATAAATTCGGGCTTGCTCTACAGGGCTGCAAATCCCCGTGCCCTAAAAGGCAAGAACAAAAATCTCCTGCCTGTGTTCTGGCAATCAAATAAAAAGGCTTAGGTGACGGCAGTAGTATTTCTGGTTTGGTTCCACAAGTGTTTCATTCTGGAGGTCAAGCAGTACCTTGAAGAGAAATGACTTGACTTTAAAGTGTTGCTGATCGTAGACAATGCTCCTGGCCATCCTGCGGCATTCCGGTTTGTGCATAACAACATTGAAGTCATCTTTCTCCCCCCCCAATACCACCTCCATCCTCCAACCTCTCGACCAAGCCTTTTGGATTAGCTGTTTCAAGGCCACGTACACGAGGCTTACATTCTCACGGATCCTTACCACTATGGATGCTGATCCCAATGTTAATGTGATGGAGAGTTGGAAGTCCTTCAACATTGCTGATTGCATCACTTATATTAAACAGGCAGTGGATGCAATCAAGCCTGAAACAGTCAATGTGCGTTGGTGAAACCTATAGGAAGACTTGTGAATGATTTTAAGGGTTTCCTCATTGTTCAGGTGGCCAGGCAAGTGGGTGGTGATGGCTTTGTCGACATCCTTGAGGAAGAAATTGAGGAATTAATTGAGGGCCATAGAGAAACATTGACTAACAAAGAGTTAGAGGAACTGATAAAATCATCTACAGAAGTCGAAGATGATGATGAACAGGAAGAGCCAGCAACTTGGAATCTTCATAAATTTTCTGAAGTGTTCCAAGCAGCGAAACTCTTGAATGATTTAATTTCTGAATATGATCCTTCTATGCAATGAAGCCTCAAAATCACACGTAGTATTACGGATGATTTGAGACTGTACTAAGAAATGTTTGAAGAGCTCAAGAGACAACAGCGACATGTTTTTAAAGAAAAAACAACCAGCAGAAGCAGAGCCCACACAATCAACTTCTCAAGCTGAACCAGAGCCAACCACTTCATCTACGACAAGCTCTCCATCACCCAAGCCTGGTCCATCGTCTCCTGGATCGACATCAAGCCCTGTCGACTCAATTATAGTGTTGTCAGGGGAAAAGGAAGACTAATCATTGGAGTGTGTACAGTACAAGACTAGCAAGAATATCCAGGATGACTGGTGACTGTTCAGGTTTACAGTACTGCACTGTACTCTACTGTTTTCATTTTTTATTCTTTCATTCTTCCGTCTCTCTGTTGTTATTAAAATATTGTAAAATTATATTTTGCATATGTAGTCTTTATTTTATACTGTACTGTACATTGCTGTATATAATACATAGTACTGTACAGGGTTGTATATACAAAACTGTACTTTATGGGTGATTTAAGGGATTTTCAAGGGTCATTTTGACTATACGTGATTTTATACACTGACTGTGGAACGTAACTCCAGTGTAAGATGTAACAGACCTGCATACCTAATCAGTTTTGCAATCTTGTACACAGAGATGATGGCCGTTTCCTTCCAGACCCCTGAGGCAGTCAGCTCATGCCCTGAAGCATGGGATTTTGATTTGCCTGGATTTCCCACTAGCTTGTCTTACCATAAAATCCAGTGCATTCATTTGGCCACCAGCCTCTCTCTTCACTCTGCTAGACTTCTTCCCTTAAGGTGTAATATACTTTTCTGTATCTCACTTATTCATAAACCATGAGTGGGGGGTGGAATAAGGCTTTCACATGTTTCCATCAAAAATACGGCAGGTAAATGTAGTATCTGTTTTGACAATATAAAATATGCACAAATGCTTTTCAGTGACTCTTGATACAATAAAATGTTTCAAAAGTAACATTCTTTGAATGTGCAATTGAGCAGAAATCTAACGTGTGGAGCAGTTCAAATCAAGGTATAATTTTGTTTTTTGATGTTGCAGGAATATTTCATTATGTTTCTGAAGACACTCACTGGGCACCATTTCTCAACACTAGTATCCATTACATCAGGAAGAAGTATCCTCAGCCTTGGGAGGAGGTAGGAAAACCCCTTGAATTTGCATGGACTTCTTAAAGCCTCCACCAACCATCTTTTTCACCTAAACAGTATTGCCAACTTCAAGAGATCAAAAATCATGAGACAGACCCCCCAAAATCACAAGATTAAAAAATAAATTATGTTTTTTAGGTCGGTCTCTTGATATTTGAACTCCCCTGTCCATCCCCAGGGTATGTGCATGTTGTCCACTCTCCGACATGTACTAGATAAGGTGATTTTGGCCCCACTACAAATACTCTCACCCCCACATCTGCTCGTCTCCTGCCCAGCAATTAATCCTGTTCCGTAAACCCCCGTCAGTTCTGTCATCACCACCCCATCAGTTCAGTGCCCCATCCCCATCAACCCCCACTGCCCTCAGTTCACCCTCCCAGCACTCACTCCCATCTGCTCAGAACCCACCATCAATACAGCCCCATCAAGCCCCATCTTCCTCACCTCACCCCTCCAGCTTCCTCCAGGCGATATTTCAGCTCTCCCAGCCTTACCTCTGCTCCTTTTAGGATTCTTTGCCCTCCCCAGGCCTGGTGAGGCTGCAGTGGGGTCCCCTTTCCCACTTCCCAGGCTGTCAGTTGGAGCCTGGTTGCCTGGGGCTGACAGCGATTTCAAAGTAAAATTAAGTCTCACTCATGATCTTGGGATCGAACTCTCAGATGTCAGTGTGACTGGGGTCCCAATGGGGGCCAGCTGAGGTCACTCAGTTAGGGTGAACTGCAAAGAATGGGGCAGATAATCCTCAAAGCTGGTGGATATTTTTAATACTTAGATTTACCAAGCCAGCACAAAACAGTTTCTTTATTACCTCACTGGTTGCCCAGATACCAACAACACAGTTCCCTTAAAGTAACCCAGCCTCAGGCCTCCATCCAGGTACCCATGTCAAATATGATGAAGATTTCTGAAAATCTTATTTCATCATATAAAAGAAAAGTTATTACCAATCCCAAAGGATCAGAAACATTACCTCCCAGGTTAATGAATATTCTAGATCTTGCCCAAATACATGCTATAGTCAATTCTTATTAACTAAACTAAAATTTATTTAAAAAGAAAAGGGAGTGAGTATGGTTAAAAGATCAATATACATACAGACATGAGTTCAATTCTTGAGGTTCAGATACATAGCAAAGATGGTGAGCTTTGTAGCTGCAAAGAGTTCCTTTAAAATTTAGTTCATAGGTTATAGTCCAATGTCCAATATCATATCCAGGGTGTACCAGCTTAACTGGGATCTCATCCTGCGACTCAAACTTCCCCAGATGAAGCTTAAACAGATCTGAGATAAAAAGGATCAGGACCCAAGGAACTTTTATACAGTTTCAGGTCTTTGACAAGTTGGAGTTCTTTGGGGAACAATAGGTAATCAGGGTGTCTTTGAAGTGGGTCCATCATCGGTACTTAGCTATATGGATTAACATAAGACAATCGCCTGTTCCTCCACCATTCACTGATGATTTGCAATACATTTCAAAGAGAGATGAATACAGAGCTATCCCGTGTTTACACTTCATTTAAATGCTAGGATGTTCTTTTTATCTTTGAATTATCAGAATACAGCATAGACACGGGCTGTTGATTACATTGTTGACCACTGTCCATACATATGTAAGTACACAAAAACACAAACGTTATTTCCCCACATGTCTTTAAGGGTTGAATTTGAATAATTTATTTTGCAGGATGTTTATTCCTTTCTGGCCACGCGTCACAATCAGGGTTGTTGTTTTTTTCCAGCCATGTCTGGATCATATCCTTGGGGGTCATATCCTAGTCCTTGTCCCCTGGAGAGTTTGCCAGTAGAATTTTGCCAGCCTTTGCTCAGGAGAATCCAGTAATTGCAACAGCAATTTAAGGCATTTTATAGGTCAGCTCTGAAGTGCATTCCTAAACCTTGGAGGTTTGGGAAGAGCTTGTGCAGAGGCAGCATTTTCCCTGGCTCTGAACAGTACTGTTCATGTGGACTGTTTAACTTTTATGAGCTGTAAAGTTGTTGAGGGGGAAAATCTCTAAAAGTGATCATGGTTTAGGGAAGACCACTGATTCTTGAAGAAACTCAACCAATACTGCTGAGGAATGTGTTCACAAATAACGTCACAACTTTTTGCCTATGAAAGTTTGAAATAAACTTTTAATTAGACATAAGGTGAGACTTCATATCATATTGTATTACAAGTGGATATATCTATTCCTAAGTGACAAAGGAATCCCTCTGAAATTATTCAGTGCTCTATTCTTCCACCTTTATGTTGAGTAGTGCTCGCACAGGTACTCCATTGTTTTGTCTTTGAGACTACTAGCATAAGTATGGCTAAGTGGGCTCAGTCTTGAAGGATGCCGTCATGCTGAATATTATGTCCCTGATCCAGCATAGCACTGATATGTGTAACTCAAAGCAGATGAGTAGGCCGACTGATGTCAATAAAGTCAAGCATGTAACTCCATAGTCTTGGAACTAATACAGTACTTAATGTTAGGCATGTAACTAAATGCTTTGCAGGATCAGGAACAAAGATCCTAGATCCTTGAAGATATTTAGGCTCCTAACTGCCAATGAAATCAATGGGAGTTAGGCACCTAAATACCTTTGAGGATCTGGGCCAAAGTTCTCAGCACCTTGCAATATAGAGCCCTTAGTGAGAAAGGGTTGCTGAATTGTATCCTTATTAAATGCACTGAGCAGATGAAATGCTAATAACTTTTTTTAAAGATAGTGGGGCTGTAGTAAAGTGATTGGGCATTACTACGTGCATATTCTTGTTGTTTAGACTACAGAGAAACTGGTGGCGTTCCTGTTTGGAATTGCCTCACATATGGTGGCAGATGCGAGCTGGCATAGCTTGGGCATTGATCAAGGATTTCTAAGGACCATGGGAGAAGTAAGTGTACATCATTTTGTTGGTTAATCATACCTGTAGATATTGGTATTGATAACTTGTATTTACAAATAGGCTTTTAACCCAGGGGAAAAATCCTGGTCTCTGACCTTGGAAAGACTTACACGCACATGCTTAACTTCACACACTGATGTGACAAACATTTTGCAGAACAAAGTTGGCCAAATTTTGGGCCTATCAACTTTAGTGTCACTTTACTTGTCCTTTTCTGTTTGTACCGAAGGATGATCAAAATTGGCTTATTGTCATTGGTTTTATACACGAAATATTCTTTTTTTCCCCAGATTGATTTTCATGGCTCATACTCAGATGCTCATCATACGGGTGATTTTGGTAATTTTTATTTTTACTGATATGAACCAATGAGGTCCCAGTCCCTTTGTGAATACCAGTGTAGTGCATAGTCAAATTATGGGGATGATTCTGCCCCTTCCCCCCCCATCCCCCTAAGGTTATCTGACGCTGTACAGGAGTCAGAAATGAGCCACAAGGACCCTGTCCTGTCTCCCTTCCACCACCCCGCAAACCCTGGTGTAGGACCCATGTGGATGGTGGCTGGGAATGGGAAGGGTGATTGCTAAACTGTTCATCACTGTGTAGAGTCTGGGCTGCAATCCAGGTGTTGTAAATTAAAGTAGTGCCACTTCTCCCTGCCCACCCCTCCCTATGTCATTTTGGCTCCCCTTGGCAACAGATTCTGGATGGTCAGATTCTGCATAAAATCACCTTTGCCCTCTCACCCCGGTGCTGCAGCTGCTGTGCATCTCTCAGAAGATACGCTGCAGAACCTGCCATTCCTACTTAAAGCCAAAATGTAAGCAGGAGGACTTCAAAGTTAAACCGAGTCACTGCTCTGACTTTAAATATTATAATGCTTTTATCATGTTCTGGAAATGCAGAATGCTTATCCCCTCTCTCTCTTTCAAGTGTACCATCAACATATTCCAAGTCAGAAATATTTACATACCTGAAATGGAACTCTACAGTATTAACACACACAGGAGCCATATGGAGTACTGCCAAGGCCCAGTGATAGATACCTTTTTTAAAAAGAAATTGATGTTTTGTGCTAATATAGTAAAGCTGATTTTTAACCCCTCTCTCTAAATGTAGGAGGTGACGTATTGAGCCAGTTTGAGCTTGATTTTAGTTACCTGAAAGCAGACTGGTAAGAGCATTGTGCTTAAGCTGTCAATGTTTTGAAGAAATACTCTCATTAATTTTTGCTGCACACATAACACATAGTGTAGATGATAATTTCAGGATGTTCTAATACAATAATATTTATTTGTATTATTGTAGCACCAAGTGGCCCCACCTGAGATCGGAAAGTCATTGTGCTAGGCACAGTACACACGCAGAGCAAGAGACAGTCCCTGCCCTGAAGAGCAGCCATAGGGGAGGGAGAAAGGAAGTAGTAGTATCTCCATTTTACACATGAGAAAACTGACACACACAGATAAGATATTCACACTGGTCACACGGGAAACCAACAACGACAAAAATAGTTTGCTGGAAAGTCCTAGCTGTTCTTTATATAACTCAATGGCAATATCTTTATAAGGGGATACCTCTGTTTAATTTAGCTATTTTTTGGTGTTTTTATGCAAATTCTTACTAGTTTTTGTAGAAATAAAAAATTGTGGTTGTCAGTATTTAAATATTTTTTCATTGCATAATGAATCATAAAGTGGTCCTATTGGTTGTTTTATGTCCCATACATTGAACATCACTAAGGGTATGTCTACACTACAAGAGTAGTTCGATTTAACTTAGGTCGAATTTGTGGATTCGACCTGATGAATTCGAATTTGTGTATCCACACTAAGGACACTAATTCGACTTTGTGAGTCCACACTAACGGGGCAAGCGTCGACATTGGAAGCGGTGCATTCTGGGCAGCTATCCCACAGTTCCCGCAGTCCCCGCTTCCCATTGGAATGCTGGGTAGAGCCCCCAATGCCTTCTGGGGGAAAAATGTGTCGAGGGTGGTTTTGGGTAACTGTCGTCATTCAACCGTCACTCCCGCCCTCTCTCCTTGAAAGCGCCGGCGGGAACTCTGTTCGCGCACTTTTCTGGTCAGTGACAGCGCGGACGCCACAGCACTGCGAGCATGGAGCCCGCTGCGATCATCGCTGCACTTATGGCCGTTGTCAACTCCTCGCACCTTATCGAACACCTCTTCCACAGTCAGCTGCTGAGAAATCGGGCGAGGAGGCTCCGGCAGCGCGGTGAGGACATGAAGTGTGAGAGTGGCACAGACCTCTCACAAAGCACGGGATCCCGCGCCGCGGAGATCATGGTGGCAATGGGTCACGTTCATGCTATGGGACAGCGATTCTGGGCCCGGGAAACAAGCACGGACTGGTGGGACCGCATAGTGCTGCAGGTCTGGGATGAATCACAGTGGCTGCGAAACTTCAGGATGCGTAAGGGCACTTCCCTTGAACTGTGTGACTTGCTGTCCCCTGCCCTGAAGCGCCAGGACACCCGGATGCGAGCAGCCCTGAGCGTGCAGAAGCGAGTGGCCATAGCCCTCTGGAAACTTGCAACGCCAGACAGCTACCGGTCAGTAGCGAACCACTTTGGCGTGGGCAAATCTACCGTGGGGGTTGCTGTGATGCAAGTAGCCCATGCAATCGTTGACCTACTGCTCTCAAAGGTGGTGACCCTGGGAAACGTCCAGGTCGTCATAGATGGCTTCGCCGCGATGGGATTCCCAAACTGCGGTGGGGCTATAGATGGCACTCACATCCCTATCCTGGGACCGGCCCACCAGGCCAGCCAGTATATTAACCGAAAGGGCTACTTTTCAATGGTGCTGCAAGCACTGGTGGACCATAGGGGACATTTTACCAACATCT
Organism: Mauremys mutica; assembly: GCF_020497125.1. Taxonomy (NCBI): domain Eukaryota; kingdom Metazoa; phylum Chordata; order Testudines; family Geoemydidae; genus Mauremys; species Mauremys mutica. Next base: position 108,341,239 of record NC_059073.1, read on the forward strand.
GCGTCGGGTGGCCGGGCAAGGTTCATGACGCGCGTGTGTTCAGGAACTCTGGTCTGTTTAGACGCCTGCAGGAAGGTAGTTTCTTCCCGGACCACAAAGTAAGTGTTGGGGATGTGGAGATGCCTACAGTGATCCTCGGGGACCCAGCCTACCCGCTAATGCCCTGGCTCATGAAGCCCTATACAGGCGCCCTGGACAGTGACAAGGTGCTCTTCAACTACCGGCTGAGCAAGTGCAGAATGGTGGTGGAGTGTGCTTTCGGACGTCTCAAGGGGAGATGGAGGAGCTTACTCACTCGCTCGGATCTCAGCGAAACCAATATCCCCATTGTTATTGCAGCTTGCTGTGTGCTCCACAATCTCTGTGAGAGCAAGGGGGAGACCTTTATGGCGGGATGGGAGGTTGAGGCAAATTGCCTGGCTGCTGATTACGCTCAGCCAGACACCCATGCGATTAGAAGAGCCCAGCGGGAAGCGCTGTGCATCCGGGAGGCTTTGAAAGCTAGGTTCCTCAGAGAGCAGGGTAACCTATGACTGTCCAGTCTCTTTACAGAGAAGCTGAACCTGCCCCTGTTTCAGTTACTATTGACTTTTTTCAGTGGTTACATACCCTGTTCACCAGGTTTCCCCCCTTCCAACAGATGTTTAAAAATAAAGTTATTGGAACATTTTTAATTAACAAAGTTTTCTTTACTAACGAATTCTCGTTCAAGGGTTCCAACAGGGACGCAGACTGTGGTGGGTACGGTGTGCAGTGATGTACAGACCGCTTCTACACTCGAGGACTGACAGGCTCCTGCTCCTACAGCGGTCTCTGGGGGGAGGACGGTTACTGGAGGGTGTGCAGGAAGGGGTGGGTTTGCAGGAAGGGGTGAGGGGTGTGTGGGAAGGCGTGAGTAGGTGTGGGGGGATGATGGCTCTGGCTGGGGCTCAGGGCATCGGAGAGGTTCATGGCTAGGGTGGAAGGGCATGGTAAGGGCAGCCTGCCTTGCCATTTGTGGATGCCAGGCGCTAGGACCCTGGGGCAACATACACCTCCCAGACTGACCTGGGGCAGCAGACACCTCGCAGAGTGACCCGGGTGCCTAGTGACTGCACTCTGTGTGTGACCTGCTGTTGATCCTGCCCCCATGTCTGTACCCTGGTAATGGTGGCTGTCCTATGCAATTAACAAACCCCTCCCCCCCCTTCACACAAAGTCTTCTGCAAAGAAACATGACGGAAACAGTAATGAACAGCAAACTATTTTTAATACTCAACTACACAGTTGGGGGATGAAACTGGGATTTGGGATCGGGTGAGCCAGGAAGGGAAGCAATTCTCATACTTTAGGGAATGAGAGCTGTTTGGTACATGAGCGCTCTGTTGGGGTGGAGTGACAGTTTTCACGGCCCCTAGCGCCCCTCCTTCTTGTGATTTTGGGTGAGGGGGGGGACAGGACTTTGTGGCGGTGGAGGGCGGTTGCAGATACAGTTCAGGGGGGCTCTCTGCTCCTGCCTGCGGTCCTGCAGAACATCCACAAGGCGCCGGAGCGTGTCCGTTTGCTCCCTCATTAGTCCAAGCAGCGTTTGAGTCGCCTGCTGGTCTTCCTGCCGCCACCTGTCCTCCCGTTCGCTGTGTGAGCACTGCTGCTGAGAGAGGGTCTCCCTCCACTGGCTCTGTTGGGACGCCTCGGCTCTGGAGCAAGCCATCAGTTCCGAGAACATGTCGTCCCTAGTCTTTTTCTTTCGCCGCCTAATCTGCGCCAGCCTCTGTGAGGGGGATGCTGGGGCAGTTCGGGAAACAGCCGCAGCTGTGTGATGGGAAAAAGGAAGTGATTTCCTTCCAAAGATACATGTTTGCGAACACTGAACACAGTCTACTCAGTTTCTGTGAACAAGACCATACAGGGCACCTAATCTCATGTGCTCTCAGGACAAGTTCGAATTTTCGGCATTCGCTTTCATTGCCTGGGGTCTTGCACTGGAGATCGGACAAGCGGGGCAGGACAGCAGAATCCATGTAGCAGCCAGGCCTGGTAAGCCGTAAACTTTAGGCTGCTTAACAGTTAATGGATAGCAGTGCCCTCCTGCTGCAGGCAATCTGGAAAGCATAAAGTCTGACCCTGTTCCAGCCCCTCGCGGCTGTCCCCGGGAAAGATCCCTGTATGCTTTTCCTCTGCAGCCTCCAACACGTGCCTGTTAAACAACAGTCATTGTTATGCAAAGGAAAAGTCAAGCATTCACAATAGTAACATTAAAGTAATTCCCCTAATTAGATGCAGCAGTCGCCGAGCGAGATCACCCTGAGGCGGGTCTCCAGGAGAAACAGAGAGCGAATGCTGCGTGAATCCCTGCACAGACCAGGGCCCTATGCTGCCATGCTGGTCGAGGCGATGCTCCCATTATACCTCAGGATGGCCTGGCGCGGAAGAGTGTGCTTCCACGGAGCATCCAACAAGGCACCTCTCCCCAGGAACCTCCTGCAGAGGCTTTTCGAGTACCTCTCAGAGAGCTTCATAGAACTGTCCCAAGAGGATTTCTGTTCGATCCCTATATTCATTGACCTTCTTTTTATATAGTTTTTATTCCTGTTTTGTTAAAAAATAAATGTTTACATGTTTATAGCACGTACCGACTGATCCTTCCCCTGATTCGGAGTCCGGGTTAACGGCCGGGGAGGGTTGGTAGGGGATCTCTGTGAGGGTGATGAAGAGATCCTGGCTGTCGGGGAAAGCGGTATTGTAACCGCTGTCGCCTGCCTCGTCCTCCACAAACCCTTCCTCATCTTCCCCATCGGCGAACATCGCCGAGAAACTGCCCCTCGACACTATCCCATCCTAAGAGTCCACGGTCACTGGTGGGGCAGTGGTGGCAGACCCACCGAGAATGGCATGCAGTGCCTCGTAGAAGCAGCATGTCTGGGGCTGGGCTCCGGAGCGTCCGTTTGCCGCTTTGATTTTTTGGTAGCCTTGTCTCAGGTCCTTGATTTTCACGCGGCACTGCGTTGCATCCCGGCTGTATCCTCTGAGTGCCATGGCTTTGGAGACCTTCTCGTAGGTCTTTGCATTCCGTTTTTTGGAGCACAGCTCCGAAAGCACAGACTCATCGCCCCACACAGCGATCAGATCCAAGACTTCCCGGTCAGTCCATGCTGGGGCCCTCTTTCTACTCTGAGATTGCATGGACTCCTCTGCTGGAGAGCTCTGCATCGCTGCCAGTGCTGCTGAGCTCGCCACGACGTCCACACAGGAAATGAGATTCAAACTGGCCAGACAGGAAAAGGAATTCAAATTTTCCCGGTGCTTTTCCTGTATGGCTGATCAGAACATCTGAGCTCGGACTGCTGTCCAGAGCGTCAACAGAGTGGTGCAGTGTGGGATAGCTCCCGGAGCTAGTAAGTTCGATTTGCATCCACACCTAGCCTAATTCGACATAGCCATGTCGAATTTAGCGCTACTCCCCTCGTCGGGGTGGCGTACCGAATTCGAACTAAAGAGCCCTCTAGGTCGAATTAAATGGCTTCCTGGTGTGGACGGGTGCACGGTTAATTCAAATTAATGCTGCTAAATTCGAATTAAAGTCCTAGTGTAGACCAGGCCTAAGAGAAGATTTGAAATTCATATAAAATGGACACTTGCTTCAGTTAAACATTGTAAATCAAGAGTAATACATCATCATCAAGTACATTTAAAAACCAGTTTTAGACATTTTCTTGTAACTTACAACTTTCAGGTACAATATACTTATTTAACAATTACACTGAAACATTGGTTATGTCATATTTTGTGTGACTAGGGTGAAGTTCATCCCAGTGCAGAAGATCCTTGTCCCTGTATAAGCTCTGTCATAGGTCTGCGCTGAAGGTGGGGTAGGAACAATTATGCTAGCTCTGAATAGACTGATCCCAGAAGGGCAAGGGGTAGGCTGGGGACAGGCCAGAGGAGAGGACACAATCCAAGACTAGGCATATCTACTAGACAAGAATCCCATGGAGGGACTTATATAAAATGTATTGTGTTTTATTGGATAAAATGGGAAATATTAGTTCTAACACCTCAGTATTTTTTTTAGGTATGTACCAGTCAAAGACCTGCTAGCTATCTATAAGGAATATTATGGCCAAGAAGTAATAACTGAAGGCACAATTATTGACTGCACTTACCTGCTGTTTCTCGAATTGTAAGTCACTGAGTTGTGAACTTCTTATTTCACAAAACATATGGGGAAAAATTATAATAACTTTCATAGTAAATCACTGAACCTGCATCTCTACGTTAGAGATGACCCAAACTCAAACTTCTCTCCCAAACACCCTTGAGCTTTGGGGAAACTTGGAATGAAGATTTGGATCTGTATCCAAGTTTCACAGTTGTTACATTTTATAAATAGATGAATACAATAGTTGGACTGTATGTCTTAACAACATAAACAGGCCTGTGTTGTGAGGTAACAGCAATGTTTTGAAGCATGGCCATGCTGTGACACTCTAGCAGTAAAACTCTGATCTTCTTCAATGAAGAGCGCAATATGGATGTGTAGCTATAGCTAGCTCACTTGCCCACAGACATTGACACCAATGCAGACACTTCCAGAATACTACAGGTCTGAAGGATAGGTAGGCAAGTTGTCTCTCTTAGCTCAGAGAACCTGAACTGTGGTAATGACTACTTTAGAATATTTTGAGTCTCATAGCTATGTTCATTAATTCAATTATTTACCAACTGGCTATGTCTATACTGTCCAACAGTGGCGGCTGCATACAGGGTATATGCAGCCACAATGAAAAGCAAGCTGCTTCCATGTGTCAGTGAAAGGCTCTGGCAGTGGAGAAAGGCTTCAGCAGCTCCCCCACTGCCAGAGACTTTCACTGCAGTGAGTAAAGGCTCTGCCAGGAAAAGGCAGGGGGGAAAGAATGAGCCTGCTGCTGCCGAGCCTTTCCCCACTGAGAGTCTCTTCCTGACCTGGGGAAAGGCGTTAGCTGTGGAGAGGCAGTGGGACAGTATACTGCTAAAAATAGCAGTGTAGTTGGGGAGGCATTGCTTTGGCAAGTAGAGAGCCACGTACCTACCCACAGGCTTCAGGTAAATCTTTACTTTATTGGCCTAAGGAGTGCCTCACCATCTACACTGCTATTTATACCTGTGCTGCTGCAGGCAGTGTAGGTGTCCCCATAGTTGTGCTGAGTTGCAGAGCAGTGTAGAAGGCACAAATATTAAGAAACGCAATAAAGATCACAATCTCTGATTTTACAGATCTTATTATGATATAGTAACAAACAAGGAAATATCTCAACATTACCGTCCTTAAAGTCGGATAAATACTGGGTTATTATATAGGGGTCCACAAAGGCTTTGAAATGGGGTTATTTTCATATTATTTCTTAATGAAGCACATTTATCTGAAGATTATTTATTTTTGCAGGCATGGAGAAATGCTTGCTGTTGCCAAGGTAACTTATTTTTTTTCTTGTTAGCAACTAGGTACATATTAACGTTAAGATACACTGAACCATTCCACTAATTATACTGTGTTTTGTTTCATAGCTTTTCCCATCATATGCTATCAAATCTCCATTTTTTGTGGAGAGGTTCCAGGAGTATTTCCTTGGTGGACTGGATGACATGGCATTTTGGTCAAATAATATTTTTCAGCTAGCAAGCCACATGTTAGAAAATGGGACCAGGTGAGATGTTGTTTTATGTGTTAGGATGCACCTCTTATAAGACTACAGTAAAGTCCGATAAATTACCTTTGCTGTATTCAAGTTATGAAGTCTGTTTAATTGCTCTCAAGGAAGCAGGCCCAGTCCCAGAATTGGAGCCTGAAATTGAAGACTTTGCTTACTTAGTCAGAATTCAGTGAGAGTAAGGGCCCAATCCAACTCCCAGTGAAGTGAGAAGATTCTCATTGAGTTCAGAGAGTTAGAATGAACCTTAATTGTCTAAGAGTTGCAAGTTCAGACTCGTATGTGGCTGGTATTATTTTCATAGAAAACTTTATCACTATAATATCACTTACACAAATATTTCACCTTTGCCCTGATAGGTTTACAATCTTTGCTGTGGAGAGCAGACCTCAGACAATTGTACTGTTTGTCTATATGAATATTATTACTGCACGTATATTGGAAAATGGTGTTGGAAACATCAAGTCATATAATCTATTGTGTTGCATGCTTGAAAAATGTCGCTTTAATTAAAAACACTTTACCTACCCAAAATCACTTACCTTTACTAAGAGTAGCAGGTTATTAGTGCCAAAGTAAGTTGTTACATAATCACACATGACATTCTTATGGATTCTAAATAATCCATCAACAACTTAAAAAAATACAAAAGGAATTTCTCAGGAATATAACAATGCCCTAATTTTGTATAAGCAGGGGCTATTGAGGGAGACGACCTCACTTCCCAGAGGAGGAGTCTGTATGGATGAAAGTTCTGTTTAGTTTAACTTCCATTAGAATAAATAAAAAACTGTGTGTTTTCAATATTTCTTCAGTGGCTGCTTCATACCTGAGAACCCTCTGTTTATAGAGTGCAATGGGGAGCACAAGAACAGCGACATGTAAGTATAATCCTGAAAGCTGCAAAGATTTTACTCTGAAAGAAGAAATGTCCATTTGTGTGGAAATCCAATTATATGGGTAACCTATCGAGGTCCCTCACTTCTCCTTTTTGGAAAAACTCTACTCCAGGGGAGAAATTTCTTCATGTATGAAGAGAGATATTTGTTTGATCTTTCCTTTGGGTGAAACTTAGGCCCTCCCCAATCCAAATAATCTTGTTGCCAGTGGATAGGGTATGGAGTAAGCACTCTGCCCCTCGGGACTGTTGTTCCAGCACCTGGATTGGAGTAGGAGTGCAACATCTGCACACCCATGCATGAGGTCTGGTGGCTCATTGGCCATATGCCTGTCTCTCACACAGCTAACATCAAAAAGTCCTACTGTGCTGGTCTACGTACGTATGGAGTCCAGCTCTGTAGGACACAGGGTGTTTAGTCACCTGCACACCCATTCCACAGCTAACTTCCTGCTTGTGTTGAGTATGGCCTCTACACTACTGGTGAATTCTCATTGAACTGAAACTGCAATGAGTCAGACCTAAGTACATTAGAGACACATGAGTTAGTCAGACTTTGATCTTAAGAACTCAGATCATTCCACTAAAATCCACACTCTAAGGGGTATATTTTTTCCCCCAAGAATTCATAATTAATCCTGGGAATTACATTCAGGATACATCTAAAATCCATGATCAGATATTCAGTTTAGATAACAAAAAGATTCAGAGTTTTCTCAGCCTGTATATCTGAAGCTTTCATATGTAATTCATTTCAGTTTGCATCTAACTGGTACTGAGGCAATGGAGTGGTATGGGGCAGCACAGCATAGAGAAAGGGTCACAGAGAGATAACAAGTAGTGGGGAGAGAAAAAGAAAATTGATAGAGATAGGGAAGAGAATCAGCAAATAGAAGTAGTGAGAGAAAGAGAGAAAGCAAGATGGCGGAGGAGTAGGAGTTTTCTTTGAGGGCTGTGCTTCCCATTCGTGCATAAACCTCTTCACCCTCACTAGTAAACAAACAACGAATGCCCCATGCACAAACTGAAAAAGACTGGGGATTTTTGCTTGGCAGGTAGATATGGTTATAAATCTCACATTTGGGGGAAGCCTGGAGGTCTGAGAGCTGCCCTACCTTTATCTTATCACTTTGTTGTTTTGGATTTCAAGTGAGAAGAGATTAGCTTTTTATTTTATTTTTTTCCCTTGGTTGCTTCCAGTCTTAGTCAAGGGAGACAATTAAATGTTCTGTAACCCTAACTTACATTCCTTGCAACTCCATTGACTTCAATAGAGTATAAATTGGAGCAGGATTTGGTCTATGTGTATGGCAATGGATTTACTAGTCTGAGTAGTAGTCTGAGTAGCCAAGTAGAGTATTTTAGAAATATACTCTAGTAATAACATTAACAAATCATTTATTTGCTTGTATTACTGCTCTAGAGATCATTAATAACTCATAAAAGAATTTGTATGCTTATGGCTTTAAAAGAAAAGAATGTCAATACCCAAGTTCAAGTGACTAGTGTACAATATCACAATTCAAATCCATCTGTAGACAACATAGTTTGAATGTTGTTCTTACACATTTATAGTGTGCCAGTAAAAATAATACTGGTGATGAGGGGAAAACACCTAATGATATTGATGTAATAGGTAATACTAGATTCTCAGCTGCTGTTAACTGGCATAGTTCCACTAATTTCAATGAAGTTAAACTGATGTAACTCAGTAGTGAACCTGGTTCTAAGATCTTTTTATTATAAATTTGGGTAAATGGCCATCTGAATGGCATATGGCATGATCTTCAGCTTTTCTCATGGCATAAAATCTTCAGCCCAGTCATTAAATTGCATTTAATGGGTTTATCTTATTAACGGTCCCCTCAGCAACATTTCTAATTATTACTGCCTCTTTATCTCAACAGAATTAAACAGTCCAAAGAGGAACAGCACAAGAACGTGACTTCTTCACTCACAAAAACAATTGAAAAGAATATAAATTATACGGAGAAAGGAGTTTATTTCAATATGCAATCCTGGGCAACTGTACGTCTTTTTAGATCAATAGTGCAAGGGGAGATAGATGGGCCATGCAAAATTTGGAACTGCCATAAATTGTTTTAGTTCCTCAGTCTGGTACATTGCAGGATGGAAGAGAGTCTCCAGATGGAATGGTAGCATTTTACACGTGTGAACAGCCGTTATATTGTTGTATATAATGATATTACAGTATGTCTTTAATATTCATGCTTCATAGCAGCAGCTGGTCACCCTCACAGGTCAAGAAGGAATCCTACTCTTAAGCCTGGTCTACACTAGGCGTTTAAACCGGTTTTAGGAGCGTAAAACCGATTTAACGCCACACCCGTCCACACTGAGAGGCCCTTTATATCGGTATAAAGGGCTCTTTAAACCGGTTTCTGTACTCCTCCCTAACGAGAGGAGTAGCGCTAATATCGGTATTACCATATCGGATTAGGGTTAGTGTGGCCGCAGATCGACGGTATTGGCCTCCGGGCGGTATCCCACAGTGCACCACTGACCGCTCTGGACAGCAATCTGAACTCGGATGCAGTGTCCAGGTAGACAGGAAAAGCCCCGCGAACTTTTGAATATTTCCTGTTTGCCCAGCGTGGAGCTCCGATCAGCACGGGTGGCGATGCAGTTAAAAATCAAAATAAAGAAAGAGCTCCCACATGGACCATGCGGATGTGATCGCTGTAAGAGCAGGCAAATCTGTTCTATCAGCGCTCCGTTACAGAAGACGAAATTCAAAATCATTTTTTAAAAATCTCCAGACAGACGCCATAGCAGGGGCTCAGCGCACTGCTGCGTGACAAGCGTAACGGAAAGCCAAAGAATCAAATGGACGCTCATGGACTGGAGGACTCCAGCTATCCCACAGTTTCTGCAGTCTCCGAAAAGTATTTGCATTCTTGGCTGAGCTCCAAATGCTTCTAGGGTCAAACACAGTGTCCGCGGTGGGTCAGGGCACAGCTCGGCAATCTACGCACCCCCCCACCTACCCCCAGAAGTGAAAGGGAAAACAATCCTCTCTTGACTCTTTTACATGTCACCCTATCTTTACTGAATGCTGCAGATAGATGCGATGCTGCAGCACTCAACGCCAATATCCTTGCTCCCCCCCCGCCATGGGTGGCTGATGGTACAAAACGACTGGTACCCGTCCTCATCATCAGCCTATTGGCACATGGGGCAGTGCAAAAGGACTGGTAACCATGCCGACTAGCATCGGTAAGGTCAATCAAGGGCGCCTGGTCCTAATTTTTCCTGGTAGATGGTACAGTATGGCTGATAACCATCGTCATCATAGCAAAAGGGGGCTGAGCTCCATCAGCCCCCACCCTTCATGTGTAAAGAAAAGATTCAATTGCACCTGGACTAGCAGAGGGATGCTGGGCTCCTCTCCTCCACACTCCTTACTGTCCTGTCTGGACTATCATAGCAGCTGGAGGCTGCCTTCCACTCATTTCTCACTAACAAGTCACTGTGTCTTCTTCCTGCATTCTTTATTACTTCATCACACAAGTGGGGGGACAATGCTACGGTAGCCCAGGAAGGCTGGGGGAAGAACAGAATCAACAGGTGGGGTTGTTGCAGGAGCACCCCCTGTGAATAGCATACAGCTCATAATTTCTGCTGGATCTGACACAGAGCAGCTGTGCTCTCTGGTTCTATGATACAGTGGTTCTCTAGTACACTTGCCCAAATTCTAGACAGGACTGATTCTATTTTTAGATACCAAAAAGGAGGGATTGACTCAGGGAGTCATTCCCAATTTTGGCTTTTGCGCCCCTGGCTAAGAGCAGCCAGGGGCACTTATGACAGCAACAGATGGTGCAGTGCAAAAGGACTGGTAACCATGATCATCTTTTTACCAATTTATGGATTGGTAGATGGTACAGTATGGTTGGTAACCATCTCTGCTGTCATGCAAAAGCAAAAGCATGCTGCTGTGTAGCGCTGCTGAATCGCCTCTGTCAGCGGCATCTAGTACACATACGGTGACAGTGACAAAAGGCAAAACAGGCTCCATGATTGCCATGCTATGGCATCTGCCAGGGCAATCCAGGGAAAAAAGGCGCGAAATGCTTGTCTGCCGTTGCTTTCCCAGAGGAAGGAGTGACTGACGACATTTACCCAGAACCACCCGCGACAATGATTTTTGCCCCATCAGGCACTGGGATCTCAACCCGGAAATTCCAAGGGGCGGGGAAGGCTGCGGGAACTATGGGATAGCTACGGAATAGCTACCCACAGTGCAATGCTCCAGAAATCGACGCTAGCCTCGGACCGTGGACGCACACCACCGATGTAATGTGTTTAGTGTGGCCGCATGCACTCGATTTTATACAATCTGTTTTACAAAACCGGTTTATGCAAATTCGGAATAGTCCCGTAGTGTAGACGTACCCTTAGTGCAGTAGTGCATTCTTGACCAGTTGTGCTTTGGATTTGTTAGGGTTCTGCCTCTATCTGAAGCAGCACTAGGGACCTGATCCAAAGTCCACTAAGTCATATTCGTGGGGGAATGTTGTGTCACTGCATGTGCATAGAATTCATGTCCCCTGCAGAATTCTTTGCTTCCTCACAGAAAAATTACTTCTGACAGGGAAGCAAAGGGTAGCTGCAAGAGTGGTCCCACACCCCTCTCCAGCAGCACAGGCAGGTTGGTTCGGGGGCCTGGAGCAGCTGGTTGTAATATAAATCAGTCGTCCATGTGAGAGAGAGAGAGAGTGAGAGACACACTTTATCCCTCTCACTCACTATTGCAGCATGCTCAATGTGGAAGGGCAGGGCTTCGGGTGTTTCTGAGGAGGTAGGTGGGGGGTGGGCTCCATCCCCTCAGGCAGAGCAGAATGTAACAGCCCGCCTGCTTAGTGAATTGTTCCCATTGTCTTTGTGAATTCCCCCAGGAATATAAAACAGGAATAAATGTCTTAAGGCTCCTTTACTTTGTGTAAAGGACAGTATGACCTTATAAATGCTTATGGTGCATTAGTGATTAAAACTGGTCTAAATATTTGGACTGAAAACATTTCCTATCAAAATGTGCTCCATGAACTGTTTGCTACTGACCTTTCTGGAGATGGTCAGTAGCCAATTTAAATTTTGAGTTTGATTCCCCAGCCCTCACTTGCTCTTTAGTTGCCTATAATGTAACCCCGAGCATATGGCTACATATATTTGTTGACTAATAACTAGAAATAAAGGGTCAAACCTAGCTACATTACTATTAGGCAAGGGGTTTGGGGGATTTCCTCCAATGCTCCCCACTCCTATTCTTCATCCATTATATTGTAGTTTAAATACATTATCAAAATAATAGAAACCAGTGTGATTATATTGTGTTATTTTAAAAATAAAATATGCAGAATTTTAAAATAGCGTGTGCAGAATTTTTAATTTTTTGGCACAGAATTCCCCCAGGAGTAACTGAGATCAATGTAAAGACTCCCACTGACCTGCATGGGGTTTGGATCAGGTCCTTATTTGTTCAGAGTTCCTATTGGTAAGGAAAATACACTGTGGGTGTTTGTGTATGTTGTATTATTATTCCCATAATTCTTGAATTACTACTTTCTTTCAGAAATCCCTCCACTTTATTAATAGTGCGTTTGCACAGAATGTCAGGAGAGTGTTTGCAGTCACGCATCAGCAATCCTCTAACCACATCTCCAAGCCCACAGCCTCATACTTTCTGAAATCATCCTATGCCAGGCTTGGATGGTTGGTGCATATTTCTCTCTCCTTTCCCTCTCTCCTCATTTGTGACTATTTTAAGCAGCAGTTAAAGTATTAAATCTTTATTCCTTGAAGAGATTTTAAAGATACAGTTATGGGCCATGTTAACCAGGATGTAAATGCTGTCAGCTGCAGAACAACTTACTTTAGCTTGGCATTCCTGTAAGGTATTGAGATATGGAGTCTTTTTTACTTTGGGGCACTGGTTTACTGCTGACCACATCCATACTGGTTGAAAGTCATGATCAAAGTTTGATCCAAAGCAAAACCCTGGTTCCAGATAACCCCAGTTCTTGGAAATGTTCAGATCTAGATCCAAACTTTGTGGCTAGCCCCTGTCTAATGAACAAGACCAAAACTAAATCTGATTATGTACAAACTTTGGGAAAGCTTGGATCCAGATTTGGGTCTGGATCTGAACAACATAACTTGGGACCATCATTACCATCTGATGACCATTTAATAGCCTATGTGACATGAATGGGTTGTTCCAGTTGATACTAATTGGTATTCTTGGTAGCATTTTTAGTAGAGAAATGAAGGACTGAATCAGCATGGAGAATGATATCTACCCTCTCTCCTCTCCTCCATCCTGATTATGGCAGACATGCAATGGAGAAGAGAGATGGAGGAAGTTTGCACTGGTGCTAGTCTTGCTGTATCTGCTCTGGGACAAAAACTGGAGACTTTAGTTTACAGGGCTGTTAATCTGGCACCCTTCACCAGTATTTAAAAAAAAAACCCTAAATAAATGCCAGTTTGTTCTTTCTCTGTCAACCTCTGTGAGTGCCATCAAGTAACTGAGTCTCACCAAACCAAGTCAAATGAACAGATCAGAAATTGAGGCAGAAATCAGGGCAGATGTCATGCTTCTTTGTTTGATGCTGCTTGGTGGCTGCTAAGTGGTACAGTTCAGTAAATAAGAACGCTATCTGATGGCAATCCATGCAGATCACAGCAGTGTTAATAGAAGCTGCACCTCAGAGGCTCTAATCTGTTTAGTTCAACAAAATAGGTCTGAGAGTCAATAAGTTCAAATCACTTGGAAAATGGCTTTACAGACTCTTAGTATTAAGAAATTGTGAAAGTGACCAGTTAGCTTTGAAATGTGAATGTTTACATTTGCTGAACCAATGTGGTAATTGATGCTATGCTTTTGTTTTCTCCTTTGGTATACAGGGCAATGGCCTCAGGTGACTTAAACCAAGATGGTTATGAGGATCTAGTGGTTGGAGCACCAGGATACAGCAGATTGGGCCATGTTCAGCTAGGACGGGTGTACATAATCTACAGTAATCAGTCAGGTTTGCCTCCAGTAAACATGGATCTGGACAAGGAAGCAGATCAAGTGCTGGAGGGTTTTCAGGTGGGGAATCAAGTCACATATTTGTCATTTAAAACAATTTGCCTTTATTTTTTTTAAAAGGTCAGTGCTCTGTATCCTTCCCTTGACTGATCAGTGGTGCTGTTAATTTTTTTCTCACAAAGAGTTGTCATGGTTTCTGAAATGTCTCCCCTGTAAACCAGAATGTTATGTGCATTTAAAGAAAAACAATCCCTGTTGTTATGAAAGATCCTTGTGGCTGAATTAAAGACGATCTGTTTACTCTTCTCTCCACCAGGCAAAGTAACACTAAAACAAACTGGGACCCTTAACTGACACTGAGGTGGAGTCCATCCATGCCCAGGAATCTATACATGGCTACCGGGCCACTGCACAGTTGGGCCGAAAACTGCCTTTTGCTTCTTTTTGCATATGTGGGGCTATTTATCTTAGTTTTTCTATAGTGCCTCTGACTGTAGTAGCTATAATACTGCTTAGGTATAATAGCTATAATACTGCTATTGCTTAGTAGCTATAATACTGCTTAGGCCATTGGAGGAGCTGGGAACCCCACAACTTATGAATTTGAGTCTTGAGAGCTCAGTACCTATTTCCGCTGGGCTTGGGGAGGATGAGACACACATTGTTTAAGTGCTATACATGTTTAGGAATCTCCCACGTACCTATTGGAGGTGTTCTTTGTGGATTCACATCTCCTCAGGATACAAAACAGAACAGGAAGTCATAAATTACTCAGTTTCTATTAGCAAAAACAACGAGGAGTCTTTGTGGCACATTAGAGACTAACAAATTTATTTGGGCATAAACTTTCGTGGGCTAAAACCCACTTCATCAGATGCATGGAGTGGAAGTCAATAACAGACTTCAAAGTGGCAATTCTTCAACAAAAAACTTCAAAAACAGACTCCAGCGTGAAACTGCAGAACTGGAATTAATTTGCAAACTGGACACCATCAAATTAGGCCTGAATAAAGACTGGGAGTGGATGAGTCCTTACAAAACCTAATTTTACCATACTATTTTCCCCTACTGTTACTCACATCTTCTTGTCAACTGTTTGAAATGGGACATCCTCATTACCACTACAAAAGTGATTTTTCCTCCCTTAGTATTCTACTGTGAATTGAATTGTCTTGTTAGACTGACCCCCAACCTGGTAAGGCAACTCCCATCTTGTCATGTACTATGTATAAATATACCTGCTACTGTATTTTCCACTCCGTGCATCTGATGAAGTGGGTTCTAGCCCACAAAAGCTTATGTCCAAATAAATTTGTTAGTCTCTAAGGTGCCATGAGGACTCCTTGTGGTTTTTGCTGATACAGACTAACATGGCTACCATTCTGAAATCAGTTTCTATTAGGCTCACTAATAGGGCAGTTTACTAACAATGCAAATGGTTTCTGTGAAATGCTTTGCTGAGATGTGACAGAGGGTGGTGAGTGACTTTGGCTTGAGATTGAACAGTAGGACTAGATGATGATATATTGAGTAATATAAAGATCATGCTTTGTTGTAAGCATCTTACTAAGAAACAGAAAGACACGCACACCCCCTTTAAGTACAATAGTGTCTAAAGCAAATATGTTTAAGTCCTGAGGTGTCTTCTGCTCTTTTTTTAACATAAATGTTATTGGTTCACAGACACGATGATAGTAACAGTGGGTGTTCTAAGCATCACCTAAATGATAAACAAAACCTGAGAAGAGGATGTAGCATAAATGTTATAATGAGATTAACAAGCTGAGACCAAACATGTTATGTTTTTTTAAACTCCCCCTCTCTGTCAAAACAGAACAAACCACTCCCACATGTACTCACTTCAGCTATTGGTACTGTACATCTGTACAGGACAACCTGTTTATTCAGCTGCTCTTTTAAGAGTAAATAATACTGACAATCTAAGAACTGTGAGATTTTTTTTGTCAGTTCTGGATTTCCAGCTGTTTCGTAGGATGTTTGTTCTACAAAAAATTCTTGAGGAGGCAAACGCCAAGATTTTGTTTTATTGTTTACTTAGCTGCATGAGTGTGACATGTGTCTTCTCAGCCTTCAGGCAGGTTCGGTTCTGCCATAGCAGTACTGGACTTCAATGAGGATGGAGTACCAGACATAGCGGTGGGAGCACCTTCTGTAGGATCACAGAATCTCACTTATACAGTAAGAGCCCTTTATTTAAAACAACATCTGGTTTGTTTGTTTATGTTCCAAATATCAGCATTAAAGAGAGAATCTCTCACATTACTCAGGGTGAATAAGCTGGCAGCTTGTTGGTGGTTCCCAAACTGGATCTTGTTCTGTAAACGCAGAGGCCTTGTCTACACTACGGGAGATCCATCTAAGTTACGCAACTTCAGCTACGTACTTAGATCTTACTGCGGGGCCCACACTATGCTATGTCGATGGGAGACAGAAAAATGCGGACCATATGAATTCTGTGCCCCCCCCATGGGTGCAGAATCCCCCCCGGGAGAAATATTCATATGGGGTTCAGCCCCTTTTCCTTATCTGAACTTCCATGCCCTACTTACGTTGGAGTTCCCAGTTTCTATAGGTTAATTAACTGGGTATATCATATTCATGAGCATTTACGTCAATCGGTTGCCATAATATTACTGCTGTCAAACCTTGTGAGTTTCAGTTAAACATATTATACATATTGCTTAAACATGTCTTCTTAAAATATCAGTAACTTACGTGGTTTCTCACTTCACACGTCAACCGACTGACTTTTATTTATTGCTATGTTTCATCTTGTGACTTAAAGTCACTTGCCTGTCAGTTATTTATGTCAAGGCCTTGATTAGTTATGCTAAGCTGTTTTACATTACAGGCCCTAAGCCTGTTGATTGTCTACTTGTGTTACAGCCTCAGTCAATACTTATACTTTACCTATACATACAGCTGGCTACGTAGGCCATCTTCACCCACCATTCATAGAGCTGACATACTGCATCAGATCTTTCCTAAAAAGGCGCCTAAGGTGCGGGGCCCTCTTTGGAGTGGGGCCCAATTCCAGGGAATTGAGGGAATCGGCCTAAAGCCGGTCCTGCCTATATTCTTCCAGTCAGTGTCATCTTGCAGTGGGATAATGGCTGCTATGTTCACATGTGGTTTGGTTGCCAGTATTGCTTTATCAAATTACCTAATACAAACTACAGCCCAAATTTTCAAACTTGACGGCCTCAATGGAGGCACCTAGATCTATATTTGGGTGCTTAATTAATGGTCTGATTTGTCAGAAATGCCGCGAGCAGCCCCCATTTAAGTCAATGGGTGTTCCAGCTGCTCAGCACTTCTGGAAAATCAGGTGGTGCTTATTTAACTGCCTAAATATGGATTTAAGTGCTTACATTAGGCCTCCAAGTTTGGAAAATTTGATACTACACATCTCTTGTTGCCTACATACAGTCTATACCCTTGCCTTAAGTTACTGTGAACTACACTGCAATCTGCATGAATGTTTTATTTATATTAACGATATTGCCTATTGTCCTTATCAAGTAACATAATGAAAACTCCCTTATTTGTTGAAAGGAGCATGTTGATTCTTCCCTTCCCCCTCCCGCCCCCCACCCCCAAATCTAGATGGCTGATTTGGTCATCACATTTCGTTCTTAGGTTTGGGGTGGAAGACACAATATCCTGTGTGGGCTCTGATGGTAAGAAAAATGCAGCCTAACTAATGGTCTTCACAGAAAGTAGTTTCTCTAACTTGTACTATTAAGTCCGTGCTTGGCATTGGTGTATACATTCTCAAAGGTTTCTCCCCCACTGTTTAGGGTGCTGTGTATGTGTATCTGGGCACTACAGGAAGAGGCTTGTCACCTTGGCCAAACATTACCATAATTTGCCAGGTACAGTACATTTAGCAGTAAGAAGGACAATCCAAAACTGCAGAATTGGGGACTGAAGGAGGGGGGCACATCACCGTACCATTTTATTCAGTATTGTCCTATCCTTTCAGGCTGTTGTCTGGGGGATGCATATGAGACAGGCAACCTAATTTTTAGTTACACAGGGACCACAAGGTTATCAGCGACAGTAGAAAGGAAACATGACACAGTTCATATGACATGGAAAGTCAAGTGCAAGAACTGCTATTTAGAGCCTTTTTCATAAGGCTTCTGTTAAGATAAGTGGTCTATAGTCTGCAGACCTTCAATTGTCCAGGACCAGAGGTTAAATTTTACTACCTGAAGTCAAATGGCAGGAGTCAAATGGCAGGAGGAGGCAAAGCGGGGAAACAGTTTGTCCACACTGTTATTCTCAAGCCTCCATTACTGGGGATACTGTAGAGATGTTGGCCCAGATCCTCAAAGGTATTTCAACACCTAACTTCTATTGAAATCAGTGGGAGTTAGGTGCCTAAATACCTTTAAGGATCTGGGGCACTGCTATCCCCTTACTACTCACCGTGAGAAAGGATATCAAAATCAAGCCCTGTAATTGCATTTGTCAGAGGCCACACATTAAAAACAAATGCCTCATTGTACTTCTGCCTTGTCTCTTTGTTGAATGGTCATGTCTCTTTGAGTGCACGTACTCCAGGAAATGGACTCCCTATTCTCCAATTATTTTTTTAAAAAAACCAAACAACTTGGTTACAAGATGGGAGGGTGATTGATCAAAATTCAAAATTAACTCTTTAGAAGAGATCTAAAGTAACATAACAAAGCAAGTAGACAATTACAATGCTGCTTTGCACTTTAAAGTTTTGATTGAGATATTGTCTCTTGCAGCACACATTCTGTAACCTTGGCTGGTCACTGCTGGCTGCTGATATTGATGGGGATGGAAAGTCTGATCTGGTTGTTGGTTCTCCTTATGCACCTGGCGGTGGGAAGCAGAGAGGATTTGTAGTTGCATTTTATTCTCACTTCAACAGGAGTGACAAAGGTAATATTTACTGAGTAAAACTGACATTTCCATATTTTACGTGGGTATATTTGTGGTTTTAATTTGACACTTTTGTTTTAATTGAATCCTTTGTTACGTGAAACCTGAGCAACCTATTAGTTGTCGCAGATTCTTGAAAGGTTTATGTGCACTCTGTAATTAAAGAAATAAATACATAAAAATAGGTTTCTAGTATTTATATTGCCTTACCTGGATTTCTACTGTCCCAGCTGAAGAAAATTTAAAATTAATTTATTCCTGTATTTCTGAGTATTTGATGATGGATTAACAAATGTCAGCCTAATAATGCAATAATAGTGTAAGTGCCTTGTATGTTAAGTAAGTAATTTTGCACAGACCTCAGCCTAATTGTATAAATATTAATTCCAAGGTTAGTGCACATAATTCCCAACTCAAGGCAAACAGAAGTGTACATCATAAAAATGGGGATAGGGGAAAACAGTCTCCTAAGAATTTAGGCCCTGGACTTGCAAACACTTGAGCCTGTGTATAACTTTACTCAGATGAGTAGTAGTGCCATTAAAGTCAACAGCAGGAGCTGTTTAATGCTTGAAGAAAACTACAGAACTTGGCTGTGAAACAGAAATGAATGGCCGACAGTGTGGAAGGAATGCTTATCAACCAGTGCTGCCAGGTAGTGATGGTAGCCCCTTGCATCAGGAGGGGTCTAACTGGATTTTCTCTCAAATTGGCATGGGCCTGAGAGTATTACAAGATTATTCATTAGTGCCATGCTAAGAGCTCCTTCATGTGGCAAAAGGGGAATGCTGCAAGTGAGCACTGTAACTCAAGGGTATGGGTCAAACTGGATTATTGTGGGATGGGAAGAGACATGAGCTAGAAAAAGAGGTTGAAGCCTAGAGCTGGAGAAAGTCAGTGTGAATATGTAGGGGTGCAAAACTTCATCAGCTGAGGTTTGGTTTTTGCATAATTAAATTTAGATCAGAGTCCCATTGTTTTCAAAACTGGTGTTTGTAGATGGGGAAGGCTTTCAGCTAAATTGGACTAATTTTGACCCATATCTATTTCAAATAAGGATGGAAGCAACTCGGCAATGGTTTTGAATTCACAAAACTTTGTCAGCTGAAGTCTGCATAAAACCAAAACCCAGGAGTGATTTGAATTAAAATCTCATTTATTTGAACTTTGGATTCAGATAAATGGCTTCAGTTTTATCTCCGTTCTAGTGAAGACGTTTCAGTTCCATTCAAACTGGTTCAATATCTCCTGTATACCTGCCTTTAGAAGTTGAAAGCATCCCATAGGTTGTGTTTGGGTGACTTAGAGCCAAGATTTCACCACAAACACAGCTGCTGAGTACTGCTTTGCCACCAAATACAGTGTATTATGAAATTAGTAATCATGGGAAGAGTAACCCGATCAAAACAAAAGTGTCTATTGCTAGATTGAAATGTGGTATATTCCAGAAACTGATAATCAATGTTCTATCCTTGGTGAACATCCCAACTTAACCTTTGTCTGGTTTGATCCTATCTGTCAGGGCTGCTGTCAGTAGAGGATGCCAACTGGATGGTGAAGGGGGAAAAGAACTATGCCTGGTTTGGATATTCACTTGTTAGTCACCAGCTGAAGAACAAAACCTTACTGCTGATTGGAAGCCCTACCTGGAAGAGCTGTATTGGGTGTGTTTCTCTTTTATTTGGAAGTTGTACATGATCGTAACACAATTCCTTTCACAACCTGTGTTTTTTTCCTATAGTCTTTAAGATCTGCAGTAGAATAATATTGTTTCAGTAAGTTTACCTGTGGAACTCCACTCTCTGGGGACAATAATAGTCGTATTTAGAGGAAACTTCAGATTAGTACATTCAAAATTTTACCTACCTTCTCCTTAACTCTTTTTTCAAAGCAGTTGGTCTTTATTGTAAGTCTTCATCAAAAACAAATTCCTTGGGGTCTTTTTATAATTTTTAAAAATGCCAGCAGAGTGGCAGTCCTAATCCTACAATGGTAATTATCTATACCGAGTAATACCTACAAGCCTCATGACTGGGGCCCCATTGTGCTAAGTGATGTACAAATATAAAGGTGGAAAAGGTCTCTTTTCTGAAAGATCTTACAGTAGAACCTCAGAGTTACGAACACCAGAGTTATGAACGGACTAGTCAACCACACACCGCATTTGGAACTGGAAGTACATAATCAGGCAGCAGCATAGACAGCAAATACAGTACAGTGCTGTGTTAAACATAAACTACTAAAAAAAAAAGGGAAAGCAGCATTTTTCTTCTGCATAGTAAAGTTTCAAAGCTGAATTAAGTCAATGTCCAGTTGTAAACTTTTGAAAGAACCAGCATAATGTTTTGTTCAGAGTTGAGAACTGTGACGGGTTGGATCACGGAAACCCCCTTGGGGCTGCAAACTGATGTGCCAAGATTATTTCTGCTTCTGCTTTCCCTGCCAGCTTGGGACTCCAGCCCCCTGTCTTGTTGAGCCAGACACACCACTCTGCTCCAACACAGACCTAGGGTCTGAACCACATGCCCCAAAGCTGCAGACTTAACTGAAAGCAGGTTAAGAAGTGTTCCTGTCTTTAACATGCAGATGCCCAACTCCCCATGGGGCCCAAACCCCCAAATAAATCTGTTTTATCCTGTATAAAGCTATAAAGTAAACTCATAAATTGTCTGCTCTCTATAACACTGATAGAGATATGCACAGCTGTTCCCCCCCCCCGTATTAATACATACTCTGGGTTAATTAATAAGTAAAAAGTGATTTTATTAAATACAGAAAGTAGGATTTAAGTGGTTCCAAGTAGTAACAGACAAAACAAAGTGAATTACCAAGCAAAATAAAATAAAACACGCAAGTCTAAGCTTTGTACAGTAATACAACTGAATACAGATGAAATCTCATCCTCAGAGATGTTTCAATAAGTTTCTTTCACAGACTGGACACCTTCCTAGTCTGGGCACAATCCTTTCCCCTGGTACAGCCCTTGTTCCAGCTCAGGTGGTAGCTAGGGGATTTCTCATGATGGCCGCCCCCTTTTCTCTGTTCCACCCACTTATATATCTTTTGCATAATGCAGGAATCCTTTGTCCCTCTCTGGGTTCCCACCCCTCCTTCTCAATGGAAAAGCACCAGGCTAAAGATGGATTCCAGTTCAGGTGACATGTCACTGTAAGACTTCATTACTCACTTGCCAGCACACATGGATACAGGAAGACTTACAAGTAAAACAGAGACATCTACAGTCAATTGTCCTGGTTAATGGGAGCCATCAAGATTCCAAACCACCATTAATGGCCTACACTTTGCATAATTACAATAGGACCTCAGAGTTATATTTCATATTTCTAGTTTCAGATGCACGAGTGATACAGTCATACAAATAGAATGATAGCACACAGTAGATTATAAGCTTTGTAATGATACCTTACAAGAGACCTTTTGCATAAAGCATAGTTTAGTTACATTATATTCACATTCATCAGCATATTTTCATAAAGTCATATAGATTGCAATGTCACAAGAACAACCTCCATTCCTGAGGGGTTCATAACTCTGAGGTTCTACTGTAAGTCTAATTAGAAACAAGAATGTGAATAATTACCAGAACAGCATTTTGCACATAATAAAAGAAAACAATATTCTGCATACAAGCAATGCTGTATGTATCTACAAAATACATTTCAAGTTATTACTTTGACTGAAAATAATATTGTGTGTTCTAGTCTAGGTTGCTACAGCTCACTGGATACCAAACAGAGTGTTGGAAAGGTGTATGGATATAACCCACCAAGCACACTAAGCCGGTTTTCCGTAACTGGAGACATGGTAGGACCTTTTCTTTAGTATGCTGGGAATTTACAGGTATAAACTATGTGAAGCAAAATGGTATTCTGTGCAACTGACATGTTTAACAATCAACAGGACAGGGGCAAACTGGGTTCATCGCTGGCCAGTGGCTTCATGTCTGTGGCTGGAATTCTAAGAGAAGTGTTGGTAGTGGGTGCACCTACCTCTGGTATGTTGCTCTGGAAACTGAAACATTTTAAGCTATGCACTATATATGTCTCAAGTGAATGGTAAACTAAGCTAATTACAGCAAGCTATAAAATGGACTTAATAGCCACATTGAATTTATGAGTGCTATCTATGATGCTCTCCCTATGGATACCCTAAAGTGCACGGTATACTTTGCACAGCCCCATCTGCTAGAGCCTCAGATTTGTTTAGGGCAAGATTTTTGTATGGAACAGACTTTTGATAAGTGTATTCTCAACACATTATTTATGTAACTGATTCATTATTAGGCCATAAATTCCCTGGCACCAGTGACAGCATAATTAAATGGTCAAGAGTCACTATATTTAGGAGCACACACTTGATACGTGTTCTTGAACACTGATTTTTTTTCAAAGTAGAACTAACATTGTAACTGGAGTAGAAATAATGAAGTATTTGATAGTTTTTTTGTAAAGTCAGTATGTTTTCATTTTGTTCATATATTTGTTAATGCCAGTATTGCCTGCT
The DNA here is from genome assembly GCF_020497125.1 of Mauremys mutica. NCBI lineage: Eukaryota > Metazoa > Chordata > Testudines > Geoemydidae > Mauremys > Mauremys mutica. The sequence continues at coordinate 108,364,319 of NC_059073.1, forward strand.
GTTAGTACACTACATGTACTAAGCCTATTCCTGTGAGTGTACACATCTGAGGGTCTAATTCTGTCACCCTGGCTTCTTTCAGACAGCACGTCTAGGATTGTATTTATATCCTCAGTACTGCACCAAGCTGGAACCATTCTGATGTATGACTTGACAGATGGTGCCAAACCTTCTTTGCTCAGCACTTTCAGTGGGGACAGGAGGTTCTCTCGCTTTGGAGGAGATGTACACTTAAGTGACCTGGACAATGATGGACTAGGTAAAACAAGGGGATTTAGAGGGTGTGGGTGAAGAGATTTTTACTTTGAGCAAGAGTAGACTTGCCTCTTACATTGTCATATAAACTCAGAACACATCCCACTTTATAGATGGATTTAAACATCCCAAGATGCTTTACAGCAGAAAATCAAACAATTCAGTCATAAGTCAAGAAAACTTAACTTTATCTTTATTCTATGGACAGTTAGTCATTAATGTTCATAGGAATTACTGTATACAGACCAGTGTAAATGCCAGGTCTTGTGTTTTGGTCTAGTACTATTTCATCTTGACATCATATATCCTCTTTTTGTGATTATTTACAGATGAAATTATTGTGACATCTCCTCTGAGAACTGAAGACATCACATCTGTACTGTTTGGAGGGGAAGCTGGACGTGTGTACATCTACAATGGAAACCAGACCACCTCCGGTCATGTGACAGACAACTGCAAATCATGGACTTCTCCTTGTCCAGAGGATTCGGTAAGAAAACTTACCAGTAAAACCAGGAGACAACAAAATGACAACTAAATAATTACATCTACTGAAAAGAAAACAATAGACTGGTATCCGGAGTCAAGTTTCAGTAAAAACTCCATCTTGTTGCTTTCATCACACAGCAACTTGCTCAGGTTCTTAAATCTAGGTAATTTGGCCTCTTTTTTGGGTTCATGAACAACCTTGCACAGAGTTCTGCAACGTGGGAGTAAGGCAGTTTTAATGCATGAGGCCTTTAGTCTGCAAGTGAAATACACTCTAAGAAGTTGGTTCTACTAACAGCTTCTCCCCTTCTTTCTTTTGTTTCAGGCACAATATGTACTAATTTCTCCTGAAGTGAGTAACTGGAAAATCAATGGCTGAGAGGGAAAAAAAAAGACATTCTTTAATTAACGTTCTCAGAGCATAATGAGCAATCTCATTTTACAGGAAAGATCAAGGTTTGGGAGCTCCATCATCACTGTGAAATCTCCAGGAAAGGTGAGAGAAACGAACATCACTCTTGTCTGCCAGCTTATTTCTTGCCAACACTTGTCTGTGTCATTTGCATATATTACTTAGCATGGTACCATTCCTCTGAAGATCCCAAAGTGCTTTACAGAAGCTAATCAAGCTTCCCCATTAAGTCACCCTCTGGGCCAATATTAACCCCATTTTTAGAGTGGTAAAATGAGGCAAAGAGGACACAGCAGTCTAAATTTCAGCACCTGAAAAGGAATCCACTTAAAAAAACCCCAAACTTGCTCTTAGCAACTTGCCCAAGTCAGTCTGGAAAACGTGTCCGCAAATCGGCTGCAGACTTGACTCAATCATGTATTTTAACCATGAGACTACACTCCAACAGCCCGTTATAAGCAATGTTGATGCTCATGACATTCTGTAAAATTGGCTACTGGGCAAATGACTATGGTCAGTATATATGCAGTCTTCTATTTTAGTGCTTGTTTCCAGTAGCACTACCCAAAGGCAAGGCCCAGTCGTTGGCCTGATAATCTTGGAGGGCCTTCATATGCCCCACTCCTCTCTGGATGATGGAAACCACTTCAAGCCAGGGAGTGCTGCAGCACCCTTGTACCCCTAGTTACAGTACTATGCCTGCATCTGTGTGACACGAATGTTTGGTTTTTTCATTTGCCATTACTCTGTACTTTGAGGTTGGTCCAGTGGTTGCAAATATAAATGGACTCTAGGACTTTGGGGTCCTGCCCATTTTCCTCATTGTCAGTAATCATTTGAGGAGATGATTGCTCATCTCTGCAGTGATCCCTACCCAAATGTTGGTTGACCTCACCCACCAAACAGCCTTTAGGAAAAAGCAGCTGGAATCTTAACTGTTTCCAGCCTAAGAGAAAGGGCCATTTTCCATATAACAAACACCTTATGAAACAAGCACCATTCCTGGCTTTCATTAGAGAAGGCTGCTCTACAAGCAAATGTTTCCCTTTTCTTTTTCAGGCCTTGTCTACCCTAGAAAGGGTTTGCTGCCATAGGCATACTGGCTAACCCTTGTAGCAGAGATGCATCTTATAGCAAGTGTGTTTTTGCCAGTATAGCTTATATTAGTTCCCTGAATAAATATACTATACCAGCAAAAGGACTTTGTTGGTGCAACTATATCTGTGCTAGGGCTTTTGCAGGGCATAGCTATATTGGTTGGGGGGAGGGTTCCCCTCCCCATGCCGCTCCTGACATAGCTATGCTGGCAAAGTCTCCTCAGTGATGCAGTTGAATTTTGTTAACCTCTGTTTTGTATCTTTGCAGAGAGAAGTTGTAGTAGCTGCTGAGAGAAGTTCGGTGAAAGCTAGACTTAGTGGAAGGCTTTTTATGTATACCCTTTAAATGTTCTTTTGTTGAGTTTGGGTACATGCCTGTTTTCAGTGGTGGATTCTCCCAGGATCTATGGTGTTCTCTTTCATGCCTCCCCGTGCCATGCTAACAAACTAGAGGCTCAAACAGGATGTAGCTAAAAAGAGGACAGAAGCAGCAGAGAGGGAATTGGGGTTGATTGGAAAAATAAATAGATGGGAAATACTACCTGTCATGGTCCATCCATACAGCTTTAGAGTTGAAAACCAATTAAAAACCTCTATCCATGTAAGTCAGAAGGCTAGATAACCCAGCCACAGACAAAGTAGCATGACGGGAGCCAAAACAACATTAACCTAGCATCAATTCAACTTATAAGGGAGGCTGGTTCCAGCAGATGTATTTGGCTGTGTAAGGAAAAGCACAGCATGCCTAGTTGATGCAATCACTTAAATACGTGCAATATGATGGGGGCTAATTTAGCTAAAACTAATCAGGAAAGAGATCTTGGATAGTTCTCTGAAGACATCCACGCAGTGTGCAGCGGCAGTCAAAAAAGTGAACAGGATATTACTAATCATTAAAAAAGGGATAGAGAATAAGATGGAAAATATCTTATTGCCCTTATATAAATCCATTGTATGCCCACATCTTGAATACTGCATACAAATGTGGTCTCCTCATCTCAAAAAAGTTATACTGGCACTAGAAAAGGTTCAGAGAAGGGCAACTAAAATGATTAGGTGTTTAACGGGTCCCATATGAGGAGAGATTAAAGAGACTAGGACTTTTCAACTTGGAAGAGGAGACTAAAGGGGGATATGACAGAGGTATGTAAAATCATGAGTGGTGTGGAGAAAATTAATAAGGAAACGTTATTTACTTGTTCCCATAATATAAAAACTAGGGGCCACCAAATGAAATTAATGGGCAGCAGGTTTAAAACAAATAAAAGGATGTTCTTCACACAGCACACAGTCAACCTGTGGAACTCCTTGCCTGAGGAGGTTGTGAAGGCTAGGACTATAACAGGGTTTAAAAGAGAACTAGATAAATTCATGGAGGTTGAATTAATTAATGGCTATTAGCCAGGATGGGGTAAGGAATGGTGTCTCTAGCCTCTGTTTATCAGAGGGTAGAGATGGATGGCAGGAGAGAGATCACTTAATCATTACCTGTTAGGTTCACTCCCTCTGGGGCACTTGGCATTGGCCACTGTCGGAAGACAGGATACTGGGCTAGATGGACCTTTGGTCTGACCCAGTATGGCCATTCTTATGTTCTTATGTGTACAAACACCTTTAACTCTGCCGTTGTATGCCTGCCCAAACTCCTCCTGTACACCAGCACCCCCCCGCATGCCCTCTACCTTACATCATGGACATTTCTAATACAGCCAACAAGCTCTCCAATCAGCACCCACTGCTCTCCAGCTCACCCGCTTATCAACTAGACACATGAGCAGCTTGAGTCAGATGTGGTGGTCCAGGCACGCTGCAGACAGAGCAGGTACAAAGGGGGTGCATAGGTAACTAAGCTCATCTTTGCCCCACATTTTGCTCCTTGCCTTCCAGCAGCCTTATACTGGTGGCTTACTGCCCCAAAGGGCTAAACCACATCGAAGGACCAACATAGCAGCACCTTGGCTACAAGCTCTATGCCAGCAGCAGGGATAAGGACTTGGCGTAGGACTCTCAACACCACAAGTGCAACCCTCTTGTGTTAGGGTAACGCTCTCTGGGCTGGATAGATTGGCACTGCAGTGATTGTCTGCCAACGGCATTGCACTAAGTGGTGCTGCTGGACCAGATCATCTGCTGTCTTGTTGCTTTATCCTCCATGGAAAGACAGTTCCTCAGCTTTGCTCCTTATTCCACAACGGTGCATCTTATTTTCCAACTGCAGTCCAGAAACCACCAATCCTGAGGCCGAAATATAATCTACTCCCATCCACCCTCCCCTTCTGCCAGGGACCAGAAATCCCATTGTACTTCCTGTATTCTACTGCCTGAGACAAGCAGGAGACTCCAACTTCGGACAACAGTTCACTCATCCATTTTCGTCCCATCTACTCTACACCGTTCGGATAGGAGTACCCCATTCACAGAGCCAGGACAGTATGCTACCTGCCTAGAATGTTACATTGATACTTGGCATTGACTTCACTACAGCTGAAGTTGTGCTATAAAGGTATGCCTGATAGATGGACGGTGGCAGTTGCAAAGGGTTAGCAGCAGCTGGGTGGTAGAGAGCAGGCCTAGGGCATCCTTAAGGATAGCACTTGCCTGTTGAGAGTCTCAGGGGAGGTATGTGTTAAGGCAGGGGTCCCGTGTGTTAAGGAAGCAGGAGGTCTGCTTCAAGGGGAAGAGAAGGGCAAGGAGCTCAAGGTTAGACTCCACCGTTCCTTATGTTTTTATGTAGAACTCGGTGACTCTGGTAAGCTAAAATCCTGCTCTTATTGTTAATTATATTATGTGTTTGACTCATGAGGAGTGTGGTTTTGAAGGGGTACATTAATGCTGAGCGTGTATCCATATACAATTAAACAACATACTTAAGCAACAGCATATGATCTTGTTGTTTGTGGGTTAGGTCTGCAACCATTGGTGGGTGTATATGTGGGGGAGGGGTCAGAAGTTATGACACTATGATAAACTTTTGTGTGTGTTACAAGCAAGTAGCAAAGTACTGGAGCATTTTAAACAGTCATCGTCCTCTTTGGAAAATATACATAAGGCAAAAATCTTTCCTACTTTCTCAGTGTTTTCAGGAGGCAGTTTTAAAGACTCTTCCAGCTCTTGATAATTCTAGCTTTAAAACAGAAGATTAAAAGGTGAATTTTAGATTTATGCTTTTCTGTTTTTACTACATCATCATTTGCCATGGCATCCATACTGGGCATAATTGTTTTAACCTGCCTAAATAAAGCAATAAACAGCAGAGCTAGCAAGAACCAGCTAGCTGGACAGCATAAATGAAGAGATGGGGTGGGAGGGAGAAGAGGAGAAAGTACTTAAACAAGGGCTCTGTGGAGATAAATAGGAAGAGAGCATGTTGTGCTGAACATTTCAACCAGCAACTGTTTGGAATTTGTTTTGATAAAATAGGAAAAGAAAATGACACCCACCCTTTAAAATGCTCTCTGGATAAGTGATGGAAATCGAGGAGTAGCTGGAGAACTAGAAGGCATCAGGGTGGGTGAGCTGAACGCAGTGCACTTTCCCTCCCATAGGTCATTATTTTACCTTTTTCCTTATTGACTCTTGCTCTTAACACCTTCCCTGTTAGGATCCCAAGCCATCCTGCACTTGCCACTTTTGAAAGCACATTCCAGTCGTCAACAAGCCTGATAGAAGTAGTCAGGTGGAGGAGAGCCCAAATGATTGTAGGAGGCAGACTGACAAGCTGGGGATTGCCTTATATACGTTCTTCACCCTCAGCCCTAGAAAACACTACGCTTTTTTCGGTCAAGTGTGTTGTAAAGAAAATGAGTGAAGTTTATCCAAGCTGAACAGACTCCTCTTACTGTTAAGTCAGCAAAACCAAAGAGGTCAATTTGCCAAACAGAAGGATAAAACCGGTTGGCATTTTATTTGTGAGTCCTGGGTATTACAAACAAAGTGCAGCTTTGTCAACTACACTTAATGCAAACTCTTAATCAGTTGATAGTTGGGGTTCATGGGTCTGGTTCAGTGGCAATTTCACTCAAAACCTTATCAACCACCACAGGCTTCAGTTTCTCACTTCTGAGCTCAGAATTCTGTTACCACACCTACATTTTGCAGTGTGAATGAGCCTGGTGTTAAACGTCCAATGGTTTTCTAGACTTGGGTAACTCCCATGACATAGATGCAGCCCTGTAAAAGAACTAGTGGTCTTATTTTAAATGCTTTTAATATACATAAAAGTCAATTAAGTACAGATGAAAGGAGTCAAAATAATGCCCTGTAGCTGCAAGGAAAATACAGCTGGGGAAGCAACAATGCAAGTTTTTCCAATAGCCCTGTCAATGTATTTCAAAACCCTGGCCTGAAGGGATCATTTCCTGAGTCAGAACCTCAGTATCCATACCCATTCACTCCTTGCCCTCTCTGGGTATGCCAACATTAGTTCTCAACTGTTACATATTGTGAACAGTTTCCCCACTAGGAGCTGGATCAAGACCAAAACACTTCCTAAAGGTCATTTGACAACCAGTAGATGGTAATGACTTGGCCACTGGGGATTTCAACTGCCATCCAATCCCCTACTATCTAGTAGAATACAGAGAAAGAACAGTGCATTATCCTGTAAGAGGCTATGCTTTGGAAGTGTAAGGATACACAAAGTTAAATCAGTTAGTTGATAATCATTAGATGCCACACAGGATTTTACTTTGGAAAGACCACAGGGTTGCAGAAGTATAACAATTTCTGAACTCTCTCATTTCCATTTTCTGTTCACCTGAGCACTGAATTACGCTTTTGCTGCTACAATAAATTTTTCAGCCTGTCAGGTGGGCAGTGGTTTACACAATGTTTAAGTTGCTGGCTAAAGAGCTACCTTACTGTACTTGGCACAGGTGTAAGTGTTCCCATTCTGATCTAGAAGGGTTTTACAGTCACTCTGCACAGTGGGGTAAGGCCCTCAGGAGATGCAAATAGCAGGTGGGTGGAAGTAGCAGGTGTTTAACTCTTCCACCATCGCAGGAATCAAATCAGCACTTCTTTGATAGTCATGTAACTTTGCTACTACCTCCCATTCCCCTGACCTGCACACAGATTTCACCCCACATTTGCCCCTAATCTCATCCACCATGTGTAGTAATGAAACCAGCTGCAAGACAACTGCGGTATGCTTCATGATCCCGGCCATCTATGTCTTCAGAAAGAGAGAAAAGGAAACAAGTCAGGTCAGGAAAAAAGTGTGACTTTTCTTTTTCAAATGGGAGTTGGATCAGGCCCTAAGGTAAGTTCTTACTAATCGAATAAGGAAGTGTTATACTACACGTGTAAATACATCTAGTCAGTTACAACTGAAAGGGCAGTGGTTGCATGCTTGAAATGTGCATCTGCTACCAGTCTGAAAGGGCCTGCTGTTCTGATTTAAAAAACACATTTGGGCCTGAGTAGTCTTTGAACAGGTGAGCACTGGACATTCAAAAACTTGTTTATTTTTCATGTAACAGAAACAAAGCAGTTTTCTGTATTTGTTGGTCTGGCTGTGCCGGTCTAGTGCTCTGCAAGAAATGTGAGTTTGATTCCAGCTTCTGGTATCCTATTCTCTAGAGAGTGAATGCAACCTTGAAAAACTAAAACTAAAGGAAAAAAACAACAACCCTAAAGTTTGGCTCTTAACTCCAGCTATCAGCTCCTGAATGAGTAGCCTGATTTTCAAAAAATCAAACCAGTTCCTATTGAGGTATAGCAGTTTTTGTTTTTAATGTTAGTCTCTATCTTTAGCTCTACTGCCCTAGGCTGAAATCTTGTCAACACCTAACTAATGAAAGCTGGGCCTGAGCAGTCCTTGGATGGAAGACCTCAAACCGTGAGAGCCTCAAATTGCAAACTGTGCATCATGCTGTAGTCTAGCGAAATCCTCTAGTGTAACACATGAGGAAAAAAATTAAGGATCCTATGGGAATCTTCTCTCTGCATTTACTGACTTTTGTGCCATTAAAAAATCAACTTTAAAAACATTTTTGTGCATAAGATATAGATTGACATTCTATGAGTTTAAAAATTCTTAATTTTTACTATAGGGAAAACAGTTGTGCAAGTGTGTGTACAGTTCTCCATGTAACAAAAAAAGCCAGTTGCTTTCTCCGGTTCTATCGATTTGTCAGCGTGCTTCTGCTTGACATAAAGGCTTCTGTTTTAAGGTCATTTTTTACTTCAGTCCTTCCAGCTGTTGGATGAGTTTTTTTCAGCAATGTGGGCACCTAGGCAAGTCACATAATAGCGAATGATTATTTATAAAAGAAAAAAAAAAGTGGGGTGGGGTGGAGCATACAAGTGCCGGCCAGTTCTCAGGAAGCCTCCTTTGAAGTGTCATCAAGCTTTGAAAAAAGCTATGAAAGTCAGCACAAAGGATTCTGGAGTGCGTCTGAGGAGGAACAGCTGGGTCAGGCTGCCTCCCTGGCACCAGGCCCCAGCACAAGTGCCACCCTCTCTTTTTCTTTGCTCTTGAGTCTAGTCTTTTGTTCTTGTTCCCCACCCAGCTCCACCTGTGATCTTTGCTATCCAGGACTTGTTTGTTTATAGCTCGCCCTCTCCAGCACCAAGCTACCTCTGGGTGAGGGGAAGGGACGAGTGGGTGGGATGGGGGGAGTGGAACAGCAGCATCGCTGAGTTGAGTGCCATAGAAGCAGAGAAAGGATGGTTGCAGCCATGTACATGTGAGCCGCTCCTGTTACCAGTTACACTAAGAGTAGTTTTCAAGGGATTGCCTGCCTCGTCACTTCTGGCAGCAGCAAATACTTGCAGCGTGAAGCAGGGCATCTTAGGTGTCACAACTTTCCTTTGCCCTGTCCTGTGCTCCCCCTAAGCCTGCTTAGGGAAGCCTACCCTACCACCCTCCCAAGTTTGGGGACATGGATTTCACCAATTACTTCTATAAAAGTGGAAGTTGTGTCCCATCCACCCCTCCTTGATCACATCCATTACAAATTCGATAGTACACACTGAACACAGGAAGTAGCAGTGGTACTGTGCACACAGAATGCAGTGGACCTCTTTAGCCAGCCATACGTACTTGGGGAGGTAGTGAAGGTTCTAGATGCCGTCCAAGGAATGAAAGCAAACGCCGCCAGATAAGGCCGCTTCCCAAAAACATAATCCCGGTCACCAGCCAAAATGCTCTGTGGTCCTAGCAATGGAAAAAATAGCCATTAATCATGTAGCTCTTTCTGTGTAAGAAGGGTCCTCAGTGGATTCCCTCCCACATCTCTAATTTAAACCCCTCTCCATCCCCTCCAAAGGCTCCACAGTATGGTGAACTTCCTTGGCTGGGGAAGGTTGGCTAAGATTCCGGGTTATTGCAAGGCAAAGTGATCCACTTGATACACCATCATTTCCAGAGCACTGGTGTGCTGGTCTCTGGACTTTAGTGTTCCTCACTACCACACTAGCCCATGCATGGTTCCTTTCGAAGATTGCTCTGGTTTTTACCAAGAATTTAGAGATCTCCCCCCAACCTCATTTTTTTTGTGTGAAGGTGGCGATGAGGGAAGGAAGGGGAAAGATCTCTTCCTTTTTAAGGTAATGCATGTAAGTGTGATAGGTACCAGCAATCTAAGTGTAATTATTTAATTTACAGTGGAGTCATGGCTCCACCATGAAGTCTAGAAAATTATTTAACTGATTTACACCTTTGCATATGAAAGTGACTCTAATACAAACTCCAAGACCTTTCAGAAGTATGAATGGGTGAACATTACCATGCCTATTGTCAGCCACCATGCCCAAGTACAGTATTTTCCTCCTGGAACATTACTCTTCCTGATCATCCAGAAGAATATCCTGCAGCAGAGTCATTACTGAACAAGTCATGAACTAATTCACGACAAAAGAAAGTCATTGCACTAAAGCTGGAATCAGTGGGCCCAATTCTCTCACTTTACACCAGTATAAAACTGGAGTCTTATCGGTGAAGAGAGTGTTATACTTAACAGAAAACCTGGGTTAAGTCAGGTGCATTGGTACCTGTGTTGTCTGACAGTAATTATAAAATCAGTTTTAAAGCAGCAGTGGTTTTCACCTCTTCAAAGGAGGATTCCAAGTTCATACCAAAGGCTACTCCAATCAGTCCAAAAAGAGAAAGAGAAAAAGTCCCCATGGTCAGCTGTAAGTTCAGTCTCATCATCACATTACGGTGGCTGAAGAAGGGAGAAAGATTTAGGAGATGAACACAGATGTTTACTTGCTGTCTAGTAATAAAGTTTTATGCAGGATGCATTACATCAGAACAAATTGACAGAGCAACTCACACCGGTATTAGGCAACACAGAAACAAGAGCTAGTGTGTCAGGTGATTTTTCTCCAAAGAGATGTTTTGAAACTGCAGCAGCAATGCACCTCTCAGGAAGCAGACTCTGCTTTGCAATCAGCAGGATCCATGACATCTGGGCACACCTGTTGTAAGTATGTGTGTAAAGTAACAGTAAAAGTTTATGGAAACTTACATTTTGTTTTCTTACCATTAACTACAGGAATTTATAAATGATTATTTAAAAGAAACATTTACTGTTACCTTGCAAGCATACTTACAAAGAAGCAGAGGGTCAGAAAATGCTGTGGACTGTAAAGCAGAGTCTACTTTGGGGCATTCCACATCCACCTCTTCTCAACTCTTGCTGGCCTCCAGATGGAGTGTCCACTCCGAATGCTTCTTGAGGTAACTCCCCACTTAAGGAGGAGGAGAGAATATCATACACTGCTTTTCAACAGTAGCTTATACGATACCCTTCAAGATGTTAAGACTATAAATTATTTTTAAATACAGAAAACTGAAAGTTGATTAGTGCGTAATAACGAATTTCAGCTTTTTATTTACAATAGTTTAGTCTTAATAAAGCTAAATATTTGATGCAAACTAAGCTGATTACTGTACCATCATGCTTGGTGCAGATGCAACATTTATTGGATAGCAGAAGATGTGACCCAGGAAAACCAGGGGCATGTTCTTGAAGGCAGACACCAACACTTAAGCGCAACCTACATTTAAGAGTCAATTCAAGTTTCAGTTTTGCTGCATTACATAGCAATTCTTTACAAATAAGTTATATTTTCCCCATGAACATCTGGGTATTTCTTTTAACTATTACCTCCCCAGAACCACAAGGAATGAGCGCCTCCAAGTCTTGGTTCCCAGGGTCTGCTCTCAGACTCGAATTCAAAAAAGGGTAAGCCAGCACCAATTTCTGCAAAGCTTCTGGCAGTATAACAAGTAGTATGTGTCAGAAGGATAGTTAACCTGTCCAGGTTGATGAAGATGATACTTTCGGAATCATCAATCAATACTCTGAGTTCACGTGCTTCATTAGCGAGATCTTCGGCTTGTCTGTAATAATTCTCCAGCAGCAGCTCCATTTCCTCTGCATGGTCAATTCCAGACATGCTCTCCTCACTGTGAGCAACAATTTATATTTTCTAGTTACGGATCAGCAATGTGCTTATCAACAACATGTTTACATGTTCTGAAGCATGGGCCCAGAATGAAGTGATAAGGGAAAAACTCTGCATGAGTCCTGTTTGACAACAATGCTGCAAAATCCAGTTAGGCACATGGGGAACTTCTGCTATTACAAAGAGTGTCATCAAAAAAAAGGTACGTGCTTTTCCAATGTCTATTAGCTGAAGAGCAAAAAAAGTCAGTTACTTTGGTCAGTAAAATGGGTAACATTTGCCAAGCTATAAACATGCACAGGCAATGTATAAATATTAGTGTCCCAGCATCACATTGTGACATTTTTAAGAGAGATTGTTAATTTTCTGGTGCCCTCAAATGTGGAAGTTGACAGTGATGCTGTTAACACTCCCTTCTGTTCCCCCATACAGTGAGGGCTAAGTTGTATACATAATATTGAAATCTACTTGGCACTTACACGTGTTTTTTAGGTGCACATCGACAATAACTGAAGCATTTTAGTTGAAGCATTTTGTGGACACAGGAACTGATGACAGCAGCATAACAGTCAGTATGTGAAACTGCTGGCACTATCCCCTTTCCTGAAGTTTGAGAGATCTCAGTCCTACTGAATGAATCATAGGTGCCTGGTAGCATCCACAAGGCCCAGAGCACCTAGCCAGTCACCTGCTCTACAACAGGCATACAAGTTTCTGGAGTAAACTTTTTGGATCTTTCTTTTGACTAGGCAAACAGTGAGGTCTCTGAGAGCCACGACGGCCCTCTTGTATTTTTAAGACATCAGTAATGCTGCTAACACTATGCTCACACTGCGATGGGATACAACACCTTTTAAAAAGAGGTAAAGCATTATGGTTTAAAAACATTGTATAGATTTTTTTTTTGAGGGGAGGGGAGAGAAATAATCTAATCTGGTATTCAGGTTGTCTTTGGACAAGACACATTTTAAAAAGTGTTCTGGATTACCCAACTTTACTTACAATACTTGTGGATCTGTCCATTTTGTTAGACAGAGCTCTTCTATTAATTCCTCTTCATCTAAGATTTTTAGGATTGTTTCTTTGAAAACTTTAAGATCTGTTTCTAATTCTGACAAACTAAAGAAAAAACAAACAGGCATAAACAATCAGGCAATCCCATTTGCATTACCATAGAGAGGTAATATTTTCATTTTCCCTGGATCTTGCCAGAATGAGTCACTGGGGAAGAGTTTCTTAGAAAATTTAAATCCCCATTTTGCATTTAGCCACGGTACTGGTCCATTCTGGGACCAACTGCCCCAAAATCACCAAAACCTTAACTGAAAAGGATTTAGCAGTGTATTCTGGGCATATTTCAAGGGTTCATGAGCACTTGGAGAAACAAGTAATTTGATTCAGACAATTGTATCGTCTGTTGTATTGACACATAGCATAGCCCAATAAGTTCACGTGTACTCAAATGGTTTGAAGAGTGGTTTCAGCTCCTAATTTTACATTACAATGAACATATTAAATTGCCTAGTACTAATTTTTTTGCATTATACACAGTTTTAGAAGGTAGACTACAAATCCCAAAGTGGGATTTCATTTTTTTCCAACTAGATAGTTCATACATTTGAATTTACAATGACAAATAAATTGCATAACTCAAAAGTAGTTTTCTAGGAAATGTATATTGTACACAATTTTCTGAAGTTCAGCTATGCTCCCCATTGCTTACTCTTATTTACCTCTTGCCATTTTGTAGCAAAATGTGTAGTTTACTTCTATCCACAGACAGTAGCTTGGGATCCACTAGAGCTTCCAGCGTCTCAACGATCTGAGGTTGCAAAACGTTAAGTCTCCCTTGCAGATTGCTGATCTAGATAATAACATGATCCTTCATAAGAATTAAAATAATCCTTTTAGAAGGGTTTGGGCAACTGACTCCTCACACTGAACACAGAATTCACTGTTACACTCAGGTATGCAATCTACTTTTTCAATACATAGGAGCTATCTGGAATACAGCTAACATTAACAAGATAAAGTTTACCCACTGCAATAGTTTTTGAACAAAATTTTACATAAAACTGAAACATCATGCCAACTACTGAATAAACGTGGTATGAGGTTCATGTGTCTGAAATCTGGTCAACCTTAAGTGGTGTCACATTTCCATTAACATTCATAGTCTTTAAGGCCAGAAGGGACTATCATAATCATCTAGTCCAGGGAGTCTCTCAACAATTTTTTTGGTGGCCACAAAGTGCGGCTGCCAGTAATTCTTGCTGGTGGTCGCTCTGACAATTTTTCCTAAAATATTTAATTAACTTTATGAAAAACAAATAAATATGCACCTATACATATCCAAATCATTGTAATTTATAGGGTATTTTTTCAGACTCAATAATAAAAATACTGTACAGTTGTCTCTATTCTTTACTGGACCTAAGCAGAACAGAAACACAAATAAAGTGGTTTTGCACATTCTTATCTTTTTTTTGTTGTCATTTCTTTTGCTTTTTTAAAAAGATTTGCTACCTAGTAAGTCTGCTGCTGTGAACAGTGGTATTTGGATGTTTGTTAATATCACTTTTCACACCAGACTTACTAACTAGCTGGGAGAGCGTGAAAAGTGATATTAACAAACACAAATATCAATTTTCACAGCAGACTTACTGTCTCCTGTCTTGCCAGGACTGAAAGTCCTGGATGGGGAGGTGGGTAGGCAGGGAATGGGGGCCAGAGGCGATGCAGGCGGGTGGTGAGCCCAGGACTAGCACCTGCTGCAGTGTCCAGGGCTAGAGCCAAATGTTCCCTCTAATTTTTTACATCTCTGTGGAATGAATTTTGTTATTTGCCCCAATATGGAGTTGGGGTGGGGCCGAGGGCTGGAGTGCACGGGGGAGGGCTCTGACTGAGGGTCTGGGCTCTGGGGTGGGGCCAGGGATGAGGGGTTTGGGGTGCAGGAAAGGGCTCAGAGCTAGGGCAGTGGGTTGGTGTCTGTGTGGGGGGGGTGCGGGCTCTGGGGTGAGGCGGCATCAGAGGTTTGGGGTGCAGGCTGCCCGGGGCTGTGGCAGGGAGGCGCCTCTCCCCGACCAGGCAGCTCTCTCGGCACAGCAGCCCGGGGGTGGGGGACAGTGCCTCTCCCCACCGGGGCAGCTCCGGGGCTGGGGCAGAGAAGTGCCTCTCTCTGACTGGGGCAGCTCTGGGGCTGGGGCCTGGGGAAGAGATGCCTTTCCCTGGCTGGGGTGGGGCCGCAGGAGAGGTGCCTCTCTCCACCTGCGCAGCCCTTGATAGCCTGCTGCACAGCTTAGAGGGAGCTTAGGCGAAAGCCCAAAGTCCCACAATTGGAGCCTGCCGCCCGCCATCCCAAGGCTGAAGTCCGAGCCCCACAGCCCCTGGGAAATCACTGGCTGTCTGCTCTTCATGGATCCGGGGGGGGGGGGGGGGGAACGACAGGATCCAACCTCTGCTGATGGCCCTGGGGGACAGGCCACTGCTTTGCCCCCCCACCCAGTCGCTGCCCAGGAGGCTGTGGCCACAAGAAAAGCCCCTGGTGATCGCATTCGAGAAATGCTGATCTAGTCTGACCTACTGCATAATACAGACCAGAGAACCTCCCCCAGTAATTTCGACATCAAAACGTAATTTTATGTTTCAGCATATATCTGTCAATCTTGATTTAAAAACTCCAAGCGATGAAGAATCCATCGTGCCCCTTGGTAAGTTCTTTCAATAGTTAATTCTCCTCACTGCTAAATGTTTGCCTAGATCCCGCATAACCAAAACAAACAACAACAAAAACAACCAAGCCCAAAGCAAACCCAAAATATTTCTAGAATAGAAAATTATACTGTCATTCCCATGAAACAACATTTTCAAAAGTAGCTAAAGTAACCAGATGCTCACCCAATATTGCAGTATTGCTTCTATGGCTCTAAATTCAAAGGGCAAGGAATATGTAACTAGCTGCCCGTCTCCAGACAGCTGAGACGCAAGTTCTTGGAACAGCCAGTGCTCCATATTTAAACTGCGATAATCTAGTATCAGAAGAAACTCTGGTGTTACCACAGCCTTCAAAAACTGAAAAAGAGAATGCAGTTAGGCAGCCAGTTAATACTTTATGAAGGTTTCTAATTTTCTCATTGACACTTAATGCATTTCAGAATTCGGTTTTCTATAAAACCACTTCCCATAAGGGGACTGTTATGATAAGCTTTGTTTTTTATTTACCTAGATTTTTATGCCACACTCGTGTCCAGGGTACCCAAGTGTCTATCTTCCACTGTCATTCCCCCCGCAACCCCTGAAGTATATGGACTGGACTGACATTGGAAGCACTTCCTTTAGTGTACTCGAAGAGGCCTCTGGTGTTACTGGAGGACAGGAAGAAAGAAAGATTCTCCAAATTTTTTTAGCTGTGCTCATCCTGTGCCTCTAAAAATTCTCATCATGCCCACAAAGGGAAAAATTTTGGCCCTCCTGAATAGAGACGGCCATTCTACAAAAGACAAGGAGCTCATTATTTTGAAGTGCAACATGAAGTGCTTCTGCTTGCTAGATATTCAGTGCCAGAGTTATCTGTAAGGACAGATGGATAATAATATATGCAAGGCCACAGATAGCCAGTATTAAAAGGGCCCTGGATCTCACTAGAACATGACTGAATTGGCAACTGAGACATAGTTCAAGTGTATTTTAACATCTATTGACACCTATAAAGAGATTTAAGACCCACTGAAGTTAATGAAAATAAAAATATCACTTTACCTCCATTCTAATGATAATCCTGTTGTTTCTAGTTGCAATGCTCATTAGATGCTGAAATCTTAGATCTCGAGCTTGAAGACCCAGTTCCTGGTACAATTCTGTTTTCTTTCTTTCTGCCAAGAAGACATTTAAAAAGAAAAATCTTATCTGGGAAAAATAACATGTTTTATAAATTATGGATTAGTCTGTTTTGCAGTTTTAGAAAGAAACTAACTTGACAGTACTTCCCGCCTTGATCATCCAATAAAATTCTAACACAGCAAAATAGTCATAACTTGGGTGGAAGAGAACTCCCTTTGTGGGATAGCTCAGTGGTTTGAGCATTGGCCTACTAAACCCAGGGTTGTGAGTTCAATCCTTGAGGCAGCCACTTAGGGATCTGGGGCAAAAATTGGTCCTGCCTTCCAAAAATTGGAAGGCAGGGGGCTGGACTCAATGACCTTTCAAAGTCCCTTCCAGTTCTAGGAGATTGGTATATCTCCAATTATTTATTTATTTTATTTTTATTTAATAAAGAAAAGTCTAAAAGTAACCAAAGTAACAGGCAAAGACAGTAAGTTTCATGTTAGAACACTTTAGCAAAGCTCATGTCAAGCACGTGTCATGTCACAAAGGTATCCCAAGAAGGAAAAATATACTGGTGGTGAACTGGGACAAAGAGGAAAAGGATGAAAGCAAAACAGAACCACACGAGATGATAGTCATATTGCTTAATGCACTATCGGAAGGTGCTCAGATTCTACTCTGATGAATGTGGTGTAAGAGTTTGTGTAGAATAGACGAGTAAAACCAAGGGAAATGCTGCAACACCGACAGTTATCTAAACCCAGAAAAGCTTCTTCAATTGAACCAGTATAAATTTCCACTTAGAAAATTCTATATTGCACAAAAGAGCAAATAGGAAAAGAAAATGAAAACTCTACCTACCAAAAGAGGTAATATTTCCTTCCTTGTCAAATTTCATCTAAAGGGGGGAAAAAGAGAAAAAAGAAAACACGGAAGTAGGTATTTTGTTCTAAAAAAGCTGCTATAACATACAGGAAAGGAGTTGTATGAAATTGCTTATATTTGCTTTGAATTCTAGTGGGGGTGAATCAGTCCACTTATTAAGGAGGGGCAAGTTATGCTATTCTGTCATCTCTGCTAATACTTCTCAGGTAATTATGAACGCCTTAGACAACGTATTTCAGGTCATTTGAACATGTGGATGCTACACATGGTACCTGGAAAGCAGCACCTATTAAAATATTTTTCAGACATACACCAATTAAGTTCATAACTATATCTTTGGCTCGCACTGATATCAACTTCCCAGGAAGAATTTTTTTTTAAACAGAGTATGAGATTTTTGTGTTGGCACAAGAGGAGCTCTTTACATTTTGTGTTTCAAATTTTGTTGTTTCATCTTGTTGTTTTAACTGAACAATTTACAAGGCAAAGGGCAACAAAAGTGGGGGGGCTATTCACTCCCTGATTTTTGAATGGTATTTACTGTGTAATTCCACTATGTGTAAGTGAAAGAATAGATAGCATGCTAATGTAACAAAGCAAGGAATAATTTGTTTCTAACACCTTATTTACTTTTCATTTATATTCCAAGGTATTAACATAACGAGTATTTTCTGTAAACTTAAAGTCATTTTATTGGAAAAACCGCAAGAATTGATTTGATCAAAGCTTTTGCACTCTTGCTTTGAGATATGTAGCTTATTCAAGAGCTATTCATAATTTTTTTTTTTTTAAAGCTAGTAGCAGTATATAAGAGGAAACAACTATGTGGTTCTCATTGTAGCATCAGGGCCTGAATGTGTACCAATGCTCTCAACTGTCTGCTTTCATGTGGGATCACATCATCTTCTCTCAGCTGCACACCTACAAAAAGATATTCTTCCTTCAACCACTGGCTGTCCTGCATTGCAGCTACCACATTCCATGACATTAATACAGCGGTCCCCAACGCAGTGCTCGCGGGGCATTTATCTGTGCCTGCCTACTGACAAGAGAGCGCTTCCGCCGGACAACCAGCAAAATGCAGCAATGCCAAGAAGTGTCGCCGCCAAAATGCTGCTGCTTCTCGGCGGCATTTCGGCGGCAACGCTTCTCAATGATGCCGGTTCTTGGCGGTATTTTGGCAGCTGGGCGCCCGCCACACTCTTCTGGGAACATGAATATACTATTGCAACAGAAAGGTTGGGGACCACTACGTTAATGAGAAAAAAAGGCAAAAATAGTGTATTTTTAATAGCGAAAGCATGTATTTTACAAAAATTCTTCAACAGTTAAACTGTGTCTTCATGATTAAATTGTGAGTTAACAAGAATTATCTTCTCATAAAAAAAGCATCCTGGTATTTTGCTAGCATATTATAATACTCCTGTTGCAAATATATCGACATAAACATAACTTTCCTTCAAATCAAGGTTTTTAAAACAGTTACTTAGTAATAGCCACACATTATGAACGCATCATGGACAATGACCAGTTCTGTCAAATAATAGTTTGAGAAAAACACAGGCTGATTAGCTTGGAAAAATTGTCCTTTGTTGAAACCTTTCAATACACTTACCACTGCAAACACAGGGACTACGCTGGCTAAGGTGGCTTGAGAGGCCTCTGTCGCTGAGTGTCGACCCAGTTCATCTGCAGAAAGACACACGGCAGTTATAATTTTCTATTACCAGCACACGGTCTTTTGATAAATACATACTTTTTTCTTCTCTTGCACACTAGGTGGAAAACTGTCATAAGGAACCCAGTTAAATACAATTTCGCTTAAAAAAAAAACCAAACAAACAACCCAGCTGATTTAAGAGGCATCGTCAACTTAAATTCTAATATAAATAAAATTCCTTGAGCCAACGTTTGTGGCTTTACGACCAGTTTTCTTATTCAGAATGTTTCTCCTCACTGTTGTGTGAAAGACCCATACAAACAGGAGAAACTAACTATACCTAAAGTACCATCAAGTCTGCAAAGTAAACACATTTCCTTTCCACCTGTTTGTGGTAATCTTGTTTTACTTGCAACAATAATAGGTAAAAAAATAGAAATTAGATTAAATTGGAGTATCCTTTAAGAACACAAAGCAGCTGCAATAAAGAATAACACTCCAGTCCTACAACGAGCTCTGTGCAGCTCTACAAGTCTACCTGCATGAAGTTGACTGCAGGGACTGGGGCCTACATTTGTTGAGCAAATGAGTTATTAGTGCACTATGGTAATGAATAATACCACCTAGTTCTTAGATAGTGCTTTTCAACAGTAGATCACAGTGCTTTACAAAGCAGGTCAGTATCATTATGCCATTTTACAGATAAGAAAATGGAGGCACGGAGAAGCAAAGTGACTTGTCCAAGGTCACCCAGTAGGCCTGTGGCAGAGTAGGGTATAAAATGGAGGTCTCCTGTGCCAGGCCAATGGTCTATCTGCTAGGCCACTTCCCCTCCTTACCTAACAGAAAGGCCTTGCAAACATTCACATGCTTTGTGCATAGTAGTCCCACTGACTTCAGCGAGACTACCCTTTGTTTAAAATGTAAAAAGTGAAAAGAACAGGAGTACTTGTGGCACCTTAGAGACTTACAAATTTGTTAGTCTCTAAGGTGCCACAAGTACTCTTGTTCTTTCTGCGGATACAGACTAACATGGCTGCTACTCTGAAACCTGTAAAAAGTAAGTGTTTGCAGGATGGAAGGCCTTAATCTGTGTTTCATACTGCATGGGCTATTGGTAAATGACTGACAGGCTCAGCCAAAACTTCAAAGGAGCACTGTGTCCATTTTCTTAGTTAGCTGTTAATTATGTAGACATAAACCTATTTGTGGTTTAGTTGGATGTTACTGGAAAAGGAGTTTGGAAATTACAGCAATGGCCGTAATCCTGCCATTGACTGTGTGGGGGACACCCCTATGCCTTAATTGTCCCCACTACACAGCTCCCAAGCAGTCAATTACAGGATCACGTCCACTATTTACAATTAGGCACCTAAATAAAAGCAGCCTACTTTTCAAAGAAGCCGAGCACCCACAACTCCAAAATTCAGGCCATTGATTTAAGGTTTAGGCACATAGAGATGAAATTGTGGCCTAATACTTCAGGAAGATATAAAAAAAGGTTGTAAGTGCCAAATGGATTCAGAAACTAACTAGTGTCCTGATTTTATAGGGGCAGTCCTGATATTTGGGGCTTTGTCTTATATAGGTACCTATTCCCCCCCCCCCTCCCGTCTTGATTTTTCCATACTTGCTATCTGGTCCCCCTAAAACACACACTGATAGACTTATAACTACCTACCTATTCCCTGGCCCCATTTCCAGGCCTGAACAGGGTGGAACAATAACTGTGCACCCCACAGGGTAACCAGATAGCAAGTGTGAAAAATCGGGAGGGGGGGTGGGTGGACGGTAATAGCGGCCTATATAAGACAAAGCCCCAACTAGCAGGCCACCTGGTCACCCTAGGAAGTGGAGACCCGTGCCCGTGGGTTTAAGGCTTGCTCAGTGGGGTGAGCGCTTGGCTGCAGGATTAGCGCCGCTGTGGGTTTAGAAAAGCCTCTCCCCGCGGCGGGGCCAGCCCCTGCCCCGCAGCCAGCTCTCCCTACGCCGGAGCAGCCCAGTCCCGGGGCGAGGAGCAGGAAAAACGCCCAGGGGAGGCACCGGGGGTGACGTGAGAGGGTAACTCAACAGGTGGGGCTTTCGCTCCGGAGCCGATCCGCCTCCCCCCCGGCCGGGCAGCAACCAGGGCCGGCCGGGCCGTGTGCGGTGCCCCCCGCCCGGGGCACGACTTACTTGCCCAGCGCCACGGCTGCCCGCGGGGAGCTGCGGCCCCCAGCCGCGGCCCGCGCTGCCCAAGCCCGGGCGCGGCGCAGCAGGGCCCCCCGCCGCCGCTCAGCCGCCGCGCCCCCCAGGCTGCTGCTGCTGCGAGCAGGCGGCGGCAGCTCCCCCGCCCGTAGCGGCCCGGCGAGGCGGGGAGGAGCCAGCGGCGGAACATGGGCCGGCTCTGTGGGGGGCTCCCGGCCGCTTGCAGGCCCCAGAGGCGCCCGCCCGGTTGCACACACGCGGGAGGCGGAGCACGGGGGCGGGGTCTGGTGCTGCAGAGCCCCGGCCGTGGGCGGAGGCAGCCCGCTGGCTCGCAATGCCGAGCCCGAGGTGCCCGGGCGGGCGCCCCACCGCCTGCCCTTCTCCGCGCCGATCAGTCACTGCTCCATAGCCCCGGGCAGCACCCTCGGGCCTGGCCGCTCCGCAAGGTAAGGGGCTGACTGGAGCCCTTGGGCCAGGCGCGGAGAAGCTGAATGACCCGCACAAGGTCACACGCTGAGAGTTAATGGCCCCGCTGGGCGGGAGAGAACCCACCTGTTCGCATCTCGCTCTTGTGCCCTCTCCAGCAGGACTGGGATGGGGGAAGCACCTGACAATGACATGGGAGGTTCTTAATTTTTTCCCAGTTTGAGTTCAGCACAGCTCTTGTGCCCTAACCAAACATCTTGTAAGCATATCAACCGAATACATTTTGAACATACATCTAAGCACCAAGATGAACCGGTCAATTGAGGCTCAAGTTAAATTAGGATTTAGCTGCAGTTGAAAGTTAGGAAGGATTAGATTAGGGTGTGAATTTAAAGCTGTTCCTGAGTGAGTCCACTTGTGGGCACACTAACGGCTGAACAGGAACAACTCTGTGTGGAGAGGCCCTCAGTAACCTACCCCTCCACTCCCATCACCAAATACTGCTTTTTAAATATTCTGTTGTGTACAAAGGTCTAATGAAAATACTGCAAAGGAATTCCCTTTCTTTCATCTGTACTCAAACCACATACACCTCTATCCCAATATAACGCTGTCCTCGGGAGCCAAAAAATCTTACTGTGTTATATCAAACTTGCTTTGATCTGCTGGAGTGCGCAGCCCCCCCGAGCACTGCTTTACTGCATTCTATCCGAATTTGTGTTATATTGAGTCGTGTTATATCAGGGTAGAGGTGTAGTTTTGAATTAATGAAATGCTCCTGCCCAAACCAGACCCTTTAGCAATATATCCTATCATCAATGTTGCACTTAGAAATTCCTGTACTATAGTATTCAATGGAGAAAGTGGAGCCAAGCTGGAAACTTAGATTACTAATTAAATATGAGCCTCAGTTGACCGGCTGCTGCTTATGGTTATTATACTATATTTCTTAGAAGCAAAAACTGCAAAAATATCCTGAGCTGTGATCCCTTTAGGAACTGTGGCCTTTGTTCAGCAAGGGTGCCTAAGCATGTGCTTAATTTTAAGCATATGTTTAGTTGCTTAAGTGTTATCCTGAATAGAGATGGACATAAGGACATGCATTAAGTGCTTTACTGAATCAGGACCAAATTTTGATCTCAATTGAGTTACGTTAAACTTACACAGGTGTAACGGAGAGCAGAATTTGACGCTAGCCAGCTCCCAGTTCTCCTGCTACCGCCCCTTTTTGAAGACATTTATGGTGGTATGTAGGGGTAAGAAACATAAAAAATCAAAATGATAATGTTTTACAGTCAGTATGCACAAGTGTAAATGACTTCACAAGGTGCATAGCCATGATGAAGCAGGTTCACAGTCTTCAGTTCCTATATAGTGATTCTTCAGTTCCTATATACTGAAGTCAAGGGAGTTATTCCAGCTTGAACTCAAATGCATTTGAAAGCAGAATTTGGCTGCTGGTTTAAGGCTTGATCCAAAGCCCACTGAAACAAATGCCAGTCTTTTAGTCTTAATTTTGTTGGGTCACAGTAGGTGGCAGTATGTACAACAGTATTGAATTTAATAATCTTGGATGCCAAGGATACTTTAACAAAACAAAACATGGCAATACCAGGCACTGTAGAAGATAACGCAAGAGAATGGGAAAGTAAGTTAACATGCACCATTTCTTGGAAGTGACTGCTACTCATGTAGGATCTATAGAGAAGCACCTGAATAAGTAGAAAACACTGGGGGAGTATTTAAAGAGTTTATATTGGAAATTATATTTAGCAAATTTGAAAGAAATCCGTAGCTATTATAAAAGGAAAGCTTATTTTCTTTAATTTGCATGAGGACAAAAGGGAAAAATGTTGGGTTTGTTTTTCTTTTATCCATCCATTCCCCTGGATGTTTTCATAATAAATAACAATAGACTGTCAGAACTAAAATCAACAGCAAAAATATCATTAGGCCACATGATTTCATATAAAATATTTGCTTATCACAGTTATATTAATTGTAAGTTCCATATGTCTCACCAATGACTCCAGCACCTCCTTCTCCTAATACCTATGGAAAAAGACAAGCTTTACAGAGTGTCTACAACAGGGGTGGCCAGCCTGAGAAGGAGCCAGAATTTACCAGTGAACATTGCCAAAGAGCAACAGCCCCCCATCTCAAGCCCACCGGCAGCCCTGCCAATCAGTGCCTCCCATTCCCTTCCCACACCTCCTGCCTGCCGCAATCAGCTGTTTTGCAGTGCACAGGAGGCTCTGGTGGGGAGGGGGGAGGAGCGAGGGCATGGCATGCTTGGGGGAAGGAGCAGGGGCCTTGGGGTAAGGGCTGGAGTGGTGGCAGGACCTGAGGCAGAGCAGGGGGTTGAGCAGTGAGCACCCCACAGCACACAGGAAAGTTAGAATCTGTAGCTCCAGCCTCTGAGTCAGCGCCTGTGCAAGGAGACTCCTATTAACCTCTGAAGAGCCGCATGTGGCTCTGGAGCCACAGGTTGGCCACCCCTGGTCTACAAGGTTAACAAATCTTGGTTCTGGTAGACCAAGTAAATCTAGAGTCATGGAGAATGCTTAGCATCTCTCTCTCCTTTGAGGCCCAGATCTTGCAACTTGTTCCATGCTGGTGGACTCTGGCACTCATGAGGTACCCCATTATCTTGAATGGGTTCTCCATGGGCACAGAGGTCATCCCACAAATAATGAATTGAAGAATCAGGCCTAAAGAAGGGTAGACATAGCTCAAGGACCTACACTGATTACAACTATGGCAGTCTTGCCTGGAGAGGTGTCTTTTCAGATAAACAGGACACATTTATAGCTTTAGGATGAAGCCAACACCTTGAACTCAACAATAGCCAGTTGAGCATTGTTGTAATGTAATGTGTAATATAATGATGTAATGAAATGTTGCTGTGTAATAGAGATATATGGAGCCTTGATACTTTCAAGATAGGCATGAACTGTCAGCTTAGCTTACTGATGTGCTGATTACAGCTTCTTTTTTAGTATTCAGAACTGAATGCAGACCTGTGAGGTGGTGTGCATCTAGGGCAGTGGTTCTCAAAGACGGTCTGCTGCTTGTTCAGGGAAAGCTCCTGGCGGGTCAGGCCCGTTTGTTTACCTGCCGCGTCCGCAGGTTCAGCTAATTGTGGCTCCCACTGGCCGCGGTTTGCTGCTCCGGGCCAATGGGGGCTGCAGGAAGCGGCGCGGGCCGAGAGATGTGCTGGCCGCCCTTCCCGCAGCCCCCATTGGCCAGGAGCGGCGAACCGCAGCCAGTGGGAGCTGCGATCAGCCAAACCTGCAGATGCAGCAGGTAAAGAGCCCGGCCGCCAGGGGCTTTCCCTGAACAAGCAGTGGATTGGCTTTGAGAACCACTGATCTAGGGCAATGGTTATGCATTTGGGCAGGTCTATTGTATTGGTTTTTTAAAAAATTGAATGCACCATATTTCTGTCAAATAAGGAAAGGGTCCAGCTCAAAGCTGCCCCCCATATATAATAAATATGGTTGCCTTTAGCTTGCAAGATGAGGGCCTAATGGACGAGCACAGAATTCATGCCCTGCAAGGAAATAGCCATAGAGAGAGAGAGAGAGAATCTGTAGAAAATTAAAAACACATAAAATTCACATTTAATTGAGACTTGCTTCTGTTATGTGAAAAAATCAGAAACTACTGACTGCCTAAGAAGCCTTGATCAAATTGGCTCCCTTTCCGTTGGTGCTACTCCTCAGAACTGGATGAAAGAGGGTTTTTTCATCTTCTTTCCCACCTAAGCTGTCCATCTGGGGTTTTTGCCTAAAAGTTTATGAAGTTTCTCCTGCTTATTCCCTCGGGTATCTCTCAGAAGTCTTGAATGCACTAAAAAAAACCCCATGTTGCTGACAAGTGGAATCAGCAACAGGTATGGCTTAAACTACAACATTTCAATGAGGATTTTTGGGAAAAAATCAGAGACTATCAGGGTTGGAAGGGACCTCAGGAAGTCATCTAGTCCAACACCCTGCTCAAAGCAGGATCAATCCTCAGACAGATTTTTGCCCCAGATCCCTAAATGGTCCCCTCAGGGGTTGTGCTCATAACCCTGGGTTTAGCATGCTAATGCTCAAACCACTGAGCTATCCCTCCCCCCCAAATAGTTGATTTGTGTTTACAAAATTAATTATATTTTAAATGGCATTTTTGGTTTGGGAATTGTATAAGTGAGTGAAATCACTGTGGCATAGATTTTAAAATTTACAACTGCATCAGTGTTTTATTTCTTCCAATT
Organism: Mauremys mutica; assembly: GCF_020497125.1. Lineage (NCBI taxonomy): Eukaryota > Metazoa > Chordata > Testudines > Geoemydidae > Mauremys > Mauremys mutica. The sequence continues at coordinate 108,390,232 of NC_059073.1, forward strand.
AGTGTGAATGAGTCAAAGTGCCTCATAATATATACTTCAAACTGTCAATGAAGGCAGTCCAATTACTGCAGAATTGCAGCTGTACATAACCGGCTGATATTCCTCAGACTGATTTTTAGATACATTGCGCAGAGCAGTGTGAGTCTAAGAAAGGATTGTGGGTGTTCCATTTAGCAAAATCGAGTGCACTGAAATTAAATTCTCTTCTGTTGATAACTTTACACTAACCCTCTCAGTACATTTTGTTGTTGTTCATTTTCATTATTAGGACCAAGCTCAGAGTTGATGTAAGAGCATACTGTGCACTGACTTCACTTGTTTGTCTTGTATTAATTGATTTACACCCTTTGAATCAAGACTGAATGGCTTTGACAACCTGATTTATCCTATACAACTTGCTACTGTCTGACAAACATGTCATAGTTAAATGACAGTAATGTAAAATTTAGATTCCCATCATTCATAAGAACAACTATACTGGGTCAGACCAAAGGTCCATATAGTCCAGTGGCCAATAGTCCATCCGACAGTGGCCAATTCCAGGTGCCCCAGAGGGAATGAACAGAACAGGTTATCATCAAGTGATCCATCCCCTGTCACCCATTCCCAGCTTCTGGCAAACAGAGGCTAAGGACACCATCCCTGCCCATCCTGGTGAATAGCCATTGATGGACCTATCCTCCATGAATTTATCTAGTTCTTTTTTGAACCCTGTTATAGTCTTGGCCTTCACAACATTCTCTGGCAAAGAGTTCAACCGGTTGATTGTGCATTGTGTGAAGAAATACTTTGTTTTATTTGTTTTAAACCTGCTGCCTATTAATCTCATTTGGTGACCCCTAGTTTTTGTGTTACAAGATGGAGTAAATAACACTTCCTTCTTTACTTTCTTCACATCAGTCATAATTTTATAGACCTCTGTTATCTCTTTTTCAAGCTGAAAAGTCCCAATTTTATTAATCTCTCCTTGTATGGAAGCTGGTCCATACCCCTAATCATTTTGTTGCTCTTTTCTGAACCTTTTCCAATTCCAATACAGTAACTCCTTACTTAAAGTCATCCCGGTTAACATTGTTTTGTTAGTAGGTTGCTGATCTATTAGAGAACATACTTGTTTAAAGTCTCGCAATGTTCTGTTGTAAGGTTGTTTGGCTCGCCCCTCTCCTTCCACCCACCTGGCGCTTCTGCTGGGGAGCAGGGTTGGAGCACGGGGACTTTCCCCACTCTGCCCACACGGTGTTCCAGTTGAGGAGCCGGCAAGCCCCCGTCCTTACTCCCCAGCAGGAGTGCCGGGTGGGCGAAACGGGGCAAGCCCCCGACCCTGCTACGTCCCTGCCTCAACCAAGCTTCATAATCATCATTGGTGAGTATAGTATAGTATTAAATTGTTTGTTTAAAATATTTAAAACTTATACTGTATAATGTCCTTTGTCTGGTAAAAAAAATTTGCCTGGAACCTAACCCCCCCCATTTACATTAATTCTTATGGGGAAATTGAATTTGTTTAATATCATTTCGCTTAAAGTAGCATTTTTCAGGAACATAACTACAGTGTTAAGCTAGGAGTTACTGTATATATTTTTTTTGAGATGTGGTGACCACATCTGCATGCAATATTCAAGATGTGGGTGTACCATGGATTTATATTGAAGCAATATGATATTTTCTGTCTTATTATCTATTCCTTTCTTAATGATTCCCAACATTCAATAATTGTTTCACAGTGCACACAAGTATGCCATGGTGCATCCAATTATTTTTTCAAATACACCGCTACCTTGATATAACGCCACCCGATATAACACAAATTTGGATATTACACAGTAAAGTAGTGCTTCGGGGGTGCGGGGCTGCGCATGCTGGTGGATCAAAGCAAGTTCAATATAACACGGTTTCACCTATAACGCGGTAAGATTTTTTTGGCTCCCAAGGACAGCGTTATATTGAGGTAGAGGTGTATTATTTATCCAAAAAGGATGATCTGTTCTGTGTTTATCTTAATTATGCACATGGGGACAGATTCTATCCTCCGTTAGAGAACTGGGTGTACATCAGTATTTAGCTGATGAAGAAAAACTATTTATATATAAATATAAAAATGTTTTTGGATGTTTTTCTGCATTTATATATTGATTTCAATTACAATGCAGAATATTATTTTTTATTACAAATATTGGCACTGTAAAAAGTTGAGGCATGAATGTTTAGCATATCTGGCATGTAAATACCTTGCAACGCTGGCTACAACAGTGCCATGCAAACTCCTGTTTTCACTTTCAGGTACATTGCAAATAAGTAGCAAGAAGCATTCTCTCCTGTAAATGTAAACAAACTTGTTTGTCTTAGCAATTGGCTGAGCAAGAAGTGGGACTGCGTGGACTTGTAGGATCTAAAGTTTTACGCTATTTTGTTTTTGAGTGCAGTTATGTAAAAAAATAAAATTCTACATTTGTAAGTTGCACTTTCATGATAAAGAGATTGCACTATAGTGCTTGTATGAGGTGAATTAAAAATGCTATTTCTTATGTTTATCTTTTTTACAGTGCAAATATTTGTAATAAAAATAATATAAAGTGAGCACTGTGCACTTTGTATTCTGTGTTATAATTGAAATCAATATATTTGAAAATGTAGAAAAACATCCAAAATATATATAATACATTTAAATTGGTATTCTGTTATTGTATAACAGTGCAATTAGAACTGTGAGCAGGGCTGCGGCCTGGAGTGGGGCTGCAGCTGGAAATGGGGGCCCCGCTAGGCTTGGGAGGAGGCCACAGCTGGGAGTGGGGCTGCGGTCGGAACCAGAGCTGCAGCTGGGGCCGCAGTTAGGGGCTAGGGGCCACGGCCAGACCCGGAGGCCGCAGCCAAGAACGGGCCTGTGGTTGGAAGTGGGGCCAGCGCTGCAGCTGGTGCCATGGCCAGGAGTGGAGCCGCTGTCGGGGCTGCAGCCGGGAGTGGGCCTGCAGTTGGGGCAAGGGCCGCGGCTGGGAGTCAGTTTGGGGCTGGGGGCTGCAGTTGGAAGCGGGATTGGTGCTGCAGCTGAGGCCGTGCTTGGGGCTAGGGGCTGCAGCCTGGAGAAGGCCTGTGATCGGAGCTGGGTCCTGGAGCAGGGTCATTGTCAGGCCAGAACTGCAGCTGGGGCCATGGCCGGGAGTTGGTGGCTGAGGCCGGGGCCAGAGTGGAGCTGGAGGCAGAGCAGGGCTGGGTGGTGCTCCCTTCCTGGGTCCTGCTGTGCCCCCCCTCCCTGGTGCACACCTCACAGTTTAGGAACCACTGGCCTATGGACTGCAGCAGTGCCTAGGATCTCTGCAACACATCCATAACATGTCTCACCTCCCCCAGCTACCACGATCATGCTTGGTATGCCAGGATTTGTGGTGGAAGGCAGGCTTATACAGGTCTCTCGCAACTTACGTGCATTTAACATGCGCAATTTAAACTTTACGTGTACGGCCGGAGTCAGGGGGGCATGGCCTCAAGCGTGGGGGGCGTGGCTTCAAGATTTAAAGGTCCTGGGGCACCAGCTGTGGCTGGGAGTCCCAGGGCCTTTAAATCACCCAGGGGGCTCCCAGCTGCAGAGGTGGCTGGTAGCCCCTGTGGCGAACTAAAGGGCCCAAGGCTCCAGCCACCATGGAGCTCCGGGCTCTTTAAATGCCAGCCCCAGCCCGGCTGCCAAAGCTGCAGGCGGGATTTGAAGGGCTCCTCCGGGCTCCCCACCGCGGCGGGAAGCCCGGCGGAGCCCTTTAAATCCTGCCCACAGCTCCGGTGGCGGGGCCGGAGGAGGCATTTAAAGGGTGGCAGGGAGCCCGGTGGAGTCCTTTAAATGCCCCCCCGGCCCCGCCGCCGGAGCTGCGGGCAGGGTTTAAAGGGCTTGGGGATATAATTTTGACTATACGCGGTTTTCACTTTACGCGATAACCACGGAACGGAACCCCCACGTAAGATAAGACTTGCCTGTAGTTGGCTTCTGCAGAGCCTGCACTGGGAAATCTCCTCCATACTGGGCCCCTTTATGCAGCTCTGGTTCCTTTATCTGATGTAAGGAGGCTGGAGTAGATGAGCATCTTGTCCCTTATGTCAACTGTGCCAGCTGGGATATTCCCTGCAGAAAGGGTATTCTTGGGACTGTTTCTGCTCCTCCATTTTGCCAGTGCATTGTAAAACGATATTGTGTGACTGTGAGAATTGGGCCTAAGGTCAACACAGATGGCTGAATCTGGCACTGAATAGCTGACAAACTGGTTGACAGATTATACCTCATTGCCTGACTCTGAGACAGTATCAAGGTCATCACCCTTTTGCCTTTTACACACAAAATACTAATGCTTTATACATGTTTTTTCATATCTGGGTGAACTATCTGATTACCAGAGAGCACTGGATAGGAGGACAGTAATATTACTATGCAGTTTTCCCCTTTATAAATTAGATCAGAAGTTGCAAATGAGTGGAGGAATATAACTGTTAACCAATAACAATAGTATGTCTGACATCACTCAGCCTGAAATTACTCTCTTATAATGGTTAACTGCCTTCCTGGCAATTCACAGCAGGGGGTGATTTTTCCTTCATAAAAAGTTGAGATAAAAAGCAAGAGAAAAATTCCTGTATGTTTTGATCATCATGTGTGTTGAAATCAGTTTAGAAAATGATGATTATATTGAACAATCTCTAGGTGTGAAGGAACGGAGCCATTTTGATCTTGCAACAAACAATGGGAAAAACAAGCAAAAAAGAAATTAGATGAAATATAATATATTTTCTGTTAATCTCTGTCAGGCTTTACAGTTCCTACTAGCCAGGGTTTGTGGAAGGTCCAGTAGGGTCAAAGTCTTAACTGGCTTATACAGTGTTTCATTGTGCAGTGGTCTGGATAGAGCAACACATAGTGTTAAAAAATGTAGTAGAAAATCATGCATTGCTAGCACATGCTATTTTCAAGATACACATTTTGCTATTTGTCATCAAAATGTGTCCAAATATATCAAAGCATTTGCTTTCATTGAGTAAGTCCATGAGACATTTAAATTTGTTTTTCTTTTTATACATTTGAGTAATCAGAGCATAAAACATTCTTATTATAAAACATCTTATATTCTGATTGGATAACGCAAAGATGTCCATGAAGAATTTTAGCAAATTTTGTACACACCAGAAATCATCTTTGATTAAAAACAAGAAAGGGAAATTTCATTCCAAAGGGTCATTTATTTATGAAAAGTTATAAGTAATTTAAGATGAATGCTGTATTAAGGTCTGATATTAGACCCACTGAAGTCTGTGGGAGTCTTTCTGTTATCTTTAGTGGAAGTTGAACTGGATTCTTAATATGTATGTTATATACATCACTGTTTTGTGTTGAATTAAATTATTTGTCAAAAGTACTCAAAATTAACTGGCCTGACTTTAACTTTGTCTGTAAACCATGAATAGTTTGTGTTAGGTTGGTTTTTCTCAATACCTTCTATAGATTGCTTTTGCAAACTTTATTGGCCCTAGGATATCCACAGACTTTATCAGGCTATTATTCATGGAGTGTTTTGAATTCAATCCTGGTTCAGATGGACAGGCTACGTTGGGCAAGTCACATGGTTTCTTCTGTGTTTTTGATTGGCTGATGTTATCCCACAGGAGGTCAGTCTCCAGCTCAACAGAAGCCATTTCGATTCTTAGAGGATCCAAGTTACTTCTCGCAGTGGAATGGATTATTTCTGGTGTTTAGGGCAACTGTGTCCTAGTGCAGGAGTGGTTAGAAAGCTCCACACTTTTAGGGAACACGATCTACCCAAAGTGAATTCACTTTGCAGGAATGAGCTTACTCCTGCCTTACTTGATCATTGTAGGAGCGGACTTACACTTTGTGTTATCAACAGACCTTGCCCATTCAGGCAGTAGGAGGACCATAGAAGGCAAAAAAAAGCAACAACACTATATGTATAATTTAATTGGAAAGACTTACATAGCCATATGGAGAGCATCCCTCTACGAAATACGTGATTACATGTACTGCTGATCTAGGCAACAAACCAACACACACTCTGATTTTTTTAATCTCTATATTCAGAGAACTTGGTCCCAGCCATACTGATATCTTGATTATGGCCCAGTCATGCTTTTGAATTCAAATGAGGAATAAGCAGCAAAAAGATACAAAGATCCAATCCAGTTGTCGTGAATGTTCTTAATAATTGAAGACCAGGAAAGGAAAAAAATCAGAAAATATATATTATATAAATACAGAATGGTTTTCAGTGTGTCAGTTGCTTTATACATAGACTGTCCATGTCATATAAAGAGAAACCATCAGATGCCAGTAACAAACAAAAAGACAAACGCTGGCACCAAATAAATATAGCCCTAATTAAGAACTCACAGATCAGAGTAGGTAAAAAACAAACAAACCAAAACCCCCACTTTTGTTAATCGTTCATACCCCAGGAGCACCCCACCCCATTCTTCATTTGTTGTGGCTTGTCCTTGCTTCTGTGCTGCATCAGTGGAGTTTTTAGTGAATCTGGTCTTAAAGGAGTCCAATAAAAGTCTCTTTTATTCTTGAGAATGAGTAAACTAATCCCTATAAAAAAGGAGTCCAGGAAGAGATGCCAAGTGCAAAATGAAGGGGCTGTTTTTCAGATGTTTCTTATTCCAGCAAAGTCTTTCCCCACTATATAGATTTTTTTAAAAGAGAGAGCCAAGTCTCCATGGTGAAGGGAATTTCCTTTGCCCCTTTTCAAGTCTAACAATAGTGCTTAGCAATTACATGGCACTTTATATCTTTGAATCACTGTACAAACTCTAAGGCCCAATCCTTACCTAGGAAAGTAGTTCCAATAACGTCAGGAGAATTGCTTGTGCAAGTAAAGGCTGCAGAATTGATTACTAACTAGTGAATCCTCCCATCATTACTATTTTATTTATTTATTTGTATTACCATGGCACCTAGTCCTGGACCAGGAACCCAAAGCAGTGAAGATATGCTGAGGACCAAGCCCTTCTTCTTTTGAAATGTGTCCTCCCAGCAATATTTTATGTAACTGAGTGTCTCTTATTTTGAAGACATGGAAACTGATTCTGTGCAAACTGTTAATTAAGGGATGTATCTCAAAACAGAATAGGCATTTTAACATTATCTCCTTGTAGAACAAACAAGAGGAATCAGTAAAGGCCTTTCTTATCAGATCTGTAACAGTAAGTAAAGAATAATAGCACCAATGAGAAGATAGTGCTTCATGAGTTGCTGCATCCATCCACAGTTCTAAGGCACTCAACGCCGTTGCTTCTAGACACTGGAGGTCAGATCCTGGCCCCACTGAGATCAGTGGGAGTTTTGCCTTTGATTTCAATGGAGGCAGGATTTCACCCCAGATACAGGAGTAAGCATTACATCACACCAGAATATTTGAAGTTAGATTGTCTGAATAAGTTTGAAGCACATTAACAAGTAAAATGAAGTCTGAGGTTTCCCTTGTGCAGTGTATCTTGGGTATTTGAACTATTATTCACAGTGGCAGAAATACTTTAATTCAAAAGAATTTCCCTAGTATGGATAACATTCAAAAAGAGGGATGGACGAATGGATAGATAGATCGGCTCTTGTGTGCGGATATGTGGGGAGGGAAGAAGGAGCCTTCACCCTCTCTTGTACATCTTGTATGATGAGAGGGGACTCTCACAGTCTCTGCTCCTGGGGGGGTCTGTTACAGAGGAGAAAATATTGTTTATTTAAATAACAAGAAGATAATAATGAAGACAATAAACTCAGTACTGAGCTGCTGTAATGCAGCATGGCTGTATTCTCTTGTCTCAGTCTCTACAATTGCTTCCTGTTGCTGTGTAGACATAGTCCATGAGAGTTGATGGGAATTGTGACATTGCATAGTGTCCTGCCAGAGGTGTGGTGACTTTAAACTTCTCCCTGAAGTTTAGCCCTTAGAGTTCATCTCCTTCCTCCCCTGCCGCCTCAAGTGCACACAAGCTCTCTTCCCCCGCTCCCCTCTTTTGGGTTCTCACAAGCTTTCCTCCACCCCTTCAGGCTCACACCGGTTCCCTCCCCGCTGGGGGCTGCAGCAGTGCTCTTTTCTTTCTCTGCAGTGGATCGATGCTCCCCCTGCTCTGGAGCTACCTGGGTCGCTATGGAAACTGTGGCAAATAACAACATTCTCCCCCCCGCCCCCAGAAGAAGCTCCTTGAACAACAGCAAGAACCAACTGCCTCGGCTGGTGCCTCCTTCTCTCCCCACCCTCGGGAGCCCCAGAGAGGAGCATGAGACACACACTCAGCAACAGTGTCCAGCGTGCAGCAATATGATGTGCCAGGTGGCTCAGAGCTGAGTGCTAGGTGGAGAGAGAGAGATAGACACACACACATACAGTGTGTGTGTGTGTGCGTGCGCGCGTGTGCGTGTGCTGGGCCTCCCCCAGGCCAGGTGCTGCTCCCTGCTCCCATTCCTCACCTCCTGTCACTCCTGACTTGAATTACCGTTGTCCCCTGTCTGCACTGGGGTTTCTGTTTCTCTTCCCTCTGCCAGGCTTTTGGTGTTTGAATGATGCACCTACTGCTGGTCACAGGGCCGCCTAAGGGGTCCATTCTTCCTGTGCTCCTAAGAGGTGCTAACTGTTTCCATGTAATTAAGTTGATACAGAGATAGGCAAATGAAACAGACCAGATAACTTATTCAGCGAGTTTTCTGCGATTTATCTAAAACATTTCCGCCCTCCCCATTACAGAGGGTCTGGTGAATAATTCTGAAATAGTCACACATTTCATGCAATTTTTTCCAAATAAAATATTTGTGACTCAGCCCCCTCCCTTCCCCTCCTTTTCTCATTACTCGCCCAGCTCTGAGTTGGTTGGTGTGTATAGGCTTAATCTGTCTGGTTTGTTGCAGTCTGGCAGCCGTCCTCACTTGGCTGGGTTTGTTTCTTTCCTCTTTTTTTTTTTCTTTTGAGGTGGGAAGGGGAGGGAAGAAGAAGCAGGATAAAGTTTCCTGAGCAACAGAGTAAAACCACTTGTGAAACAAGAGAGCTGCAAGTGCAAAGTGAGGCTGTGAAGATCCAGCAGGACTATGGGTTCCTTACTATGCTCAGTCACTTTTTCTCCTCCTTTAGATCTGTATATATGTTTTTTTGGGTATGGCTTAGTGTAATCTGTGTTAGCCACACCAGGCTCCAGGGAGCAGCAAGAATCGGTTGCCTAGCAGAGGTTGCTCTTGAAGGGCTGAACAGAATTGTACTGGAAACCTTAGGGAGGCTCCCATCCCTCCCTGGTTGCTTTCGAGAGGGATTTGCCTATTGGAGGTGGTCCTTGGTGCAGGTACTGTGTGCATGTGTGTACACAGTTCATGCATCACAGGTATTTGACAGTGTGTGAGAGAGAGGAATATTCTTGTTGAATAAACAGGTGCAGACGGTGCCTGGAGGGCAGCACTGACTGTCTGGCTGCAGCAACAGCAGTGAGAGAAGGTGAACATGAGTAGCCCCACCACGAAGCCGACCTGCCTGTCACAGCCGATGGTGAAGAGTGTGCTGGTGTATCGCAACGGGGACCCGTTCTTCCCGGGGCACCGGGTAGTCATCCATGAGAAGAAGGTGTCCAACTTCGAGGTCTTCCTGAAAGAGGTGACAGGTGGGGTGAAGGCTCCTTTTGGGGCTGTGCGTAGCATCTACACCCCCCATGGAGGGCATCGCGTCCGTCAGCTGGAGCAGCTCCAGAGTGGAGAGCACTACGTGGCTGGTGGCAGGGAGGCCTTCAAGAAACTCAAGTGAGTGATGAATGAAAAAAAATAATTAGAAAATGTAATGAAACATTCACGTCTAAACCTTTATTATTTGTATCACGGCAGCGCCGTGGAGCCCCGGTCATGGACTAGGTTCCCACTGTGCCAGGCGCTGTACAAATACAGAACAGAAAGACAGTCTCTGCCCCAAAGAGTTTAAAATCTAAGTAAATATGACAGGAAATTTAATACAGCTTTGTGGGGTTGGGGGGAGAGTTCCCTCTTTAAGGCTTAACATAGAATTAGCATTCTAGTATCTCTGCTCGGTACTTTACAAAAATAAAAGGAACAATCCCTAACACCAAGAGATACACTATCTTTGCAGCATAATGTATTATTTTCACTGCATGGTAACTGCCTGCATTTGGGAGGAATATGTGGTGCTCAGTAATATTTGGGGAAGCAGCTCTGGAAGAGCAGAGTGCAGAAGTGTGTATGGTAAAGTTGAATGAGCCTTGCAGATTAGACCTTCCAAACAATTTTGTTTCTTGCTTGTTTTTTTAAATGTTTAAAATATTCTGCTCATTCCAGGTAGGTACATTGCTCTCTGTATAACCTAGTAGCTGAATACCTCCTGTTATTTAAAGGACAACAGTGTTTTTGCTCTCTCCGTGCTCTGCCCTGCCACCAAAAAGCAGGCTTAGCGTTGTTGGTTTTTTTGTTAACGAATGGTTATGAGAATATTGTGGGAAAGCCTTGGCAAAGTGGTGGGCGTATTGTTCTTATTTCTTCTGACAGTGAGTTCCATCCTTTTAGGCTTTTTAACAGAGGTGACACATAACTGTTGATATTGGTGGCCCGCCCCCACAATTTAAAGGTTCTGGTGCGAACCCTGTCTGCAGTGATGATGCGGGGGGGAGGGAGGCGCAAGCTGCATGGCCTCACAGTCACTCTCTGTGCCTTCTTCAGTGCAATCCCTCCCCCACCTTCGGCAGGTAGCTTGGCTGTCCAGAGTGGGATGAGCCCCTGTGCCCTGTTTCTGCCCCTCCTCTCAGCTCCTGCAGCCAGGGGCACGTTCGGGAGACCGCTCTACCAGGCTGCTGCTGCTGTCTGTGCGGAAGGGCAGGCAGTGTCAGGAGTCACCTCCAGCCCAGGATGGCATCACTGTGCACTGGCAGGGGAGGGAAGGAGCCAGGCTGCACTGGACACTCCTCACCACTCTCTCCCTTGGCTGGGGTTTGGTGTCATCGCCTCCTCCTCCCCTCTGCCAGATCCCAACCACCCCTGCAGGTTCCTGAGGGCCCCACAGTGCACAAGGCCTCCTTAACCCCTTCCTGCCTGCGCTGCAGCCAGGGGAGAGGAAGTGGCTGGGTTATATTGGTGGCCAGCAGCAGCCTGGAGGTGTTAGCCGCCTTTGGTGCTGTGCGAGCGGGAAGGGACAGGAACTGCGGTCAGCTGCAATGCGGGGAGTGAGGAAGGGATGAGCTCTGCAAAGATATGGGCCGGGGCAGCTCCTGGGCAAGTAGGGTGACCAGATAGCAAGTGTGAAAAATTTGAATGGCGGTAATAGGAGCCTATATAAGACAAAGCCCCGAGTATCAGAACTGTCCCTGTAATCGGGACATCTGATCATCTTATGGGCATGACAAAGGGAACGAGGGCAGCAGCCCTCACTAGATGGTTCTGACATTCTGGTGTGAATCCTAGCAGAAATCTGGGGGGTGGGGGGGAGCATGTGAACAACTGGGACTGGGAAAGGAATTGTGCTTTCAATAATTGCAGAATTATATATTTAAGGTCAAGTGTTTAGACCCCAGAACTTACTCCTGAGGGAATTCCGCACCAAAACAAAAATTCTGCACACAATATTTTAAAATTCTGCACATTTTATTTGTCAATAAATAAACGTGGAGGCTCCAGCATGGCAGTGGGGAGCACAGGCCACTAGCTGGATGGAGGTGGGGCATTGCCCTGCAGCCCCCCACCCCCTGGACACTGACTCGGTGGTGAGGCTGCACCTGACCCTGACACAGTGCAAGAGCCAGGCCTGCCCCAGAAATACCCCAGGTCCCTGCCCCTCTATGCCAGGCACACCAGGTATGGGCAGGCTCAGCCCGGCAGAATCCAAGTGTGGAGGAGCTTAGTGTGGGGGGATCCAGGTGTGGGGTGAGAGGGTTCTGGGTGGACAATCTGAGTGCAGGCGGCTCAGTGGGGAGGATCTGGATGTACAGGGGCTTGTTGGGGGGTTAGGGTGCGGGTCCAGGTGGTTTGCTGGGGTGGTCCAGGTGCAGGGAGGTGTGGAGCTCATCAGGTTGTGGGTTTGAGTGCAAGAGACTTAGTGGGGGTAGCCTGGGTGTAGGGGTAGAGGTCTGGATGCGGGGGCAGGGCTCGGTGGGGGGCTGTCTGAGTGCAGGGTGGGCTCCAGATGCAGGGGGTGAGGCTTGGCAGGTGGAGGTTCAGGTGTGGGGGGCTCAGTGGGGTGGTTCTGGGTGTGGAGGGGGATGAGGCTCAGCAGCGGGGTCTGGGTATGGGCGGGCCTGGATGAACGGGGGTTGGGCGGACGGGGGAGCAGCTCCCTGTACAGAAACCCGTCTCCATGCAACTGAGGAGCGATGGGGGCAGGAAGCTGGGGGTATGTGCGGCGCTTCCTGCAGCTGGGGGAGGTTTCTGGGGGTGTCTCTGATCTGGCCCAGGCTGCTTCTTGCAGGAGAAGAAGCAGTCCTGTCCTCCCCCACCCCCAGCCCCGCTGGGACTAGCAGCTGAGCCTGACATAGGATAGGAGCCACAGGTCTGAGCATCCCCAGTGATGATGTACCTCTCTGCCGGCTGCTCTGAGTGCCCGAAAAACACGCCCATGCTGCTGGGGAGTGGTGCGTGACCACTTTTGCGGCTTCCCTTTGCTTCGCCGTTGAAAATCATTTTTCTGTGGGGAAGCAAAGAAATCTGTGGGAGACATGAATTCTGCACATACGCAGTGGTGCAGAGTTCCTCCAGTAATATGCCATCTTCATGTCTGTTTCTTCTGATAGTATACATTCTTTTTTAAAATGGTGCAATAGATATAGATTGGGATTTTCAAAAGCACTCAGCATTGGCCTAATTTTTTTCCTATTGAAGTCAATGGGAATTTTGCCACTATCTTCACTGAAAGCAGGATTAGGCCGTTGGTGAGCACTTTTGAAAAATCCCACTCTACTGTAAAGCCACTGTCCAAGAAGAGGAAAAGTTCCTAATTATATAAAATTACTTTTCTAAACATACCAGACCTGATCCTCTACTGCCTTCCAGCTTGTGTAGTCATTTACAACTGTGTTAAGTGAATGTATGTTGTGCGTGTACGTACGTATAGAGCAGGGGTAGGCAACCTACAGCACATGTGCCAAAGGTGGCACGCGAGCTGATTTTCAGTGGCACTCACACTGCCCAGGTCCTGGCCACCGGTCTGGGGGGGCTCTGCATTTTAATTTAATTTTAAATAAAGCTTCTTAAACATTTTAAAAACCTTATTTACTTTACATACAACAATAGTTTAGTTATATATTGTAGACTTATAGAAAGAGACCTTCTAACAATGTTAAAATGTATGACTGGCACGCGAAACTAGAGTGAATAAATGAAGACTCGGCACAGAACTTCTGAAAGGTTGCCGACCCCTGGTATAGAGCTTGATCTTAAGGCTTGTCCACACAGAGATTAATAGTGAGTGGCAAGCTGGGATGCAAAGCTATAGCATTGTAGCCTATTGCACACTAAATAGCTGTATGCACCCACTAAAAGTTCTGTAGTGCAGTAGCAGGAGGCACACTGCTACTTAGTGCATGGTCGATTAGTGCGCTGTGGATTCTGTGCACTAACTTGCCATGTGGACAAGCCTGTAGTGCTTTGGCGATTTGTTCTTGGCCTTTAACACTTTTTCTTGTGAGGTATCTATTCCTTACGACACCTTTGTCTTTTTTAGGCTTGTAAATTTTAGGTGTCCCCATTCCCCCCCATATTAAGCCTTGGCATCTTTATACCTGGAGAAGCCTCAGCAGTTGGGCACTTTACTTTGGAACCTTGACCCTTATCCTGAAGAGTCTCCTCATTTTCATCTCTGGTGTTTCAGTGTTTTGCCTTGGTGTTGGACGTGTTGCCTTGAAGCCTTGTTGTATCTTGATACTCCAGCACTCTGAAGACTTCAGTTCAATACTCTAGAGCCTTGGTGCTTTGGCACCATTATTTCCAGGTTAATGGTATTTTTTCATTGCAACGTCATTTTTATTCAGGCCTCCTTAATTTGAAATTTTGCCACAAGAAGTTTTTTGACTCACAGACACATCAGATCCCAGCTGCTGACCACAAGAGCAATAGTGCTTCTGGGAGACTGCTTGCATCCTGGATTCCCAGCAGAAAGTGCCGGTGGGAGATGTGCATCAAACTCTGCTCGTCTACCAATACTTTTGTGACTGCTTTCAAGAAAATCTGTTGAGGAGACCCTCTACTGAACTCAGCTCACCTGCAGATGCATGTGGAACTCCCAGCAGAAAATGTCACTGGGCAGACCCCTCCCTGCACTGAGTGATGATTGCCTGCAGATGCATGTTTGTCTTCCAACTGGAAGTGCTAATGGGGAAACCCCTGTATTGAACACTGATCAGCTGCCAATGAATCTGATGCTCCTGGCAAAGACAGCTTAAAGGAGACACTTTAACTCCAGCCATCTGCCAGTTCATCTTTAACTTCTGCAGGAAGTGCCAAAATGAAGCACTGTGTTGAGATACAACTACTCACTGCAGCATCCTGGGCTCCAGCACATGCACCATTGCACGTTCCTGCACAGAGTTACAGCCAAAATCGCTGTGCATTCTCAGCTCCTGGTGCCTGGCACACATGGGAGACCTATATTTTTCTTAGTTTTTCAGTGTATAACTATATAGGCAGAGTTAAGTTAGTTAGGATGCTTTGTTCAAGGAGTCCAACCCCAAGTTCCTAAGCACGAGGTGTTTTTTTTTTTAACTCTAATTTTCTTGAAAGGCAATATACAGTCAAACAACCAATGCGTACTGCAGTTCAAACGTCACCTTAGCTAAGTTTTTTTGCGTGGGAACATAGGTTTTAATTTGGGCTGTCAATTAATTGCAGTTAACTCACACGATTAACTCAAAATTAATTGCTATTAATTGCACTTATAACAATAGAATACCAATTGAAAAATATTAAATATTTTTGGATGTTTTTCTACATTTTCAATATTGATTTCAATTACAACACAGAATACAAAGTGCACAGTGCTCACTTTATATTATTTTTTTATTACAAATATATGCACTGTAAAAATGATAAACAAAAGAAATAGTATTTTTCAATTCACCTCATACAAGTACTGAAGTTCAGGGGGTAAGGGTAGCTCAGTGGTTTGAGCATTGGCCTGCTAAACCAGGGATTGTGAGTTCAATTCTTGAGGGGGCCATTTAGGGATCTAGGGCAAAAATCTGTCTGGGGCTTGGTCCTACTTTGAGTAGGGGGTTGTACTAGATGACCTCCTGAGGTCCCTTCCAACCCTGATATTCTATCTCTTTATCATAAAAGTGTAGCTTACAAGTGCAGGGTTTTTTTGGTTACATAACTGCACTCAAAAAACAAAACAGTGTAAAACTTAGAGCCTACAAGTCCACTCAGTCCCACTTCTTATTCTGCCAGTTGCTAAAACAAACAAGTTTGTTTACATTGACGGGAGATACTGCTGCCTGCTTCTTATTTACAGTGTCACCTGAAAGTGAGAACAGGCGTTCGCATGGCAATTTTGTAGCTGGTGTTGCAAGGTATTTACATGCCAGATATGCTAAACATTCATATGTCCCTTCCATGTTTCGGCCGCCATTCCAGAAGACATGCTTCCATGCTGATGATGCTCGTTAAAAAAATAATGCGTCAATTAAATTTGGGACTGTACTCCTTGGGGGGAGAATTGTATGGCTCCTGCTCTGTTTTACCTGCATTCTGCATATATTTCAAGTTATAGCAGTCTCGGATGATGACCCAGCACATGTTCATTTTAAGAACACTTTCACAGCAGATTTGACAAAATGCAAAGAAGTGACCAATGTGAGATTTCTAAAAATAGCTACAGCACCTGACTCAAGGTTTAAGAATCTGAAGTGCCATCCAAAATCTGAGAGGGACAAGATGTGGAGGATGCTTTTAGAAGTCTTAGAAGAGCAACACATGCAGAAACTATAGAACCCGAACCACCAAAAAAAATAAAAAAAATAAAAACAAAAATTAACCTTCTGCTAGGGGCATCTGACTCAGATGATGAAAATGAACATGCGTCAGTCTGCACTGCTTTGGATCATTATCAAGCAGAACCCATCATCAGCATGGAAGCATGTCCTCTGGAATAGTGGTTGAAGCATGAAGGGACATATGAATCTTTAGCACATCTGGCATGTAAATAGCTTGCAACGTCAGCTACAACAGTGCCATGCGAATGTCTGTTCTCACTTTCAGGTGACATTGGAAACAAGAAGCGGGCAGCATTATCTCCTGCAAATTGCAACCAGTCTTGTTTGTCTGAGTGATTTGCTGACCAAGAAGTAGGACTGAGTGGACTTGTAGGCTCTAAAGTTTTACATAGTTTTATTTTTGAATGCAGTTTTTTGTGTACATAATTATACATTTGTAAGTTCAACTTTCATGATAAAGAGATTGCACTACAGTACTTGTATGAGGTGAATTGAAAAATACATTTTTTTGTTTTTACAGTGCAAATATTTGTAATAAAAAATAAAGTGAGCACTGTACAATTTGTATTCTGTGTTTAATCAAAATTAATATCATAGAATCATAGAATATCAGGGTTGCAAGGGACCTCAGGAGGTCATCTAGTCCAACCCCTTGCTAGCATCCCCGGCCGGGAGCTCAAAGGCCTGGCAGGATGGTCCCGCGGGCCAGATGTTGCCCACGGGCCGTAGTTTGCCCACCTCTGTACTACAGGCTGATCAGAAAGATGGAATCCTTGAGCAGGAGCCAGAATTAGCACCCTGACAGGAATCCTAGCACAACACCTATATCTCTAATCTATTTACTGCCCCTCATCACAGTAGTAACTGAGCCTCTTCCTAAGAACTGGATTATTGAGGGGCTTTGCCTTTTACCAGGACTGGGTTCCTGACTTTAGCAGGTAACTCCTCCTCCGTCTTTTGTATCGGTCTCTGACTTGTAGGCATCTGGTAAACTTTTTAATTAGAAACCTGAATTAAGAGCACTTTATGCTATTGTGGCATGGTTTCTTTTCAGTGCTGCAAGTGGTCAGTTTGTTTCAGTATAAAATTTTGGTTATAATTATATAAGTGAAAACACTCTACATCTTATTTTACTCTTGCTAATTTAATTAAATATAAGAATAAATATTTGTTGTTGAGATTAAATGCAGCTATAAGTAACCTATACCATTCTTTTCTCTTCCCCAAGCTATTTGGACATAGGAGAGGCAAAGAAAAAGCCTGCAGAAGTCAATAATGAGGTAATGAGACTCAACTATTTAAAAAAAAATCTAACATTAATACTAGTGTCATCTCTACATTTCTTACTGAAAATTTCGGTTTGTGTTTTGGTATCTCATGTTCAGAAATGGTCAAAACCAAGTTCTTCAACAACATGAAGATATTATTGATGTGACTGTTAGCCCCATCCACACTTCCCACATTTTAATTCTGACTGTGATGAACTGATTGTCTTCTTTTCAGCTCTGACAGCTGGCAGGTCTAGCAATAAAATAAAGCATCAGTAAAAACATTTTATTGCTGTCATCATTAGATCTGATTAGAAAATGAAGCTCTTTGCTGTGGAAAATTTTAATGAAAATGAAAAAAGTTTTTGTTGAAAAAAAAATCAGTTTTCCATGTTCTGGCTGACAAATTTTAGAAAAAAATATGGACAGCCTACTAGAGCTGGTCGGGAAACCAAAACTTTTTGCCTGGAAGATTTCTCAGGTCTATAATGGAATTTCTGGTCAAAACCAAAGAGAGACCAAGAGAATGAAACCAAATTCCAAAACCTTTGGTGTTTTTTGTTTGGTTGGTTGGTTGTTGTTGTTTGCAAAGCAGAATTCTCATTTTCTGGAGAGCCCTACAGTCCTACATTGACCTCTAAGGCTTATGTCAGAGACATGTGACTGCTGGGAATAGGCATTTGAACCTAACAAGGAAATGAAACAAACTCCAAGAGGAATCAGTAAAGGTCTTTTGACAGGTTGGATCACAGAAACCCCCTTGGGAGCTGCCAACTGATGTGCCAGGACTACCTCTGCTCCTGTTTTCCCTGTAAGCCCAGGACTCCAGCACCCTGTCTTGCTGAGCCAGACACTTCCGTCTGCTCCAACAAAGACCCAGGGTCTGAATTACTTGCCCCAAAGCTGCAGGTTTACCTGAAAACAGCTCATAGAAGTGTGCGTGTCTTTAACACCCAGATGCCCAACTCTTAACGGGGTCTAAACCCACATAAATCCGTTTTACCCTTTATAAAGCTTATGCAGGGTAAACTCATAAATTGTTCGCCCTCTCTAACACTGATAGAGAGATATACACAGCTGTTTGTCCCCCTCCAGGTATTAATACATACTCTGAGTTAATTAATAAGTAAAAAGTGATTTTATTAAAGACAGAAAGTAGGATTTAAGTGGTTCCAAGTAGTAACAAGCAGAACAAAGTAAGTCACCAAGCAAAATAAAATAAAATGCGCAAATCTATGTCTAATCAAACTAAATACAGATAGGATCCTCACCAGTTCCAGAATACTCCCTTTTACAGACTAATCTCCTTTTAGCCTGGGTCCAGCAATCACTCATCCCCTCCCTGTAGTTACTGTCCTTTGTTCTAGTTTCCTTCAAGTATCCTGGGGGGTGGAGAGGCTCCTTCTTTAGCCAGCTGAAGACAAAATGGAGGGGTGTCCCAGGGGTTTGAATAGACTTTCTCCTGTGGGTAGAGACCCCCTGCTCACCCTGTGTAGAATCCAGTCACAAAATGAAGATACGGAATCACATGGGCAAGTCACATGCCCATGCATGACTCAGGACTTGCAGGTAGCAGCCATTACCCATATGCAACCTTGGACATCCTCAGGTAGACTTCTTATGTGGATTGGAGTCTTCTAAGCTCTTTTGTCTGTTAAGTGCTTCCTGATTGAGAACTTAACTTGCACATTTCTTTCCAAGAAGTGACCAAATGTTCTAACTAAGGCTACTTAGAAATCAAGCAATTATACAGCCAATGTTCATAACTTTGAACACACGAATGGTGCCTGCATACAACTAGGATGAACGTAACCAGTAGATCATAACCTTTACACAGATATGTTACATGGCATATGTAGCAAAACCCTATTCTAGTTATATCATACATTCATTTATTAGCACCCCCCCATAAAGCCTTATGGGGTACACTGTCGCAGGTCTTTCTTATCAAACCTGTAGCAGAAAGTAAAGAATAATTGCATCAGTGAGAAAATAGTGTTGCTTCACCAGTTTTTATATCTATCTGCATTTCTAATGCACACAGCACCTTTGCTTCTAGGCACTAGATGTCAACTCCTGGCCCCACTGAAGTCAGTGGGAGTTTTGCCATTGACTTCAATGGAGCCAGGATTTCACCCTAGATACAGGAGTAAGCATTACATCACACCAGAATATGCCCTAAAATGAACCTAATGCTTCTCTCTTTTTTGAGCTTCCTACTCACCTGGTTCCAGTCTGCAAAGGCTGTTACACTACTCCACTACTGGGAAAAGCCCTGCTTAAAGGGGGTGTATCTTGCACCGGCCTTAAGAGTAGAGAAACTTGTAATCATTCCAATATCCAGTGGTAGTGTATTCCATGGCCAAGGGCCATCCCCAGACTAGCTATGGCTACACTACAGCACTTGCAGCTGCGCCACTGTAGTTCTGCTACTGCAGACGCTCTAA
This sequence comes from Mauremys mutica, assembly GCF_020497125.1. NCBI lineage: Eukaryota > Metazoa > Chordata > Testudines > Geoemydidae > Mauremys > Mauremys mutica. The sequence goes on from NC_059073.1 coordinate 108,409,889, forward strand.
GCTGACAGGAGAGAACTTTCCCATCAATTTAATTACTCCAGCCCCCATGAGCGGCTGGTAGCTGAGTCAGCAGGAGAAGCTCTTCCACCGACATAGCGCTGTCAACACCAGTGCTTAGGACGGTGTAACTAATGTCACTCGGAGGGGTGGCTTATTCATACCTGTGAGTGAGTGAGTTATACTGACTTAAATTGTAGTATATACATAGCCTAAGAAGGGCATCTTTAGGCACCTTTTCAGTGATGTACAATGGGAATTAGGCATGCAATGCTTTCAGTAATTAACAGGAGTCGTACATCACAGTGAAAATGTATTTACAGAGAAAATTTCAAATTACTTTCTCTGATCCAGCAATGCATAGCTCACTTTTGAGATGTGGGAGGAATTCTTCTTTATTCCTTGCAGTGCCCTAATGTAAATATGGCATCAGATAGATGCTTAACTGTTTTGAAAAACAACAATTTCAGTTCACATTACTCTGCATCATTGTGTTGTGTGTGCGAGTTGGAGATAAAGACAAGTGCACCAGTGGATAAGTGCATAAGCCTTTTACCCTTTAAGAAGAATTTTACATTCTGACTTGGATCACAACTGAGAATCAATGGGATGGCTTCATCATAGTTTCCATTTGTCCACCTTACCAAACCACAAACAAGTCAACTAATTTCAGCCAGATTTACAGACATTGCCCAGAAGAGACCCTTCATTGGAATAATAAAGATATTGCAGGTTAGGAACAGGCTTCATTGACAAATGGTGTGGGAAAGCTTGCACAGTCCATGTTTGCACTGTGGCAACTTCTTTCTTGTGCAAAGTTACTAAGAGTTATGTATGCACCTGAGGGACACAGTATAGGCCCTCGGCATACGTCAAGTCAGTATTTAATTTCATTTTTTTTATTTTAAAATTGCTTCACTCTCCGTTTTGCTGTGTAAAGGTGCGATGGGGTAGACTAAGCCCAGAACCCCCTTGCTGGATGCCTCAGGGTCCTGCCACACCCATCCCAGGAAAGGAGCAGTAGAGCTAAGTCCTCTGAGTGGCCTAGAGAGACTGTGAAAGCCTAACCAATCAGAGGGTTGCAGGCTAGTATAAAAGGAGCTGCAGTGCAGCCCAGAATCAGTTCCTTGCTAGAGCCAGAGGAGTACAACTGGTGCTCCTGGCTGACCAAAGGGAAATGCAGCACCATGGACAGGTCAGTACTGGCAGTGACCAGGGGAGCAAGAAGGAACTTCTGGAGGGCTGCTGGGACTGAATACAAGACTTCAGCCCTACAGAAAGGGTGACACATCGGTGAAGGCTGGGGCTGCAGGGAAGTGGTCCATTAAAGGGACGTGGCAGCATGTGGCTGCTATTCTTAGGGTCCCTGGGCCAGGACCTGGAGTAGTGGGGGGGGGCAGGTCTCCCCCACATAGGTCACTGGAAAGTGGCCTACAATTGTACAGCAATAAATCCCCAGAAGGGGAACTGAACAGTTAAGAGGCCCAGCTGGAGAGCTGGGGCCTGAAGAGACCAAGAGGGTGAAACCATTGCCTCCAGGGAGGAAACCCTGGGGATATGGGCCAAGACTGTTTAAAGACTGCAGACATACCCAACCAGAAAGGATGCTCATGAGTGCCACTCCATTAGGCCTTGTCTACACTACAAGACTATTTCGAATCAACTTAGTTCGAATTTGTGGATTCGACCTTATGAAGTCGAATTTGTGTATCCATACTAAATACACGAATTCGAATTTCTGAGTCCACATTCACGGGGCCCGCGTCGACTTTGGAAGCGGTGCACTGTGGGAAGCTATCCCACAGTTCCCGCACTCCCCGCTGCCCATTGGAATGCTGGGTAGAGCCCCCAATGCCTGCTGGGGGAAAAAATGTGCCGAGGGTGGTTTTGGGTAACTGTCATTATTGAACCGTCACTCCCACCCTCTCTCCCTGAAAGCGCTGGCGGGAAATCTGTTACCGACCTTCTCTGGTCAGTTACAGCGCGGACGCCACAGCACTGCGAGCATGGAGCCCGCTGCGATCATCGCTGCACTTATGGCCGTTGTCAACTCCTCGCACCTTATCGTCCACCTCTTCCACAGTCAGCTGCTGAGAAATCGGGCGAGGAGGCTCCGGCAGCGCGGTGAGGACAGGAAGTCACAGAATGGCGCAGACCTCTCACAAAGCAGGGTACGCCGCGCCGTGGAGATCATGGTGGCAATGGGTCAAGTTCATGGTGTGGAACGGCGATTCTGGGCCCGGGAAACCAGCACGGACTGGTGGGACCGCATAGTGCTGCAGGTCTGGGATGAATCACAGTGGCTGCGAAACTTCAGGATGCCTAAGGGCACTTTCCTTGAACTCTGTGACTTGCTGGCCCCTGCCCTGAAGCGCCAGGACACCCGGATGCGAGCAGCCCTGAGTGTGCAGAAGCGAGTGGCCATAGCCCTCTGGAAACTTGCAACGCCAGACAGCTACCGGTCAGTAGCGAACCACTTTGGCGTGGGCAAATCTACCGTGGGGGTTGCTGTGATGCAAGTAGCCCACGCAATCGTTGAGCAACTGCTCTCAAAGGTAGTGACTCTCGGAAACGTCCAGGACATCATACATGGCTTCGCCGCGATGGGATTCCCAAACTGCGGTGGGGCTATAGATGGGACTCACATCCCTATCCTGGCACCAGCCCACCAGGCCAGCGAGTACATTAACCGAAAGGGCTACTTTTCAATGGTGCTGCAAGCACTGGTGGACCATAGGGGACGTTTTACCAACATCTTCGTTGGGTGGGCGGGCAAGATTCATGACGCGCGTGTGTTCAGGAACTCTGGTCTGTTTAGACGACTCCAGGCAGGAACTTTCTTCCCGGACCACAAAATAACGGTTGGGGATGTGCAGATGCCTACAGTGATCCTCGGGGACCCAGCCTACCCGCTAATGCCCTGGCTCATGAAGCCCTATACAGGCGCCTTGGACAGTGAGAAGGAACTCTTCAACTACCGGCTGAGCAAGTGCAGAATGGTGGTGGAGTGTGCTTTCGGACGTCTTAAGGGGAGGTGGCGGAGCTTACTGACTCGCTCGGACATCAGCGAAAAGAATATCCCCGTAGTTATTGCTGCTTGCTGTGTGCTCCACAATGTCTGTGAGAGCAAGGGCGAGACCTTTTTGGCCGGATGGGAGGTTGAGGCAAATCGCCTGGCTGCTGTTTACGCTCAGCCAGACACCCGTGCCGAAAAACTATCCCAGCGGGAAGCGCTGTGTATCCGGGAGGCTTTGAAAGCAAGTTTCCTCGGAGAGCAGGGTAACCTATGACTCTACACTTGATTTTAAGAGAAGCTGATCCTGGGCCTGTGTCTCTATGTGTTGAGTGAGATCTGCGGTTACATACCCCGTTCTCCAAGTTTCCCCCACTTCCAAAACACGTTTTTAAACATATTAAATGGAACAGTTATTTTTAATAAATCTTTCCTTTACTTTGCATTTCTGTTCAGGGTTTGAAACATGGACGCATACTGTGCTGGGTACGGTGTGCACTGATGTACAGACCGCTTGTATAATACAGGACGGACATCCTCCTGCTCCTACATAGGTCTCTGGGGTGGGGGACGGTTTCAAGTGGTTGTGCATGTAGGGGTGGGTTTGCAGGAAGGGGTGAGTGGTGCCGTCTTTGCATACGGAATTGGATGCAGGCTCTGGGCTGTGGGTTTGGGCGTAGGAAGGGGTGAGGGGTGTGGGGGAAGGGTGAGTATCTGTCCGTGGATGAGGGCTCTTGTTGGGGCTCAGGGCAGCGGAGAGGATTGCGCCTACGGTGGAAGTGCATGGTAAGGGCAGCATGCCTTAACATTAGGGGGTGGCAGGCGCTAGGACCGTGGACAAGCGTACACATCACAGAATGACCCGGGGCAGCATACACCACACAGAGGGACCCTGGTGACTACTGAATGCAGTCTGTGTGTGCCCTGCAGTTGATCCTGCCCCCAATAGTCTGTACCCTGCTAATGTAGGCTATCCCGTGCAATTATAAATCCCCTGCCCCCCCCCCACATACACAGTCTTCTGACACCAAAGACGTGACGGAAAGAGTGAACAACAACAAACAGCTTTTATTAATCTACTACATAGTGGGGTGATGAAACTTGGATTTGGGACTGGGGTGATCCTGTAAGGGAAGCGCTTCTAAACAGTTATAGCGTCAGAGGTGTGTGGAACATTAGCGCTCAGCTGTGGTGCAGTGACAGTTCTCACGGCCCCTACCGCCCCTCCGTCTTGTAATTTTCGGTGAGGGGGGGACAGGACTTCTTGGCGTTGGAGGGTGGTTGCAGATACAGTGCAGGGGGGCTCTCTCCTCCTGCCTGCGGTCCTGCAGAACATCAACAAGGCGCCGGAGCGTGTCCGTTTGCTCCCTCATTAGCCCAAGCAGCGTTTGAGTCGCCTGATGGTCTTCCTGCCGCCACCTATCCTCCCGTTCGATGTGTGTGCGACGCTGTTGAGAGAGGGTCTCCCTCCACTGTCTCTGCTCTGCCGCCTCGCCTCTGGAGCAGGCCATCAGTTCCGCGAACATCTCGTCCCTAGTCTTTTTCTTTCGCCGCCTAATCTGAGCCAGCCTCTGCGAGGGGGATGCCGGGGCAGTCCGGGAAAGATCAGAAGCTGTGTGATGGGAAACAGTAAATGATTTCCTTGAACAGATACATGTTTGCGAACAGTGAACACAGTCTAGTCAGTTTCTCTGAACAAGACCATACAGGGCACCAAGTCTCACAAGATCTCAGGAAAAGTTCGAGATTTCGGAGTACGCTCTCATTGGCGGCGCCATTGCACAGGAGAGCGGACAAGTGGGGAGAGACAGCTGAATCCGTCTTGCAGACAGTCCTGGTAAGCCTTAAAGTAGATCATGCTTATCAGTTAGTGGATAGCTGTGCTCTCCTGCTAAAGGCAATCTGGAAAGCAGAAAGGCTGAGCCTTTTCCAGCCCCTCCCGCCAGTGCACGGGAAAGATCAATGTCTGCTTGTTCTCTGTGGCCTCCAGCACGTGGCTGTTAAGCGAGGGTCGTTGTTATGCAACCTAATTGTAAATCGTTAACAATAGTAACAATACACTAATTGCCCGACTTAGATGCAGCCTGTCCAGACCGACATCACCCTGAGGCGGGTCACTCGCAGTCAGAGAGAGCGGATGCTACTGCATATGGTCCTGCACAGACCAGGACCATATGCAGCAATGCTGGTGGAGGCGATGATTCCTCTCTACATTAGGATCTCCTGGCGCGGAAGAGTGTGCTTCCATGGAGCACCGAATAAGGCACCTCTCCCCAGGAACCTCCTGCGGAGGCTTTTCGAGCTGCTCTCTGAGAGCTTTGTTGAACTGTCCCAAGAGGATTATTGTTCAATCCCTATATGTGTGGACCTACTATTTATATAGTTTGACATGTAAAATTTTGTATATAGTATTTCTATTTTTTCTATACCCGTTTTTTAAAAAATAAAAGTTTCCATGTTTATAGCACTTACCGCCTGATCCTTCCCCTGATTCTGAGTCCGGGTTAACGGGCGGGGAGGGTTGGTAGGGGATCTCTGTGAGGGTGATGAAGAGATCCTGGCTGTCAGGGCAAGCGGTATTGTGTTCGCTGTCGCCTGCGCCGTCCTCCACAAACCCTTCCTCATCTTCCCCATTGGCGAACATCGCCGAGGAACTGTCCAGGTACACTATGCCATCCTCAGAGTCCACGGTCACTGGTGGGGCAGTGGTGGCAGACCCACCGAGAATGGCATGCAGTGCCTCGTAGAAGCGGCATGTCTGGGGCTGTGCTCCGGAGCGTCCGTTTGCCGCTCTGACTTTTTGGTAACCTTGTCTCAGGTCCTTGACTTTCACGCGGCACTGCATCGCATCCCCGCTGTATCCTTTCTCTATCATTGCTTTAGAGACCTTCTCAAAGGTCTTTGCATTCCGATTGTTGGAGCGCAGCTCCGACAGCACAGACTCCTCGCCCCACACAGCGATCAGATCCAGGACTTCCTGGTCTGTCCATGCTGGGGACCTCTTTCTATTCTTGGATTGGCCGGACTCCTCTGCTGGAGAGCTCTGCATCGTTGCAGGTGCTGCGGAGCTCGCCCCGATGTCCAGCCAGGACGTCAGATTCAAAGTGCCCAGACAGGAAAAGGAATTCAAATTTTCCCGGGTCATTTCCTGTGTGGTTGGTCAGAGAATCCAAGCTCGGACTGCTGTCCAGAGCGTCAACAGAGTGGTGCACTGTGGGATAGCTCCCGGAGCTACTAAGTTCGATTAGCATCCACACCTAGCCTAATTCGAGCTAGCCATGTCGAATTTAGCGCTACTCCACCTGTCGAGGTGGAGTACCAAATTCGAACTAAAGAGCCCTCTAGTTCGAATTAAATGGTGTGGACGGTTGAGCGGTTAGTTTGAATTAACGCTGCTAAATTCGAATTAAAGTCCTAGTGTAGACCAGGCCTTACATTAAGACTAACAAATAACAGAGAAAAAGAACTAACTGACTGTACAGGGAGATCGTGAAAATACTTTCCTATAAAGGGCTGCTCAATGTGCAGTGTAAGTAAACTGAAAAAATATTGCATATATAGTACTACTAGATGTTACTTGTAGTAATAGTAGGTAAAAGACTCAGATTTTTACATACAACATTTATAATAGTTTTTTAGCAGACAGAATGTGTCACATTTTACATCCTTTGGATAATGAAGAATATCACAGCATCACTCCAAATGTCTGTCGGGTGCTAATACTGCTCAACTTTGAGGATCTCTCATTATTAAGTGTCTGTTACCCCAGGTTACATACATTAAACCCCTATTTGCACTGCTAAGAATGCTTTATACTTGTGAAAGGATAGTTCTTGGGATTGATGCTCTTCATCAGTCAGGAGTTGTAAAAAGAAATGTCACTGAGATATAAAAAAAATAGTTATTTCTATATCCGAGTGACATGGACTCTCATTCCACAGGATCATACCATTGCAAAACACACTAGGTTCTGCACAATATTGAAAGTGGTAAAGACTGATTACCCTACCCTACTTGATATTATATTGTCACTGTTCAAAAGGTACAGGTGAAAATTTTCCATCAAACTATCTTTGGATAGATAGTTGGGTTTTTGACTACATTACATTTTTAAAATAAACTGTTTGCTTTCACATAATATTTCAAGTATTTTTCCATATCTCAATTTGCATTTTACTTGCACTTTAGATTCTGTTTGTTATCTTCAGAGTATCTAATGCTGACATAGCTAGCTGTTTAATTCTGTGTAATTAATGTATTTGCATATAGGAATCTAAAAATAAAATTAAACCAAATAATCTGTAAATGTTCAGCCAGGGATATGAAGAGCAGCTACATGGCACCAACTGTTTTTAATGCATTAACATTTCATTTCAGAAAATCTCCTTTAAAGAGTTACTGCCAAAAACTTTAATCTCCAGATTTATTTGTGTAAAATAGCTTTTTGATGAAGCAAGTCCTGTTTTACTTTTTGCTAATATACCACTTCATTGTTATGGAATTAAAAATAAACCATACATTTTGGGAGGAGGTAGGGGACCAAAACCAATATTTTATTTTTATTCTCCCTGTTTGCTATGCATTTTTATTCCTAGCACTGTGTGGGAATTTTTGATGCTGTTCCACAAAGATGCTTTGGTATAATAAGGCATTAATTTAAATAGAATTTCATAAATAAAACCGTCCTAGTTTGTTTCATTTAAAAAAATCAGTACTTGCCTAGGGGAAAGGGACAAAATTGGTAAGGAAAGATATTTATGGCTCAGCTCCTGCAAATGCACTCATCAGAGCCTACCTTTTCAGTTTTCTGAGAGCTTAAGAGAGGAAGCTATTTTATATTTTGTTTAATTAATTAATTGTATTCCACTAGAGCACCCATCCAGATCAGGGCTGCCTAGTGCTAAATGTTGACCAAGGAGCTTACTGGTGGCTTCACAAGCAGCTCTTGGCTACCATCAGGGTAAGGGAAGCTCTTTTTCTAAAGGCAACTGCCACTGCCTTGCCTCTTCTTGTTGTGCTGAGGAGGGTGAGAAAACATCTGCCCTCCCCATCAGTTCTGCCTCTTCCTAAGCCGCCTTAGAAAGAAGATGGAACTGGTCAGGCACCCTTATCCCTCAGCACAAAAGAAACACAAGAACGGCCATACTGGGTCTGACCAGTGGTCCATGTAGCCCAGTATCTTGCCTGCTCCAAATGGGCAATACCAAAGCTTCAGGGGAAGTGTACAGAACAGGGAGGGCAGTTGGAGTGCCCCAAGCCTGTCTTCTCTTCTTGGCTTTTGGTAGTCAAGGATTTAGGGTAGCCCCTAAGCATGGGGTTGAATTCCTGACCATCTTGGCTAATAGCCAAGGAGGTATCCTCCATGAATTTATTTAGTTCTTTTTTGAACCCAGTTATACTTTTGGCCATCCCAACATCCCATGGCAATGAGTTCCGCAGATTAACATACTTCCTCTTGTTTACTTTGTATTAAATCTGCTGCCTATTAATTTCATTGAGTGATCCATGGTTTTTGTATTGTGGGAAGGGGAATATAACACTTCTCTATTGATTTTTTTTCCACACTAGTCATGATTTTATAGACCTCTATCATATCCTCCCCTTAGTTGTCCCTTTTCTAAACAGAACAGCCGTAATCTTTTTAGTCTCTCCTCATATGGAAGCTGCTCTATATTTTGGATCTTCTTTGTTGCCCTCCTCCTAACCTTTTCCAGTTCCACTATATCCTTTTTGAGATGGGGTGACTAAAAGTGGACACAGTATTCGAAGTGTGAGTGCACTCTGGATTTATATAGTGGCATTATGATATTTTCTGTCTTATTTTCTATCCCTTTCGTAATAGTTCCTAACATTCTCCTAGCCTTTTTGATCTCTGCTGTGTAATGAGTGGATGTTTTCAGAGAACTATCCAAAGTGACACCAAGATCTCTTTCTTGAGTGGTAACAGCTAATTTAGAATACATCATTATATATGTGTAATTGGGATTATTTTTTCTAACGTTCATTACTTTGCACTAATCAGTATTGAATTTCATCTGCCATTTTGTTGCCCAGTCACCCACTTTTGTGAGACCCCTCTGTAACTCTTTTCAGTCAGCCTTGAGCCATGTCTACACTACCACTTATGTCAGCAAAACTTGTCACTCAGGGGTGTGAAAAAACACCCCGCTGAGCGACATAAATTACGCCAGCATAAGTAGTAGTGTGCACTGCGCTGTGTCAGCAGGAGAGTGCTCATTGGGGATGATTGACACGGCTTTCTCTTTAGAACTAAATTCAGTTTTTTAAAATAGACCAGAAACATGACAGTATTTCCTGTTGTATCCTTGCTGTGACAAGGAATTTTCCAAATTTCCAGTTGATGAATTTTGTTGGTAAAAATTTGGTGAAAATGACAGGGCAAGAAGTTTTTTATGTGGATCAGGATTCCTATTCATGCACCAACTGCTGTCTCCCTCCTTCTCCTTCCCCACCATTTTCTCATTTATCCCGATAGATAAATAACAAGACATCTGCCATATCCCAGCATTGTGGTAGCTCCCCTGTGCTTAAGGGTGAAGCTAGCTTCCTATCAAAAATCAAATTTTCAACATCCCTTAATTTCCCCAGTAACAAGGCAGACCCCCAGAATTGTCACATGGAGGTTTTTCTGGGAAGTTTTGCGAAAAAAAGTCTGAAGAACAGTTTTATGGCATCAGATTCTCAACAATATTAGCTAGACTCAGTAGTGGAGGTGAAGGAGAATGCAAAGGAGCCAGCTGTGGCTCCGTGATTCTGGGGCAAATTGTATGCCAGGCTCAGAGCTGCTGTAAATTACACTGGCAGGCCCCTTATGGGCTTTTATTCCAACACAGACAAAATATACCTTCATTCCTGTTACTGCTGTACTGATGGGAAAAATACTGTAGTGTAAAAACATTTTACCTTGACTCAAGCTACAACCTTGATGCAACATATTTCCCAGGTCTCTTTCTGTCCTCCAGTTCTTTTGGCAGTAGAATTCATTTTAAAGGAATACGTTCCTTTTGTAGTTAAAATGATCTACAGTAGAGGTGTATCTCAAATGAGGTGTTAAACTGTCTAATCTCTGGAGGGAAAGTGAGTCAACATAGTTACCGTTTGATTATTATGAATAAAGCCTAATTGTTTGTAATGAACAAACAGGGCAATCATCAAGTGATCCATTCCCATACCTGTCATCCCATCTCAGGCCTGGTCTACACTGGGGGAGGGAGGGATCGACCTAAGATACGCAACTTCAGTTACGAGAATAGCATAGACTTCAGCGTATTCTCGTAGCTGAAGTTGATGTATTTTAGTTCAACTTACCTTGCGTCCTCACGGCGCGGGGTCAATTGCCACGGCTCCCTTGTTGACTTTGCTACTGCCTCTCACCGAGCTGGAGTTCAGCAGTCAACGGGAGAGGGATCGGGGATCGATTTATCGTGTCTACACTACCTGCGATAAATTGATCCCCGATAGATTGATCGCTACCTGCCGATCCGGCGGGTAGTGTAGACGTATCCTCAGCTTCTGGCAAGGATACCCAGAGCATGGGGTTGCATCCCTGACCACCTTGATGGACCTATCCTCCATGAACATATCTAATTCTTTTTTTAACCCAGTTATACTTTTGGCCTTCATAACATCCTCAGGCAACGAATTCCACAGGCTGACTGTGTCTTTTGTGAAGAAGTGCTTCCTTATTTTTTTTTTTAAGCCTGCTGCCTATTAATTTCATTGGGTGACCCCTGGTTCTTTTGTTATGTGAAGGGGTAAATAACACTCCCTATTCACTTTCTCCACACCATTCATGGTTTTATAGACTTCTATCATATTCCTCCTCAGTCATCTCTTTTCTAACATGAATAGTCCCCATTGTTTTAATCTCTCCTCATATGGAAGTTGTTCCATACCCCTAATCATTTTTGTTGCCTTTGTACCTTTTTAAATTATGATATATCGTTTTTGAGATGGGGTGACCAGAGCTGCATGCAGTATTTGCAACTCCTATAGGTGACAGTTTCTTTTAAACTTTATTTGATTCTGAAAAATACACTCAATTGAAAAAGAAAAGATATTTTATGGAGGACAGAGATTTGAACATACTGAAGTAAACATCATGTTACTGTGAAAACAGAGAGTCACAAGCCCTTATTTGAATGAGAGTATGTACTATAATATTAAAGAACCAGTTTGCTGTTACTGAGAAGTGCAAATGAAGATTATAAGTGTTCTTATGGAATGACATCTATTATCGAGAGTTTTTAGGTGGTCTTAAAAGTGTTAAGGCCCATTACTGATCATATTGTTATATTTGTCCTTAAAAGCTAATAGACAGATTTTTTTCTAAACAGCAACAACCTTCAGTTGTCTTATCCACTGATCAGTTTTTGACATGGATTTCTGGAACAAGGTGACCACATGGCAAGCTGTGAGACTGTTTATTATTATCATTATTATTTGTATTATAATAGCATATTTTTGTTGTGTGTATTTTAAAAAGACTTTTACAGGCACATAAGAAAATGGCATGTCAATATATACTGGAGCATAGAGAGAGAGGTACACAAACTCGTATTTTAGGGTTTGTGTATGGCGTAGGCAGATGTGTAGTAGGTTGGGGAAGAATCTTTCTGCCCAGGTATTATTATGTGGGTGGATGGATGGGCATGTCCTATCTGGGTGAGGTAATGTGGTTTTAATTCTGGGCTGTTACCATTTGTCCTTGTCTCTTATATGTTAAAAGTAGAGTACTGGCTAGAGCCCAGTGATCTTCAAACAGTCCCTAGGATTTTCAGATTCTGTCAGGGATTTATTTCATCCCTTTAATTTCTTGTATTTCATAGACTCATAGTTTTAAAGGCTGGAAAGGACCATCTAGTCTGATCTCCGGCACATCACACACCATAGAACCTCACCCACTCACACATCTGATAGGCCCATAACCTCTGGCTGAGTTAGTGAAGTCCTCAGATCTTGATTTAAAGACTTCAAGTTACAGAGAATCCACCATTTACTCCAGTTCAAACCGACAAGTGACCCGTGCCCCATGCTGCACAGCTCAGTTGTAGGTTCTCGTTTTGTCAGCCATAGTATAATGATGCATTTACTTTCAGTAGCTGTTAATATTTTGAGCAAGTATCGTTCTTTGTCATTATGGATATTTGGAGGTGTGTCCATTAGGACATAATAGTTTGAGTTTTTGATTGAAATATATGTCAAAAGATTTCTTTGAGCTTTCACGTGTGTGACCAGAATGTGTGGGTCTGTGGGCAGGTCCAGAAGGTGTGTGTGTGGTGGCCAATATGCCCACATCTTCTCCAGCAGAGGTTAGTAATTGCTAGAGTGTAAAAGAAGCATTTTATATCTTTCCACTGGAATTTTCTCCAAAGCACAGTGAGGAGGTATGTGTATAGGTATTCTGGAGGATGTCTGCCATTCCCTGTCATATCCTGGATTTCTGCTTCCTGTTTTTCATTGATATGTTGTGACTTAATTATTTCTGAATCACTAAGGGTTACATAACGTTTAACAATTAATTCTCTGGATCTACCTGTCTGAGCCTTTTTGGTGCCTCTTTCAGAATAGACAGTAGTGATGGTACAATATGTCTTCCTAGTCTGCACTGGACTGTAAGTAGTGTTTGTAACTGGATGAATTTGTAATCATTTGATTTTGGGAGCTGATGTTGAGAGCTCAATTTCTCATATGATTAATTCCTTAATGCTGGGTAGACTTTTTGTTATGACATATCGTGTAAATCAGAGGCAGGCAACCTACAGCACATGTGCCAAAGGCGGCACGCGAGCTGATTTTCAGTGGCACTCACACTGCTCGGTCCTGGCCACCGGTCCGGGGGGCTCTGCATTTTAATTTAATTTTAAATGAAGCTTCTTAAACATCTTAAAAACCTTATTTACTCTACATACAACAATAGTTTAGTTATATATTATAGACTTATAGAAAGAGACCTTCTAACAACGTTAAAATGTATTACTGGCACACGAAACCTTAAATTAGAGTGAATAAACTCCACTTCTGAAAGGTTGCCGACTCCTGGTGTAAATCAGTATGAAAAATACTTGTAATAAATTCCAGTATTCATGCTTTTTGTACTTACTGGAAGTTTTGTATTTTGGGTTACCTGACAAATAGTTCCTACACCTAACCACTGAGAAAAAGTTGCTGTTACGTAGACACTGTGAGTGGACTGTTGATTTAGTTCTTAGATTTTTAGCTATTGATCACTGAAAATTAATTCCCATTTCTTCAGTAAAGGAAAAATAATGTGAGGGACTTCTGAAAACAGCTGAGAAATGGTTGAACTATCCCATTTTTCAGTGCTCTCAAAATGCAGCTGAAGATGGGATTGGCTTTGCCAGGCCAAACTAATCCTCACGGAAGTAAAATTTTCCTGATTTTTAGCAATAAGCAATCACAGCTCCTGTTATAAAAATAGCATACACAAAATATTGCTGTATGCTTGGAAGCAGTTTAATTGTTTGCATGATGTCCATTCATACTGCCATACAAATATGCCAGATAAGACCCTGTAAGTGTTCTTTATTGCTCCACATCTTAAAAACTTGATTTCTTTCGCAATTTGCTTCAGGGGCTGAGTATGGAATTCCTCATATTCTGAAGCGGGATATAATTAACTGTATTAAAAACGTTGCTGCTGATATAACATACAGTATGAAATTGTCAAAATATAGGGTACAGATGCCAAAGTTTTGATTTAGCTTTCTATCCATGATCGTGTAGAGCTTGCAAACGAAACATTTGATATGTTTCTTAAACCTCTGGAGCAACATCTTTACAAGTTAAATTTTGCATGACATTGTTTGGTAGTTAGTATCCTGGTAACGTAATTAGCACAACAAGACATACAAACATAGTTACTATTCCGAGTGTTCATAATCAAACTAATACCAGTAGGAATCAGTATGGAATTGACCAGACGGTATCTTTTGGTTTGTACGTACTGCTAATTGGGATTATGTATTTTGGAACGCTAATCATTCAGTTGCCATGTGCATTAGCAGTGTATATGGAAGAGATTATCTTAATTTTTATAATTGCATGTACCTTTGTAATGAGCTTATTTACGGACTGGTCCAGAGCCCTTTGAAGTCAACGGAAAGACTCCCATTGACTTAAATGGGCTTTGGATCAAGCCCATGGAGATTTTAGGTTTTGTATTGGGTTTAACATAAGGGTAGCTAATTAGTCTCTTCTAGGTAACTAATGTGGCTGATGTTTTCAAGGAAGCGAACTATACTTTCATTTTTTTGGGTCCAGTTCTGCAGTCTTTAATGAGGTACAACTCCAGTTGCTGCATGTAAGTATAAATACTGGCATTTTCTGTAAGCAGCATTGCCTTCCCCAAGTGTTCAAAAATCACAAATCAGGTCCAAAAAAAAAAAGGATTAAAAATCAAGAAATTTTCAAAATAATACTTTAAAAAAAATGTGCTTTCTTGTTTTTGAACCGTTATGGTCCGCATCTTCAAGCTTTTCTCTGCAGCCTTGGGGGGCAAAGACCTTTTATTTTATCTTACATGAAGCTCAAACCTGAGGGCGTCAGAGATGAAAAGGGTGAGACAGCAAATACGCTGTGTAGAAAGCACCCCCAGTCTGTCTATTCATTTTGAACGAGGAGAAAAATCTGAGTGAAGTTGCTGAGCCCCTTCTGCCCCTTCCTCATAACAGACCCTTCCCATGTATTTAGTTTCTGATGAGGTTTCTCCAGGTGATTATCTATATTATTATTTAAGCACCGACAGTGAACTTGATGCTGGACAAAACAGAGACATGAAATCAGATCCTCAGCTGATGTAAATCAGTACAACTATGCTGAAGCCAATGAAGCTACCCTGGTTTATGCCATCTGAAGATCTGGCCCGTAATCTCCGCCTTGAGGTGTTTACAGTGATACATGTTGAATATAATAGAATTTTCCCTCCAGAACTTGCATACATGGGGCCAGATACGCCCACATAGGCAGAAAGGGTACAAACGACAATGCTCTTCTATTGATATAGGCAGCTGCTGTGGAGTAAGATTTACTCTGGAGGTGAGCGGGAGCCTTCTTATGGTTTTCAATGGAAGAGGGCAGCTTTAAATGCTTGTGGGGGCTCTTTAGGAGCCTTGTAAGAGGCTGCCTGGAAGATTTGCTGAATCAGCAAATACATATTGGCCTGGCACTGCCTCTTTCCTGCTCAGTTATGCTCAATAGGGATTGTGCTGGTTGACGGGAGAGAAGATTGTGTGTAAGCTGCCAAATGCCAGACTATCCCTGGAAGCTGAGAGAACCCAGTTAATATGGCCCATGGATGTTAAGTGTGTCTTTGTAGAGCTAGCAGCTCTAGACATCTCTAGGAGTACTTTATTTCCACACCAATAGAGGTAGGCCTCTAGCTAAAGAGAAAGAAATTGTGGCCAGGTCCACTGGTACATTGTGGTTGCTTTGCACCATCCAGTGATGTAATACAGCCATAAACCTAGTTTATTTGGTCGGTCACTGCTTTGGGTCAGTGGAATGGTACCAAACATTTAGAACATGCTGGTGAATCTGGCCCTATATCTTTAAGAAGCATACATAAAGAACACCAGTAATAAAAATCTTATTTATGTGGTGGATAAAATTGTTTCATGTGCTGTGATAGCTTTTAAAATAAAAGAAAATAAAGGCAACATTTATCTTTTTTTTCTTTGCTTTTGACCATTGAACCGTGAACCTACTTTCATTTGCATCACAAGCTTTGAACATCCAGGATGATGTATGTTAATTGGGTTTCGGTTCTTTTGACCCCAGCTCTGCCCTTAGGGAAAGCAAACATTTGTTCTCAATTTTCCTGGGGTTAACAAACTGGCCTTTGTAACAAACTGGCCAAGCTATGGCTCATTATATGAGCTGATAAGTTTGGTATGCAACACTGTGTTGAAATCTTTCAAATTTCAAAAGGTTTAGCTATATAGTAACATAAGTAATGTGACAGATGCTAGTTTTGCCATAGACGTATTGTAATACTTACTGCAGTAGCAGTGGGCCAGATCCTTCGCTGGTGTAAATTGGAATAGCGCTATCAACTTTAATGAAGCTACACTGATTTACACCAGCTGAGAATGTGGCCCAAAGAATGGCTTTATACATACACGCGTGTATGTGAGGGAAGGCTTGAAGCTGTTCAGGTGAGCCCCTTTGCTTTTGAACAGGACAAGGCAGCAGACCAGTTTAGTCATGTCATATTTTAGCGAGAGATTAAATGAATTCCATCAGCGTTGCAATCAGTGCAGGTGCCTCCAGACTTTCATCCTTCGGCATGGATTTCAGATCGCAGATGTGCAGTCAAGTTTGTTGCTTTCTGGAAGGAGAAGACAAGCTAAGAAGAATGCTTTCATTCTATTTTTAACTCTCCTCAAGGTGATGAAAGTTGCCTAGATTTTAGTCTCAATCAATCTTCCTAATGTACCAGACTCAGTTCCCCTCTTCCCCTCACAGTAATCCATTGCTTCTCATGTCTGATTAAATATTGGCGTGTGCCACCACAGACTACAATGGTAATAGTATGTAATTTTCAAGTATTAAGAGCTTAATTCTGCAAAGTTGTTGAGCACCTTCTACAAAGTCCTGTATACGCTCAGCCCAGTAGAAGCTTAAGTACTTTGCTAGACTGGGGCCTAAGTTTCTTATTTGTAACTAGACTGACCTCTCTTTGTGTGGGAAAGGGGAGAAGAGAAGGAGGAAAGTGAAGTCATATAATGTACCATTCATATATTCTAAAACTATAAGTATGGTAATCAACACAAAAGCTTACATGTTAATTATCACAAAGAGAAATATACCATTTGCTACATCTTTGGTTTTATGGCTCTGGCTGTGAGAGGCGCAGTTTGTAGCAAGCATAGTTCTGATCCCAGAGTAAACAGGGTCTTCTGTTGATTCAAATGTCACTCTTAGGTACTTTTTTCTTTACCTGTTAATGGTTAATACACTCATGAAAGTCTTGGAATGTGTCTGAGAGTCCCAAGCCAATATAGCCTGTGCCCCTGCAGTGTTGCTGAAAGTCTTCATAGCAGAAACTGTACTCAATTGTGATTTCAGCTTGCGCCATTGAATTGCATACTGCTCGGGTTGCCTGAACAATGTGGTGCTATTGCAGACTTCACTTTCACAAGTGGTGCTCAACCCAGTGTTGTCAATTTCTCATTTTCATGAGCAATAAATTGATGGTTAACATAGTTCTAATGCTAGTGTTAAACTAATGCTTCAGTCCCTCACCTTCAAGAGCACAAGATCACTCTCTGTTAAAACTTAAAAACCAAAATAGACTTAGAAAGTGTTTTATGCTTAATTTTTGTCTGACAGATAGAAACGTATGTTTATTATAGATAATTTGATTGTATATATGAGTTAATTATTTAATTGCTAAACATATTGTGTTTTTTTTTCTGCCAACAGTTAACAGTGGAAGATGTAAGTACAAGTATTAGCGAGCAGTGTGTGTATGTGTATATTGTTGCCAAATTTTATGAATATTTAACAAATACCTGTAAGGACTATAGTATAAGGATAAATAATGTATAGAATGTTTGTTATAGAATGACAATAATTTTTATTTATCATGCTTTTATTAGAAGTTTAATGCACATGCTGGTTGGGATTTTCAAAGGGGCTTAAGGGAGTTAGGAACCCTACTCCATTGAAATTAATGGGATTTAGGTGCTTCCTCACATAGAAATCCCAGCCTTAGTACCCTAGGTTTTGCTATGAGCTTCAGTCATGCTGCAAAAAGTGAGGATGAAAGTTTGGCTTAAATATACACACTTTAGAGGCCTCAGAATCATTGTTCTGTGAATGCTTCAATTTCAGAAGCCATGACCACCTGGGGCTGTGATCTCATCAGATTTCAGAAGCTAAGCTGAGTTGGGTTTAGTTAGTAGTTGTATGGGAGACCTCCAAGAAAATCTCAGTGTGCTATAGAAAGTCATTCTGCTGATTTAGTAGTAGTACTCTTCTGACTGAGTCAGTAATGAACAAATATGGCATTAGAGGGAACTGAACAGCAGTGTTGGAGATGCCATCTTTTTAGATGAAATAACATAGACATCCATGATGGTTGTAAGCATTAGAGATACCATGCTGTATTTCACAAGACTACTGGGGTTGGTTCCTATAGACTGACAAATTCTAATTTAAGTAATAACATAAAATTGCCCCTGAAGTTTAAGTTGGATACAGTGCTCTTTGCTTCCTTTCTTAAAATTGTACAGTCCTGCTGTGTGCTATCATGTAACACGATAAACTGGGACCTCACACAAATAAGAAATTATTACCCAGGCAGTTTTCACCAGGTGGCAGGTGGAAACTGCCTTGAAATGGCCCATTTGAAAGAAATTGAAGGAGCTTGGATATGAAAGCATAAGAGGGCCAGATTCTCATGGAAGTCAATAATACTGTGCTGATTAAAGTGAAATTAAACTACCGTACATTAGAGGATTTAGGTTCTAGTGTTGCTGGCTTCTTAACATAAGTGCAAATATTTACCCAAGGCTTCACTTGGGTTAATATGTAACTTGGTAGCCCCAGAGGGGTCAGACTATTCCAGACACCATGCCATTGTGGTCTCTCCTACAAAGGAAATACGAGCACATCAATGTATGCTTTAAACAAACACTGAGCCAGATATTCAGCTGGTGTAAATTGGCATAGCTCCATTGACTTCAATGGAATTGCACTGTTTTACACCAGCTGAGCACCCAGCCTCTTATTTAGGGTGACCAGACAGCAAGTGTGAAAAATCAGGACAGGGGTGGGTGGGGTGGAATAGGAGCTATATAAGAAAAAGACCCAAAAATCGGGACATCTGGTCACCCTACTCTTATTTATGTGTTTTGTGTATTTAAAATATATTGCTCTCTTAGAAAATACAGCTCTTTTCATACCCAGAGATGGCTTAGCAACAGCTAGGCAGAAGTCGGTCTAACGTGTGAACTGATAGCTGTTAGGGAAATGTGAAACAGAAAACCACATTTCTCTCATTTACACATTGCTTATGAGGCTTTAAATGTCTGTAATGCTATATACACTGTGCTTTGTTTAAAATGGTAGCACTGTAGTGAGCATGCTTATGTGGCTACATATTTACTGACTTGAAAACTTCTGGTGTGCAAAACTCAGGTGCAGAACTCCACAGTGTTTCAACTAGTGTTTCTTTTTGTGGTTTATTCTTTTCTCCTATCTTTCTCCTGTACCTATTCCACATATACAGAGAAAGATTGTGCTTGGTCTTTGGGCACGTGCACAGTGTGGAGATGGGTGCAAAGAGTGTTTCTTGCCTTTTGCCACCTGAACCAGGGTCAGGCATAATTGTAGTAGTGACCTTGAAGGGGTAGCCACCCCAAAGAGGGTAGGGGAAGACCTGGCCAGACCTGCCAATACAGCATAACTGTCCACATAAGGGTGAGAGAGAATCCTAGGAGCAATGCAGCAGATCTGTTCCCATTGTACAGTGGGGAATGCCAAAGGGACTTCCTATAGAGCAGTGCAGTTCTGTTCTGCCCCCAAAAAGGTCCAGTGCTTGTTAGACCCAATCTGGGACACCGTGTGCAGTATTGTCAATTACTAAAGCTTCTACTACGGCAAATATTTATGTGCCATTAGAGTGGGTTAATGTTGCTCTGGAAACCTTAACATTTTCCACTTTCTGATTTTTGTGTGTGGACTTAAACTGGCAACCTTTAATGTTGTGCTAATGTAGCTTTTTTGCCTTTAATATAAGGCACGTTTGGTTCTAACAAACGTGGAGAACTGTGTAGGGTTTTATTTTGTTCTTACTTGTGCTACTTTTGGAGTAAAAAGGAAAAATATAATGGCTTTACCCAAACTGTTCCCATCTTGCATTCCCTAATGATTTGCTCATTTAAAAATGGGGCGATCTTGTTTTCTAGATAGACGAGAGAAGGCTGCTGGGAATAAAATGGCTTTGTTTAGAGGGTAACCCAAAAGACAGATTTGCAGGCTGAAGCCAGAGTGTCTATTATTGGCAGAAATACAAACCTTTCAATAATAAATGAGCCGTTAGCAGCTGTAATACTGTATCTGTCCTCAGGGGCCAAGTACAACAACATAGTGGCCTACTGAGGAACTTGGCTAGAAATTTATGGTTTCATCAGCTTGCAGAAACAACTACAGTAATTAATTGGACACACCAGGGAATAACCTAAATGGCTTGTTCTTTGTGATTAGAGAGCACTTCTTTAACTAGCTCTCCCATGAAGTGTGGGTCACTGAAGTCTGGGTGGAACAAAGTATATTGAAGAATTTAGTTTTGGTAGATTATTTAATGTTTGCAGTATATATATGATGTTAATGGGCCCAATCATATAGTTCTTGCCCGCAGAAACTTTCGTTAAGGTAGACGGGAGGCTGTGAGTGCTTGTCAGATGCAGGAGTCAGCCCTGAAAATGTTGAACAGCCATTAGAAAAGGTGTGTAGGTGTTACATGATGGGAAGGGTTTGGTGTGATGAGGGGAAACAAGCTGATGGAAGTGGATACACCCAGTTTTTTGTTTCTTAAAATCTAAATAATAAATATATGTTCTTAAATAGTTTCCGCTTTTTTAGCAAGTGAATAGGCTACACCTGTGCTTAGCTTGCATCTCATCATAAGT
Source organism: Mauremys mutica (assembly GCF_020497125.1). Lineage (NCBI taxonomy): Eukaryota > Metazoa > Chordata > Testudines > Geoemydidae > Mauremys > Mauremys mutica. The sequence goes on from NC_059073.1 coordinate 108,430,577, forward strand.
AGTAGTAACTGTTCAAAGCATTCACTAATAAGTTTTTGAAGCTTTTAAAGTTAAATCTTTAAACTTGACGCATGAAATGTTAGCCACTCAGATCTCATTAATGGTCAAGGAATTGTGCTGCTAGAGCCTTGAAAGTCCAGTTGGGATTGTAACCTTGGGGAAATGTTTTCGAAGTTGGTTACAAATTTGCACCTGCAAAATGGGTGTGCACGCACACAGTTCTCATTTATGTTCAGAAATAGGGTAAATGTATAATTACCCCATTGTTAGAAAGTCAAAAGGCTCATAGGTACAATGCCTAGGGCCTTTGAAAAAATGACCTCTAAAGTCCATTGAAAGGAAGCAGTCTATAAAGATTTTTTTAAAATATACTCTCTTCAGAAAGCTTAATTACTTTCTGTGCTGTTTTTTGTACCTTTGTAGTTTTGAACGTCTAGCTGAAGGTCAAATGGGATCACTGGGTTAATTTAATTAAAAAGAAAGAAGAAACTTTCATATGCATCCATGTTTTGGGATGTAGAGGCAGTGGACAGCCAATACCAAAAGTGAATGATTTCATAATATAAGGCCAGAGAACTACACATCGGAAAGTCTGTTCATGCTGATGTGCCTGGGGGAGGTAGCCTCTTCTGGGAAGTAGTATGGATTAGTGAATAGAGCACTGGACTGGCACTCAGGAGACTTGGATTCTGTTCCTGGCTCTGTCAGAGGTTACTGGATGGTGTTGGGCAAATCACTTCACCTATCTGTGCCTCAGTTTGTAAAATGGGGATAATGACACAGCCTTCCTTTATAAAGCGCTTTGAGGAATATTGATGAGAAGTTCTATATAAAAGTATTATTATTATTTTATTATGTTTGAAAAGTGGTTGTGTCTCCATCTGCTTCTTCTGGTGCTTTTGAAGATTCTTGAAATGCATTTCTTGCTGGCCTTGTGTTCAATGCGGGAAATCTGTTCCAGAATCTAAAAGGAAATATAACGAGTAGGGTGTTGAAAGGCCACATTACTGGGGAAGAAGGAGGGAAATCCTACAAAAAAGCCCCTTCGTGTGGAACATCTTTCTCTATTCCCCAGCACCCAGGGATGTTGCTGGTTAGGATAGTTAGTAGTGACCTAAGGATCACGTTTGGAGAATCTGGAACCAAAGGATCAAATCAGTCTTTAGGTAGACAAGTACTGTTAAGTACTGAAGCCAGTCTGCTTTATGCTGTAGATTGGACTGACAGCCCCAGCATTGGTTGGGAGTGGAATATGCTCTGCATCAGTTGTTCTTTGAACACAGCCCAAGATCTGGGTCTAAATATTCAGACTAGTGAATACTAAAGTATGATTATTGTCAGCCTAGCCCTTAGCAGCATGCTTTTCAAAATGTTTCCTTGCTTCTTGGCTTTGAAGCTCTTTGCTACACTGGTTACATTGGTAAATGATCCTTTGACACTGACAGCAGCTACAGGAACATCTTCAAAATATTCCCAATTTGGCTCCCTTTTGCAATCTGGAGACATGGCAAATTTCCCTCCTCCGCCAAAAGCCTAGTATGGTAAAAGACTGATATAGTAACACTGTAAAAATGAACCTTAAAATGTTTTTCTTTAAAACTGACGCCAAAAATTACCAAGATCCTTCATAATTTGGCAGCCTCTACAAAATCTCTGTGCTCCAACTATGCCAATTACAAACAATGTCACAACAATCGTTGTCTCTCCCTGCCCAGGCTAGTAATGTAGAAGAGTGCCAGGATTTCCCAAAGTCCCAGGGTCTAATTTAAAGCCCATTGAAGTTCATGGGAAGGTTTCTACTAGGGTTGCTACCTCTAAGGTACAAAAAACCACGACATCTGGGAGCATCCTGAGCCCATAAAACTGGACAGCTGGCAGTGTACCCTGAACACCGTTACAGATTTCCGAGGACAGCTATCTCAAAAAAGGGACAACCCTGGGAAAACTGGGACATGTGGCAACCCTTGTTCTCACTGACTTCAATGGGATTTAGAGCAGACATTAAGGCACACACTGGTTTACAGACAGATAGTACAGACGAACAAAACAGACTTCAAAGAGATATCCTCGACCACCTCAGTAAATGGCTTTAGTGAAGAGGAGATCCACAGGAGTTCCAGGAATCCAACTCCCAGCCCGCTCCACAGGCACTTCTGGAGTCTAGGGCTGCACTAACCTCCTCAGCCATTCCATCTGTTCCCCTGCTGAGAGTATAGCCAAAAGCTTCCCGCACACTGGGGCTCAGCTAGTTCCCACAGATTGCAGCTACCCTGTGCCAAAGGAATGCCGGCCCATCTCGTGGAATCCCAAAATCCTGCCAGACCTGAGCAGAGGGCCTGCTTTGCTTGAGTGGACAGGGAGTATGTTTGATCCTGAAAATGCACAGTTAGTAGTGAGTTTAGTACTCACTACTGTGAACTACTTCAGTGGGCCTGCTCACGGTAGTAAGCGCTAATCTCAGTAGTGTTGGCAGGATCTGCCCCTTGACCAATAGTCATCTGACAGTCCCAGGCTACAACATCTCTTTAATTCGGTTCCATTAATAGTATTAAATAAAATAGATTGTAGGCTGAACGGGACCTGTCATGAATCTACTGTGCTTAATATTTGCATGGCTATTTAATGTATAGCATTTTAGTATTGTCTATTATATGGTATTAAACTTTTTTTTACCATGTAAGTGACTACAATAGGGGGCTGTAGAGTCTAATTTGTTTTTAAGTCTCATCTCTGTTTTTAATTGATTTTAATTTTTAAAATTGCTTTCATTTTTTTAAACCTATTTTTATCCCCTCTGCTTTTGGTGCTTAGTTACTACAATGCCAGCTCTAAGTACATTTTTACCATACATATTTGCCTTTTATATTATAGGTCACTTGAAATGTTACCAATGATAAATGTTGCCACTCTTCTTTGATGGTAGTTACTGTGTAAACCAGGGGAGTTTCCTTAGGGGGTTGTCACACACCCCCACCAACTGAATTCGTTCACATGCATCACTGCCAAAGGGGGAAAAAAATCATTGTGTTGGAAAAAAAGATAGAAGATTGGAATCCAGAAAGACGTCATAAATAGGTTTTACGCAGAAATATATTCAGTGACTGTAAATAAATTTGGAACTTTAGGCACAACAACAGAATAATACTTTTTAAGAACACCACAGTGAAAAGGAAAAACTAAAACGTTCAACCCTTACTTATGCTCTGTTAAGGGCAGGCATTCCTGCCCACATTCCATTCTTCTGTTGTGTACAGATAAGTCATTTCATGCACATTTGAAGTGGGGGGAACGCTATTCTAACTGGGCAGCATTTTGCAGTCTGTTAAATTCTACCTCAGCCTCTCCCATTCTCCCACGCCAAAGTAGCATCAATTACTGCAGACAGTTTGAGGTCATTTACACTGCTTACTCCTCCAAGGCGTGGACATGCCCCTCTAGGGTAGTGGTTCTGAAACTTTTTTGATTGGGCTCCCCTTCTTTGTGTCTGTAGTCATTTACACATCCGTCCCCGGCCCAGTACACATACACCACCCACCATTTGTCACAGCAGCCTTAGCGCTCCATTGAACCCTTATTTCTGGTGAAGGATTGGGGTGGGGGAGCAAGAGAGCCCACATGGCAGAGCTCTGGCTGTCCCCTTTATCCCTGCCTCTCAGGTGTGCATAGCCCTTCTGCATGAGCCCCAGCAACCGGGGGCTGACAACCAGAGCTCATATCAACAACAATAAATAAAGCACACAGCTTGCGCCTCCCTTGGGAGGCCTGCTGCCCCATAGTTTGAAAACCACTGCTTTAGGGAATTTCTGGGGCAGTCGTGGTTGTGATGAGCAGTTAGTGTCAAATGGGCTGAAGGGGGCAGGAAGTTTTTGAAGGAGAGTGGTCTTTGCACAGATTTCCCCATCTGAGGTGCATCCCAAGAGTTCTGCAGGTTTGGGAAATGGAATCTTTGAGCCCTCAGACCCCTGCTATGGAGAGGCAAATCCTGCCTCCCTTTCCCCACCCCCAGTGCAAAAAATCAAAGGATTACACATGCTTAGAATCTCTCAAGAAATGACCCTTGGTAACTAGCATCCCAAGTCTCATTCCTTTCACAGCAAAACATGCAATTCTAAGCAATGGACTACCTGAAAATTTGCAGAGATTGAGTGACAGTACAGAACTGGTAGATTAAACATAGAGTCAATAATTTCTGAGCTCTAATCGTAGCTCTACTATTGACTAATTTGGCTGACAAAGGTACCTGTATACATAGAACATACAAATATACAATGTCAATGAAGCACACATTATATGGATTAAAAACTGGCTATCTGATAGATCTCAAAAAGTGATTGTAAATGGGGAATCATCATCCATAGGGGGTGCTTCTGGTGAGGTTCCTTCCTCAAGGGTCTGTACGTGGCCTCATGCTATTTAAAATCTTTATCAATAACCTGGAGGAAAATATAAAATCATAGCTGGTAAAGTTTGCAGATGACACAGTAATTGGTGCAGTGGTAATGGTATGGCCAAGTCAGTTCTACAGAATTATCTGTGTTGCTTGGTAAAGTGGGCTTACTTGAACAATTTGTGTTTTTAGTACAGCCAAATGCAAGGTCATACATCTGGGAACAAAGGGTGTAGGTCACATATATAGGATAATGGGAATGTATTTTGGAAAGTAGTGACTCTGAAAGCAATTTGCAGATCAGAATCAGTAATTATCTGCCATAAGCTCTGTTGTGATAATTGGGCCTACACATTTATCTTAATCATGAGAGCAACTGTAAAAGCTGTGAGATAGTTTATAAAGTACCACAATAACCTACAACAACAAATGTTGATGTGGAAAAGGTGCAAAAGCGAGGCAGACTGAATTAGCCTAAACCAAAAGGCCACTGTTATAACTAAAGGACTATGTTAAGATTATGCCTGGAAAAGAGGAAAAGTGGAACCAGAAATCAATCAACCAAAATTGGTGTGTCAGAAATTAGGCCTAATTGGTGGACAAAATAATGAGGGGATGGGACTTTCCACCCATCACTCCCTTTTGGGATCCTTAAAAAGAGACTTTGGGGGGAAATATGGATGGATGGGTGGAGGTGAAGCAGAGGGCCTACCGTGACACTGGGTGACTGAGAGGGAAGAGAAGGAGAAGAGTGAATTTTACCATCATGACTGCCACTCCCACTTTCTCCTGGGACCCTGTACTTCTTCGTCCTAATCCTGAGAGATGTTCTGACCAGAGTAGGCCAGAGAGAGGTACCAGATGACATTGCCACCGCCACCAGCTCCGACTAAATCCCGAACACAACCTGGGATATGAGATTTTGTCACCTCCCTGCTCCCCCATCCCACGTATTCTTTTTCTTCCCTGCCTTATTTCTTCTCTTTTACTATCTCTCTCCTTTTGCCTTCTGTCTAATAAGTCTGGCTTAGCCAGCCAAGACTGCATATTTCACAACTTGCTTTAAGTCTGTGAATAGACAGATTTCAGAGTGGTAGCCATGTTAGTTTGTATCAGCGAAAAGAACGAGGAGTACTTGTGGCACTTCATCGGATGCATGCAGTGGAAAATACAGTAGGAAGATATATATTTACAGAGAACATGAAAAAATGGGTGTTGCCATACCAACTCTGAGTTCTCCTGCTGATAATAGCCCACCTTAATTGATTAGTCTCATGCATGCATCTGATGAAGTGGGTTTTAGCCCACGAAAGCTTATGCCCAAATAAATTTGTTAGTCTCTAAGGTGCCACAAGTACTCTTCGTTCTTTTTTGCAAATAGAAGGAGGCAGCTAAAAGCAATGCTGTAAATGACTTGATGCTGTTACAATTTGCCAGGTCTGAGAAGTGGCTGATAAGACCGTGTGCCATGCCCGGGTTTCTCCAGCGGTGAGATTGCAAGTGAGAGTCAACATCAGAGACAGAAGCTGGATTTTTTATCTTTACTCGTCTTTTCTTTACCGTCTTGTAGGTGTCTTGTTTTGCCTTTTAGGAAATGGGATCGGACTTTAACAACAGCTCCAGCCCATTTCAACTAACTGCTTTTCTTCTCCCCAAAAGGACAGTTATTACCATCTTTAATATTATCTAATAGACTGTCAAACAAGGTTCCCCCCTCCCTCCCCCAAAGGCTCTCTACAGTTAAAGTGATAGGGAATGAGGGATGCTTAAATGAAAACCTTACTTAACATTTCAAACGCTATAACTGTTTTTCCTTCTTTTTTGTATTTTTAATAAAGGTTTTATAAAATATAATAAACAAGATTTTTAATGGTATGTTTGCCATAGTACGAAAGCAGACTGAAGTCTCTGTATACCAAACCCAGAACCTTGTTTAAAACTGCTTCGTGTTGGACAGTTACAGCATCATGTTAAAACCTTTGACTTGGGCCCATTTATTCACCCTGAATAAATTCATCAGTGTGATGTGGTGATTAAGAGAGCAAATATGATCTTTGGATGTCTAAGGGCAATATCAAGTAGAAGCAGGGAGATGTATAATATATACTGCCTTAATGAGACCATTTCTGGAATACTGTCTCCGGTATTCCACTTTGGAAAACCTGCCTTACTGGGAGAGACAAAATAGCTTATTCTAGTTTATCCAAGAGAAGGTTAAGAGGTGACTTGATCACATTTTTTTAAATACTTGTGCGGGAAGAACATTTCTGATAGAGAAGGATCTTTAATTTGTCAGACAAATACATAACAAGAGCCAATGACTGGAAGGTGAAGCTAGAGAAACTCAGAGTAAAAACAAGATGCACATTTTAAAGTCAGGGTAACTAGCAATTGGAACAATTTACCTAGCTGTGTGGTGGATTCTCCATCTCTGGAAGTCTTTAAATCAATACTGGATGTCTTTCTAAAAGATATGTGGTAGATAAACCAGAAAATTAGGGGGGAGGCAGTTCTAGATTTGATTTTGAGAAATAGGAAGGAACTGGTTGAGAATTTGAAAGTGGAAGGCAACTTGGGTAAAAGTGATTATGAATGGTAGAGTTCATGATTCTAAGGAATGGTAGGAGGAAGAACAGCATAATAAAGACAATGGATTTCAAGAAGGCAGACTTTAGCAAACTCAGGGAGTTGGTAGGTAAAATCCCATGGAAGCAAGTCTAAGGGGAAAAACAATTGAAGACAGTTGGCAGTTTTTCAAAGAGACATTATTAAGGGCACAAGAGCAAACTATTCCACTGTGTAGGAAAGATAGGCAGTATGGAAGGAGACCACCGTGGCTTAACCAGGAGATTTTCAATGATCTAAAACCCAAAAAAGAGTCCTACAAAAAGTGGAAACTCGGTCAAATGACAAAGGATGAATATAAACAAATAACACAAGTACGTAGGGATAAAATTAGAAAGGCCAAGGCACAAAACGAGATCAAACTAGCTAGAGACATAAAGGATAACAAGAAAACAGTCTATAAATACATTAGAAGCAAGAGGAAGACCAAGGACAGACTAGGCCCGGTACTCAATGTGGGGGGAAAGACAATAACAGAAAATGTGGAAATGGCAGAGGTACTTAATGACGTCTTTGTTTTGGTTTTCACCAAGAAGGTTGGTGGCGATTGGACGTCTAACATACTGAATGCCAGTGAAAATGAGGTAGGATCAGAGTCTAAAATAGGGAAAGAATAAGTAAAAAATTACTTAAACAAATTAGATATCTTCAAGTCACCAGGGCCTGATGAAATGCATGCTAGAATACTCAAGGAGCTGACTGAGGAGATATCTGAGCCATTGAAAAGTCATGGAAGACATGGACGATGGGAGACATTCCAGAAGACTGGAAGATGGCAAATATAATGCCCATCTATAAAAAGGGAAATAAGGACAACCTGGGGAATTACAGACCAGTCAGCTTAACTTCAGTACCCAGAAAGATAATGGAGCAAATAATTAAGAAATCAATTTGCAAACACCTAGAAAATAATGAGGTGATAAGTAACAGTCAGCATGGATTTGTCAAGAATAAATCGTGTCAAACCAACCTGATAGCTTTCTTTGATAGGGTAACAAGCCTTGTGGATAGGGGAGAAGCAGTAGATGTGGTATATCTTGATTTTAGTAAGGCTTTTGATACTGTCTCACATGACCTTCTCATAAACAAACTAGGGAAATGCAACCTAGATGGAGCTACAATAAGGTGGGTGCATAACTGGTTGGGAAATCATTCCCAGAGAGTAATCATCAGTGGTTTACAGTCATGGTGGAAGGGCGTAACAAGTGGGGTCCCACAGGGATCGGTTCTGGGTACGGTTCTGTTCAATATTGTCATCAATGATTTAGATAATGGCATAGAGAGTACACTTATAAAGGTTGCGGACGACAGCATGCTGGGAGGGGTTGCAAGTGCTTTGGACAATAGGATTAAAATTCAAAATGACCTGGACAAACTGGAGAAATAGTCTGAAGTAAATAAGATGAAATTCAATAAGGACAAATGCAAAGTACTCCTCTTAGGAAGGAACAATCAGTTGCACACCTACAAAACGGGAAATGTGCCTAGGAAAGAGTACTGTGGAAAGGGATCTGGGGGTCATAGTGGATCACAAGCTAAATATGATGTGTAACACTGTTGCAAAAAAAGGAAACATCATTCTGGGATGTAAGCAAGACACGAGAAGTAATTCTTCTGCTCTACTCCATGCTGATTAGGCCTCACCTGGAGTATTGTGTCCAGTTCTGGGTGCCACATTTCAGGAAAGATGTGGACAAATTGGAGAAAGTCCAGAGAAGAGCAACACAAATGATTAAAGGTCTAGAAAACATGACCTATGAGGGAAGATTGAAAAAAAATTGGTTTGTTTAGGCTGGAGAAGAGAAGACTGAGAGGGGACATGATAACAGTTTTCAAGTACATAAAAGGCTGTTACAAGGAGGACAGAGAAAAATTGTTCTTAACCTCGGAGGATAGGACAAGAAGCAATGGGCTTAAATTGCAGCAAGGGTGGTTTAGGTTGGACATTAGGAAAAACTTCCTGTCAGAGTGGTTAAGCACTGGGATAAATTGCCTAGGAAGGTTGTGGAATCTCCATCATTGGGGATTTTTAAGAGCAGGTTGGACAAACACCTGTCAGGGATGATCTAGATAATACTTAGTCCTGCCTTGAGTGCAGGGGACTGGACTATTTGACCTCTTGAGGTCCCTTCCTGTTCTATGATTCTAAATATTGTCTTGATGCAGGGATAACTGGATGAGGTTATCTGGCCTATGTTATGCAGGACATCAGACTAGATGGTCATAATAATCTCTCCTGACCCTAAAATTTGTGACTATCTGGCAGGTCCCTTAACCTCTTTGTCAGTTTTCCAATCTACAAGACAGATGATAATACTTACAGGGTGTTTTCAGGTTGAATAAATTTGTTTGTAAAGCCATTTGAAGATATAAATGTTGAAATGAGGCTTATTAATTAAGTTGATGCAACTTTTTATGTGGACGGGGACTGATAAAGCTTATAAGGGACTAAAGCATGGGCTATTTTTCATCCTACGATTGGGCATGTAACTTGCGCTAACTATATAAGTATTGCAAAGCATGTTTCTATTTGTGAGTATGGTGTGTTGAATCCTTCAAACCTGTGACCCTTTCTTGGGGTATTGTGAGATTGTAAATACATTTTCCTTTATTTTTGGATGTTTGTTTGGGATTTTGTCAGCCCACCTGGCTCAATGATTTATGAATTATAGTAGATTAAATGTCTTCCCTTTAGTTGGTTTTTTTGGGGGGGGAAGAAGATGTGTTTACCTTTTATGTGTTTATTTTTTTACTTGAAAATTTGAAAGAATGTGATGAATGCCATATGGAAGCCTAGCTTGATAGACTTGGATAACTTTCTATTAAATATTAATGTCATGACTACTGAGCACTCTGAACACAGTGTTTATTAAAAAGGGAGGCAGTATGGTCTAGTGATTAATGCCAATGTCCGGGGATCGGTTAGCCTGTGTTCTATTCTGAATGCCACAGACTTCTACCTGAGTAAGTCATTTAACCTTTGTGTGCCTTTTCCCATCTGTAAAATGAGGCTCATACTTACCCTCTTTTGTAAAGTGCTTTGATAATAAAAGAGCTGGATGAAAAGGGCTGTATAAGAGCAAAATATTTATTAAACTCTAAGGCCTAGAGGCACTTAGCTATTGTACTGAATTGAAGCTGCAGGTTTGACTTTCCGAACCAGTAGGCATGAACTATGAGAACTAAGACAGAAACACTGTCAGAAGTCAGGGGTGAAGTTTGGGAGGTTGACCCTTGTGTGACTCAACAGCGCTTACTGGCAAGTCAGTAATGGCATCTGCCGAGCTCTGAATGTCAGTGCAGGTTTTGTGGCGACATAACTCCTGCATATTGGGAGGGATAGAGGAAAGCTTTATAAGGGGGCGGGAAGGAAGGTCTTCATGAAGGCAAAAGGTCAAGGTCCAAATTTTATAACCTAATATAATTCCCCCAAGAAGGGCCCCAGCCATTATAGTATGCTGTTGTACCCCAGAGAGTAGTTAGTGCCAGATGGCAGTAGTGTGAAGTTAAACTTACTGCTGGAAAAAGAGGAGTGAGGTAAAAATAAAATGAAATACATTTTTTAAAAAGTCCTGTCCTAAGATAAAGACAGAATAAATGACTTTATACTTTTGTCCTTCCAGGTGAAACCAGTTACCCACAGTAGAATCAATGTGTCAGCACGGTTTCGAAAACCACTTCAAGAGCCATGCACTATTTTGTAAGTAGGATTTTCAGTTAAGGGAGGTAATCCACCATCCTCTTTTTCTTGTTTATATTGAGTTTTATTTAAACACAACTACACATGATTTAACTTTCCTTTATTCTTTCAGTCTGATTGCTAATGGAGACCTTATAAATCCAGCAGTGCGCCTCTTCATCCCTAGAAAAACACTAAATCAATGGGATCATGTTCTTGAAATGGTAACAGAAAAAGTAACCCTCCGAAGTGGAGCTGTGCACAGGTATGGGGAAGTTGTATATTTATAACATATACTTTACATATTAACATATCTTTAAATCTCTATAAATAGAGCTGGTTGGGGACTGAATTTCTATTCCATAGGAAATTCTGACATCTTGAAAAAAATTGTTCCTAATCAGAATGAAAATCTGAAATTTTGCATTTCCACTTAAATGAAAGTTCCAAAAAAGTGAGTCAGTACAGTTGAAATGTTTTGTTTTGGCTTTATAGTTTTGACAAATATAATTTTAAATATAATATATAAGGACAATACAACATTAACATTAATATTTAATGTAACTATAAAAACAAAACAAAAACAATAAAGTCAAAATATAATGTTTTAACATTATTGAAATGAAATGTTTTGACTTCTGTCATGAAGCATTTTATCAAAATTTACATGTTCCCACAAAATATTTCAATTATAAAAACCCTACATTTTTCAATGGGAAACTGGCCCATCTAATTTCTTTCAACCAGCTCTATCCACAGCCGACCATTTTCTGATGACTTGGGCCCAGCAGTATGCTCAGAAAGTCAACCAGCTCAATTTCTGTCTGACCAAGGTGGGAAGTTGGTTCCAAAGTTATACAAGCATCTCAGCTCATCTCGGTTGACACAGTATTGATTAGAGGAGAGATGATCTCTCAGGTAGGTAGGTCCCAAATCATTTAGGGCTTTAAAATCAGCCCCTTTAATTGTACTTGGAAATTATTTGGGAGCCAGTTCAAGTCCTTGAGCACAGATTAAATGTGCTCTCTTTGGGAAACACTGAAGTAAGCAGGCTGCCAAATCCTGCACTAACAAAATTTGTGGCCTTCCAGTACATCCCCATGTAGGGCATGTTACAGTAATCCACTTTGCAGATGGGAAAGGCATGGTTAACTTAGGTAAGGTCTGCATCCGAGAGAAAAGATCACAGCCCTGTACCAGTGAAGCACTCTTTGCAACTGATGCTTACTAAGCTATTCTGGAGCAGGTGGGAGTCAGTAAGACCCTCGGGTTGTAAAACTGTGGGTACGTCTACACTACGGGATTATTCCGATTTTACATAAACGGGTTTAGTAAAACAGATTGTATAAAATCGAGTGCACGCGGCCACACTAAGCACATTAATTCAGTGGTGTGCGTCCACGGTCCGAGGCTAGCATCGATTTCTGGAGCGTTGCACTGTGGGTAGCTATTCCGTAGCTATCCCATAGTTCCCGCAGTCTTCCCCGCCCCTTGGAATTCTGGGTTGAGATCCCAGTGCCTGATGGGGCAAAAATCATTGTCGCGGGTGGTTCTGGGTAAATGTCGTCAGTCACTCCTTCCTCTGGGAAAGCAACGGCAGACAATCATTTCGCGCCCTTTTTCCCTGGATTGCCCTGGCAGACGCCATTAGCATGGCAACCACGGAGCCTGTTTTGCCTTTTGTCACTGTCACCGTAAGGGTACTAGATGCCACTGACAGAGGCGATTCAGCAGCGCTACACAGCAGCATTCATTTGCTTTTGCATGATAGCAGAGATGGTTATCAGCCGTTCTGTACCATCTACCATGTCATTGTAAATTGGCAATGAGATGACGGTTACCAGTCCTTCTGTGCTGTACCATCTGCTGCTGTCATAGGTGCCCCTGGCTGAGATTGGCCGGGGGCGCAAAAGACAAAAATGGGAATGACTCCCTGAGGCAATCCCTCCTTTATGGTACCTAAAAGTAGAATCAGTCCTGCCTAGAATATGGGGCAAGTGTACTAGAGAACCAGTGTATCAGAGAACCAGAGAGCACAGCCGCTCCGTGTCAGATCCCACAGAAATGATGAGCTGCATGCCATTCACAGGGGGTGCCCGACCTGTTGATTCCCTCCTCCCTCAGCCTTCCTGGGCTACCGTTGCAGTGTCCCCCCATTTGTGTGATGAAGTAATGAATGCAGGAATAAGAAACAGTGACTTGTTACTGAGATAAAATGAGGGGAAGGCAGCGTCCAGCTGCTATGATAGTCCAGACAGGACATTAAGCAGTGTGGGGGAGAGGAGCCCAGCATCCCGCTGCTATGATAGTCCAGGCAGTACAGAATCTTTTCTTTACACATGAAGGGCAGGGGCTGATGGAGCTCAGCCTCCTGTTGCTATGATGAAGATGGTTACCAGCCGTTCTGTACCATCTACTGGGAATGATCGGGAGTTTTTTACCCAGGCACCCCCAGCCGACCTCACCGGAGGCCAGCCAGGAGCACTCACGGGCTGATGATGAGGACGGATACCAGTCCTATTGTACTGCACCATCTGCCACAAGGCTGATGATGACGATGGATATCAGCCATATTGTACCATCAGCCACCAAGGGGGGGGGCGAGGATGCTGCCGTTGCCTGCCCATACAGCGATCACATCCGTACGGTCCATGCTGGAGCTCTTTTTGGATTTTGATTTCGGACTGCATCGCCACCTGTGCTGATCGGAGCTCCATGCTGGGCAAACAGGAAATGATATTCAAAAGTTCGCGGGGCTTTTCCTGTCTACCTGGCCACTGCATCCGAGTTCAGATTGCTGTCCAGAGTGGTCAGTGGTGCACTGTGGGATACCGCCCGGAGGCCAATACCGTCGATTTGCGGCCACACTAACCCTAATCCGATATGGTAATACCGATATTAGCACTACTCCTCTCGTTAGGGAGGAGTACAGAAACCGGTTTAAAGAGCCCTTTATATCGATATAAAGGGCCTCTTAGTGTGGACGGGTGTGGCGTTAAATCGGTTTAACGCTCCTAAAACTGGTTTAAACGTGTAGTGTAGACCAGGCCTGTATAACCCTCCCTCTTCCCACCCCCGCTCCACTCCTGCCCCACCTCTTCCCGCCCTGTTCCACCCCCTCCCCTGAGCACGCTGTGTCCTCACTCCTCTCCCCTCCTCCCCAAATCCTCCTGCACGGTGCGAAACAGTTGATCACGGTGGGTGGGAGGCATGGGGAGGGAGGGGGAGGCGCTGATCTGCAGGGCCCATCGGTGGGCAGGACGTGCTGGGGGTGGTGTGGGGGAGAGCTGATGGGGGGCTGCCGGTGGCTGCTCAGCGTCCACGGAGTTGGTGTCTATGCATGGCATTTGAACCATTCAGTGTTTTCCTTTTCTGGTTTCCTATTAACTTAGTTTTCATATTCTGTTCCTTAAAATGCTAGGAATACATATTAAATAAGTTAGTAAAGTGATCATTGTTCCTTAATAAGTTACAAATTAATTGCTGTGGTTTATAGTCACTATGTTGTCATCCTGTGAGACCACTGATGCCAGAAAGATATAACTTCTTATTAAACAAGAAAAAACAGAATTACAAGAATGACACTACATGTGTGGTGTTTGTTTTTCTTTTCCGCATCATTAACAACATAGCTGCCAAGTTTTGTGGTTTCATGCATGACATTTATCAAGTCACTGATTCTCCTGCCAAGCTCCCCAAGAGTGGGGGCAGGCGCAGGAAGGATGGGGAATTACAAACAAATACATGTAGAGCAGTAGAAGGAGGGGAGTCTATGAGCGAGGTAGATGGGAGCCTATCTGCAGTATCTTGAATCAGGTATTGCCAGGTCCCTGATGTAAACGACTCGTGCCTCCTAATGCTGGGGGGAGGAGCCCAATCTAAGAGGGAGGACACAGGACCTCCCCATGAGTCGCCCTTGCCCAGCAGCCTCTCCTGCCCTGAGCCCAACCTGGGGCCACCACGCTCTCCCCAACCCACCAGAGTTACCTGCACGAGGGGAGACGACTGTGTCCCTCTCCTGCTGCGCCTGCCCCTTGGCACATTCTGCCTGTTAGGGTGACCAGATATCCTGATTTTATAGGGACAGTCCCGATTTTTGGGTCTTTGTCCTATATAGGCTCCTATTATCCTGATTTTTCACATTTGCTGTCTGGTCAGCCTAGCCCCTGTCCCCAGCAGCCGGGCCTGGGCGGGGGGTACGGCCCACTGCCGCTGTCTCCCCAGCCGGGCTCTTGCAGGCTGCCACCGTGCTGTGCAGACCAGTGACCTGGAGTGGGGTGTGTGGGAAGTGGCTGGGCCTGCCTCGTCTGCTCCCCACCTGGGCCCGGCTGCCAAGGACAGGGGCCGAGTGTGCTGGGGGACAGGTGCAGTGGGAAAAGGACACAGCCCCTCTCTCTCCACCCAGCAGGCCAAGCAAAAATCTGGGAGGGGGCCACTTGACCCCCCCAAGTCGCCCCATACATCGCCTATGCCTGAGGTGTATGTGGTACCTATGGGAGGTACAGGGTGCCTGGAGGTGATGGGCAAGGTGTGGCATCGGGGGGTGTATGCCAGGACGGGTGAGTTGGTTGGGGGAGTTGGTGATGATGTGGGGTGTGTCTAGGCAAGGTGAGAGAAGAGGGAGGTGGTAATTGGGAGCCTGAAGCAGCTTGATGGGTGGGCAAGGTTGTGGAAGGCAAGGAGCCTAGGCACCAGCCTTTCACATTGTGTCCCTGCCATCACCTCTGCTCCTGGCTCCCCATTTCTGGCTCAGATGCAGGAAGGGTAGCAGAGAGCGAGGCTCCTTGCAGAGTAGCCACCACAGCATCCCCTAGAAGGAATCACTGCAGGGGATCTCTGATGCCTAACAGGGATAACATGAGAAACCAGCTTTGTGCAGGTATGACTGGGTGGATGGGGAAAAAGCTGTAGGCATGAATGTCACACAACATATGTGATACTTGGCAGGTCTGTAATAATTTTTTTTAATGAAGTTCCTTTGTTAAAGCAGCAAAGAGTCCTGTGGCACCTTATAGACTAACAGACGTATTGGAGCATGAGCTTTTGTGGGTGAATACCCACTTCGTCGGATGCATGTGGGTATTCACCTAAGAAAGCTCAAGCTCCAATACGTCTGTTAGTCTATAAGGTGCCACAGGATTCTTTGCTGCTTTTACAGATCCAGACTAACACAGCTACCCCTCTGATACTTCCTTTGTTAAATGCATTGTTGTTATTGTTTTCACTTTAAACAGCTGATTATGTTTAATTCAATTATTAGGCTTTATTATTATTAGTGAGAAACTTAGCTAGAGGCTGCCAGATATTTGTTATTAAGGTTTTCAGGTGGTTCATTAGGCTGACAACATTGAAAAAGAACAACAAAAATGGCATTTAAAGCAGAAAAGTATACATTAGACAAAGTTAAAGATCTATTTAATACACCCATATCCACACCCATTGACATTTAGATGGCAGAATTCTATTTCCTAAGCTACATTAATTTTCCTGTTTTCCAGGGTTCTCCAAACAATGTGTGGTCTAACAAACACAATGAGGTGAATTCAGAAATGAGTTTTTCCTTATTGATTTTAGGTTTCCTTGTCTTTGTGGGCTTGTTTGCTCATTAATGTTGTTTCATCATTACTGGTTGCTTTTATGTGGCAATGAAGCATAAGTGTTTTTTCAAGTGCTGCCATTACCTTGAAATGTTTGTATTTAAAAATAACCACTAAGTATACTTCGTAGTAGTGGAAGTGCATTTGGGATGACGTACTAGATATGCAAGGAAACAGCAAAGTTTAAAAGCTGAGATTGATGTTAATATAAAATAAGAACAAAAAAGTTGCCTCTGTTAGTATACAATTTATAGCACCTAGAAAACTGAGGAACTTCCACATCTGGGGGATTAATGATGCATTATGGGTTACAAAAATATGTCAGAGTGTTTTTGCAAATTGTGCTTTTTAAATTTTATTTCATGCGAGATTAAACCAAGTGTATGTCTGGCCTCAAAGGGCAATGGATTCATCTGCCTAATACTGATGTCAGAAGTTAGTGTAAAAAGTAGCTTTTTCTCTTTTATAAAATACAGAATTTTCTGACTTAGCTCAGCTCTGTCATCTTGCACATATCTGTATATATCAGTTGGGAAAAAAGCTTGTTGAGGTGGACTTGTTGAAAAATTAATATTTGTGTCTGTATAGTGTGCATCCATTTGCTGTACGTGCACTTTGTGGATAACATGCACACACCCTCTAGAAGGCTTCTTAAATAAAGATGTTTGAATGTTAAAGTTAATTATGTAAACATTCTCCTGTTGTTGAATTGTGGAACATGCTGCACAGGGTAGAACCTGTTTAGTATAGAGGGATTCCCTCCACCCCCTTGTGATCTTTCTTGTATAAAATCAGAGATTTGGAAATGAGGTGATTCTGACAGAAGAGAAATAGAAATCCCCAAGCAACAAGTTTCTTCCTTCACCCTCAGTAAATGCATGTGTACACACAATAGTCTGTTACTCCATATACCGAGATTATTATGGTAAAGATCCCTCTGGTACAACACAGACATTAGCTCTTGGTATTTGAATTGTTTTATACATACTGTTCCTTGCTATAATGCAGCGGTTCTAAAACTTTAGCAACCCAAGGACCCCCACTTTGATTTAAAATTTTGTGGGGACCCACCCAAGGCCCCCCGTGCAGCCCTTGCCCTGCCCCCTTCTCCGAGGCCATGCCCCTTCCCTGCCCCTTCTCTGAGGCCCCGGCCCCACTCACTCTATCCCCCCTCCCTCTGTCACGCGCTCTCCCCCACCTTCACTCACTTTCACCAAGCTAGTGTAGGGGGTTGGGGTGCAGGCTGTGGACCCTGGGAGGGACTCTGGGACTTCAGGCGGCTCCAGAAAGTGACTGACACATCTCTCTGGCAGCAGTTCCTAGGCGTGGGGCTCGGGGTTTCCATGCACTGCCCATGTCCGCAGGCACCGCCCCCACAGCTCCCATTGGCCGCAGTTCCCAGCCAATGAGAGCTGCGGAGTCGGCGCCTGGGTACCAGGCAGTGCAGGGCAGGAAGGAAGCCTGCCTTAGCCCTGCTGTGCCTCCAGACTTTAGCATTCAGGAGGCACTGGGAGAGAGGGGGAGGAGTTGATCAATGGGGCCTGCAGACCCCCGGGGCATGCTTGGGGACCTCTAAGTGTCCCCAGTTTGAGAAATGCTATTATAATGTAATAGTTACCTATTAATATATTAACAATACCCACCACAACAAAAAAAGCCCAATCCAGCATAGATATCCTGTGTGAATAAAAGTACTATGCATAATTATGTTCACACTTGAAATGAATAGAAGATGGATTCTGAATCTTGGGGTGATGACCTACTTGCCTTTTCCATATAGCTGGATGGGAAGTGAATCTTGATATGGAAAAGAAGGTCCTGGAATGAAAAAGGTTGAGAGCCAGTGGAACAGATCACATGTAGCTCTAGAGAATAAAGTTTCTGTGAGTACAAAAATCCAGTAGTTCTTATACTTATTCCAGTTACTGGATAGAGGGTCTCTATCTGTCTCCCAATAATTCTCGTTTCATTAGCTGACACAGTTCACCCATGACAATGAGAGATCAATCCCAAATTAGATTTCTCTGCTCACCTGCTTGGATCCCAAGTACCATGCGGCTTGATCCAAGTTGTGATGTGGATGGTTAGTTTGATATTTCTTTCCTTGTATTTGATTCTTTGGGGGTATAGTGGTATTTGTATGACAACTGTTATACCTCTGCTTTTGAAGTCCAGTAAATTAAGGGTGAAAAGAATCAGTCATGATTTTTAAGTGGATAGGTTACACTAGCTTTTCAATTCACTTAGGAAATCTAATTGAAACTGCAATTAATGTTTTGCCAGGCTTTATACTTTAGATGGAAAACTTGTTCAGAGTGGGTCAGATCTGGAGAATGGGCAGTTCTATGTTGCAGTGGGCAGAGACAAGTTTAAGAAGTTGCCTTATGGTGATCTACTGTTTAGCAAATCTACAATAAGAAGACCTCAGGGGTAAGCTCTCTTTATACGTGTGTGTGTGTGTGTGTGTGTGTGTGTATTTTCATACTACTAGTGTCCTTGTGTGTTAATCATTGTGTTTACAAACCAAACCCAATAAAACACAAAATCATTATTTGAGACACACAAAATGTAACACAGAAGCAGACCTGTATTTATATTTTTGAAAAACCTGTGTTCATGGCCATAAGAAAGAAAAGGGGACAAAGAATATTACTAGAGAGAGGAAGGAAACTGAGAGGAAGGGAGGATGTGTTTCTCTCATAAAAGTACCATTAAAGTGAGAGATTATGTTCCACAACATGAACACCGTGAGAAAGATTCTCTGGCTCAGCCCTCCCCATCCAGATTTTTCCTCTACTGCCATAGGCGCCGACTTATATGGGGCTCTGGGGCTTTAGCCCCAGGAATAAATCCCAAGCAGGGGCTCTGCCCCACCAATGTTTTTTCTCCCCTGCTTGGAGCGCCCCCCCCGCCGCCGCCAGGGCTGGAGAGCTTCCCCCCTCCCCTCCCCGCCCGGCCCCAGAGAGCTTAACTGCCTGAACGCAGGCAGCTGCGTCTGAGTGTCTCAGTCTCTTCCTTGCCGCTCAGCAGTCAGCAGTGAGTGCAAGCTGCTGCTGACTGTACCATCTCCAGGGGGAGGGGGGCCCGCCGTGCTGGTGGCAGCCCTCTCCTCTGCCCCACCCCGGAGGCTGGAGGCTTAAACGCAGGCATGTCTCTCTCCCTTGCCTTGCCTGTTGCCTCTGCTGCTGCCGGCTGCTGTTGCTTGCTGGAGCACTGGCCGGTGGAGGGGAGGGGGCTGTGCCATGTTTGGCAGCCCTCCCCTCCCCCTACCTGGAGGAGATGCAAAGGGCACTTCCGGCCAGGACTCGGAGACTGACCTCACCCACCTGAACAGGTCCTGGGCTTCCGTGAGTGTTTGACCCTATGATTCCCCCCCAGCCCCCACTCCTGCCCAACGCTGGGGAAGGGGCAGCCCCATGCCATCCCCTCCCACCGTCCCCCCCACCCACTGAAGCTACGGTGAGGGGCTGCAGGCTGCAGCAGGGGTCAGGGAGGCAGGAAGCCATATGTGAAGGCAGTGCCCCTCCCCTCCAGCATCCACCCACCACAGGGCAGATGGGGGAGGGGGATTCATAGACCTACCTGAGCAGCTGGGGCTTGGGTGAATTTTATGACACCCTGCTCCCCTGCCCCATAGCCATCACCATGCAGACCCCACTTCTGCCCCATGCTGGGCAAGGGGCAGCACCATCCACAGTGAAGTTATAGTGAGGGGCAGCAACATGGAAGGCCACCTGTGATGGCAACCCCCACCCCCTAGTACCCATCACAGGGGAGGTGAGTGGGCTTTCTGGACCTGAGGGGCCCTAGGAAGGAACATATGCAGTGACTGTGGTGCAGAGTGAGTGTGCTGTGGGGGGCAGGGGGGAGAGGAGGGGTCCCTCCCCTGGAGCTTGCTGCTGCCAGTGGTGGTGATGGGGAGTCCTCTCTGGCCCTAGCCCTGGGGCAGCCTGTCTGCACCCCAAGTTCCTCATCCTCAGCCCTGCCTCACCCCAAAGCCTGCACCCCCAGCACCGAGCACGCTCCTGCACTGTGAACCCCTCATCCCCAGCCCCACCCCAGAACCCTCACCTGAGGGGAAAAACATGCAACTTAAATTTGGTGGTCAGTTTGGAGTATCATTGTATTTAGCACAATATTTGATTATTTTACACCCTTCAAAGTATGTAACTGGTCGTATACAGGTGTTTTCTCTGAATACTGTCTGTGTGCCTCAGTTTCCCCAATGCATTTCTTAAGGCTCTAGATGGTGGGATAAGGGGGTGTGATTGTTGTAAAGCCCTAGAGGGCCAGTGTGATGCTGTCTGCACAGAGAATGGCTGACACCCTGTCTCCAGGCAACTGATGGCCTGGGCCACTCTCCTGCAAGGTGCCAACTGAAGGTGTTGGAGAACAAAGAGATCAGGTGGCCTCCTAATGCTTGGAAAAGAGACAAAGGCCAGAGGAGGGAGTGTCAGTGCCTGTGCAGACTTCTGGGAAGCGCATGGTGTGGAAGGGGATGCTGGGATGCTTTGGAACAACTCCATACAAAGCCAGTCAGGACTCTGGGGGAGCCTCCTCTCTGAGCATACTGTCTCCAGGGCAAGAAGCTTACACCTTCCTGGGTCTGACCTCGGAGCATTCAGCCCTTCCACACTGTGCACTTTCCGCAGCGAGTCTGCCCAGGCAGGTCCTGGGGCAACCAGAGGTCCCTGCACCCCAACTCCGCAGTCAGATGTGACTCTCAGCCAGACAGTAAAACAGAAGGTTTATTAGATGACAGGGATACAGTCTAAAACAGAGCTTGTATGTACAGAAAACATGACCCCTCAGTCAGGTCCATCTTGCGGGGTGGGGAGCCCAGACCCAAGTTCTGGGCCTCTCCCGATTTCCCCAGCCAGCTCCAAACTGACACTCCCTCCTCTGGCCTTTGTGTCTCTTCCGGACAAGGAGGCCACCTGATCTCTTTGTCCCCAACACCGTCAGTTGGCACTTTGCAGGGGAAACTGAGGCACCCACACAGTATTCAGAGAAAACATTAAGAACATTCCCACTTTGTCACAACAGGTGCAACAAAATTTAATACCGTATATTAGGTATTAATAGACAAGTGCTGCTTCTGACTTTCCACTTTTAATTGACCCTTGTAATCTTGTGGTGCTGACGCGTTGTAGCTTCATTTTATATCAATTTACAGGGTGAGAGCGCGGGAGGGGGGGGGCACCATTTTGGGCCCCACCAAAAATTATACGAACCTGCCGCCTATGTCTACTGCTGTTTATCCACATAGCTCTATGGTCTTCAATGGAACTATGCGGATTTATAGTGGCTGAGGCCCACTATATTTTGTATGGTGTGTGGAGCTGCATTCTTTCAAAAGGTGCTGTAAGCCAGTTCTATGACCAGGTGTGGAGCGTGACCTTCCTTAAAGGTATTCTCCCCCCCCACACACACTGTTTCCCAGTTACACATTCTTCCAGCCCTTCCCCTGACTACCTGTGCAAGGAGAAAAGGGAGCTGAGCTGGAGTTAACCATTTGTTCACCAGGGACCAGACAATGCCCCTGTCACATGAGTATTCTTTTAGGGACTAATCCTATGAACACTGTGGGGCTTGGTGCAAAACTACCGTTAGTAGTCCCATGGAGTAGTCCCATAGTAATAAGCACTACACTGGTAATGTTCGCAAGATTGAGCTCATAATGGGTATCTGATGGATCACTGTAATTTAAAAATTGGACCAATCTTTTAAATTCTTTAGAAAAATTTGGGCCCAATTCTCTCACTTTCTTTGGTGTAGATCAGGAATAATTCCACTGAGATCAGTGGAGATGTGCCAGTGAGAAACTGATGTGAGATAAAAATTTCTCTCCTATTTTGCAAATTAACTCCAGTGCAATACATACTGACTTTTGTAAACTGTATACAGAGAGAATTAGTAACACAAAGTATTCTGGGAAAAACATTTTTGAGGCACGAATGGAAAGGTAGTGCAAAGCATAGCCTAAAGTTATGTCTATGCTACGAGCTAGGAGTGTGATTTTCCCTGTTTGTGTACATATACTTGCGCTAGTTCTCATCGAGCTAGCGTGAGTATAAATAGCAGCGTAGTTGTGGTAGCATGGGTAGTGGTAGTGGAGGCACTGCTGAGCTGTGCCAAGTACATACCCACTAAGAAGAGCTAGCAGAAGTATGTGTACACGAGCAGGGGAATAGCATCCCTAGCTCATTGTGCAGATAGAATTGCACCCCTAGCTCACTGTGTAGATATAGCCTAAGGGATATTGAGGTAGATCCTCAGCTGGTATAAATCGGCATTGCTCCACTGAAGTCAGTGGAGATACTTTGAATTATAGGCGCTGGGGGGATCTTGCACAGATTAACAGAATACCTCCTCACATTTTTCAGCATATAAAATATACTAGTGATTCTCAACCTTTCAAGACTACTGTACCCCTTTCAGGAGTCTGATTTGTCTTGTGTACCCCCAAGTTTCACCTCACTTAAAAACTACTTGCTTACAAAATCAGACATAAAAATACAAAAGTGTCACAGTACACTATTACTGAAAAATTGCTCACTTTCTCATTTTACTGTATAATTATAAAATAAATCAATTGGAATATTAATATTGTACTTATATTTCAGTGTATAGTAAATAGAGCAGTATAAACAAGCCATTGTCTGTATGAAATTTTAGTCTGTACTGACTTTGCTAGTGCTTTTTATGTAGCCCGTTGTAAAACTAGGCAAATATCTAGATAAGTTGATGTACTCCCTAGAAGATCTCTGCATACCCCCAGGACTACTCGTACCCCTGGTTGAGAACCACTGAAGTATACATTATGGGAATTACAATACATTTATTTGCATAAGATAAGGATTAGGCATTTAAATGCAACCTGGCAAATAGGAATTTGACATCAGTATCAGTGGGATTTCTTAGTAAAATAGTAGATTGGATAAAATAATTAACTACATTGCCATAGTTAGGAAAACAAACCATTGTTTATTATAATAAAGGCACATATTGCATTTACATTATAGACCATGTTCAGACTCCTAAGGTATTATTTGTTTCCGCAGTTCCAAAGCCTCTTCACTGCCTCCTGTTGTGGGATCCCGAAAATCTAAAGGGAGTGTAAGTAGCAAATGTAACAATAAAAGATTTTTGCTGCTAACTCTGCTTAATTCCAACAGATGGGAAGTCACTGTCCTTTGGGTTTCAATAAAACGTGTGATAATAAAACCCAGAGCCACCTGGTGGAATGTTTATCACTGCTTGAAGAATATGGAACTATTCACGTGTCAATTAGACAAAAGAAATATCAGAAAATATTGTTGCTGTAATGGTCTCTTTATTTTATACAACATCTCTGAAACACAGCCAAAGACCAACTGTTGCTTTGAGATATTTCTCATAATTCTAGAACTTTAGGGTACAGATTTGTGGACCTGCATGGACACTTCTAAGCTTAATTACTAGCTTAGATCTGGTAACACTGCCACCATCCAGAAATTTCAGTGTCTGGATCACTTTCTGTCCCCTCAAAACCTTCCCCTCCCTGGGCAGCCTTGAGAGGCTTTTTCACCAAGTTCCTGGTGAACACAGATCCAACCCCTTGGATCTTAACACAAGGAGAATTTAACCATCCCCCTTCCCTTCCCCCACCAATTCCTGGTGAGTCCAGATCCAATCCCCTTGAATCTTAACACAAGGAAAAAATCAATCAGGTACTTAAAAAGAAAGCTTTTAATTAAAGAAAGAAAGGTAAAAATTATCTCTGTAAAATCAGGATGGAAAATACTTTACAGGGTAATCAGATTCATATAGCCCAGAGGAACCCTCTCTAGCCTTAGGTTCAAAGTTACAGCAAACAGAGGTAAAATCCTCTCAGCAAAAAGGAACATTTACAAGTTGAGAAAACAAAAATAAGACTAACACGGCTTGCCTGGCTATTACTTACATGTTTGAAACATGAGAGACTGATTCAGAAAGATTTGGAGAGCCTGGATTGATGTCTGGTCCCTCTTAGTCCCAAGAGCGAACAACACCCAAAACAAAGAGCACAAACAAAAGACTTCCCTCCACCAAGATTTGAAAGTATCTTGTCCCCTTATTGGTCCTCTGGTCAGGTGTCAGCCTGGTTTACTGAGCTTCTTAACCCTTTACAGGTAAAAGAGACATTAACCCTTAACTATCTGTTTATGACAACTATCCTTGTAAGTTTTGACTCTTTTTTAAATTCAGTTTATGCAACTAAGGAAAATACACAATCAAGACTTCATACGAAGGCCAGTGAGAGTCTTTTCATGGTCTTCAATGGGCTTTGAATCAGGCTGTAAAAGAGTTGCCTATCCTATGCTCTAGGAATCCTTCACAACCTGATTCTCTACTGCCTTACACCCTGTAAGCCATTTACACATCAAACTCATAGACTTTAAGCCTCGAAGGGACCATCATGATCACCTAGGCTTTGGCTACACTTACACTTCAAAGCGCTGCCGCGGCAGCGCTTTGAAGCGCTAAGTGTAGTCAAAGCGCCAGCGCTGGGAGAAAGTTCTCCCAGCGCTGTCCGTACTCCACCTCCCTGTGGGGAATAACGTACAGCGCTGGGAGCCGCGCTCCCAGCGCTGGGGCTTTGACCACACTGGCGCTTTGCAGTGCCGCAATTTGCAGCGCTGGAGAGGGTGTGTTTTCACACCCTGCTGCAGCGCTGCAAATTTGTAAGTGTAGCCAAGCCCCTAGTCTGACCTACACACCTGTGCAGAGTGGGTATAAAATGCTGCTAGATCAGAATGGTAGTATTTTATTCTCTGCTTGCATTCACTGTGCACAGAGGTAAATGACCACAGAAGTTGAAGGGAGTGGAAAAATCAGGCCCACAGTCTATAAGTATATACTCTGTAGTCTGTCCCACCCACCCCACTGCCCCTAGAACTCCTCTTCTCCTGCAAAAAAAACCTAACGGAACACAAAGAAAATATGAAACTATTGAGAAAAAAAAAGCCTCCACTCAATTTGGTTTAAAGTCAATAGAAGATACAAACATCAGTATCAAGTGCAGTTTCCTTGTTTTGGTCACTGTATGTGAATTTCAGCATTCTAGCATTTTTTTTTATTAGTCTCATTTAACCATGACAAGTCTGGAAAAAAGTGAGAAGCTAACGAGAATAATGGCTAACATTCAGAATTATCTGCTTTATGGTTGTATCCCATGTAGAGAAGTAACGCAGACAAGATGAAAAAACGCACAATTGACACACTGATGCATAGTAGACATTTTAATATCTGTAGATTTTTTAGGAATGTGCAGTATTGTTATTAACTATCTGGGGCAAGATTCTCAGCTAGTGTAAATCACTGGAATGCCATTGGCCTTTATGGGCACGTACGGTTTTACTGCTGTTGCTGATTTGGACCAGCACTCTGCTATGTTATGAATTTTGGAATTTGTAGGCACTGAAAGGAAAGATGAAATGTGGCTATATCCTTATTCTTCAATAAACAAAAAAGCCAACTTTAAATGAAACGAGGTGACATTTCTATTGGCTAAATAAAAATCAGAAGAACCACAATGAACAAGTTTTATTAAAAAATGCCAGTGTGCATAATACGTACAGGATTTTGTTTAAAGCAAAGGTTATTGTAGTGAAGGCAGTCCCGAGACCTTAGTTTAAAGATAGGTATTTCCTCTCAACTTCAGCAGAGGGGGAAAAACGGGCTGTCCTTGTCTATTCTGCTCACATTGGCACTTTGTAGAATTACAGGGCCCTCTAGTGTTCAAGAATTAAATAGTTTGAATTGTTCAAACAGCTGCACCCAGTGAAAGTACCAAGTGGAATTTACTTGTCATTTGTGATTTAACTAAATAGCATTATATGTGTCTGAGATATGTAATCTACACTGCATACATATTTATGATACAACTTTTATAAAAATTATTGTGAACTGGTTTAAACTAAGGAAAAAACATGTGGAAGTCACATTTTTTTCAAGCTAAAGATTGTGTTAAATTTAAATGTGGTCAATTAAAGAGAAAAAGTGCATGCTGCTTAATTAGAGAAAATACTTAGGTTGACACAACTCCAAATGAAGTCAGTGGGAGTTGTGAAGGACTGGGCTCCTATGAAAATCAGCTTCTAGATATCCTTTTAATATGCATTATTGTGTCATTTTGCCTTCCTTCAAAGATGACTTTCAAATATGTCTTCTGAATTTGCCATAGAAAGTCTCCATAAAGAGACATGGGTCCAGATCCACTGCTCAGTTTTTAGATGCAAAATGGGGAAGTGATTCAGAAGCAGCAGGGTGGCTGGCCTCTTTCAGGGTGTCTACAATGAAGAACATCAGTGCGAATGCCAGATATCTGCCAGTGCCTCTGCCATCTGCTGTTGATACTTAGGAGAACAACATACAAATGTAGTTTTGGTCATGTGATCAATTATTTACCAGTCACATTGGTTATGAACATCCAGTGACTTTGTATATGCATATGCATGTATTAATTCACATTAATGAATCTTGTATCAAAGAAGGCATGCCTGATTTTCCTCAGGGAATTCACAGCATTAATTGAGTTAAATGAACTGACTTTTTTTTCTTTGAGTTGACAACAGGTTAATGAAAGGTTATGGTTTCTTGGATTATTTTAGATAGCATCTAAAAGCACTGGTAGCTAATGAATATAGCTGTTTGTATATTTGTTGTCTGTATAAACTATGACTTAGGTAGCTTACAGTGAAACTTAAAAAAAATCTATCCTATACTCACCAATGAAAATTCTGAATTATTTTTCTTAGGGAAATGATCGCCAATCTAAATCGACTGTTGGCTCCCATGACACAGGAGACATGGTGTCATCTCCTCAGCCTCCAAAGAGAAAGGAAAAGAGAGAACAGACTCAAGAGAAGATTAGTTTTTCTAACAAACCCACAAAAGTGAAGCAAAATATAAGAGCAACAACTTATATCCTTCAAGATAATGGTGAGTACTTAGGTAGAGTATAACATCATGTAGGTTCCTGAACACTCAGGACCAGATTCCTGTGAAAATTTGGAATTACACATTGGTGTAAATCATAATGAGGTCATCAGATTTTCAGTGTACTTTGTCTGCCATATTAATTTCCAGATCAAATCATCACGGCTACCCCTCTGATACTTGACACGTATCAAATGTATCTGTATGCAGCATTCACAGCCTCCGCCCAATTTATAAAAGACAGACTAACTTGGTATATGCCATAAAGAATGTAAGCAAAATAACTTAGGGTTGCCCAACCTTTTATGCTTTTGGTACAGGCATAACCAATGGAAAAACACCGTCAGAATCCCTTTGTCATTGTTCTGCACTGAATAAAAAATTTTTTTTAAAAAAAGCTGGCCTGCTCCAAGGACATTACAATGTCCCAGAGGATCCCATGCTGGCTGCTTGGTTCTGATAAAACAAAATGATTTAGACCCAGAGGGAATAGAACAAATGTAAAACTCCAATTAGCCAATAGCTGCAGAGACTAATCACACTTCAGACTTGCTGGAGGCAACTTCTGATTTGCTTCCCCACTGTGTCATGGCAGCAATTTAGAAATGTAATAATAAATGTTCTCTTTGGGAAATTGCTTTCCTCCCCTTATGGTGTAAGAATTTGTTTTATATCTAGAAGAATATCCACTCTGGACAGATGTTGCTGAGACATTAGTGTGCTATTTTTTTCTTATTAATAATGGTTCAAAAATTGTTAACATGGAGCAATTAATATCTGTCAGCAAAAATAAATTACACTTTTCATAACTTCTGATGTTTCCCCAAACTGTTGTTTTAAATGTGCTATAATTATGCATCATGCTTTATAACTTTCACATATTGGATCCAATAATGCATCTGCAAAGGTACAGGATTGTGATTTACAAATTGTACTTCCTGCTTCTGAGGAGTAGATTTGAAAATTGGCATTGAAAGATCAATGAAACCCTTTACTCTGAATCACTTTGTAGTATAATGGTATCTTTCTTAGAAGAAGGTTGTAGAATTGCTGCTTTATTTCTGTTGTGAATCTAATGTCCTTGAATTGTAGTACTGATGTTACTATAGGTTGACATCATTATCCAGCTATTTATGGGTCATGTTCAAACTATGTTTGTGTCTTGACAAAGAGATAATTTTCTTATTATACTAAAAGTGACCAAGAGCAATTTTACTGTCTGCCTCTTAGAACTGGCTATCTTCACAGGTTCCCTTTCTTGAAATTGCCTCTGCAAATTCCTCTCTTAAAAGCTATATGCCATGACTTGCAATCTGGCAACTTGGTTTAACTGATAGAGGGTAGTCACCCTTGGATGCACCATTCTGAAATTCCAGCTGCAGTTATCAAAGGCTCTGCCTCCTACCTGTTCTCAGGTCCTGGCTTTTCACTGCTAAAGGAATTTCTTAAACAATTCTCTTATCCCTGATTATGTCATTTAGTTTAATACTACTAGTTATTCAGTAGATAGTAGTTAAAGTGGTTAAATTAGATGATGATAAAGATTTAATTATGGTTGAGGCTACGATTATGTCACGGAGGTCGCAGAAGTCACGGAATCCGTGACTTCCAGCGACCGCCATGACACTGGGGGCCCTGCAGCTGACCAGCTTACGTGTGATGTGAAAAACTGCTATCTGACTGAATGTGCTACTTAGGGTGTACTGAGCATGCTCACACAAACAGCAGGGGACCCTCCTCCCTCCCCAATTTCTCATGGACATTTTTAGTAAAAGTCAGAGACAGGTCATGGCTTCTGTGAATTTTTGTTTATTGCCCGTGACCTGACCCTGACTTTTACTAAAAATATCCATGACAAAATCGTAGCCTTAATTATGGTAGATCTGGAGAAGACTTAAAGCACGGCACTTAATGAAATAGTGTCTGCCACAGACTAAGATGTTAACCTGGAATGCCCTGCAGAAGGGTATATCTTGCAAGGAGTCTCTTACTTTTGTAGTTTTTGCCCTTGATGTTAAAAGCAAGAAGAGAGGCCATGCTCTTGGAGAAGGCTTTGTCTGTTTGGCTTACAGTTTTTAAGGGCTCGGAGACCTTTAATTCAAAATTCTCAGATCAGTCTCCAAGAATACAGGAATTATCTTCTGTTCAGACAGTTCCATCCTGGTTAACTTGAGGCCTTGGTACCTTTTTCTTCTCCTTAGAAAAGAAGCACTCAGTGGTGTTGAGAGACTCTGATGCAGTTGTCTTAAAGCAGCTCTCAAAATCCATGTGTTCTGATCCACTCTCCTGTTCAGGGGCGGCTCTAGCTTTTTTGCCGCCCCAAGCACGGCAGTCAGGCTGCCTTCAACAGCTTACCTGCGAGAGGTCCCCGGTCCCACGGATTTGGTGGCTTGCCTGCGGGAGGTCCCCGGTCCCGCGGCTTCGGCGGCTTGCCTACGGGAGGTCCACCGGTCCCGCAGCTTCGGCGTACCCACCACCAAATTGCCGCTGAATCTGCGGGACCGGCGGATCTCCCGCAGGCGTGCCACCAAAGGCAGCCTGACTGCCTCTCTCGCAGGGACTGGCAGGGCGACCCTCGCGGCTTGCCGCCCCAGGCACGTGCTTGGAGCGCTGGTGCCTGGAGCCACTGATGCTCCTGTTTGGTGTATTGAACCTGAACCTCTGGGACGAGATGTTCCTGGTTCCAAGTTAAGGAGTCAGTGTACACAGTCTTCTCTGATCCATGTAACTCTGACCCCGTGATTTGATAGTGTCAGTTTGTTTGGAGTGAGGATTTTCATAAGTAAAGGTTCTGGTTCTGGAGACACTTCTTTAGGTGGGTTCCTGAATTCACGTAGACACCATTGTAAGAAAGATAAGGTATAAAACAAAACCTTAGTTAAGCAACTGCTTAACTGATTATCTGTACAACCTTTCTTAGGGTTCTTTTAATTTCGATTGCTTAACTAAAGAAAAAGGAGTTGAGAGTTGAATGTAGTTTTATACAGTTTATTAAATATCCTTAATAATAGCAACTAACAGCATAGGATACAACAGGGATCGGCAACCTTTGGCCGATCGCGGCTCCCACTGGCCGCAGTTCTCTTCCCGCAGCCCCTATTGGCCTGGAGCGGCGAACTGCAGCCAGTGGGAGCCACGATCGGCCAAACCTGTGGACACGGCAGGTAAACAAACTGGCCTGGCCCGCCAGTGTGCCAAAGGTTGCCAATCCCTGGGATACAAGAATGAAAAAATAGTATTGGACTCTGGTTTGGCTAACAGACTAGAAAACTGGCCAAGATAACCATTCAGATTTTCAGAATCAAATCACATGACCACAAAAGAAAATAACAATGATACTCAATTACTATCTTGGGAAGGTGACTTTGTTTGGATTTTTGAATAAGAGTCCCTCAAAATAGGGCCTCACTTCTGCTAATTGGTTATCAGCTCCAGTTTGCTAACAAAAGAGTAAGAACAATCCAAAGCTAGATCACAAGACAATTTAATCAATTATTTACATGCCAATTACCAAGGTCTCCTTCCCAATGGATCTATAGTAGTCAACCTTTTTAACCTATTTTCCAATTAATTATACTAGCTCCAGGATCTGATTAACTATCTAGAATAAATTACTACATTTATGACAGACTATATAGACTGAGTGCAGTTCAAGAAGTTTGCACATTTGGTTTCATTTATGTATGTATACATCTAGAACTAGAAAGGCAGTATGAAATCATTAACTGTGGTAGACACACATCCATATACAGTGTTCTACAATCTTAGTTAACAACACTAACTTGTTCAGTTTGAAGGCTACTTTACAATACTCTTGATTGGCACCTATTACAAAACAAAGACACACACAGTAACTCTATGATAGTCTTTAAATCCATGGTACACTCACATCTGGAATACTGCATACAGATGTGGCCGCCCCATCTCAAAAAAGATATATTGGAATTGGAAAAGGTTCAGAAAAGGGCAACAAAAATGATTAGGGCTATGGAATCGCTTCCTTATGAGGCGCGACTAATAAGACTGGGACTTTTCAGCTTGGAAAAGAGACGATTAAGGGGGGTGTGGTGGCGCGACGACTCAACGCTGCTTTCATGTAAGATTTCCCTGCCTGGTGACTTGCATCAGCCAAAGAGAAGGGCGAGCTCTGAAGGAGCTGAGCTTCCTATACTGAGGAGAGGGCAGGTCTTTCTCTAATTTTAGATGAAGGAGGGAGGACTGTGCTTCCCTGTCTGTTCCCCTTAGTTTAACCCTAGTGTGAAGGCACACGAGGCCAAGTGTGAAGACAGATAAGTCCAAGGCTTTGCTGGTGGTAGGGGACTGGGAGGACGGAGATGTGCCTGTCTGTAGGTTGGGCTTAGCTGGGCCCTGAAGGCAGCTGCTGTGGGAAATGACTGCAACTGAGCTCCTGCAGCTAGGTCTGCCCTGCAGGTAGCTGCTGATGGAGGCACACATGCAGCCACCGATGCCCAGCCTCCAGATCGTTCTCCCCCTGCCTGCTGGCTGTCTTGAATCTGTCCTGATAGGTCATGCAGACTGCAGGACAATTTGAGATGGCAAGCCACACCTCAAAAACTGGCCCATGTGCAAAATGATCCATAAAATGTAGGCTTCAGAAGAGGCCTGTGCAGGGTAAAAATGACTCACCAACACTTTTTCAAAAATATCCTGTTATCATTTCTTTTTCATGCTGAAATTAAAATCTAATATTTAATTAAATAATAACAAACATTATGATCAGACACACAGCTTGCAGACAGTAGTGCCATTCAGAGTTCAAACTGAATCCTTTCTAATAGCCATTACAGTAAAGATGGGACTTTGCCTGTGGTTAAATGACACTAGATAGCCCACACTGAAAGTACAGTAGTGCTGTGCTAACAGAAAAAGCAGTGTCTAAGGTCCCCTTCCTAGAAACCTCTGCACTTGCATGGGTCCCCATTGACTTGCTGGAATGGATCCTAATACTGTAAAAACATTTCTCTTTCTGGTGAGTCTTTGGTTAAGGACTGTTCAGAAGCAGTTGCAGACTTCCCTCTTGCCACCAGCCATGGAATTATGTTTTATTTACTGAATGCTCTGATAGTTGTTCAGCCGGATCAAATGAAAGAATAGCCAGGAAGCAGCTACATGCTTCTCATCATGTGACTGCTATTTCAAAATAATTTCTAGTCATGTCATGTATTTTAACAAGAACTGTGTTATTATTCCATTATATATTTTTACATTTATTTTTCAATTAAGCTTAACTCTACTTTTTAGTTAGATGATTCAGATTTCATTTTGGCCACTTCATGATGCTATGGCTTCTTTTCTTCAGCTTTTCTTGGTACTTGTCCCACATCTTGACGTATGATCTTTTCTGCTGTCAAGAGCAGTCAGATAGAATGCCAGCATTACTAGATTTTGATTTAAGATCAGCTGCTAGTTATGGTCCCAGACATATAATTTCATTTGAGGAGCTGATGGCAGGTATTCTTTCAATTAGAAGGTTTGCATTGTTAACTCTTGGAAGGTAGTAGTCCCACCATGGCATTTTTCTAAATAAAAGGTTGTTCTTGTTACATAGAAGTTGCTTTGACATTACACAGGATTCTGAGCAGATGTTTTGTAGTAAGGTTTTCTTCTGTGTCCTTTTTATTTTCTTGTAATGATTGTAATGATCATAAAAGTGCCTGAGAGCCCTGTAAACTTAGAGGCCTCTATGCAATCCACAGAAGAGGTACAGCAGCGACTGCAGCACCACATGTGCTTAAACCAAGTTCTGGGGCACCTGTCCCTGTCAGAGAGAGGTTAATTCAGTTTCCCTGCCCACTCATTTCCTAGATCCTCTGACAATGTAATAGTCTGGCAGTGTTTCTTTGAAAAGCCCCTTCCTGTTACCAGGAGTTGATCCTGTTGGGAAAAAGTTCAGTGGATTCTACTGACTTACTGAGTCAGGTGCCTCTTTTTCCCATTTAAATATAAGGGAACTAGAAGAACCACTCTAGAGAGACCGAATCTTAGAAGTCTTGAGGCAGGAATCTCGGGTGACAGCAGCAACGGTCACCATCAAACTTGGGGAGAAGGCTGAAGCCAAACGTTGTTATTGGCAACTACTTTATTAATAAAGCTAAACTCCAGGACAGGGGTGACTTTTTGACCATACACTGTGTGTAGCTTTTGTTTTAAAGCATGTTAGGAAAGGTATCTGCTCACATGCTGATTTCAGAGAAATGCTCCCATATTATCTGAAAAATAAAGAAAATCCTCTTTTCCCACAGAGGCATAAAATACACAATCAAACTTAGAGGACACTGTGGCAGTACTTAGAGAAGATAGCATTACCTATACTACAGCTGCATAGTAAACATTGCAGTGTATATTTAATTTAGACTCAGTGCATTCATTTTGTTGCATGTCCTCTAAATAAATCCTTCACAGTACTGCTTGAGATGCTGATGGTATGAACATGGCACATCAAAACATATTTTTGACATATTATAATGAATTAATTTGCTATACACAATTTAATCTATTGTGTCATCAAAAATGAAAATGTGAATGTATAAGATGGCCTGCGGCATATAACAAATATTAGCTTGCAGTCATATTTGAAATTAAGTGTGATGATGTATTTAGTGAATATTTTCCCTGGATAAAATAGTGGCTTTCAGAGAGAGAGAAATTACTTGGAGTTACAGATACAATTATTTAGCTAAGTTTGAAAAATTCTGTTTCTCGTCATGGGAGGGGGAGTCATTTAAAAAAAATAAGTGTGATGAAAATATTTCTGCTGGAGTGTATACTTGAGCACCATACTAATTTGTTTCCATTGTATAACACATTATTACAATGTAACACAATATGCCAAGTCATGGCCAAAGCCCAGATGATAATGTAGCTCTTTTCATAGAAATGAAAGGCAGGCTTCTTCTTGGAAATTCAAATGTACCAGGAAACAAAAATCCTTTAAAATAAAGTGTAATAAATTGTACTCATAACATTTTTAGCATGCAACCATTTGTACATGCGATTCAGGTTGCTGGTACAATTGCTGGTACAATTTGGGAGAGCTTCTGACAATCAGAATTCTCTAAAAGATGAAATATAGAACATTATGATATGATTATCATAGTGTTTTATACAAATTCTTATAGACTAATAGTGATAACCTGGTAAAACCAAGACAAACCTTGATCCACACTCCAGAGCAGATATAAGCTCTTCTCTGCTCCATTATGTACCTTTTGCCATTACATGTAATGGGCCTGATTCACTGGTGCTCTGCATGTTTTATATTCATTTATACCAGTTCAAAGTAGGGTGACCAGATGTCTGTTTTTTTACCAGAACACCCGGTCAAAAAGGGACCCCGGCAGCTGCGGTCAGCACCGCCGATCGGGCCATTAAAAGTCTGGTCGGCGGTGCTGCAAAGCTAAGGCAGGCTAGTCCCTACCTGTCCTGGCTCCGCACTGCACCCTGGAAGTGACCAGCAGGTCCGGCTCCTAGGTGGGGGGGCCACAGGGCTCTGTGTGCTGCCCCCGCCCCGAGCACCGGCTCCGCACTCCCATTGGCTGGGTACCAGCAGAGGCGGTGCCTGCGGGTGAGAGCAGTGTGCAGACAGAGGCGCCTGCCACACCTCTACCTAGGAGCCGGACTTGCTGACTACGTCCAGGGCACAGCACGGAGTCAGGGCAGGCAGGAAGCCTACCTTAGCCCCCCTGCTGCGCCACTGACTGGGAGCTGCCAGAGTTAAGCCTGCCCCCCAACCCACTGCCCCATACCTGAGCCCCACCCAAACCCAGAGGCGCCTCCCGCACCCTGAACCCCTCATCCCCAGCCCCACCCCAGAGCCTGCACCCCCAGGCTGAGCCCTCACCCCCTCCTGAACCCCAACCTCCTGCCCCAGCCTATAGCCCCCTTCCACACCCTGAACTCCTCTGCCCACCCCCGAGCCTGGAGCCCCCTCCTATACCCCAAACCCCTCACCCCCAGCCCTATCCCAGAGCCCACACCTCCAGCTGGAGCCTTCACCCCCTCCCAAACTCCAACTCCTTGCCCGAGCCCGGAGCCCCCTCCTGCACACTGAACCCCTCATTTCTGGCCCCATCTAGAGCCCGCAGCCCCAGTTAGAGCCCTCACCCCCCCACACACCGCAGCCCTCTGCCCCAGCCCAGTGAAAGTGAGTGAGGGTGGGGGGAGAGTGAGCTACCGAGGGAGGGGGAATGTAGTGAGCAAGGGGCAGAGCCTTGGGAAAGGGGTGGGGCTAGGGTGTTCAGTTTTGTGGGATTAGAAAGTTGGCAACCCTAGTTCAAAGTAAGGGTAAAACACTATTTGATTTCAATAGGGCTTTGTGCGGGCTCTGGGGCCTACACAGGATTAGGGCCTATTAACACAATACTAACAACAAGCAATAGGCATTGCACCGTAAAAGCTGTAAGTAGTAAATTACCATAAACTCTATGTCATCTTAATCTGAATATATGACATAT
Source organism: Mauremys mutica (assembly GCF_020497125.1). NCBI lineage: Eukaryota > Metazoa > Chordata > Testudines > Geoemydidae > Mauremys > Mauremys mutica. The sequence goes on from NC_059073.1 coordinate 108,466,301, forward strand.
CTTTCCTAGTCTCCAATTGCTTATCTGTGTTTCTGTGCACTGAAAGTGTTCATAGAAAATATTCTGGTGATTTGTTTGCTAAAGAACTAAGTTAAAATCCATTGTGGCTGTTCTATCACGGAGTCTTTCAGGCTCTGTTTTTATTACAAGGGTTTGCAGAAAGGTTTTAGATTTACTGGGGTAATGTCTGCACCCAGCTTGTAAATAGTTAAATAGGGTCTAACCAACATGGTTGCTGCAAAGGTAAAATGTGTCTCACTAATCTGCTAGAATTCTTTGGAAGTGTCAGTGTGGTAATATGTACAGATAAATAGGGATGCTGATAAAGTAGTAGATAAAGTAGAATTGGTTTATAAATTCAAAAGGCCTCTGAGAAGATCCCTCAGGGTATGTGTCTACACTGCAGCTGGCAGCATGTCTTGCAGCCCATAGACAGACGCTTGTGAGCTCTGTGTGAGCTACTGTGCTAAAGTTAGCAGTGTAACATAGCGCAGGCAGCAGTGTGGGCTAGCTGCCAGAGTATGAGCCTGAGCTCAGGTGGCTACCCTGTGCTGCTGCCCATGGTGCAACATCCACACTGCTGTTTTTATTGCGTTACCTGGAGCGAAGCAAGTGTGTGTTGTCTCCCCCGGCTGGAGGCACGCTCCCAGCTGCAGCATAGACATACCCTCAGAAGAGGTTGTGATAGACTGACAGTATCCTGTAATATCATGAACAAATTTTATGGACTTAAGATAAACCTTATGGAGTTAGGGTTAATACCTTTGGGGTCCATTGTATTAAAAATGTAATTGTGTATGTATTATTGTGGTGTGTGTACTTTCTCTAGTAGGAGGGGGATGCTGATGTATTTCCTCTGTCATCTGTCCTTTGAAGCCATCCCCCTTGCGAGGTGGATACTCTAGGGACCAACAGACAAAGAAAGGATTTTTGGATAAAAATAGTTTGGTTTTAAACTGGCTCAAGGCCTTCTTCCTGATCCAGCAAAAGGACAGTACCTCTGGTCCACAGAGGACCCCAGTCCTTATGGAAGGATTGGAAAGACGTGTCCTACTGAGGCCCCATAAGACTGGGTGCTAGTTCTGAGCTGAGGCTGTGATGAACTTGTGACCCACAAAGGAAACCTCTTGGGTGGGGTTTTGAAGGACTGCTCCTGCCAGAGCCCCTGTTAGAGTTGGGGTGATCTCTGGTAAGCTTTTTAGTTTGTGTGTAGGTTCTTTATTGTTTTAAAAATGTTTTCTCCATAGTGCTTTTACCTTATAAGTCGGCTTGCATAAGATATGCTGTGTGGGTAACTTAGAATTGTAGCAATTACAGCTATCTGTCTCTGAAGAGAAAGCAAGTAGGTGTGCTTGGGCGGCCTGTCTCTGCTGGGAATAACACTGTGCAGCTGGGAAATATGCCAGTCAGAAGGGAGTGAGATGTAGTTTTTGTCTCAAGAAAGGTGACAGGTGGGGAGCTGGAAGTTGAGAGCTGGTGCCCTTGCTGGACCACTGAGGGAGAAATACAGGTGCAGTTGCCCTGAACTGTAACAAAGTCTACTGAAAAAACGAAGTAATCATGAGGTGAGAGGCAAACTATTGTCATGTATCAAAAACTGGCAGAGACAGGATTGAATGGTCAGTTTACATCATGGCAGAAGTTAACAGCAGGATATTAGTTCTGATGTTGATTAATATATTTATTAATGATTTGGAAAGGGGGATGAGCAGTCAGGTTGCAACATTTGCAGATGATGAAGTTTTTTAGGTTAGTCAAGTGAAGAGAAGTCTGTAAGGAACATCAGAGGGACCTAACCAAGGTAAGTGCATGGGCAATGTAATGGTAGATGAAGTTCAGTATTGATACAAAGTGATGCAGATTGGTGGGAAAAGGTTGTGCAACTCATATACCTTACAGAAATCTAAGTTAACTGTATCAGCTCAGGAAGGATACCTGGGAATCACTGTACGCAGCTGTCATGAATAGTTAGTAAAGGGTTAAAGCATAGTACCTGGTGGGCTCAAGTGAGGACCCGCATGTTTCATTGTGCATCTGTGGTCAAAAAAGCAAGTCATATTTTAGGATGCATAGGGAGCAGGATGGAGAATAATATGGAAAATATTATGTCATTATCTAAGTCAGTGGTATGACCTGGTTTTGCTGGTATACTGTGTGCACTACCGGTCACCCCATATCAGAAAGGATATTATAGATTTAGAGGCGGTTCCAAGAAGGAAAAAGAATGTGATTAGGGACATGGAAAAATACATATGAGGAGACTGAAAAATTTGGGATTGTTTACCTTTGAAAAAAGGGGACATGATAAAAGTATATAAAATAATGAATGGTGTGGAGAAGATAGATTAGGTACTTTTGTTCCCCCAGTCTTATAACACAAGAACAAGGGGATATTGAGTGAAATTTAAAAGTAGCAAATTCAAAATTAATAAAGGGAAATGCTTTCTTTTACACGAGTGTGGAACTCACTGCCATTGGATTTTGTTGGGGCCAAAAATTGAGCAAGATTCGAAAATGGATCAGACATTGATATGGATAATAAGAATATCCAGAGTTATAATAGTTAATGCTAACAAATGGTTAATGCTAACAAATTTTGGAAGGTATATAAAACATCATTTTTCAGAGCATAAACCAGTCTCTAACTGTTAGGGATTAGGATGTGAGCGTCATGGGGGCAGATTATTCCACATCAGCATACTGAGGGGCTTCTTGCATCTTCCTCTAAGCCTTAAGGCATCTGGTGCTGACCTCTGTCAGGGACAAGATATTGGACTAGCTGGACTATGAATCTGACCCAGTAAAGCAGTTTCTATGTTCCTATTTACACACTGACTTTCTGAATAATATAGACTTTTATTTTAAATAGCTTTAATTGGCAATTTTAAGCAGTAGGTGGTGAAATGTTCATTTTATTTCTGACAGGAAAAAATGTAACAGTTCTCAAATGGCATGGGCAGAAGTGAATTAAGTTATTTTCCCCCCAATATCTCTAAAATGAGGCTTTTACTGCCTGCAGTGTAATAGTTTTCTTTTGCCATGTAAACGCAGTATCAGTCTGGTTTGCTATAGAAATGTTTTCCTAATGCCTTTTTTTGTGCTTTTCATGCTGTGAAGCAGCTGATAGGTGTTCTCGTGAAAGGTACATTGTAGGAAATTCATATTTATAGGGATTCTGGCAGTAACTTAGGAGAACAAATGTTTGAAGTGCAGCATGCATTTGTTAGTGAAGAATATTGGTAAATCGATAGCCTTTTTGAGGTTGAATGGGACAGTGAAATAAAAAGTAGTCTTTTTTTACCCCCTTCTGGTTTACCTCAAATCAATTATTTAACTTGTATTAGTCTCCGGAGGTATTGCTCCCAGAGTGGGAATTGTAAATCAATTTAAACACACTGATGAATCAAACTTTTTTAAACAGGTACTTTGATAGTCTTTTTGTGCTAAAATGTGATTTAAAAAAATAAATTACATTATAGGACTCTTATCCTGAAGGAAACTTCCAAATATATTAAGTCAAATTCTGCCTTTTGTGCACTGGAAGTGGGAGATGATACAGGGTTGGAAGGAAGAGATGGATTTATTGAATGCACGGGTCAGTGCATGAACATCCCTACAGCCCGTTTCTGACAGGGTGTCTGGCCTGTATTTCAGGCTCATCCTCACATTTTTTCCACCAGTGACCAAATTGGCTTATCAAATTATGCTTTCTGTCAGTTTATAGCTGGAATAAGGAGCTGGTGGCACATAACATGGCCACTTGCATCAGCACACCTGACCACTGAGAAGTCTGTGGTGAAAGGGGCTATGCACGGAAGGTTTTCACAGGAGGAAGTATGGGAAGCTACAGGGGGAGGTAGGCAGTGAGGGCCAGTGTCAGGGGTGTGTGTGTGTGTGTGTCTGTGTGCGAGGGTTACCAGTGTAAAGCCCCAGTTTAGTAAAGCAATCAAGCATGTGTTTAAACCCATTCCTATTCAGGAAAGCACATGATTATCTTTTTAAATGGGACATCAATGGGACTCTGCCTTTGTCTACCCACACAGGTTGTACCAATGTAACGACATCGATTTAAGACTACCTTATACTGATTTTAGCTTAAGTTGATAAAAAATAAACTTAAGTTAAATCAGCACCAGACACTCCTAAATTGATTTAAGTGTCCCTACACGAGAGATGCACTGATTTAATTAAATCAATTTCTAAACCACTTTAGTGTAGTTGGCACAATTTCTATATGTGGACAAGACTTGAAGTGCATGTTTGCTTAAAGTTAAACATGTGATTAAATGCTGTCATGAATAGGCCCTGATCCTACAATCACACGCATGCTTACATTGTCTTCGGTGAAACTGATTGCATGCTTAAAGTTAAACATGTGACTACAAGTTTGGAGGATCAGAACCTAATATATTGTGTCTTCAGAGATTAAATTTTATTCCAAAACTGAAATATATAAATTACCACACAGGTCATCTGGAAAACATGGAGCTTCATTCAGTGCTGTTATTTAATATTTAATGGCAATTTTCTCACATATGCCACTCTCTGCATCATCATTAAACAGTGTGGAATAAACAGTTCATATTTGATATAAAACAATTTATAACCTCTACTCTTGGAATGAAAGTCAGTAAATCCAAGAAAGTATATCATCCTTGAGCACATCAATTGTTTGTGTTTGGGATGTCTTTCACAGAGACTTTTCAGCTTCATATCAGTTAGTCAGCATATATTTGAGTATATGTTCTCTGTGTGTGTGTGTTTAGTACATTAAACGGAAAAAATCTATTAATGCAAATGTTGAAGTTATAGCACAGTTGAGATAAAATATAAACCAAGAAATAAAAGCTCTAGTTCCTACAGCAACATTAACTTGGACATATTTTATATATGTATTATTTCCTATTCCTGTTTTGCTGGTTAAAAATATAGTTTATATATGTTTCTGTCCATTATAAAATGTATACTCCAAAATATACAAGATGCACATATAGGTGATTTAATATTGCTGCAGAAACTTTTGCATATCCTGTCATTTTATATTGATTGCATTAATATGGTAGTCTTCTGCATTTAATTTCTTTCTTTTTTAAAATAAATAATTTAAAAAATGTGACTGTGGTTAATAAAGTTGGCATTTAGATGGCCTTAACTAGACTAGAGTTCACATCTCACTGAAATGAATCTGATTGGTGTGTGTGGGGTAGAATTCACACCTCATTGAGGGGACCCGGATAGTTCAGAGTTGGGCTCCCAATCCTGAAGTTGCTACCATTTGCTTGGAGAGAGAATTTTTTTTACATGCAGCAGTAATTGACAGTACTTACAGTATTCCCTATATTCAAACCAGGAAATACAACAAATATATAGCTGCTATGAGCAGTAAATATTTTTTATGGCACCATCTATATTAGCTGACCATTGCTAAATGCAGCAAAAAATGGCCCCGAAGGCCCTAAAGTTATGAGATCTGCAACAGTTCACACCTGTAGTTCTCTTCTGTGCCTGATATTAAGGTAGGATATTCTTGTGTACTTGTGGGTAGGTTTTTGTTTGCCTTTTGTTTTAATTGTTTTTGTTTTTTTTCTGTAGTACTAAATGCAATGGTATCTGAGTTCGCCAGGATTATAATGAATTTAGCCTCACAACTTCTTTCTCTAGTTCTCTTTCCATCCATTTAACTACTTTTTAATGTCTTCTTATCCCCTCCTTACTGTCCGTTCTGTTCTATTCTCTTCTAACCTCTCCATTCCTCTCCCGTTTTCTGTGATCCACGATTTTCAATCCACTTGCTCTCTCACTTTCCGTTGCCTCTCTCCATACCCTTCCTTGCTCTCTGTTCTCTCCTCCTCCCATTAGGACTAGGATGCAATGCAAGAGATCTTTCAGCTCTGTCACAGACTTCTTGTGTGACTTTGGGGAAGTCATTTAACTTCCATATCTTGGTTTTCCCATTTTATAATACCATGGCAGAAGCATGTGAATAAAAATACTCATCTCATATCAGCGTTGAGAGAGTCAGTTCACTGTTTGCAGAGCACTTTGAGGTCCTTAGATGGAAAGTATTATAGAAGTGCAAAGTGTTGCTTTTGTTTTTCTGCTCTTCCTTATTCCATGGTTCCCTCACCATTCTCATCTCCTCTGTGGTGCTGTATTCTCTCTGGCTACTATTCCTCTTGCAATCACCACAGTCTCTCTTCCAGTCTCTGATGGAGAAGGTGTCTTCTGGCAGCTCCCAGAGAATCAGTCCTACTTGTTCAGCAGGTCTGATTTAGAATTTCAGAGTCTGTTCATTTTGCACCTCTTATTGTCTGCACAGAGTAGAGCACCCAACAGAGAAATGCTCCCCATTATGCCTCTTAATGTGGGAGTCAAGGCCTGCTTGGAGTTGCTGAGCAAAAGGAAGGGCTGAGCAGACAGGTTTTTTGTGTGAGCTAGCATATCTGAGCAGTGCACCCATAGAGTGGGCAGCAGTTTAGCATAGCAGCTTTCTCTGTTAGATGGGCAGATAAATAAATATTTGTCTGGTGAACTAGGCCAGGGGGTAAAAAATGAAGGAGGCATGTAGTAACCACTTCCTGAAAAACGCTGGGCAATAATTCCCATAGGCTTTCCCTAACAGTTAGGAGGGGATCTTCTTTGATCAGCGTCCCTTTCCTTTTGTACTTAGCCCGTGTTACAGGCAGGGGACCCGTTAACCCTTTACAGACTGCAGCACCTTTGCCTTGCCAAAAGGTTGTGCTAGGCATTTAAATAGGCCACACTACCAGGAAAACTTAGTAGCTAAAAAATTGTTTGAGTTTTTACACCTTATTAAAGTCATATTTCTTGTCTCTGTAGTTGCTTTTAGTGAAACATAGCTCTCCAGTCATGACAGGAATGTGAAATATAACTTTTTTTATGAGTTAGAAGTTATTATTTTGGCCAGATCAGTAAAATATATGTCTAAATGCTCCTTCAAAAGCTCTAACTGTGGTTTTGATGTTTTGATTTGTGGATTATGATTTTTTAAAGCAAAAAGTAATTTACGTGCAATTACTAGACAGTTATATTAAAAGTGTGACAAGAACTCACAAGAACAAAGAATATTGTTTTTTTTTCTTTTAAGTATTCATTACAAGTTAATGCAAAGGCTTTTCAATGTTTGAAGGACAAGAATCTTTAACTCAGTTACAAAAAACCCGATTGGGTGTACACTGGTCTGCATTGCATTTTAAAATACAGTGTCTCTGGGGTCACTGTTTAAAGATATTTAGATTTGTTTTCGTTTACTCTGCTCTGACAGTGAAGAGGAGCCTTATCCTGCCAAAATAGTGTAAATAAGGCCTGCGTGTAACTGAGAATTGGGCAAAATTAACAATAGTGTAATGGGTTCCTTTTCAAGGGGGACTATTTTTCACTCTTCGTGTTTTATTGTTATAAGTTCTTTGTTACTGAAAAACCTGAGTTAAACAAAAATCCAATTACCATTCAAATTGGTGACTTTCTTTGAAAGCTCTTCAGTCTGGAATCTGACTGTTGCTGTCTGTGACATCATTCTATGCAATTCCAATTCCCCTAGCTGGATGCTGTGCTTTCAGAGATCAGAAAAGCCCTTCCACTAATACCATCTCTCTCAGCCCCAGTCTCCTACCCTATGGAGAGATAGGAACTCCTGCTGCAGGGTCCTGCAGTTGTGGTGTGAGCAGCAGGATTGGAGTGGCTCATAAGGTACTGAAGTGACTACAGAGGGACCCAGGGCCATTTTGTGACAGGCTTCTTTCAATCCTGGTAACTCATGGGACCCTTCACCAGACGGATAGAAGGCTTAATACGATGCAGCTCCCCTGCTAAGTAGACATCAGATAAGCAGCATGTCTCATGGCAGACGGTGGGGCCAAAGCACAGATCTGGAGGAGCATGAGTTCAGGTAAATGGACTCCGTGTTCCTGCTTTCCTTCCAGCTTCTTTCTGCCTTTGTGATCTGCCTCAATTCTGTGTTTGAGCAATTTAAGATTAGAGGGGTGAGCAGGCCACTTTCTGACTCTCTATCCCCCAGTCCATAAGCTCTACGCTGTAGTGACTCTAAGACAGATAGCTAGCCTGTTCCTCCTCCAGCAGGATCTCTGTTAGATGATTGGTGCCCTGTCCCCTTTCCCCAGTGTTGCAGTCAGCCACAATGTTGGGGAGGGTCCCAAGCATCATAGTTTGAACTAGGGTTGCCACTAGTTAGGCTGGTTTCTAATGGATCTGGGTGGTTTTTGTACTGCCTTCTTGGTTAAAAGAAGTAATGTGCCGTTTTCTCCCTACTTGGGATACATTAGAGAAGTGGTTCCCAAATGTTTTACTAATGTGACCCACCAACTGCAATTTCTTATTTTGAAACCCTAATCCTGCCCCAGTGCAGAGGGATTGGCGAATGAGCCTGCCCCACATTCTCCTTGCAGTAGTGGGTCCTGTCCTGTGGAGCTGGGCCTGGCTCTCCACTCCAGGCATTGCGATCTGGCATATGAGGTCACAGCACCACTGGCTGGGACAAACCTGAGTGGCACTGAGAGTCCATGTGAAATGATTCTCTCAAACATTTTAGTAATAATTAGCTATAGTTGGCAGTAGGACTGTTATTTTGGTGGGGTCGGTGGCCAGTGGATGAGTTTTCTGTGTCTTGGAGGTGGCAATCCTTGTCTGGAGGCATTCTTCCACTTTAATTTCCTTAGTACCTACCAAATTCATCTCAAAGCAGAGGCCAGGGGAAGCAGCCTCTTGCCATCTGGCTGTCAGTCCCAGGGTACTGGAAAACCCAGAGGAAGAGGATGAGTGCTCCTTAGAGATTGAGTCTTCAACACCACCGAGGAAATGGTATCCTCCATCCTGGATTTCCCCCAGGATATCTCCCAAGAGCAAAAGCCCTCTAGAAGAGGCTGTTTATGTGGGAAGAACCCTTTGGCTGTTTCTTTTCCCACAAGGACATCTAAGAAAGTGTCAATGAATCCTGTAATGTGCTAGATTCTCATCCTATCCTAATGGACCACCTGCTCAAGAAGCATAGGAAACCCCAGGTCTCTCACGGATATAGACACGGAGTTAACTCCTCACTTGAAGATACCTGCTCTCACATAGAGGAGGGAATTTTCTCTGAAAGATCCTTTTGACAGGAAGCTGGAATCCAAAAGAAAGCATGAACTGAACACAACAACTATTTTGGAGGATTCAGCCAGAACGTTATGCTCTAAAAAGACTCCTTTCAACTTCAGTGTTCTTTGGAGCAGTTCCTATAGCAATTTAGCAGCAGGCTGTGGATCAGGATTCTTACTGGGTCACAAGTAGGTGAAGGAAGCCTGTTCTAGCCTCCACTTCATTTCCAGCTACATGAATGATGTCCCCTTGGAAGTAGTCACCTGGATACATATAAACAGGCTCAAGAGAAGAGAATCCTCTTAAGGCTACAGTTCCAGGAGATTCAGACCAAGCAGACGCTCATAGCTACTCCTGTTAAAGGTGAGACGTTTTCTGGGGAAGCTTTGCATCAAGCTCTTCAGAGCCTCTGTGATGAAATGAAGCCCAAGAAGCTGATCATCTTTCCTGTGCCAGGATCATCCAGCCCCTCCGATTCCCATTTAAGTATTGGTAGAGGTCATAGGCCCCAAGGTCCGACTGAGCAAAAGTCCTGAGGTATAGACCTGTGGCAGCAGGAGTGCACAATGCTGGTGAAAGAGAGTTTTTAATGTCAGGGAAGCAAGGCCCATCCCTGCTTCCAGTGAGAGGAAATCTCCATTTCCTGTAAGCAGTGAGGGCAGATTACCAAAGATAGCTGGGTGCTATCTATGATCTCATTCGGATATTTGTGGATTTATAGTCTTTTCCAAATTCCCACTGATTTGTGCCATCTCCCATCTCTTATCAGGCAGAGAAGCAAGAAACAGTGTGGCTGGCCCTACAGCAGAACCATCTTCGGGTGTCAGTCAAGGATTGCTTTGCAGGGGTCTGTGCTCTGTTGTTTGTGATGACAAAAAGCTTGGGGGGGAGGGTTATGATTTTCTGCATCCAGTCTTAAATTTGAAGAGGTTTAGTTCTAGTGTAGAATACAGAAAAATCAATATGCCAATCACCCTGGACAATTATGCCTGTGGTGGGACCTAGAGAATTCCTAACATCCATAGCTTGAGCAGTCACCTTCCTGCATATTGCCATCTCTCTACCTGAATATGTCCACTGGGAAGCAAACATAGCCTGTTTTGCCATTGGGACCTCGCTGTCATGTATACTTTGTACAAGATAGGTGATGGGCATGCTGCTAGCAGCTGAGATTCCCGTACCAGATGTAGACTGGCTACAGAGCCTCCTTCTCAGAGAGATATACCAGAGATGTGAACTGCCAGGAATGGCTGATGTGAGCTTCATTTAAATATGTTACACATGGTGCCTAGTAGCTGAACAGTATAATACAGTTTAGCACACCATTACACCAGGGTCTAGTCACCAGATTCATGAGAGTAGACAAGAATCTCTCTTCTAGGTCTATTGTTTGGATTCTGAAAATATTTTTGCATAACCTCTTCATAAGTTTAGGGTCCTATTTGGGTGGGTGACTTTCGGTTGAGATGGCCATGTTGTTGGTCATTTCCGCTGGATGAGAGAACTAGCAGTTCTTTTCTTATAGGTTCTTTCCTGATCTTACTTCAGGTCAAAGTATCCATCTACTTGGTACCTAGTTTTCCTCCAAAGTTAACTCTAGTTCTCATAGAGATCAGTCCACTGATCTCCCTTGAGTTGTCCTCCTACCCCTCTTCTAAAGAGTTCTTAGAAAAATAGTTTGAATGACTCAGACTATCGCATGTCTCCAAGAAAGTCACTATTCCTTGATTGTGCTGTTCAAAATATTTTTTTTAAAGGGCGGGAGCTGGAGAGAGACCTTCCACTCAATCATAGTAAAGAGGCTGCCAATAAGAAAACCTATGTTTTAGAATTACGTCCTTGCTTTATTTGTATTGTATTGTACTGTAAATAAATACAGGGTTTCACATTTCACTTATAATGAACAGAATGGACAGCAGTCATAGATTTACAAATTACAAATATATCTACTTTTAACAGCATATTTGAAAATAGCACCACATTTGCTCATCTGCCACATCTTGGGTAGTGTTCCTCCTGATTTTTGTTTCCTATGTACAGTGCTTTAAGAGTCTTCATATTTTAATGTGCTATATACATTAGAAGTTGCTATTGGTTTCATTTTAATTTCGACCAAATAAACTATACACAGAATTGAAATGTGCACTCTTTGGAGTATGCTGAAGTGGATAAAAACTAAATATTCTTTGGAGACAATGTGTTTTTGCTCCACAAGCTTAGAATCTGCTCTTCTGTTTGAGTACATAAGTGCCAAATGTTTGAAGGACGTTGATTCCAGGATTTAATTAATCAAGAATTATGTCTATATCAGGGCCGGCTTTAGGCACAACTGCCACCCCCGGAATGCTGCCTCTGCAATTGTGCCACCCCAAGCACGTGCTTGGTTTGCTGGTGCCTATAGCCAGCCCTGGTCCATATAATATTTAAAGGCTTAACCTAAATCTTCCAGCACAGTTCAGACGGCCAAGTTAGCCATACATTATTTTTGAATTTGCTTTTTTTTTAAATGCACATACTAGAAACAGTGTTTCACCAGTATGCCATACGTATCATAACCCATGCATGTCACAATCCCATAAAATCAAGATGATTGAGGAATTACTTATTTTTTTATGTATAAATCCCTTCATGTTTATGACAAATCTGGTAGACTGCAAGCTAGCATTTCAGTTTTTCTAACCTATTAGACGTAATAATGATATGATTGGATTTGTGTTACACTGGTAATAGCATAAGCAATACTGAACATGTTTTTTCTTACAGTGGTTGCAACTGGAAATATCAGTGAGGTTTAGAGCCGTAGATTACTGCAGCTGTGCCTCAGCAATAATTGGGTTTATTAAAGTGATACCAAAAGCATGTGTTGTTGTGATATCTCCTCCATCCATGGTTGTGTTAGATATTTTACCACACTGTTTATTTGATTGGCACCTATTGTGCAAATAGTCGTTTAGCCCATTTCTAGACAGTAAAATCCTACTTTAGCCTTAGGAAATAAGAGCCAATTTAAAATACTTCAGTTATATGATCTGATTGGAAAATGAAAAGAACTGTGCAAGCTGTTCAGGTCTATATCCCTCACATTTATATTGTTCAGTGCCAACTTGGTGAGCAATCTTTCATCCCATAAAACCATCTTTAAAAGGCCAAAGCACACTCTTTATTGTGTTAGGCTTCATCATCACCTTCAGAGGCATCCATTTCCTCATAGCCCAGTTAAATTCTGAAACATTAGAAAAAGGATACCAGTCTCATCCCGATAGGAATTATTCAGAGCATTTTGCATTAGTGTGTCATAAGGAGACATCCAAAATGCTGGCATCGAGGGGCTAGTTAAAATAAAAATATGCAAAACCCATCTCTTTTAAAAGCCAGATGTTTGAGACATCCATGTGATCCTAATAAAATTGATGAAAGCTCCTTTGGAACCAATTCATTAATACAAGCTCAATATCATACCTAGAAGATTATTTTCTGATGCCATATTTAGCAGATTGTAGCATTAGTGCAGAGTTTTTGTAGGGTGTGATAGTTTAGTATAATCTTCTAGTACTATTTACTGATGTTCGACTTTCTGAATCATCCTCTTTATTGAGCACCTAACTCATATTTATGCCTTTGAAAATCTCCCCCTAAAATAAACTCCTTGTCACATATTACACATATCTGTGGTGGTTTCCCACACATATTTTGCAAGTATCTACTCTAAAATACCATTCAGTGACATTAACCAACCAGCATATAAGGTGTTGGGTCCGCCTAGAGAGGTGACCTGTCTTACTGTCACGTTATTTTTTGCCTTTCATAATCACTAGTGGCTCTTATAGATTTTTTTTTTAGCAACTACAGGAATTTAATTTCAAAATCAGAAGCTGAGTACATTTGAACTATCATTGATTATAAAACAGAAACCACAATCTCAATTTTTTCCCTCAAGAATGAAAGTGATTCCTTCAGCCTGAGACCTTAGTGAATTTTATTTTGTGAGGATTAGGAGTTCGATAAAAAAGAAAATGAGAGCTGATGGGTATTAGATCAATACTGTGTAGGCATACAGTATGCATCATCTTTCATTTGTAGTTCCATAAACACATCTCTTCCATAGAAGTGCATTTTATTTTCACTTTTCATTAAGAATGAGTGCCACTAATACCAAGAGAATGTTAATTTAGCATAATGTAAACATTGGGATAGTTGAGTGCATGGCTGATATTCAGAGTTAAAAATGTTAATGACCATGTTTACACAATGTTGACTCTTAGTTGTTCTAAAAAATCTGTAGTTCAAACATAGTAATATGACCAGCTCATTGAGAAGTTACCATGCATATGAACTATGCTAAAGGAAGAGAAGCATTGACAATAACTCAGTAAAGAAGAAAGTCATGTTTATTTATTGATTTATTGTTCGTGAGAGAGAAATCATAATCATATTTATTTGCAGAGATTTTCCTGGACTTACAACTGATGAAGGAAATAAGATCATTGTTTTACAATTAGTCTATATCACAATGCTTCATTAGTAGCAGTCATGTGACACTGAATATAGTCTTACAGCTGCCACAAACCTCACCACCTTCCGTTCCTAGTGCAAGGCACACTTTTTCAATTTTGCCTTCTCTAATATAAACATAGAAACATGTACATAAAAAAGTAAAACTCTCCCTAACAAAACAAAACACTCCACTGTACACACATTTCTGCCTGGGGGACAGAATGAGAGAACAAACCACATGTGACAGATTAGTCACATTGCTTAATGCAGTACTGGAAGGCACTCAGATACTCCAGTGATGAATGCAGAATAAGACCCTATATAGAGTAAAATAGAATATAAGTTGCAGTGTTTCATCTGGTCCTGTACAAAAGTTTTGCCATTATGAGAGATGAGTTACACTAGGGATCTAAGAGAGTGATGTATTTTAAAACTGAAAAGAAGTCAAAACAGATCTAGACTAAACAGGTGATACTTTATTATTATAACATACACATAGTCTTTAATGGTCTATAACTGTCAATTGAGCAATAAATGAATAAATTAGACACCTAGAAGCAGAGAGAGAAAATAAATATGGAGAATGTTCAAAGAAGATGGGGGGAAAAACAAGTCCCAAAATATCACACTCATTCTCTTTTGTAAGAGCGAACTGTAAGATAAATAACGTGATCCTTTCAGAACGAACTACTGCATACAAGTGAAACACCCTTTTCTCTGCTCTAGCATTCACTGCATTCCTATCAATAAAGGAGACTGCTTCATACAAGGTCAGCCTTCTGGAAGCAGCTTTTGCAATTTTCATTGAGATAGTCTGTTGTCAGCAATCTATAGCTGAGTGAATTCTTATTAGGAATTCAGTACATTCTGAAGCAAGCAACTAAATGTTTAAAAGCTTGATCCTGTCGACCACATTAGCATGAGATGAAAAAAAGTATTTTTCATATTCAGGTTTCCTGCCGCCAATTTCTGTTTAATTCCTTCTCTCTTCACACATAATGAACTACCACCAAACCCATTTAAAGGAAAAATCATGGATCTTCCACCACAATGCAGCCTGGAGATTTTTTCAAAAAGAAAATTGTCACAGACAAGCATAAACTCATACGTCCCCTCCATCCCTCATAGCAATCTCAGATTTAATGAGCCACAGATTTTTTACATTTTGTTTTTCATTTGACTTAGCAGTTTATGAGGCAGAGTCTCGTAATACACATTAATATTTTTATAGTCATATTAACTTTCTTCCTTACATATAGAGCTTACAGTTAATAAATGTCTCAGATTTCTGTAAAATATTCAGGGCAGGCCATTGTTACAATGACTTTCTTTTATCCCTATTGCTAAACTTCAATCAGTTTCAAATCTGAAATGCATTAAATGGCTGGGTATAATGTTATGATTTGTGCTACAATAAATTTTTTATAGTTAGGGCTGGTTAGGAAAGGAGCTTATACAAGAGGAATTAATTGCTGTGCTTAATTATTTAAAATATATAGATTTCTTACCGGTTATTTGAATGTGTTACTCATTTACCATTTAATACATTCATGTAAGGTTCTTGTTTAGCAAAGCGTACAAATGGATTCCAGTCAGGCTACACTGAAATACTGAACCGCATCGAACAGGAAAGGGTCTCGGCATTTCAGCTCTTCTGTTTTCCTCAGAAGTTCCAAATATGCAGTTCCTGTGGCTCTTTCTACAGGATTGTCCCCATTTATTAAATGGCGTATCTGCACAGGGTTATGAACATTGTTTAGACAGTGGAAAAATATCCTTGGTGAATTATGTCTCTCAGAATATTTTGAGATATCTAGTTTTTCTACCACATTTGTTATTAATTTATCTACATTTCCCTCTTTGGGGTTTAGTTGGCAGCCCAAAGCAGTTGGAGTGTCTCTGTAGGGGTAGTTGAGGGTTCCCCTTGTCAGGTGGTGCAAAGCCAGCATAACCAGCAGAGTGCAGGGAGGGACAGGGTAGACTCTCTGACAGATCCTGGGCTACTGTGGCTGCTGGCAGTGTGATTTAGAGCAGTCCTGAAACTGCCGTAAGTTTCCCTGGTGTTCATTTCAGCTCCAGCTGGCTGAGGATCAAGGTTGTGGAAAGATACATTCACGTCCCTCCCCCCCACCACCTTTGCTTCTCATCTGCACTGAGTGTACACTTGTCTTGCCTGATGGTTGAGCCCCACTGAATTTTATGAAATATATATAACCAAGTGCAGTATCATTCTAATATCTGATATGTCCTTTAATGGGAACTAGTCATTGTAGGGGGATAGACATGATCTAATGTGTCTTTTTCTTCAATAGCAGTGATCCTGGGTCCTATGGCAGTGGTTCTCAGCCAGGGGTGTGCCTACCTTTGGAGGTCTTCCTTGTGGTACATCAACTCATCTAGATATTTGCCTAGTTTTACAACAGGCAACATAAAAAGCATTAGTACAAACTAAAATTTCATACAGACAATGGCCTGTTTATACTGCTCTATATATTATATCAGTGTTTCTCAGTCTGGAAGCTGCAATTCATTTTATTAGTATATGATAAAAATGAGAAAGGAAGCAATTTTTCAGCAGTAGTGTGCTTTGACACTTTTGTATTTTTATGTCTGATTTTGTAAGCAAATAGATTTTAAGTGAGGTGAAACTTGGGGTAGGCAAGACAAATCAGGCTCCTGAAACAGGTACAGTCTGGAAAGGCTGGCAACCACTGTCCTATGGGTCTGGTTTTCAGATGTACTGAGTGCCACAACTCCTCCAAAGTTTTTACACTACCTTTTAAAAAAAAACAATCTAAAATGTCCCTTTGTTGCAACGAGTCTGGTAGCTATGGTGGTAATGCTACTATAGATCATCATCAAGAGGTCTGGCAGCTTTGGATGGGATCAAGCCCATTCGATCCAGCAGATTCTTCAGCTCATGGGGAGAATTACAACTTTCATAGATATGATTCCCTTGGCCAGAAACAGAGTTCAAGTTGTGCCAGAACACTCAGGAATGCCATTACAGCACTTTTAACAGCATTGTGGTACTTGTGGAACCATCACTTACGAGTGTGTCAGAGGGTAGCTGACCCTCTGAAGGGGTCAGAGGCCCAGCGTACCTCAGACAGGCTCCACAAGAGAGATAGGGACAGCTCAGGTTCACCTGGGAGTAGTTAAATCACTTGAGTAACTGGTGGCATTTAATTAGGCAGGGAAGCACCTGAGCATGATAAAAGGCTAAGGACCTCCATTAGAGAGAGAGAGACTTCAGTAGAGAAAGGAAGCTCCAACAGATTGGAGCTCCCAGAGAGCCTGAACCAGACAAAAGCTGTGCTGTTAGAAGAGAGAGAGAGAGACAGCGCACTTCAATTAAGTGGAACCTGTGCTCCCAGTGTAAGGAGATGGAGGTAGATGGAATCTGAGCCAAACAGAAACTATGCTTCTAGGGCAGAGAGCCTAAAGGGGGATCTTAGAAACAGAAAGCTCTGTGGTGAGCCTACCAGGGCAGGAAGCCTGGAAAAAATGCTCCAAGGGAGCAGAGAATTCACAATGGGCAGAGAGGCCAGAGAGCCCTGCCTGATGTTTGGAACAGCCTTTTGAGAGACCTCCACATACCTGTACGACAGAGGAAAACTCCATCCAGACAGCATCAGGAGTTCTGAGGCAACAGCAACCAGACAGAGCTCCTGGACAGAGGCAAATACTAAACTCAAGACAAATGACAAACCAGGAAGCTGAGGTAGAAAGGTGTTGTGTATGTCTGTGTGAGGTTGTTCAGTTAAAGACTTTCTGGTAAATAAAAGAGACCCTCCATGGAGGGCGCTCTCTAATATCTGAAACTGGTCTGGGCTTGTTTACACCCCAGGTGGAGGGAGATCAAGGCAGGACGCTGTGTGGTGCTGTGATTGACCAGAGGGATGTGTGCTGGGGTGACCTCCCATACCTTCACAGAGTGATAGTGCCAAAAGTGTGTACTGGCACTTCTTTTTTTAGGACTGGAGCACTGGACAGGAACATGTACATCCTCTTTCTGCATCTTCTGTTGGCTCAGTGGAAACTGAGGGACAGTGACCTACAAGCAAGGATCCTTCTGTCTCCAGAGGCCAGACAATGTGTGTTTTGGTTGGAAGACTGTGCGCCAGAAGAGAGGGATGTTATTGCAGGACCTGTAAGGAATAACATTTACACTAAATACCAGCCTCTGAGATGGGGAGTGACTCTGTAGTTCAAGAAACCTGGTCCAAGCAAGTGAAGTTACTTCATCAGTCTACTTAAGGGACAGCCCTTCAGGAAAGCTCTGAGTTGAGAAAGTCACCCAACTGGCCTTCAAGAAACAGATATTATATCTCCCAATTCATCTAGACAACATGATTGTAGTCTCTTACATCAACAAGCAAAGGAGCACCAGGAGCACAAGGCTAGCTCAAGAAGCAGCAGCACTAAAGAACTAGGTGAAACAGCACCCTCTGCCAATTAAGATCAGTCGCTTAACTGCTAAGCTAACCTAGCAGATGTTATATGGGAATGGGAGCTCAGGCTAGCAATTTTTCTGTTGGTGTGGAAATTATGGGTCACTCTATATGAATCTAGAAGACCCACCTGAGGTATTATGTCTAAGTTGTACTTTCAGAGGTGAATCAATTTAGTTTGGAAGTACCTGCTAAGGAAGCTGTCGCCTGGGGTTAGAAGGTGGATTGCAAGACCGGAGAGCTAAGCACAAATCCTTTGGCGGCAAAGCTACTTGTATCTAGGCAATGAGATGGAGCAGCCCTTTCCAGCTAGTGATCCCCCTATGCAGAAAATTTCTTTTTCACTCTCTAACTGTGGTTTGCTTTTTATATTGTACTCTCTCCACATGTCATGCTATCACAGTTGAGATCAACAGAGACGCTTGCACAGAAGCCCAGTTGGTATAAATAAGACTGCTGAAAGGACGTTCTCTGTGAGGGCCATACTTCTTTGAAATTTGCTCCTTGCCACTCCTTGGTCCATAAAGGGTCTGAATCTGATGACCTTCAGGGCATGCTGCAAACTCGTCTTATACCCCACCTCCCCAGGCACTTGACAATGGAGCTGAATAGTAAGGGTGGTGACTTGTTAGAGAAGAAGGGTGGTTTTCGTTTTTTATTTATTTGGGTTGCTGGTTACGGGCCATATTGAATGGCATTGCTGCACTTGAGTTAGGCTGGAATGTTGTTTTGCATAGGGGCACTTTTAGGTTGTGTCAAAGGTGCCTTTAGTGTATCAATAGGCTGTAGAGTGTATGTGCATGTGCACATCTAAAACTTTTATTCTCTAACACTTTCATTTTCCTTTCTAACTGATATTTGTACCTGACATACTCCACTGTTTTTTTATTTTTTATTTACTGGTTGATGATGTAGGTACCTATACATACTTTAAATTTCTCCAGTATATCTATTGGATTTCACTCAATATTTATTGATGTATTCTCTTAACTTGGTGTGCCCTAGTTTATGCCTGCCTAGTTAAAATCTCTCATTACTACAAGCATGCTCTTTACACACAATTTTTTTATTTCAGTCCATTATCACAGCACCTCTGTACTTGTGCTTCACTGGTGCACACGCTGCTACTACATGATCAGGGGAAATTCTTCCTACATGTGATATCAATGCTCAGTGCTGGTACAATCAGCACTTGGGTATATCAGAAATGGATATCTATCAGTCTTGCGTAGTTCATCAGAAAGTTGCAGAGCAACCTTTCCCCATTGGTTTTTAGTGCTGGTACCCATCATTCTTCAAGTGCTTGCTCATGTCCATTCAGTGCTACATGTGTGTGCACCGTGTGCACTGTTGCCGGAGTTTTTTCCCTTAGTGGTATCTCTTGAGCCGG
The DNA here is from genome assembly GCF_020497125.1 of Mauremys mutica. Taxonomy (NCBI): domain Eukaryota; kingdom Metazoa; phylum Chordata; order Testudines; family Geoemydidae; genus Mauremys; species Mauremys mutica. The sequence goes on from NC_059073.1 coordinate 108,485,753, forward strand.
CTCTAGCACCCTGTGGAGCTGCGCGCATATGTACCGGTATAAGGGGTGCCACCAGCCCGCACCCTCTCAGTTCCTTCATACTGCCTGGGATTGTTGCTGGAATGACCCTTTTTTGTTCTGACAAATCTGTTGGGACTTCAGACCATGAAGCCACCATGGTATCAGCGGACTCATGGTGCCATCAACCCTGGAACCTCTCTCTTCTGGTCCCTCCAACCTCATGGGGCACCTACCAGCTCTGGTGTCTGGAAGCAGGAGGGAACAGGGTGCATCAGGTGCCTTCTCAGCACCAGGCCTCCTGGCATCGTCCAGGGGAAAGCCCCACATGATCCCAGCATCCCAATCCCTGGCACGCCACTGTTCCCCATAATTCTCGCACCATATAGAGGCAGAAGCAGGTACTGCTCCACCATGGTTGCCAAGAGAAGAATCCTCTTCGGAGTCTGAAAGGGAACCCTATGTACCGCCAAAAGCCCACCATCAGTACCCAGCCTATGCCCCCCTGAGCTTCAGTGCCAGTCCCCCAGCAGGTACCTGGCTAGCGGGTCACTTGGCTGATGCAGTGGCCCTACTGGAATCCCTGGGGGTTTCTCCCAGTACCAGGGCCTTCCTTCCACTTGGTGGTCTCTGAGATACGGGCTACTGCTCCTTCCTGCTCAGCACTGGATCCCGACTGCAGTGCCGAAGTCCAAGAGATGCCTCTAGGGGACATTGTCGAGGAAAAGGAAGGAACCCCTCCTCTGGTGCAAGCCTCCTCCTCATCCTCCCCAGATGAGGCTGTTGCAGGTCCCAGCCCAGGATGATTTCAGGGCCTTTCAAGACCTACTGAAGCAGGTTGCTTCAAACGTGGGCTTGGAGATCGAGGAGCTCAAAGAAACATCATACAGCCTTATTGATATCTTGGCTGCAGCAACTCCATCCAAGGTGGCCCTGCCCATCAGTGAGGTGGTGATGGGGCCAGTCAAGGCCCTGTGGCAAACCTCTTCTTCTCTGGCCCCCACTTCAAAGAGGGCAGAGAAAGTATTATGTGCCAGTAAAGCAGATTTGATTACCTGTACTTGCTCCCCTACCCCGCCCTGGGGGTCCCTGGTGGTGCCTACAGCGAACTTCAAGCCCCAGCAGCCTCTCTTTCTGTGCGAGACTCTCCATTCATCTCGAGGCATCTCATCGCCTGGGAACCTGGAACATATTGGCGGATTACCTCAGCAAGTCCTTCTCCTGTCACCACGAGTTGTCTCTTCACCTGGAGGTTGTCAGTGTCATCTTCCAAAAGTGGGGCCTCCCTAGGTGGACCTGTTTGCCACCAGGCAGAACAGAAAATGCCATTAGTTCTGTTCGCTCCTTGGGCACGGCCCAGGCTCCCTCTCGGATGCCTTCCTGCTCTTGTGAGCAGATCACCTACCAAGGGTGCCAGAGCCCTACCAAAAGTGTGGGGGCTGGGGCCGTGCACCTCCCTAGGCCCTGGCCAAGCTGGAAGCCAGATCAGGGCCGGGGAAGGGCCTGAAAGCAGCCGTCTACCCAACCTCCCCTTGGCTTCCCATGCAGGGCAGGTGGAGGGACCCAAGCCCCCCACAGCTGCGCATGCAACTCTCCCTGACCCGGCTCTGGCTGTGGGGGGTGGGGTGAGGGCTCAGCTCTGCAGCCCGGCCATGGTAAGAGCCATGCGGGGAGCTGTGGTGGACCTTCCATTTGCCCTGGGTGGAGGGCCCGAGCAGCCCCTGGCCTGTGTCCCTGCCCCCCGAGCACCCTGCTCAGGGCAGGTGGAGGGTCCATGCTGTGGCTCCTCACAGCTGCCTGCACAGCTCTTACCGTGGCTGGGCTGCGGCTCTGAGGCTTCCCCCCCTCCCCACCTGGCCAGAGCTGGGTCGGGGAAAGGCACGCACGCAGCTGTGGGGAGTCTGTGCGGAGTTGTGGACCCTCCACCTGCTGTTGGCCAGATGGGGACACGGGCCAGGGGCTGCTCTCAGCCCCCCTGTACCCCGGGCAGGTGGAGGGTCAGCCACATCTGCCCGAGTTTCCCGGCTGGGCTCCATGCTGGCCTGCCCCAGGGGTGGGGCTTTGGGGAGAAGAGGAGGAGGGGAAGGGGGCAGGGTCCACCCCTGCTAAAAGTAGACGTGCCAGGCCCCCTACTTTCTAAAAGTGGGAGGACCCCCGCCCCCAATTCCAATGCCACTTCTGCCTACTGTATGCCTTTCCTCCGATCCTCTTGGTTCATAAGGTTCTTCTGAAAATCAAATGGGACAAGACAAGAATTATCCTGATAGCAACAGCGTGACCACGCCAGCATTGATTTGGCACAATTCTGGATCTCTCGGTGGCAGCTCCACTCTGCCCAGACTTGATTTCACAAGACCACAGCTGGTTGCGTCACCCAAACCTTGCCTCTCTGCACCTAACTGCATGGATGCTGCATAGCTGAACCCTGAAGAACAGGCCTGCTTGGAACAGGTTTGACAGGTCTTTCTAGGTAGTAGAAAGTCTTCCACCAAGGCTACCTACTTGGCCAAGTGGAAACATTTCACTTGGTGGGCCTCCGAACGGGATCTCTCTCCATCTCTATCTTCTCTTCAGTCTATCTTGGACTGTTTGCTTCACCTAAAGCACCAGGGTCTGGCACTCTCATCTATTAAGGTTCATTTGGTAGACATCTCAGCCTTCCACTCCCCAGAGAATGGCAGATCAGTGTTCTCCCATGAAATGACAGCCCAGTTTCCCAAGGTGTTGGAAAGACTCTAGCCTCAGGTTCGCAAACTGACACCCCCCACCACGGGACTTAAACCTGGTCCTGTCGAGACGTATGGGCCCTCCTTCAAGCTGTTAACATCATGCTTCCTACTACTTCTCTCCTGGAAGGTCGCCTTCCTAGTGGCGATCACCTCGGCCAGAAGGGTCACTCAGATCAAGGCCCTTATGTCAGAATCACCTTACACATTGCTCTTCAAGGACAAGGTTCAACTGCGCCCCCATCCAGCTTCCTGCCAAGGCTGATGGCACAATTCCACAACAAGGTCATTTTGCTACCTGTCTTCTTCCCAAAAGCTCTGAGGAATGATGGCTTCATACGTTGGACATTAAGCGGGCCCTTGCCTTTTGTATTGAGAAGACTAAGCCCTTCTGGAAATCCACACATCTCTTTGTGGCAATAGCAAAAAGGATGTGAGGGCTACCTGTGTCAACCCAAAACATTTCTCGTCCTGGATAACTGCCTGTATTCGGGCTTGCTATGAGCAGGCGAACATCCCACCTCCAGCCATCGTGACCATTCATTCCACAAGAGCCCAGGCTCCATCGGCAGCATTCCTCACACAGGTACCAATTCAGGATATCTGCAGAGCCCCCAACCTAGTTGTTAGTTCATAGCTTCACGTCCCACTACACCATCACCCAACAGGCCCAAGATAGGGGCAACAGATTCTTCCTAAAAGTGTGTGTGGGGGTGGGGGCACAAGGTCTCTCGGGCCCCTTCACCTGCCCCGGGTGGGGAGGCCTGAGAGCAGCTCCCGGCCTGTGTCTCCACCCCCCAGGTCTACCACCTAGGGCCGGTGGAGGGTCCATAGCTTTCCACAGTTGCCCATGAGGATGTTACCCTGACCTGGCTCCGGCTTCCAGCCTAGCCTGGAGGTGGGTCCTCAGAGGCCGAAGAGCCACAGCTGGGCCATGGTAAGAGCTGCCTGGGCAGCTGTGGGGAGTCACGGACCCTATATCTGCCCTGGATGGGTGGCCCGAGTGGCGGGGACACAGGCTGGGGGCTGCTCTCGTCCCCCCTGCCCTGGGCAGGTGGAGGGCCTGCAGCTCCCCATAGCTCCTCGGGCCAGGTTCCAGCTTTGGGGAGGAAGAGGAGGCACAGGGGGCCATGATGAAAAGTGGATGAGCCAGGCCCGTCCACTTTAAAAAGTGGGAGGGCCCCCCCTATTCTGGCACCCCTGGCCCAAGACAATGCCAGTTTTGGGAGAAGAGTGTTGCAGTCTGCACATTCATGAACTTTGAGCCCACTTCCTGGGGTCCTGCTTGTGAGTCAGCTAGCCTGGGATGGACATGAGCAAGCACTGGAAGAATTAAAAACAGTTACCTGCCTTTCAAAACTCTTTTTCTTTGACATGCGTTGGTCCTGTCCATTCCTTGACCCACTCTCCTCCCCCTCTGTCAGAGTTACTGGCAAGAAGGAACTGAGATGGCATAGGGCTGTTGGTGCTTCTTATATCGGTGCATACGCCTGTGGCTCCAGAGGGGGCCAGAGCCGGCCCAACAGATACCACTAAGGGAAAAATCTCTGGCAACAGTGCATGTGGTGTGCGCACACCTAGCATGGAATGGACATGAGCAACACATCTCGAAGAACAACAGTTATGAAAGGTAAGTAACTGTTTTTTCTGTTTTTTAAACCCTTATTACTCTTTGAAGTTACAAACTACACCTGTCATTCTAGTTTTTCCTTCCCAGTTTTCTGGTACAAAAAATGTGCCTGGCTAAGGCATTTGGAAGTTACTTGCAGAGTACAATAACAAATGAATCAAATCAAATAAAAACAAATAAAACTGATGTGAACTAGAATAAGGTTGGGAATCGACTATCTGCTGGTGGACCTATTAGTCTTGCCTACCTGAAACAACCCTCTCCATGGTCCTGGGCAGGCTCTCTGTGGCTTCCCAGTGCCCTTGCAAAACAGAACTGTAGAGTTTCTTCTATTGTTCAGGCTATGTATGGGGAACTGGAGTTGATTCCCCTGGTTATCTTCGTAAATCCTAAATTGTAATATCACCGCTACAATAATTCACCACATTTATTTGTTCTTCTACGCTTGTGCTGTTTTTCTTAGCACTGGAAATTTTATTAGCTCATTTATCATGAGCTAATATCATAATTTTGAATCTATATGCATATTCTATTGTTTATATGTAATGTGATAGCTCTGTGTTGTGAAGATCAGGTTCACATCTGAGTTTCCCCAGAGTTGAGGGGAGTTCAGATCCAGGGTGTTTGTTCAGATCTATCTCTCTTTTTCCTTCCTCCCCTACATAATGTAGCGTGTGTATAACTGTAATTAGAAACAAAGGAAACAAAATTGAACATAATGAGACATTTAAAATCCATTAAAAGGTCTGCACTGGAAATGGTATGTGAGCTTTGAAAGCTATTCTTAGAAGCAGATTTTAGGTGCAGTTCAGTTGTTGCTCCACACAGTGTCACAATTGGTCTTTACGTCTACTCAGTATTTCTTTCTGGTTGTAGATGAAGGTATTTACAAAGCTGGTGAAAAACGGTCTGAAACGTGGGGGGCAGCGGAAATCCAGGAAGATGAAGACACTCAGGTAGAGGTTCCAGTAGATCAGGTAATCTTTAAGCTTTGAACAAATGACTAATGTGGAAAACAAATCTTGTGTTTTTCTTTTGTCGCTTCCCTTGATGGCTGCTGCATTTTTTTTTTACAGGGTTCATTTGTAACATTCATTGGTACAGCATTGTATGCAAGGTTGCACTGCTTTTGAATACATTCCCTTTTCTTGAATGCTTTCTGAGTCCTGGTTATTTGTTCCTGTCAGGAGATGAGCCTGTCCAGCATGTTCCCTTGTGGCCCCAGCCTGCACATGTTTTCTTCACCAATTACCAGACTTAGGTTGGTTCAAAAACCAACCCCCACACCTCTTTGTGGGGTCTGATTTATTAAATCTTTCTGTAAAAGGTGACTTACTTTGTTAGTTACCCAGGTCACCCCACTCTGGGTCCCTATAAGAGTCCAAGTCGGTTCTTCATCATGGTTCAGGAGACAACCCCGCCCCTGACTGTCTTTAACCTTCTTAAAAACCTTAATGGGCCAAATCACATGGTGGGATGGGTTGACCCACTAGGCACCACTGCCCTTAAGAGGGCACACCACCCCATCATAGTTTCCTATGTGTCAGTGCAAAGTCCTTGCACTCCCAAAATCTACTCAAATACCCCCTGAGTCTTCAGACAATGTTTACTTTAAAAAGAAGCCCCTGTCCTGAGGTGAAGTGAAGCGTACAGCATTGTTTCCAGTAACCATGCCCCCACACCTCTTATTTGCTCCTTGTCTACATTGGAAAGGGTTTGCCAGCAGAGCTGTACTGGTAGAGTTTTACAAGCTACCCCACTAGTGGAGAAGCAGCTGATACTGGAAAGGGGTTCTTTTGCTGGCATAGCTTAAGCTAGTTCCCAAAGGGAATAAGCTGTACCAGCAAAAAAGAGTTTTAAAGTGTAGCCCATCCCTCAAGATGCCTAGAAAACTTCAGTAGTTTACTAAGACTGAGGAAGGGTTAATAAAGGGGATCTGCTGGTGTCCACCCACCCACCCCGGAAAGCTTCTTGGGAAGTACCTGCCATTTGGTACCATCTGGTATATTTCAAAAGACAAAACAATCACTCCTGTGTAATATTTTGACATTCAACTTTTTTTTAACCGTAATTTATGTCTCCCTTGCATTTGTTCTTCCTCCTTTCCCTTCCTTAGCTCTACTTTTCTTTCTCTTGCATGTCTTGGGTATCCTTTTTCTCTTCCTTCTTCTTCTTCATTTTTACCTGCATTGTGTTCTCTTCCTCCTTCCTCATGTTTTCAGTCTCTCTCCCCTCCCCCTTTCTTAAGCCCTCAACTCTCCCACTATTACTCTTTCTTAATATAACACTTCAATCCTTCCCTAAACTCCCAAATCTACTCCTCTGGCTCACCCACAAAAACTACAGAGGTTATTCTACGTTACAGCGATCTTGATTAAGACACCTATGGACCACTAGCCCAGTCTATCCAGACCACAGTATGTTCTAGCCATAACCCTTTTCGCCATATTGCTGAAGAAAGGCAGAATTGGGCTGTTCCAGCCTTATGCCATCAGGTGGAGCCCTGCTGTCAGAAGGATTCCTTTTAAAATTTTTATTAAAGTAAATGTTTGAAACGAAATATACACAGGTTGAGAGGGAAGGTACTGTACATCTGGGGTCAGACTTGGGTTATGGGGGGTTACAGATATCGTTTGCAAGGATGAAAAGGTACATACATATCGCATAACTGGTGTAAACTCAGATTGGGGTGCAAGGATTTTTAAAGTGTCAGTGGATAAGTGGGCTTGGGTACGCCACCCATGGAATGAATAAGGAGTCCAAGTCAGTATCAGTGGAGCAGATAGGTACATGGGTGGGGTGCGTCTCTTGGTCCATCAGGGAAGGAAGTGGGTTATTTCCCTGGTCGGCTGTCTCGATTACTCGGTGTGGTATTGGTGGTGTCCTGTGATGTGTTCCGTATAAATGTCTCTGGACCACCTGATGGTGTCAGACACCATGAGCTGTCTCATGAGCCATGCAGCGTTTCCCAAACTGTGTTCCGCAGAACACTGGTGTTCCACATGATGTGAATAGGTGTTCCGTGAAAGACTCTTGCACTTGATTTTTGTACTACTTTATACACAATTTCAAATTAGAAATTGTTAGTTCAAGTTATTTTAAATTTTCATTGTTGCTTTGTTTTATACAGGAGCGGCTCCAGGCCCCAGCACTCCAAGCGCGAGCTTGGGGCAGCATGCCACGGGGGGCGCTTTGCCGGTCCCTGGGAGGGCGGCAGGCGGCTCCGGTGGACCTCCGGCAGGCGTGCCTGCGGAGGGTCCGCTGGTCCTGCGGCTCCGGTGGAGCATCCGCAGGCACGCCTGCAGGAGGTCCACCGGAGCCGCGGGACCGGGGACCGACAGAGCGCCCCCCGCGGCATGTCGCCGTGCTTGGGGCAGCGAAATGGCTAGAGCTGGCCCTGGTTTTATAAAATAAAATATATTTGAGCATAAATAACGCAATTTTTTACTTGAAAACCAAACGACTACAAAATAATATTGTAAGTGTTCCGTAACAGGCTAAAAAGTGTTCCGTGGCCAAAAAAGTTTGGGAAACGCTGCCTTGGTGCATAGGTCCACCTGGGTTCTGGTCCCGCTGTGCCAGTGGAGCAGTGTAAAGGGGCTAGACCACTGCCCAGAATCAGGGCCAGGATTCTTGCAGTCTTGTACCACATTAGATTGCCTCTGAGTGGCAAAATAGGCTCATGTCTATTTGATTTTGATAAATCCGTACACACAGTGCTGGAACTGAAGTGGCCAACATGATATTTAGTTGTCCCACTGTTTCCTCAGTAGAGTTGTATGAAATTGGCAGAGCTTGTTATGTTTTATAGGCACTGTTTCCTTTTACCTAGTTTGGAAAAGAGAGGTATCCACCTCATTGTGTTTTTTTAAAAGTAAAATTTTATGTCTTGAGCCAGCTCTTCAATTAAGTAGATCTTTATGTCCCTGAGGTAGAGAATAGACCTGGCCAAACTCTTTGCTGGAAACATATCCCTTTCCTGTTTCTTAATTGCTCATGAGCCAATCCTGATTTACTTCTCATGTGTGTATAAGTATTTGCCAAAAGTGTGGACAAATAGTTTTTAGTAGGGCTGTCAAGTGATTAAAAAAATTAATTGCGATTAATCATGCTGTTAAACAATAATGATCCAAAGCAGTGCAGACTGACACATGTTCATTTTCATCATTTGAGTCAGATGTCACCGGCAGAAGATTGATTTTCTTTTTTGGTGGTTCAGGTCCTGTAGTTTCCGCATTGGAGTGTTGCTCTTTTAAGACTTCTGAAAGCATGCTCCACCCCGATCAGATTTTGGAAGGCACTTCAGATGCTTAAATTTTGGGTCGAGTGCTGTAGCTATTTTTAGAAATCGCACATTGGTACCTTCTTTGTGTTTTATCAGATTTTCAGTGAAAGTGTTCTTAAAACGAACAACATGTGTGGGGTCATCTTCCGAGACCATATATAACACAAAATATATGGCAGAATATGGGTAAAACAGAGCAGAGGACATACAATTCTCCCCCAGGAAGTTCAGTCACAAATTTAATTAACGCATTATTTTTTTAATGAGCGTCATCAGCATGGAAGCATGTTCTCTGGAGGGGCATATGAATGTTTAGAATATCTGGCACGTAAATACCTTGCAATTCCAGCTACAAAAGTGCCATGCAAACGTCTGTTCTTACTTTCAGCTGACATTGTAAATAAGAAGCGGGCAGCATTATTTCCCGTAAATGTAAACAAAGTTGTTTCTTTTAGCGATTGGCTGAACAAGAAGTAGGACTGAGTGGACCTGTAGGTTCTAAAGTTTTACATTGTTTTGGTTTTGAATGTAGTTACATTAAAAAATGTACATTTGTAAGCTGCTCTTTCATGATAAAGAGATTGTACTACGGTACTGGTATGAGATGAATTGAAAAATACAATTTCTTTTGTTTATCATTTGTACAGTGCAAATATTTGTAATAAAAATAATATAAAGTGAGTACTGTACATTTTGTATCTATGTTGTAATTGAAATCAATATATTTGAAAATGTAGAAAAATGTCCAAAATATTTAATAAATTTCAATTGGTATTCTACTGTTTAATAGTGCGATTAAAACTGCGATTAATCACGATTAATTTTTTTTAGTTAATTGTGTGAGTTAACTGTGATTAATCAACAGCCGTAGTTTTTAGCATATGGGACTGCTTGTCTTTGATATGTTTGCCCTCCTTTGATTAGCCACCTAACATAGTATTTCTAATCTTTGCTGGAGAATAATGAATAACATTGACTTGGTAGAAGTTTCAGACTAACAATTATCTCTGTAGGTTTTGGGAGTCAACCATTTTTAATAATATCTAATTGTCATCTCAATGCCCAAGAATAATGATTAGTATGAACCTACAAACAGTAGTGGAGTGAAATCAAACCACTTATTAACACATATATTTGTGAATCTTTATTGTTATCATTATGTAACCAGCTCTGCCAGAAAGCCTGGTCTGGTTGTCCTTTTTTGTGCTTACTTATCTAGAGGCTAATTTTCTAAATTTTGTTTGACTCAGATAAAAGAACACTAGGCCTTTTGATTAATTCTCAAACACAGTGTACAAAAAGGTAAAGGTGTTCTGGGGAAGATAAATGTTATACAGTGTAGTAATTTCAGTCTAGGCATTGCTAATATACCAAAATACCTAGCTGCCACAGAAAATACTAAGTTTCATAGTAGCAGCCGTGTTAGTCTGTATCCGCAAAAAGAACAGGAGTACTTGTGAGTATTTGCTTCAGGTTGGGGGGCTGTCTGTAAGCAAGGACTGGCCTGTCTCCCAAGATCTGTGAGAGTGATGGATTGTCCTTCAGGATAGCTTGTAGATCCTTGATGATGCGCTGGAGAGGTTTTAGATGGGGGCTGAAGGTGATGGCTAGTGGCGTTCTGTTACTTTCTTTGTTGGGTCTGTCCTGTAGTAGGTGACTTCTGGGTACTCTTCTGGCTCTGTCAGTCTGTTTCTTCACTTCAGCATGTGGGTATTGTAGTTTTAAGAATGCTTGATAGAGATCTTGTAGGTGTTTGCCTCTGTCTGAGGGATTGGAGCAAATGCGATTGTATCATCACTCCATCACTCTCACAGATCTTGGGAGACAGGCCAGTCCTTGCTTACAGACAGCCCCCCAACCTGAAGCAAATACTCACTAGCAACCACACACCACACAACAAAAACACTAACCCAGGAACCTATCCTTGCAACAAAGCCCATTGCCAACTCTGTCCACATATCTATTCAGGGGACACCATCATAGGACCTAATCACATCAGCCACACTATCAGAGGCTCGTTCACCTGCACATCTACCAATGTGATATATGCCATCATGTGCCAGCAATATCCCTCTGCCATGTACATTGGCCAAACTGGACAGTCTCTACGTAAAAGAATAAATGGACACAAATCAGACGTCAAGAATTATAACATTCAAAAACCAGTCAGAGAACACTTCAGTCTCCTTGGTCACTCGATTACAGACCTAAAAGTTGCAATATTACAACAAAAAAACTTCAAAAACAGACTCCAACGAGAGACTGATGAATTGGAATTAATTTGCAAAATGGACACCATTAAATTAGGCTTGAATAAAGACTGGGAGTGGATGGGTCATTACACAAAGTAAAACTATTTCCCCATGTTTATTTCCCCCCTGTACTGTTCCTCACAACTTCTTGTCAACTGCTGCAAATGGACCATTTTGATTACCACTACAAAAAGTTTTTTTCTCTCCTGCTGGTAATAGGTCACCTTAACTGATCACTCTCGTTAGAGTGTGTATGGTAACACCCATTATTTCATGTTCTCTGTGTATATATATATCTTCCTACTGTATTTTCCACCTCATGCATCCGATGAAGTGGGCTGTAGCCCACGAAAGCTTATGCTCAAATACATTTGTTAGTCTCTAAGGTGCCACAAGTACTCCTTTTCTTTTTGTAGAAAATACTAAGAACAGCATCGTTTCTATCAGAAAAAGGACCAGACTCACCACACCTCCTTTGTTTTGTGCTGCTTCTGTAAGTGGGGTCACTCCTGGTGATTTTCTGGTGGAAGCATTGCTGGACTATCCTGCTGCCATTGTTACTGAGGGAAGGTCTCTGAGAGGCATGAATTCTATATTATGCTCTAAAAGTAGCAAGAGTTTGGTTCATCCTGCTCTCTGATGTAAGGAATTCCACAGCCAAGGTCCTTCCACTGAAAATATCCTGCCACAGCCTCGAGAGTTTCACCTGGGCCACCATCAGTCTCCCTGTTAGTTGTAACTATCATTGTTGAGAGAGAAGCAGCCTTTGTGATAGGTAGGCCTCTGTGGATACTACTGTTAGGATAGAACAACACCTCATTTCCCGTCTAGTTCATCTGTGTTTCTTGTGGCAGCCTGAATTATCCTGTCTTGATCTTGGCTTGCTAATAGTAAATTAGTGAGATCATCAGTCCATTTACTGACCTCCACAGAGGCTTCCTGTGGGCATTTTGTAGTGTTTGACAGCAATGCATTCAGTCATCAGGAACTGTCTTGTTCTAATATTCATGTTGAATTTATTCCTTGTGAAAGGTGCCAACTTGACAGCACTGAAGATTGAAGTCTTACTTATCCCATATACTGGTACAGCACAAGCAGCAGCTCTGCAAGCTTTTGCATACAGCCCTGCCAGTGTGCCTCAGCACAACCTGATGGGGCCCTTCTTTAGGGATGAGAGAATAGGTTAGTCTCCATTGCCAGTTTAGCACTTGGTCTGTCTGCTGAGGTTGCCAGCAAGTGTTAATCGTACTGGTGACTTTTGTCACACAAGGAACCTGTTTGAGACCACTAACCTCATTTTGCAAAGGTCACTGTACAGCCATCAAATGCTAACACCTTTCAGTCACTACCCAACTTGGGCTGGAAATTGGCATCACATTTGATAACTAGTATCCTTTCCCTCACTCCCTTCCCCTGTGCACATACACTACCCACGAAGAATCTTCTGATTCCATACTTTCCAAGGAAAAAGCCCAAAATTCACACTCCCCACTCTTTGTCTCTGATCGAGAAGCTCAAACGTCAGTGGATGTATTTGTAACTTTAAAACAATATGTATATTCTCTTAGGGTCCAATATTGCAAGGGACTAGGTGCATCTCAGACCCCAACGCTCCCAAACTGAGGCATTCAGCACCACTTGGAAGCACTTATCACCTTGCAGGGTTAGATCCTTATTGATCATCTTCAACAGTTTTAAACTTTGTGCTGGAAAGCTTTTCTGTTCACCTTGTCTGCTGCACAGTTGCCTTATGTACCAGGAATATGGGACAAAATGCACCACCACTACTGTCCTTTATGCGTAGGATGCTACTATATATGTGCCAACTTTTCATTAGAATGCTGGCACTTCAGATAACGCCACCATGTTCTCCAGCCACCAGAAATGAAGTGGTTAAGATGCTGTTTACTTGAGCCTTCTTCTCTGTTTTACCATTTATAGCATACAGTTGAACAAATGCCAGATTAGCCATTGACTAAATGTAGTGTGATATCAGCTGGATGCATGCTTATATACTGTGCTGCAAAATGTTGACTTCCAGCTGAGTGCATTAAAATGGCTGCTTTTATTTTACGGTAGGCTAGATGCCAGTGGTAACTGAAAATCAAGTAGGAAAAACCAGTGTTTTCCTTAAACGGCACATCTCTGTTTTACATTCGATAAAAGATTGAGGTTCCAAATTGCGGTTCCAAATACAAAATGCATGGTGGCTTTGTGTGGAATACAGGCTTTCTCCAGCTTCATACTTCTCTGTTTGCATCACTGTGCCAGTGTCAGTGGGAGTTGGGGACATGCTATGAAATCAGTTGGACAAAGGGGTGGGAAAAACAGTTTCTTAGTGATGGGGTACAAAATAGTAGGGGCTTTGTCAGGTAAACTTGAAATACTATCTAATGTGTGGACACGAGGGTGGTGTTTTAAATGTCCCTATTATTATTATTACTATTAACTTTTTCTGACAGAAGAGTTTAGATAAGCCCTCTTCATATTTTAATGCTGCTCTTATTTAATATATTTAAAACATACTAATACAATGTTTTGTTAAAAACAGTAAAGGGAAACTTGCCTATATTTTTCCCTTTCCATAAGCAGAAAGAATCTGGCTCTTCTGTCTGTCTTCCACACTGGACTCTTAGGCCTGGTCTACACTAAGGGGGGGGGGGTCGAACTAGGGTACGCAAGTTCAGCTAAGCGAATAGTGTAGCTGAACTCGAAGTACCCTAGTTCGACTGACTTACCCGTCCAGACGCGGCGGGGTCGAACTCCGCGGCTCCAAGGTCGACTCCACCATCGCCGTTCGCGGTGGTGGAGTTCCGGAGTCGACCGGAGCGCGTGGGGAGTTCGAACTATCGCGTCTTGATTAGACGCGATAGTTCGAACTCTGAGAAGTCGAACTCACCGCGTCGACCCGGACGGTGAGTATAGACCTACCCTTAGAGGAGGTAAAACAGTGGGAACTAGGCAGTATATCAAATTAGCTGTTATAGTGTCCCAAGATAGGAACTTGACTCAAGGAAGTTGAAAGAACCGTCGGTAAAGGCACAGTTCATACTGGAGCTCTCGAAAAAGTTTCAACTTCTAAATGATTTGCAAACTGGTAATATAAACACTATTTGTGACAACGTTGAGAAGGTATATGCGGAGGCCAGCAAAAGAGTGCTTGGCTATAAGAGAAGAGAGCGGAAAGTATGGATTTCAGATCATACATACAAACTCATTGAGGAGAGGAAGATAGCAAAATTACGTATGCTGACTGGAAGTGGTGAACAACAGAAAGCTGCGAATGAAGAATACAGGGAGAAAAACAAGGCTGTGAAGAGAAGTGTTTGAAAAGATAAAAGGGATTATATTACCAGTCTGTCAAGAGAGGCACAGTCAGCAGCCATGCGGGGCGACACAAGAACTGTGTATAGAATCATGAGGACTTTGACAGGAGGGTTCAGCAATAGGTCAACAGCGGTTAGAGGAAAGGATGGGAGAATATTGATAGAAGAGAAAGAACAAATTAATCGATGGGCAGAGCATTTTAGAGAGACTCTAAATAGACCAAATCCTGAAGAGGTAGTTGAAATAGAGGAAACGAGTTTTCAGATGGAGGTAGAACAAGGGCCTATCACAGAGCGAGAGATAGAAGAGGCCATTAGACAGACAAAAGAAAATAGGGTACCAGGCGAAGATAGAATAACCGCAGAAATGCTAAAAGCCGACCTGAATATGAGTGCCGGGATTCTAGAGGAGCTATTCAACAAGGCATGGGAAGAAGAGAAAGTACCTGAAGCATGGAAGAAAGGTATCATTGTGAAATTACCAAAGAAGGGTGATTTGTCTTTGTGTGATAATTGGAGAGGTATAAACCTGTTATCAGTGCTCGGGAAGGTTTTCTGCAGAGTCCTGTTACAGAGAATAAGACAAGCAGTAGAAGAGGTCCTGAGGGAAGAACAAACAGGATTTAGGAGTGGGAGAGGATGCGTTGATCAGATATTTGTATTACTTATGATAATGGAACAATCCCTTGAATGGAACTCGCCACTGTTCATTAACTACCTTGATTTCGAGAAGGCATTTGATAGCGTCCACCATCCATCTCTCTGGAATATCCTAAAAACATATGGATTCCTTCCGAAAGTTATTAACATCCTCAAAGATATGTATGCCGATAATAAGTGTTGTGTTCGCCATGAAGGACAGCGGAGCGAGTGGTTCCATGTGAGAACGGGAGTTAGACAAGGATGTGTTATTTCGCCCATCCTATTTCTTGTGGTTATAGACTGGGTGATGCGGAAAGCCACCGAAGATAGGCCAAGAGGGATCGCATGGGGACCCTCTGGTCATATTGAAGATTGTGACTTTGCGGATGACATCGCCCTGATTTCAAGCTCTCAGATGGACCTCCAAGAGAAGACTGATAGAGTAGGTATAGCAGCAAGGTGCGTGGGACTTAATATCCACGCCGGTAAGAGCAAAACAATGAAAGTAAAAACAGCCAGCTCGACGACGACAGTAGTACGTGACGTAGAATTGGAGGAGGTGAACGATTTTA